>NC_064926.1:196584674-197199257 GCF_023897955.1 Schistocerca gregaria
TGGTAAACATGCAACTGTTCTGAAACTTAAATAAAGAAATCGTCAACTGAATTAAGGGATCACTTTTTCGAAACCTCGTAATTTTCTCCCCGCCGGCCGGGGTGGCCGAGCGGTTCTTGGCGCTTCAGTCTGAAACTGCGCGACCGCTACGGTCGCAGGTTCGAATCCTGCCTCGGGCATGGATGTGTGTGATGTCCTTAGGTTAGTCAGGTTTAAGTAGTTTTAGGTCTACGGGGCTGATGACCTCAGCTGTTAAGTCCCATAGTGCTCAGAGCCATTTGAACCAATTGTCTCCCTTTACTAATAAACACTTCTTTATTGACTACCGGTTTCAATCTGCAAACCACCATCTACTACCCTGTACACCAAGGGAGAGAATGCATCATATGCGTTTCATATTTAACTATCAATACAACGCTGTCCGCTGTACACGCTCACGAAGAATCTCATAATACGATGTCACATACTCAAAGTCGTTTATAACAGTGAAAACGGCGATAGTAAAAATGTGGTGCCAAATAGCACAAAGTCTATACTACAACACCGAAATTAGAAGTACATCACACAAAAGTAATGAGACTTGTAGAGTTCATACATACATAACCGCGTCAGTCCGAAAAATTTCGAGAGTTGATTAAGAAAAATTAGAGAAAATTTAAGATATTTTTTTAACGTTTCAGATATTCTACATATATTTCCTCCTCCCCCCCCCCTCTCCCCTCCCCAGCGCACAACGCACAGAACGTTCATGCAACCATGTGAAACTGTCAGAAAAGTCCTTCTTCTGGATGTTACTCAGCCAACGTGTCACATTCCCCTGAATGTCTTGAATGACGTTTACGTCGTCAAAGAGATGAGAATTTTTTTTTTTTTAAATGTTTCAGATCGATATGTTTTGGGCCCAATATTGCGCTGGAAGTGGAGAAGATATTTCACCTAGTGACAGTTTTCCACACTTTTCGTATTCCGGCAACTGGACACTTTTCAACATTACTTTTGCTATATTTCATAATCAATATTCATTTCCTTTCTCTGACACTATATTGTTTTTCCGATAATGTACGTATTGAATAGAGCCTTATCCGACAAATAAAAAGTTCGGAGCAACTTTCGTCTCCAAGAATGCGCCTATTGATGTTTACGTTTGGTGAAAATGGCTCAAATGGCTCTGAGCACTATGGGACTTAACATCTGAGGTCATCAATCCCCTAGAACTTAGAACTACTTCAACCTAACTAACCTAAGGACATCAAACACATCCATGCTCGAGACAGGATTCGACCCTGCGACCGTAGCGGTTGCGTGGTTCCAGACTGAAGCGATTAGAACCCCTCGGCCACAGCGGCCGGCTTATGTTTGGTCTGCATTTGTTTCCACGAGTTGGACTCGTCAAAGTAGGGCAAGCTGGTCGAATGCACATGTGTTATTTATAGTTGCTAGTTGAAGCAGCCACTGTAGTTACTGCGTTGACGTGACTTATACGCCAGGAGTATAAATTGGCTCTGAATTTTTTCGACAGACACATTATAACGAAATACTTAATTACCATGTATTCGTACAGTGAAAGCGTGCCACTGCAGCTTGACTTACCAACATCGCTGACTCACACGAACGATGAGACGGTGTATGTTTGTCGCTAGGACTTCGCTACTCGAATAGCGCATGCGCATAGGGAACTTTCGGCTTGCCGTATTCCTCACCCCTTTGACGGCGGGTAACCTAAAGTTCACATGACTTCGCGGACGCTCGGCTGTGTGCAAGACCCACTGGAAAATCAATATGTACTTGAAATAGTACCCATATAAAGGTCTTAAGTGTGTCGTATGTTATCGAGAACTTACAAGCATTTAAACGCGTAGTCAAGAATTATTAAACTCGTCTGAATTGACTGCTCGCTCCCCGCCGGAGTCGGCTGCAGACACTCGCAAAACCTGCAGTGTCACGTGCTGTGACGTGCGCGCCACGGCCTGTCTTAATCGTTGGCCTCTCAGTTACCGAAGACCACAGGAACTGCTATCGACTTCCGTTAGCGTTCGATCCGGGGTGCTTGGGAGCCACCATATGGAATTCCGAAGTGGATAGTTTCTGCGTCGTAACTTGCGTATTACGAAAGGATGCAGTATCGAGGAAACAGCCCGTTGACGATTTATAAAAACGTTTTTCTTGACATGATTTGTTATAATTAAACGTCACATAATAGCGAATCGTCGGTTAAACCCTCAGGCAATCACCGTAGATCGTACCACTCGCTCCTTCCGGCTCCTGGACTTCTCCCTTACTGTCTGCGCCCGTCCTGTCCGCCTCACCCCCACCCTCACCTCCCTTGGCCTCACCATTGACCGTCACCTCACCTGGATCCCTCATCTCCGCTCCATCCAATCCACAGCCCACAACCGCCTCCGACTCCTCAAACTCCTCTCTGGCCGGACATGGGCGTTGCACCCCTCTACCATCTCCCACACCTTTTTTTTATCATCAGTCTACTGACTGGCTTGATGCGGCCCGCCACGAATTCCTTTCCTGTGCTAACCTTTTCATCTCAGAGTAGCACTTGCACGTCCTCAATTATTTGCTTGACGTATTCCAATCTCTGTCTTCCTCTACAGTTTTTGCCCTCTACAGCTCCCTCTAGCAACATGGAAGTCGTTCCCTCATGTCTCAGCAGAAGTCCTATCATCCTGTCCCTTCTTCTTATCAGTGTTTTCCACATATTCCTTTCCTCTCCGATTCTGCGTAGAACCTCCTCATCCCTTACCTTATCAGTCCACCTAATTTTCAACATTCGTCTATAGCACCACATCTCAAATGCTTCGATTCTCTTCTGTTCCGGTTTTCCCACAGTTCATGTTTCACTACCATACAATGCTGTACTCCAGACGTACATCCTCAGAAATTTTTTCCTCAAATTAAGACCGGTATTTGATATTAGTAAACTTCTCTTGGCCAGAAATGCCTTTTTTGCCATAGTGAGTCTGCTTTTGATGTCCTCCTTGCTCCGTCCGTCATTGGTTATTTTGCTGCCTAGGTAGCAGAATTCCTTAACTTCATTGACTTCGTGACCATCAATCCTGATGTTAAGTTTCTCGCTGTTCTCATTTCTACTACTTCTCATTACCTTCGTCTTTATCCGTTTTACTCTCAAACCATACTGTGTACTCATTAGACTGTACATTCCGTTCAGCAGATCATTTAATTCTTCTTCACTTTCACTCAGGACAGCAATGTCATCAGCGAATCGTATCATTGATATCCTTTCAACTTGTATTTTAATTCCACTCCTGAACCTTTCTTTTATTTCCATCATTGCTTCCTCGATGTACAGATTGAAGAGTAGGGGCGAAAGGCTACAGCCTTGTCTTACTCCCTTCTTAATACGAGCACTTCGTTCTTGATTGTCCGCTCTTATTATTCCCTCTTGGTTGTTGTACATATTGTATATGACCCGTCTCTCCCTAGAGCTTACACCTACTTTTTTCAGTATCTCGAACAGCTTGCACCATTTTATATTGTCGAACGCTTTTTCCAGGTCGACAAATCCTATGAACGTGTCTTGATTTTTCTTTAGCCTTGCTTCCATTATTAGCTGTAACGTCAGAATTGCCTCTGTCGTGCCTTTACTTTTCCTAAAGCCAAACTGATCGTCACCTGGCTCATTCTCAATTTTCTTTTCCATTCTTCTGTATATTATTCTTGTAAGCAGCTTCGATGCATGAGCTGTTAAGCTGATTGTGCGATAATTCTCGCACTTGTCAGCTCTTGCCGTCTTCGGAATTGTGTGGACGATGCTTTTCCGAAAGTCAAATGGTATGTCGCCTGACTCATAGATTCTACACACCAGCGTGAATAGTCGTTTTGTTGCCATTTCCCCTAATGATTTTAGAAATTCTGATAGAATGTTATCTATCCCTTCTGCCTTATTTGACCGTAAGTCCTCCAAAGCTCTTTTAAATTCCGATTCTAATACTGGATCCCCTATCTCCTCTAAATCGACTCCTGTTTCTTCTTCTATCACATCAGACAAATCTTCAGCCTCATAGAGGCTTTCAATGTATTCTTTCCATCTATCTGCTCTCTCCTCTGCATTTAACAGTGGAATTCCCGTTGCACTCTTAATGTTACCACCGTTGCTTTTAATGTCACCAAAGGTTGTTTTGACTTTCCTGTATGCTGAGTCTGTCCTTCCGACAATCATATCTTTTTCGATGTCTTCACATTTTTTCCTGCAGCCATTTTCGTCTTAGCTTCCCTGCACTTCCTATTTATTTCATTCCATAGCGACTTGTATTTCTGTATTCCTGATTTTCCAGGAACTTGTTTGTACTTCCTCCTTTCATCAATCAACTGAAGTATTTCTTCTGTTACCCATGGTTTCTTCGCAGCTACCTTCTTTGTACCTATGTTTTCCTTCCCAACTTCTGTGATGGCCCTTTTTAGAGATGTCCATAGCTCTTCATCTGTACTGCCTACTGCGCTATTCCTTATTGCTGTATCTATAGCTTTAGAGAACTTCAAACGTATCTCTTCATTCCTTAGAACTTCCGTATCCCACTTCTTTGCGTATTGATTCTTCCTGACTACTGTCTTGAACTTCAGCCTACTCTTCATCACTACTATATTGTGATCTGCTCCTGGGTACGCCTTACAATCCAGTATCTGATTTCGGAAACTCTGTCTGACCATGATCTAATCTAATTGAAATTTTCCATTATCTCCCGGCCTTTTCCAAGTATACCTTCTCCTCTTATGATTCTTGAACAGGGTATTTGCTATTACTAGCTGAAACTTGTTACAGGACTCAATTAGTCTTTCTCCTCTTTCATTCCTTGTCCCAAGCCCATATTCTCCTGTAACCTTTTCTTCTACTCCTTCCCCTACAACTGCATTCCAATCGCCCATGACTATTAGATATTCGTCCCCCTTTACATACTGCATTACCCTTTCAATATCCTCATACACTTTCTCTATCTGTTCATCTTCAGCTTGCGACGTCGGCATGTATACCTGAACTATCGTTGTCGGTGTTGGTCTGCTGTCGATTCTGATTAGAACAACCCGGTCACTGAACTGTTCACAGTAACACACCCTCTGCCCTACCTTCCTATTCATAACGAATCCTACACCTGTTATACCATTTTCTGCTGCTGTTGATATTACCCGATACTCATCTGACCAGAAATCCTTGTCTTCCTTCCACTTCACTTCACTGACCCCTACTATATTTAGATTGAGCCTTTGCATTTCCCTTTTCAGATTTCCTAGTTTCCCTATCACGTTCAAGCTTCTGACATTCCACGCCCCGACTCGTAGAACATTATCCTTTCGATGATTATTCAATCTTTTTCTCATGGTAACCTCCCCCTTGGCAGTCCCCTCCCAGAGATCCTCCACAACTACAAATCCTTAATCCGTCCCAACCTCTGCTATGCCAGTCCTACCTGGATATCTGTCCCCCCCCCCCCCCCCCCCCAAATTCTTTAAGTCCCTCCAGATCCTTGAGCGTCATGCACTCCGCTTCACCTTCCACATACGCCTCCCGTCCCCCACGCGGATCCTCTATGATCACATCCCTTTCCCCCATCTGCTCCCATTCCTCGAACATATCCGCATCCTCTACACTTCCCGCCGCCTTGAACCCTCTCACCCCCTGGTTGCTCCTCTCCTCTCCCATCTCCGTCCCCTACCACTTCTTCACTGTTGTATCCCCCTACCCTCCATCTCTACACCCTACATCTCCTTTCCCAAGGTGGCTTTCATCAACTCCCCCTCCCAGACGATGCCCTCTCTTCCCCCATTTATCCCTCC
This sequence comes from Schistocerca gregaria, assembly GCF_023897955.1. Taxonomy (NCBI): domain Eukaryota; kingdom Metazoa; phylum Arthropoda; class Insecta; order Orthoptera; family Acrididae; genus Schistocerca; species Schistocerca gregaria. The sequence continues at coordinate 196,590,477 of NC_064926.1, forward strand.
TATCAACTCTGATCCTCACTCCCCCTCCTTTCCTCTGTCCTTTTCCTGGGATCCCTCTCCCCCCTTCCTTCCTCTTTTTTCCCCACCTCCCCTCTCGCTGCCACCTTCTCTCCCCCGCGTCCTTTTGCATTTCCCACCTCTGGCTCTTCTTATTCCCTCTCGCGTCTGCCCTGCCCCTCTCCCCCTTATGAGTCCTCTCCCTCCTTGGTTCCTCCCCTTTCGTTTTCTCCTCTTCTCTCCTCCCTCCTTGTTTTTTTCCCCCTCCTCCAGGTCCTGCCCCCCATCTGCCTTTGGCTCGGGAGTGTCGTATTTGTGCCACCATTTTCGTGCAGTGTTTTACAGTGTGTTTTCCAGTGAGTGTTCCGTGGTGTGTCTTTAGGAACGTGTAGCGAACAGCCATCATACTGTCGCTGGGTGTGATTTTTTTATCTCTTGCGAACAGGAACCAGACTGTCGCCATGTTTTTTAATTGTGTGTCTACTATGTTACTTGTCCGATTCCAGTGTGTTTTATCGACATTGCCAACCCCTTTTGCTTTCTGTTTTAATTTTCAGCATTTTTACGCCGTTTTACACTTTAAGTCATCTTTTTATCGCCTGTTGTTCCTTGTTTCTTTCTTCTTCCTTTTCTTACCAAAAAGTCTGTAGGCTGTAGAGCAGCGTACTAAGCTGCTGCCAGCCCTTTATTGAAAATCAATAAAGAAAAAAAAAAGTTAAACCCTTCACAATACGTAAGATAGAGCACAAAGGCAGGAATTTGCATATTCATCGTGACAGAGTGGTTATAAGCGTGGAGTTTCAAAGTCTTCTACCTCAGTGAGTGTCTCGTAATGTACCGCGTTCTAATTTTTTTTTTTTTTCGGCCTTCGCGTTTCTCAAAGGTTCTTGGCCTTCCTTATTAATTTAATAGAATTATGTTGTGTAATATTTGAGGTTTTGTACAAATATTAGCGCTTGCTCTCTCTCTCTCTCTCTCTCTCTCTCTCTCTGTGTGTGTGTGTCTCTCTCTCTCTCTCAGATCTACAACTTTGCTTCCGCCGTTTTGCAACAGACCGCAGTAGCGGCAAGTGGGGTTCAGAAGGTTGGTCATAGGTGTAATATAATAAGCTTAGGCATCTGTAAACATAATACCATAAAAATATTAGTCGATTTTTGATTGCATGATAACGTTGTTCTCGATTAAGTACGTCAACTTAGTACCCATTTCTCGCCATTTGTGGGAAGTTTTAATTTTCTGTTTTAACATGAAGAAATCTGCGGCTGTGGCTCTTAAAATGCCGGGTAAGACCAATGGTGAGGGAACTACTATTGGAAGAACGTGCAGAGAATGTTTCCAACGCCTTAAGAACGGTGATTTTGATGTCGAAGACCGGCATGGCGGTGGAAGACAACGTTTTCGTAGCTACTGAAACAGACGAAGAGAGTCACAGGACATCATTATCGAAAGCAATTGATGCGTTCGAGCCCAGCACTGAAACACAAACGGCCACAATACAGCGACAGACAGGTAAAGGTAATTTTGCAGCAGGTCAGCGCTCGATCCCATGTCGCAAAACCCGTCACAATATACATGGAAACGTTGAAATGAGAAGTCCTATCCATCCCCCCGTATTCTCCATACGTTGCTATCTCTGACTACCACCTTTTTCGATCAGTGGCATACAGTCTGGCTAACCAGCATTTCCGATCATATGAACAAGTGCAAAATTGAGTCGATTTATGGATCCCCACAAAAGACGATTTATAAATTAAGGACGAAACACGCAGTTGGGAATTAATATTCAAAGCACACTGTCATATGGCAAAACAAATTAGGCTCCACCAAAAATAAAAATCACAGAAAACACACGTTTGAAAAAGAATTAAAAGGTTACTTATTCTCAGCCACAAATGAAAATTCATGAGCTAGTACTTTTACGACATTCTTTTCCAAACAAGAACATATTCAATTAAAGTACATCTTTGACTACCAATATTACTTCTCCGTCATTATATTACAACAGATTTTACCTATACAGACGCAGTTCCAAGAAGCCCTCAGTGTGCTGGTGTTGTGAAACAGCATTTATTGGTAGGATATACGGTCAGTGAGCTACTGCTTTAATTCGTCTGACAGAATGGCTACCCACCCTTTCTAATTACAGACCAAATCTGAAACTAGTTTACAAAGTTTTTAAAAGGAAACATGTTTTTGGGGCTCCGTAATGAACACCGTTGAATATATGCTTTATTGGATTCAATGCTGGTTATCTTCAACGTGTTTTTTACTTGTATATCAGCACATCGTTTCACTTTCAGAGTTTATTTTATTTATTCGTTTGGCTCACATGATCATTTTACAGTGTTATTTATGGACTTCATATATAGAGGGTAAAATATACACAAAAATATATGTAATATAAACAACGAAACAAACAATTCAGAGACAATTTTATTACTGAATATCTATATTTCTTAACCACTCTACAGCTCTTTGTGCCACCACACGCGGCTCGCTAAGTCCACCAGGAAATTTTCATGGTACACACTCTTCAATCAGGTGTTGCAGAGTTTGCACAGGATCACCAGTCGTACGACGGGGTATCTTTGAACCTTAGTTCACACAAACAGGCACCACATTTTCCACGCCCTGTACGCAATCGATTCAGCGGTGTCTATAGTTTTCTGGGAGTACCAAATCCATTCCGGGTCAATTATAAGACGAGAATTAGTCGGAGCAAACTTCTGCCAAAACTCTTTCCAATCTTGACAAACGTCATACACAAGATGCGCATCTTGCGTCGGCCAGAGCTGTTGTCTAGATTTGAGTCTATTTTCTGGCAGGTGGATTCTGTAGTTCATTTTATAGAAGTGAATTGTGGTGCGTGAAACACATTTGGAACTCTCTTATTGCTGCTGCTTCTCGTCTTATTGGTGGAGGTGGAATATTACACAATATAGGCAGCCATGAAAGGGGTGTGGATTCAGTAGTGCAACTGATTATTCTCATTGTCTGATGCAATTTGACATCAAGTATGCGTACATTTGCGCTATTTCTCCGTGTTGGAGAATAGTATTCTGCCGTGGAGTAAACTAATGCCAATGTAGCAATGCGAAGAGTATCTGCATTTGCACCACATCCTGTCCCAGCGAGTTTCCTGACAATATCAATTCTGGTGTTCACTTTTTTTGCTACGTTTTGTAAATGATTCTTAAGGGTAAGAGCCCAGTCTAAAATGGCTCCCAAGTATTTTGGTTATGGGCTACGTTCCAGGGGGACGTTTACGAAGACCACATTCAATTTGCGATTTCCCTCACGTTTGTTAAGATGGTAAACATTTACCACCGTTTTAGATGGATCTGGCTTCAATCCCCAGTTCTCGAAAGAGGCGCCCATTATGTGTAAATCTGTGGTCAAAGATCCTTGTCACTCTTCCAATTTTCTTGCTTCATAAACTAGTACTAGCTCGTCAGCAAATTGTTTCTTTTTAGCGCTAGTATGGGGCGTACCATTGGTATAAAGATTACGAACGGTTGGTGAAGAAAGAAGAGCCCTGCGGTAGCCCATCATTCAGCCTTCGCCATCTGCTCCCTTTGTCTCCAAGGAATACTTGAAATGTTATGTTGCTGTGCAACTTTCGGGTTTCATCAAGGTGTATTAAGAAAAATATGGTTACTGTAGTGCTCCTTTACCAGCAGTAAATTTCTTGGAAACATTTTAATCTCTAGAATGAAATGTTCACTCCACAGCGGAGTGTGCGGTGATATGAAGCTTCCTGGCAGTTTAAAACTGTGTGCCGGACCGAGACTCGAACTCGGGACCTTTGCTTTCCGCGGGCAAGTGCTCTACCAACTGAGCTACCCAAGCACAACTCACTCCCCGTCCTCACAGCTCTAATTTCGCCAGTACCCCGTCTCCTACCTTCCAAACTTCACAGAACCTCTCCAGCGAACCTTCAGAACTAGCACTCCTGGAAGAAGCTAGGAGACGAGGTACTGGCGGAATTAGGGCTGTGAAAATGGGTCGAAATCGTGCTTGGGTAGCTCAGATGGTAGAGCACTTCCCCGGGAAAGGCAAAGGTCCCGAGTTCGAGTCTCGGTCCGACACAAAGTTTTAATCAGCCAGGAAGTTTCATTTTAATCTCTGCTTGATCCACTGCCCAGTCCTCATGAATGCAGAACTAGACACATCGATGTATAACGTAATTTCGAGGTTAACGTACCCTGCACTAAAGAAAAAGCGTACTTCCACTTCTCTCTACCTGAGGTGAATGTTATTGATTTTGATGTCATGTTCGCCTCACGTATTGCGAACCGAACGACCACGATAGTCGACAGACAGCTCTTTCAGTCTTCGATTCAGCGTGTTACATCAAAATGACGTCAAGTTTGAACGAAGCATTGTGAACTGTAGGTTATCCCTCGGCGGCGAGCATTCCACGGAGCACCTGTTGTACATATCACTGCCGTCAGTCTGTAGTGGACCACTCCCTGTTGACAACTGTGGCATGCAAACTGCCAACGGCACGATACTGCCACGCTTTTCTCCATTTTAAATTTCTTTTGCGGGCGCCAGTGAAAGCAACAGGCGAGATTTTCGGTGCACGCGGCACGCAACGCAACAGCTGCCAACACCTGTGCTGACTCCGGTCTGATTACGGGCTGTCGCTTTCAGCGGAAGGAAAGCATACTGCGAAAGCTCATGTCTGCTGCGCTTGCGCGGACTTCGGAAAAGAAAAGATACCACTGTTGTTATTGTTGCTGTTATCATGGTCATCCATCCGAACACTCCTCTGATAAATCTCTGCACTCACCAAAGAAGACGAACTAAATATTCCTGAATTCCAATCAAGAACAACTGCCTAGATGAGCAACATAGAAGTAGATATCCTCGGAGTAACGAAGCAGCTTAAATCACTTAATAAAGGCAAGGCCTCCGGTCCAGATTGTATACCAGTCAGGTTCCTCTCAGAGCATGCTGATGAAATAGCTCCACACTTATCGATTATATACAACCACTCGCTCACAGATTTCCTGTCAGAAAGGTCACAGTTCGTAGTAATAGACGGAAAGTCCGAGTAAAACAGAAGTAATATCCGGCGTCCCCCAAGGAAGTGTTATAGGCCCTCTATTGTTCCTGATCTATATTAACGACACAGGAGACAATCTGAGTAGCTGTTTTAGATTGTTTGCAGATGATGCTGTCACCTACCGTCTTGTTAAGTCATCAGATGATCAAAACGACTTGCAAAATCATTTACATAAGATATCTGTACGGTGCGAAAAGTGGCAATTGACCCTGAATAAGGAAAAGTGTGAAGTTATTCACATTAGTAGGGAAAAAAATCAGCTAAATTTCGATGACGCGATAATCACACAAATCTGAAAGCTGTCAATTCAACTAAATACTTAGGGATTACAAATACAAATAACCTAAATTGGAACGATCACATAGATAATATTGTGGGTAGAGCAAACCAAAGACTGCGATTCATTGGCAGAACACTTAACGCTTGTCCGCCCTATTCTGGAGTATTGCTGTGCGGTGTGTGATCCGCATCACGTAGGACTGACGGATGACATCGAAAAAGTACAAAGAAGGGCAGCTCGTTTTTTATTATGGCGATATAGTGGAGATAGTGTCACAGACATGATAGTGAATTGGAGTGGCAATCATTAAAACAAGGGCGTTTTTCGTTGCGACGGGATCTTCTCATGAACTTTCAATCACCAGTTTTCTCTTCCGATTGCGAAAATATTCTGTTGGCACCCACCTACATAGGGAAAAATGATCATCACGACAAAATAAGATAAATTAAGGCTCGCACATAAAAATGTAAGTGCTCGTTTTTCCAGCGTGCCTTTCGAGAGTGGAACGGTAGAGAAACAGCTTGAAGGTGGTTCATTGAACCCTCTGCCAGGCACTTTAATTGTGAATAGCTGACTAATCACGTAGATGTAGATGTCAATCTGGTGCACGTCTTTATCTCTGCGTAACCAGCAACCTCCATACATTTGAACATGATAGCTGTATTCAAGTCGTGGTTCTTCCTCTGCAACCCCCCCCCCCCCTCCTCCCCCCATACCTCCTTGCATTTACTAATTAAATATTTGAAATATATTTGCGGCTGCGAATATGGACAACCATCAGTAAAAATGAAAATGTCGTGTGACAAGGGCCTCCCGTCGGGTAGACCGCTCGCCTGGTGCAAGTCTTTCGATTTGACGCAACTTCGGCGACTTGCGCGTCGATGGGGATGAAATGATGATGATTAGGACAACACAGCCACCCAGTCCCCGAGCGAAGAAAATCTCGGACCCAGCCGGGAATCGAACCCGGGCCCTTTGGATTGACATTCCGTCACGCTGACCACTCAGCTACCGGGGGCGGACACAACAATCAGTGCCGGACCGGGACTCCAAATAGTATTTCCCGCCATCGCGAGCGGTCGCCTTACAGTTATGTTATAAGAACAGCTGATAGTTGTCTATACTCGCAACTACGAAACCATTTCGCGCATTTCATAACGGCTGTAATCGCCGCAGCGGCGAAGGAACATTAAATCGTACTTCTGAACAACAGAAGCACTGCAATACCGTAATTAAATATTCCTTGATGTCTCAGAATCTGTCTTGTCACATTTTTCCCTTGTTTTAGATCAACTGAGCCATAAAATTCTGTTCTCCCCAATTCGGCTCAGCACCACACCGTTAGTTACTCCATCTAATTCTCAGCATTTTTTTTATGTAGTACCTCATTTTAAAAGCTTTTATTATGTTCTTGCCTGTACTGATTGTAGTCCACGTTTCGTTTTCATACATTTCTATTCTCGAAACAAATGTTTTCTGAAAAGATATCAAGCACTTAAATTTATATACTGAGGTGATAGGTCATGAGATAGCGATGTCGGCACGGAAGCTCAGCGTGTTCGGTTAGCTAACAGCTGCCCTCTGTAATATTAATAATAAAAAATAAAATAAAATAAAATAAAAACGAGTTAACCGATCAAAGACGAACTTAACTGGGTGTCTTATGACGTCCGCCCCTAGCAGATGCAACGAACGAAAGCGAACAAAATGAGATTAAAAAAAAAGAACACACAGTTCGTGGTCTTGCGGTAGCTTTCTCGGGGTGAGGGATTTTTTGTGCCTGGGGATGACTGTGTGTTGTGTCGTCTTCATCATCACCCATCCCAATTACGGTCCGAGGAAGACAATGGCAAACCACCTCCACTAGGACCTCGCCTAGTTTAGTGGCGCAGGTCTCCCGCATCGTCCCCTACGCCAGTATGGGACCTCATCATATACAGTTGGCAGTACTATCGTATACAGAAAGTATAAAAGGGGGCTCATGTGATGCAGTTTCCGCTGCCATTATGGTCGCACGACGGGAATTAACAGAATTTGAATGCAGAATGGTAGTTGGTGCTACACGCATGAGACATTCCATTTTGGAAATCGGAAGGGAATTTAATATTCCGAGAACCACGGTTTCAAGCGTGTGACGAAAATACACAACTTCATGCGTTTTCCTCTCACCACGGACGACACAACGGAGAGCAGCAGCTTTTGCGTAGAGCTGTCAATGTTAACAGACAAGCAACAGTGAGTAAAATATCAGCAGAAATCAATGTGGGACGTATGACGAACGTATCCTTGGGATATTGCAGCGAAATCTGGTGTTAATGGGCCATGGCAGGAAAAGACCTACATCTAGATCTAAATATATACTTCGCTAGCCACCAAGCGGTGTGTGGCGGAGGGCACGATTCGCGCCAATTTCCCTTATCTTTGAACGGTGATCATTGCGCGATTTGAAAATTAGTGGTAATAATATACACTCTACATCCTCGGCGAAGATCGGATTTCGCAAATTAGTGAGCAGCCCCTTCCGTTTTGCGCGTCGTCTATCTGCAAGTGTGTCCCACTTCAAACTTTACATGAGATTTGTGACGCTCTCGTAATGGCTAAATGTACCAGTCACCAATCTTGCCGCTCTTCTTTCGACCTTCTCAATATCTTGAATCAGACCCAACTGGTAAGGGTCCCCATACAGACGAACAGAACTCTAAGACTGGACGAACTAACTTATTGTAAGCTATTTCCTTTGTTGAAGAACTGCATCGCTTTCGGCCTTTATGAAAATTCTGTGTGGTGTATTCTGTATTCAGTTATGGAGAATTTGGCGAACAGTTTCTTTTAAAGAAACCCACTGAAAAGGACCTAATATAAAACTCATTTATAGTAGCGGATCTGTGACACTGAGATAGCGTCATCAATCGGGTTGGACTTTTGTAAATTTCTGGCTGCCTTGCATGTGAAATTTACAGCCCATTTTCATGTGTGCTAGAAGCAATAAAAAGACTTATCTATAAATTTTTTTGGGACATTCACTGTGAGAAAAAATGCACCATATCACTACCCGAAATCTTGATATTTGTGAGATTGCAGGAACTGATATACTACTACAGCTAAGCGGACTTTGCAGGCAGATATTAGGCGGCGTTTTCTTCAACGCTGCTTTTACGCCGTCTATTAAGTATATACGTTTCCAGAGTGAAGGGACGTCGAACAGAATCCGTACTGTGGTAGGTAGACGTTTATTTTGAACAGTACGACGAACGAATTTAAAACCCGCCCCGCCGCACATGGCAGCAGACACTACACTACTGGACATTAAAATTGCTACACCACGAAGATGACGTGCTACAGACGCGAAATTTAACAGACAGGAAGAAGATGCTGTGATATGCAAATGACTACCTTTTCAGAGCATTCACACAAGGTTGGCGCAGGTAGCGACACCTACAACGTGCGGACATGAGCAAAGTTTCCAACCGATTTCTCATACACAAACAGTAGTTGACCGGCGTTGCCTGGTGAAACGTTGTTGTGGTGCCTCGTGTAAGGAGGAGAAATGCGTACCATAGCGTTTCCGACTTTGATAAAGGTCGGATTGTAGCCTATCGCGATTCTGGTTTATCGTATCGCGACATTGTTGCTCGCGTTGGTTGAGGTTCAATGACTGTTAGCAGAATATGGGATCGGTGGGTTCAGGAGCGTAATACGGAACGCCGTGCTGGATCCCAACGGCCTCGTATCGCTAGCAGTCGAGATGACAGGTATCTTATCCGCATGGCTGTAACGGATCGTGCAGCCACGTCTCGATCCCTGAACCAACAAACGGGGACGTTTGCAAGACAACAACCATCTGCACGAACAGTTCGACGACGTTCGCAGCAGCATGAAGTATCAGCTCGGAGGCCATGGCCGCGGTTACCCTTGACGCTGCATCACAGACAGGAATGCCTGCGATGGTGTACTCGACGACGAACCTGGCTGCACGAATGGCCACACGTCATTTTTTGGATGAATCGAGGTTCTGTTTACAGCATCATGATGGTCGCATCCGTGTTTGGCGACATCGCTGTGAACGCACATTGGAAGCGTGTGTACGTCATCGCCATACTGGCGTATCACCCGGTGTGATTGTACGGGGTGCCATTGGTTACACGTCTCGGTCACCTCTTCTTCCGAATTGACGGCACTTTGAACAGTGGACGTTACATTTCAGATGTGTCACGACCCGTGGCTCTACCCTTCATTCGATCCCTGCGAAACCCTACATTTCAGCAGGATAATGCACGACGCATGCTGCAGGTCCTATTCGGGCCTTTCTGGATACAGAAAATGTTCGACTGCTGATCTGGCCAGCACATTCTCCAGATCTCTCACCAATTGAAAACGATTGGTCCATGGTGGCCGAGCAACTGGCTCCTCACAATACGCCAGTCACTACTCTTGATGAACTGTAGTGTAGTGTTGAAGCTGTAACTGTGCACACCATCTAAGCTCTGTCTGACTCTCTGTCTGACTCACTGCCCAGGCGTTTCAAGGCGTTATTACGGCCAGAGGTGGTTGTTCTGGGTACTGATTTCGGAAGATCTTTGCACCAAAATTGCGTGAAAATGTAATCACATGTCAGTTCTAGTATATTTGTCCAATGAATACCCGTGTATAATCTGCATTTCTTCTTGGTGTAGCAATTTTAATGGCCAGTAGCGTACTTCTCCAATTTGTAGCTCAACTGGCCGTCGGCCTATACCAGGAGCAATTCCCAAACCTCCAGTTATTTCGAATTTCCGGATCATGGTCTTCAACCCCTGTGGGGAAAGAAGGTCTCTCCGTATTCGTTTACTGCGTCGATACTCTCTAAGAGCAGCAGCACTATTGCTGTTGTTTTGATAAATAGCTTTCCGAGTAAAGCCCTGCTCACCTTGTCCACACCCATGCTGACGGTCTGCGAGCATAATGCACACTGATGCTTGTGTGTCAACCCTATGTGGCCGTACCATAGCGGCAAGTCATAAGACTAACACTGCTAACAACGCAAATCCTACAGCGCCCAATCTGAACATTATTCCTATAAAGTTGCGTACCCATACGCTAAATACTTTTCCGTCTACAATGGCTCAAGTGGTGAGTGTTTAATTACAACCAACCTGTATTTTGCTACGTAAATTTAACGAGTAGCCACTTCCAAAGGCCTCAGTATGTCAGAGACTTCAGTCTGATCTACAATACCAGCGGCTGTCAGCGGGCGTGGTTTACTAGCAAGGCAGTTAATGATACTATTTATTAATTTACGCAGCTGCAAAAATCTTTCAGTCATATTGATAGCAGAATTCCATTTAATGAAGGTCTCTCTTTTCTTAGCTCATAACTTGCTATTACATGTTGTTTAAACCACATCACAACACTTTTCACAGCAATAATTGCAAGTCTTTTCAATGGCGTTTGTACTTACCATGGCAACCAGTAGCATTTAGATGGTTCTCCAACAGGCCCAGAGAGAGTAACCCATGTACTGTCCAAACGATTTTCATTTATCTCATATGTTTAATATTTTTACATTTCTTACCTGACAATAGCTGTTGAAACAGCTAAGTTCCACGTATTTTTATTTTTTATTCTTGTCATTTTTTTAATTACGGAATTTTACGTCGTTATTTTACTTTTAACGCATTGGTTAGCGATGACATCATTCTGTCAGAAGTGGGCGGAGCCTTCAGTACATAAGTAAGACGTGCACTGCTCTATCTAGCAGTGATTTACCAACAGAAGGGGGCTCCTGCTCATACAGTATTTTGGTAATGCATCGTTTTATAACTTCGTAGTTTTATATAATTTTCCTTAATATATATAGCCTTCTGATCAGATTTTGTATTTGACTTGTAGGTCTGAAGATGACCACAGGCGTGGTCGAAATCGGCTACCAGAAGAAATAAATTTTTGATCAAGACTGATTTTAATAGAAACTATTAGTAATAACATTGATCACTGTCTGCTCCCACGATGTATCCAAAAGTAATTTTCAATAAATCATTTTGGTAGCAAATTGAGCATGTGCACAAAACCTAATGTACGACCTTTTTCTCCCAAATGCGTTGCAATGCACTCCGTTGGAGCCGTTATGAGATATGTTCTGAAGAAAAAATTGTTTAAATGGCGAAGAAATTTTCAGAGTGGTAAAAGTAGCCTGGTTTTTGTTGACGCCGAAGATCGATGCTTCAAAGAACTCGGTAGCGATGTCGAAACATCGATGTTTACACTCCCAGCATCGATTTTCTGTAAATGTGACAACCACCGAACATCCCTACCTCGAATGCTCGTTTAATGCCACTCCTCATACTGACAAACGCGCAGTGGAGGGGGGAGGGGTGCAATTGCGATGTGTCAGCATCCACACCACTCAATCTAAGTCGCACATTTCTGCCATCCTTGCTCTAGCTTCAAAACAGGTTTACAAACCCAGCACAATTCCTACACACATTAACTTCTGTGACACCACATAATCGCTAGAGGAGAAAGACGTTACAGATGTTCTCAGACATCAGCAATCCTCATATCCCTCTCGAGCGAAGGGGCGCAGTGGATCCATATAAGGTAGGAAGTCTCTTCATATCCCCGTCCGGTCATCCAGATTTACGTTTTCCGTGATTTCTCTAAATCGTTTAAGGTGAATGCCAGGCGCTGAGATTGGCTGCACTGAGACCGTGCACGTATCGGTGTACTGATTTTAAAGTATCGGCCGTCTTCGGTCGATGTTGGTCGTCGGCGAAATCCCCCGATGTGGGCTCCACAGTGACCACAGCCCAAGTTTGGCCGAAAGCAAAGCGACCTAGAAATATTAATGTAGGCTGTTGGGACCACTGAGTCACAGTTTTAACACCCAGCGCGCCGCGCACGAAGCGATTCGACCACTGGCCAGAGTTCCTTGTAACAGTTACACACAGACATTCGCAAGTCCGGTTCTGCGCCACACCTTCGTGTGAATGTTTCTTGTCTCGTTATTTACAACCTGACGCCTGCGGGCAATAATTTTTATCATAGTAATTACGTAGCTGTCACAAACACCTGGTACTCTTACAGTCCAGTGACATTCATCTGTAAGGATACTGGAGTCGGAATATCGCCACACAGTGCCTTGTCAACAATGACCCACTTAGAACTGCAACACCTTTCATTTGTACGTTCACCCGAACTTATACATACAGTATCTCTCGGGTACAATCAGAAGCTGAATTCGCGTATCGAAATGTATAGAAGGTGGACTAAAGCATGGAAACAGCGAAAACACAATACATTACGAAGCCTAATAAGGCGCAGAAATCCGTTAGCATTCGAAACAGCTCACAATCATCCCGGAATCGACAAACACTCTATGGTTTTCCAGGGAATCTTATATCATTCTTCCTGCAAAATAGTGGTAAGCTGAGATAACGATAATGGAAGTGGACAGTGACCACGCACCTTTCTCTCCAAAGTAGACCACAAAGACTCACCAATATAGTGATCTGGTGACTGTGGTGATCAGGGTCCCTGTCGTCTTGGAAGACAGCGTCACCATTAGGGAAGAGACATTGAATCATGGGATGTACCTGCCCATGGGGCGCACAGAATACCACGGCACGTCTGCCCATATCAACAGCGAACACCGCCATGTTTCATCCTTGGGACGTAAATTCAGCCTGAAGCAGAAAAAAGTGTGAAACAAGACTCATCCGACAAAACGACTTTCTTCGATTGTTCCGTAGACCAGATTTAATAGCTTCGGCACCTCGTTTTCCTGTTCTACATCTACATCTACATTTAAACTCCACAAGCCACCCAACGGTGTGTGGCGAAGGGCACTTTACGTGCCACTGTCATTACCTCCCTTTCCTGTTCCAGTCGCGTATGGTTCGCGGGAAGAACGACTGCCGGAAAGCCGCCGTGCGTGCTCGAATCTCTCTAATTTTACATTCGTGATCTCCTCGGGAGGTATAAGTAGAGGGAAGCAATATATTAGATACCTCATCCAGAAACGCACCCTCTCGAAACGTGGCGAGCAAGCTACACCGCGATGCAGAGCGCCTCTCTTGCAGAGTTTGCCACTTGAGTTTGTTAAACATCTCCGCAACGCTATCACGGTTACCAAATAACCCTATGGCGAAACTCGCCGCTCTTCTTTGGATCTTCTCTATCTCCTCCGTCAACCCGATCTGGTACGGATCCCACACTGATGAGCAATACTCAAGTACAGATCGAACGAGTGTTTTGTAAGCCACCTCCTTTGTTGATGGACTACATTTTCTAAGGACTCTCCCAATGAATCTCAACCTGGTTCCCGCCTTACCAACAATTAATTTTATATGATCATTCCACTTCAAATCTCTCTGCACGCATACTCCCAGATATTTTACGGAAGTAACTGCTACCAGTGTTTGTTCCGTTATCATATAATCATACAATAAAGTATTCTTCTTTCTTGTATTCGGAATACATTACATTTGTCTATGTTAAGGGTCAGTTGCCACTCCCTGCATCAAGTGCCTATCCGCTGCAGATCTTCCTGCATTTCGCTACAATTTTCTAATGCTCCAACTTCTCTGTATACTACAGCATCATCCGTGAAAAGCCGCATGGAACTTCCGACACTATCTACTAGGTCATTTATATATATTGTCAAAAGTATTGGTCCCATAACACCCCCCTCTGGCACGCCAGAGGATACTTTAACGTCTGTAGACGTCTCTCCATTGAGAACAACATGCTGTGTTCTGTTTGCTAAAAACTCTTCAGTCCAGCGACGTAGCTGGTCAGATATACCGTAGATTCTTACTTTGCTTACCAGCGACAGTGCGGAACTGTATCGGCCGCATTCCGTAAGTGAAGGAAAATGACATCTACCTGGGAGCCTATATCTAATATTTTCTGGGTCTCATGAACAAATAAACTGAGTTGGGCCTCACACGATCGCTGTTTATGGAACCCATGTTTATTCCTACAGAGTAGATTCTGGGTTTCCAAAAACGACATGATACTCGAGCAAAAAACATGTTCTAAAATTCTACTACAGATCGGTGACAGAGATATAGGTCTATAGTTTTGCGCATCTGCTCGACGACCCTTCTTGAAGACTGGGACTACCTGTGCTTTTTTCCAATCATTTGGAACCTTCCGTTCCTCTGGAAACTTGCGGTACACGGCTGTTAGAAGGGGCAAGTTCTTTCACATACTCCGTGTAGAATCGAATTGGTATCCCGTCAGGTCCAGTGGATTCCAGTTGCTTTTCTATTCCTTGGACACTTATTTCGATGTTCGCCATTTTTTTTTTCGTTTGTGCGAGGATTTAGAGAAGGAACTGCAGTGCGGTCTTCCTCCGTGAAACAGCTTTGGAAAAAGCAGGGCAATGTTCAGGCTGGTGGAGGTTCTGTAATGGTGTGGAGCGTGTGCAGTTTGAGTGACATGGGACCACTGATACGTCTAGATACGACTGTTACGATCATTGGCATCACTAACGACTGATTTTGTAATTCCAACCCGCCCTGCAATTCCCTTGTTCTCTACATCCATTGGCGTTGACAGGGTTCGCGAGTAGGACACAGTGACTTTTATACACGTCGCCCCTTTATTTTTCGTCACAGTCTTTATCAATGACCATCTATCATGATCACTCAACGCACACTTTCGAACGCGTTGTGAGTTACGGGATGATTTTTCCCGTTCTCCCTGTATGCGGCATAAATCTTCTATAGGTGCCTCTCGAAACATCGAACACTTCGGCTGCCTTGGTTACAGAACCACCCACCACGCGAGTACGAATAAGTTGCTCACGTCTGAATTCTCTTACCTCCAACACAATGCACTCACAACTGCACAGCAAACAGTTCTGACCCATAGCGCAACCTGCAGTCTTGGCCGGATCTGCATTTATATTTAAGCACGTATTTCTCGCAGTGCTTCCATATCTGTGTCCAACCCCTGTACATTCATCCTTCAATAATATTCGGGGGAACACGGAGACACTTCAAAAAATGACTCTAAGCATTATCGGACTTAACATCTGAGGTCAGCGGTCCCATAGACTTTGAACTACTTAAACTTAACTAACCTAAGGACAACACATCCATGCCCGAGGCAGGATTCGAACCTGCGGTTCCGGACTGAAGCGCCTAGAACTGCTGGGCCACAGCGGCCGGAGTGGAGACACTTCTTAGACTATGTAGAGAGATGACAGGTGGGGTTCCAAGACGCAGACAGGAGTGATTTGGGTTGTGACACTTCTTACCGAAGAACATTTCACTAAATGTGTTTCCATGTATCTGAATTTGTAAGTGCTATGTCCCCTGGGAGATATGAAACAGAGGCGTACATACACTCCTGGAAATTGAAATAAGAACAGCGTGAATTCATTGTCCCAGGAAGGGGAAACTTTATTGACACATTCCTGGGGTCAGATACATCACATGATCACACTGACAGAACCACAGGCACATGGACACAGACAACAGAGCATGCACAATGTCGGCACTAGTACAGTGTATATCGACCTTTCGCAGCAATGCAGGCTGCTATTCTCCCATGGAGACGATCGTAGAGATGCTGGATGTAGTCCTGTGGAACGGCTTGCCATTCCATTTCCACCTGGCGCCTCAGTTGGACCAGCGTTCGTGCTGGACGTGCAGACCGCGTGAGACGACGCTTCATCCAGTCCCAAACATGCTCAACGGGGGACAGATCCGGAGATCTTGCTGGCCAGGGTAGTTGACTTACACCTTCTAGAGCACGTTGGGTGGTACGGGATACATGCGGACGTGCATTGTCCTGTTGGACCAGCAAGTTCCCTTGCCGGTCTAGGAATGGTAGAACGATGGGTTCGATGACGGTTTGGATGTACCGTGCATCATTCAGTGTCCCCTCGACGATCACCAGAGGTGTACGGCCAGTGTAGGAGATCGCTCCCCACACCATGATGCCGGGTGTTGGCCCTGTGTGCCTCGGTCGTATGCAGTCCTGATTGTGGCGCTCACCTGCACGGCGCCAAACACGCATACGACCATCATTGGCACCAAGGCAGAAGCGACTCTCATCGCTGAAGACGACACGTCTCCATTCGTCCCTCCATTCACGCCTGTCGCGACACCACTGGAGGCGGGCTGCACGATATTGGGGCGTGAGCGGAAGACGGCCTAACGGTGTGCGGGACCGTAGCCCAGCTTCATGGAGACGGTTGCGAATGGTCCTCGCCGATACCCCAGGAGCAACAGTGTCCATAATTTGCTGGGAAGTGGCGGTGCGGTCCCCTACGGCACTGCGTAGGATCCTACGGTCTTTGCGTGCATCCGTGCGTCGCTGCGGTCCGGTCCCAGGTCGACGGGCACGTGCACCTTCCGCCGACCACTGGCGACAACATCGATGTACTGTGGAGACCTCACGCCCCACATGTTGAGCAATTCGGCGGTACATCCACCCGGCCTCGCGCATGCCCACTATACGCCCTCGCTCAAAGTCCGTCAACGGCACATACGGTTCACGTCCACGCTGTCGCGGCATGCTACCAGTGTTAAAGACTGCGATGGAGCTCCGTTTGCCACGGCAAACTGACTGACACTGACCGGTGCACAAATGCTGCGCAGCTAGCGCCATTCGACGGCCAACACCGCGGTTCCTGGTGTGTCCGCTGTGCCGTGCGTGTGATCATTGCTTGTACAGCCCTCTCGCAGTGTCCGGAGCAAGTATGGTGGGTCTGACACACCGGTGTCAATGTGTTCTTTTTTCCATTTTCAGGAGTGTAGAAGAGCGCCGACCTACCATTTCTCAGGCGTGACTGGCAGAAGGACTGCGTCTAGTAGTTGTAAATTTATGTATATCCAGAACTCGGTCAGGAACGAATGAGAGAGTAGTGGGAGCTCCAGATGGCTGTGCATTTAGAAGAAACGCATTTTTGGTGTGGGTCGGGTGAGGTATGAGCCACGTACACTGAAGCGACAAAGAAACTGGTATAGGCGTGCATATTCACATACAGAAATATGTAAACAGGTAGAATACGGCGCTGCGATCGGCAATGCCTATATACACCAAGTGTCTGGCGCGGTTGTTAGATAGGTTGCTGCTGCTACAATGGTAGGTTATCGAGATTTAAGTGAGTTTGAATGTCGTGTTGCAGTCGGCGCACGAGCGATGGAACACAGTATCTCCGAGGAAGCGATGAAGTGGGGACATTCCCGTACAATCATTTCACGATTGTACCGTGAATATCAGGAATCCGGTAAAACATCAATTCGCTGACATTGCCGCAGATCCTGCAAGAACGACGACTGAAGAGAATCGTTCAACGGGCGGGAGTGCAACCCTTCCGCAAATTGCTGCAGATTTCAATGTTGGGGCATCAACAAGTGTCAGTGTGCGAACCATCTAACGAACATCCTCGATATGGGCTTTCGGAGCCGAAGGCCCACTCGTGTACTGTTGATGACTGGACAACACCAAGCTTTACGCCTCGCCTGGGCCCTTCAACACCGACATCGGACTGTTGATGACTGGAAACATGCTGTGATTGTATCGAGCGGATGGACGTGTCCTGGTATGGAGACAACCTCATGAATCCATGACCCTGCATGTCAGCAGGGGAATGTTCAACCTGGTGGAGGTTCTGTAATGGTGTCGAGCATGTGCAGTTGGAGTGACATAGGACCACTGATACGTCTAGTTACGACTCTGACAGGTGACACGTACGTAAGCACCCTGTCTGATCATCTGCAACCATTCGTGTCCATTGTGCATTCCGAGAGACTTGCGGACAGCAGGACAATGCGACACCCCATACGCCCAGAATTACCACAGAGTGGCTCCAGGAACACTCTCCTGAGTTTAAAGGCTTCCGCTGGCCACCAAACTCCCCAGAGATGAACATTATTGAGCATATCTGGGATGCCTTGCAATGTGCTGTTCAGAAGAGATCTCCAACCCCTCGTACTTTTACGGCTTTATGGACAGCCCCGCAGGATTCATGGAGTCAATTCCCTCCAGCACTACTTCAGACATTAGTTGAGTCCATGCCACGTCGTGTTGCGGCATTTCTGCGTGCTCGCGCTTGCCCTACACGATATTAGGCAGGTGTACCAGTTGTTTGGCTCTTCTTAGCGTGGTTACCAGGCACTGGGCAGCGGCTAGTGCAGTGGGAAGAGTACATAACAGCAAACTGAGGGTCGTGGTATCCAGTCCTTATGCGGAAACTCCTTTTTTATTTTGTTTTTACGTCACTTACACTGCAAATAAACCGAGATAACGATCAATATATGTGTGATGAAAGTCTACAACCAAATGCACAATTTATAGTACTCGATTTTTCAAGATGGAAAACGATTGCCATCGTGCAGTACTGAAGTGCAGCCCCCTTTCCTTATTTCAAATGAACTCCGCTAGTGCCACCCTGCGGTTACCAATTTTATCCTCAGATAAAAAAATTTGATCAAAAGACTTGAAAATTGCTCTTATCTCGTCGAGAGACAAAAAGAAATACCGACTCGAGAAGACTGCATCATAACACATTTCACTGAACATCAGCATCTATCCTCGCCAATATTTGGCAAAATGATTTGTTACTATTGGTCTGCTGTGAAACTGTGCGATCAGAGAGAAATTTTATGAAAGTAAACCAAGTTTGTTTTTGTCGAGAAACATTCAAACTATGTAATTGTGCAAATCCAGCGTTAATAACAATGCCAGATGCCGAGAAATCTACTGTTTCCCCTATTTTTACGATGAATATTACCCCAACAGTTGTAATTCATCAACTGTAAAATAGTGAAAGCCGGCCGGGCTGGCCGAGCGGTTCTAGGCGCTACAATCTGGAACCGTGCGACCGCTACAGTCGCAGGTTCGAATCCTGCCTCGGCCATGGGTGTGTGTGATGTCCTTGGGTTAGTCAGGTTTAAGTAGTTCTAAGTTCTGGGGGACTGACGACCTCAGCAGTTAAGTCCCATAGTGCTCAGAGCCATTTTTTTGAACGCCTTACAACTCCTTCCTGGAAATTCGTCTGCAATCCTACATTTTCCTTTGTCTTTGCTTTTATGAAAATATTAATAAACAAGTTCAGTATCTGAGCAGCGTTGCAGTTTGATTTGATCCTGGCGCCCACTTCTCGTTTAGGACACAATGGCGGCAGTCGATGGATGGAAACACGGCTGGACAGCAACGCGGTGTTAACAGCGCCACTTTCTCGATGTTGGACAAACTACTTTTTGGACGATTAAATGGAAGTTCTCCATCGTAATCGCTCCTAAGTGCGTTGTACAAAGTGCGTTCAAAAAGTTTTGCACAGTCGTCTCTAATTTATTTTAATTTTTTGGCAGGAAGAGAACGAAATTTTTTGTGAACATATTTGAAACATTTAGCTATACATAGAGCCTACTCAATGTTCATTCCATCAGCTGTGACGCATCTGGCCCAACGTTCTTTACATGATATAAATGGACTTTGGCAAAATTCTGAGGATTGAGTTTCACACCATCGCTTGACACAGGAAATAAGGTCTTTCTCACTATCAAACGTTTTACCGAACAAGTGGGCCCTCAGACTACCAAAGAGGTAAAAATCAGACGGAGCCAAGTCTGGACTGTAGAGAGGATGAGGAACAATTTTCCAACCCATTTTCCTGATTTTCTCCTGCGTCATAAGGGCTGTCTGATGAGCTGACCCTGAAGCTGTGGTCTGTGACTCTTGATGGCACGTCGCAGCTTGTCCAATGACAAACAGTAACGGTCCCGGTTAATTGTGGAGCCAGGTTCCAAAAAGTCAATGAAAATGACACCACACTGATCCCAGAAGAAGGAGGCCACCGCATTTCGGCCTGCTGTTCGTGAAAGTCTCGGTTTCTTCTTCCGAGGGGAACCCGGATGACGCCACTCCATGGATTGGGTTTTGCTCGGACAAAAAGAACCACGTTTCATCCTGGGTAATGACGCCGTCAAAACACTATTCCCATCTTCAGTAAAGGTTTTCATGAGGCCCTTGCACACATTTTTCCTCATTGTTTTCATTTCTCTTGTCAATAAGCGAGGCACCCAACGTGCATAAATTTTTCTGTACCCTAGTGACTGTAACAGTGATACCACACTTACCACACTACCCAATGACAAACGAGTCATTTCAGCAAGCTGTCGTGTCGTCACACTTCTGTCTTTTTGGATGATTTGATCAATGGTCTCCTTATTCACATCACTCACTGCCGTCATTGGTGTACCGCATCGTGGATGTGTGAATTTGCTGAGGTAGTCCATTGTATGCCTTCTTTTTGTTGTAGTGCAAGTTGTATCCTGTCCCACCCTCCTACAACCCCTTCCCCCCCCCCCCCTCACAATTTCATTTCACTTCTTCCTCCACAACTTCTCCTCTAACTCACACACTAACACACTGCTATTCACTTATGTCCACTCATGGTTTCTCCCGTCCGACCCCGGCAGCTGAATGGTGCCGGCACGGAAGCTTTCGGTCAGAGGGTTAGCTGCCCTCTGTAATAAAAAAACTGAGTTTACCGATCAACAACGAACTAAAAAAAAAGCAACGAGTGTCTTACGACGTCCGACCCGAGCAGATGCAACGAACGAAAGCGAACAAAATGAGATTTTTTAAAAAAGTGGTCAGCGCAACGGAATGTCAATCCTAAGGGCCCGGGTTCGATTCCCGGCTGGGTCTGAGATTTTCTCCGCTCAGAGACTGGGTGTTGTGTTGTCCTAATCATTTCATCCCCA
This sequence comes from Schistocerca gregaria, assembly GCF_023897955.1. Taxonomy (NCBI): domain Eukaryota; kingdom Metazoa; phylum Arthropoda; class Insecta; order Orthoptera; family Acrididae; genus Schistocerca; species Schistocerca gregaria. The sequence continues at coordinate 196,611,532 of NC_064926.1, forward strand.
TCGACGCGCAAGTCGCCGAAGTGGCGTCAAATCGAAAGACTTGCACCCGGCCAACGGTCTACCAGACGGGAGTCCGTCGTCACACGACGTTATTATTATGGTTTCTCCCTCCCCTACACCGGAGAAAAATTCTTGCACATCACTATTCCTTCCTTACTCTTACACAGTATACAAGCACACAGAAACATAATTAAATAGTATTACACACATACAACAATCTAATAACAATAAAAAAGGTTGTAGTCAAAGACAAAGTAGTGGAGAGATTACGTTGGCAACACTATAAAACGCAAACCACAATACATACTTAGAAGTACAAAAACAGACAGAATACAGTGGTGTGCATAAAAGCGTGTTGTGAAGAACATAAGAAATGCATAGTGCTGCGGAACAACTAAAAATTAGACCAAAATTATCAGTATCTAACGGAGAAAAACAACGATGTTCTAGCAGACGTCATTTCCCGAAGTAAGCGAGAAATCTAGGGAAAATCACCGTAAGTACAAATCAACATGTTCTTAACGAGCTGTTTTTCGATCTAAAAGCAAATCAAAATGTTAATAACTTAATTACAGACCACTGATCATGCTTTACCTCAAGAAAGCGAAAGTGCGTCTGGTGAAGAAAATCACGTATTTTTGTAGTTGCAACGACAGAACAAAAATACCCTCAAGTAAACTGTGGATTGAAGAGCTCCTAGATAACACGTCGCAGCATGTCATTCTCAATGGAGAGAAGTCTTCCGATGTAAGAATGATTTCAGGTGTGCCGCGGGGAGTATCGTAGGAACGTTGCTATTAACAATATACACAAATGACCTTGTGGATGACATCGGAAGTTCCCTGCGGCTTTTTGCGGATGATGCTGTGGTATATCGAGAGGTTGTAACAATGGAAATTTGTACTAAAATGCAGGAGGATTTGCACCGAATTGACGCATGGTGCAGGGAACGGCAATTGAATCTCAATGTAGATAAGTGTAATGTGCTGCGAATACATAGAAAGAAAGATCCCATATCATTTAGTTACATTATAGTAGGTCAGCAACTGGAAGCAGTTAATTTCATAAATTATCTGGGTGTACGCAGTAGGAGTGATTTAAAATGGAATGATCATATTAAGTTGATAGTCGGTAAAGCAGATGCCAGACTGAGATTCATTGGAAGAATCCTAAGGAAATGCAATCCGAAAACAAAGGAAGTAGGTTACAGTACGCTTGTTCGCCCACTGCTTGAATATTGCTCAGCAGTGTGGGATCCGTACCAGATAGGGTTGGTACAAGAGACAGAGAAGATCCAACGGAGAGCAGGATCATTTAGGAATCGCGGAAACGTTACGGAGATGATAGATAAACTCCATTGGAAGACTCTGCAGGAGAGATGCTCAGTAGCTCGGTACGGGCTTTTGTTCAGGTTTCGAGAGGAGACAAGCAGTATGTTGCTCCCTCCTAAGTATATCTCGCGAAGAGACCATGAGAATAAAATCAGAGATTAGAGCCCACACAGAGGCATACCGACAATCCTCCTTTCCACGAACAATACGAGATTGGAATAGAAGGGAGAACCGATAGAGGTACTCAAGGTACCCTCCGGCTTGCGGAGTATGGATGTAGATGTAGATGTAGATTGGTGGGTATCCACCACAGGGGGAGGCTCTCGCCCCCACAACCGCCCCTAACATTGGACTTGGAAAGTATTAAATGTTAAGAGTAAAATCCGCTCCCCCTCAACTTTGATAGTGTCTGTCACGTCATCCGCAGGCACCTGAGGTAGTGAGGTAGGCAAGCTGAGAGCGTGTCGAAATGGGCCAGCAGGGCAGGTCTTTAACATCTTTTTGTTGTGCAAAGTGGTGATTTTACGGTGAAGCTCACGCACAAGGTGTCAATTGAATAAAACTCTGCATATAATAAACTTCTGTCATCGCTAAAATAATGACAAACGCAAAGAACCTTATCTAAAAGTCGACGTCCACGTACATATTGCTCATCACAGATGCTTCAATGTCATACAAACACGGTACACAATAGTAGTAAGTCCGTTTACATATGCTGGCCACATACTAACCAGTGCGAATCAACTTGAAATGGCCATTTGAAGTGGTTCAAAAAATGTTTCAAATGGCTCTGAGCACTATGTGACTACACATCTGTTGTCATCAGTCCCCTAGAACTTAGAACTACTTAAACCTAACTAACCTAAGGACATCACACACATTCATGCCCGAGGCAGGATTCGAACCTGCGACCGTAGCGGTCACGCGGTTCCAGACTGAAGCGCCTAGAACCGCTCGGACACTCCGGCCGGCGTTAAATCCTAATCTTCCTCCATTTCTGTCTTGACAAAATTTTCATGTTGATTGCAAAAAATGTCACCCTTGTATGCTCCATTTTTACACGTGTAGAGCATTTGATTATTAGCCATTAAAGGAAGTGAGAAATAGGGAACAGATCTTTTTCCTTTCGAGAGAATTTAGCCCACGAAATAAAAACAAAATATTTGTTCTCTGTGTAGGTGCTAGAACAGACGTGAAGACTACAGCAAACAATTCCAGCATTCACCACGAGTACTCAAGAAAGATAATTCGTCCTTGAAGAATGGAAACGAGTGCGGTGGCTCCAAAATGCATGTCCTACTAGCCTGCGAGCTTCAGATACGCCTGTGAGTTAACTCACGAATAGAGGTGATGCAACATACTTTTCCTTAGGTCGCATGAGTAATATATGTCGAGGTGACACTTTGCCCATCCACTTAAGTTCATTGCCCATTGAAAAATACGTATCATAACGATCGGCTTTTCCTCCCTGTATAAAATGGCTTCTGGCTAGCCTTACAGAAGGCCGCGAGATACTTTTGGAGTTACATTGAAGAAAAAAAAGCTTGAAAAGCACAATCAGTACGCTATAGCTCTTAAGAAATAAAAAGGAGAACAATGAGCCAAGATAAGAACGATCTAGATTCTGAACCCACCATCTGTCTCTGCTGGATTGGCTAACAGGTACTGTAGTATTGGTCTGGCAATTTGCGACACATTTTCGTGCCTATTCATGTTACGGGAACGCCTTAATTTAGGCAGATAATACTACTACAAGTAATTTAATCCATAACAAGACTAAAGAATTCAATTATGGCAACAAAAAGACATGGCAAACGATATCGCACACATGTTTCTTTAGCCTACTTGTTTCAATGGGCTCTCTAAGAAGAGAGAGAATAAGACTGTGCTACTGAGCTCAACGGACCCTTTACGAGAGGGAAAGTAACGATGTACTACGATTGTGGGATAAACAATGAACGTCTCACTGCAACAACTGACCCGTCCGATGAATCATGGGCGAGTCTTATTGCATAGTGCGATGTTTCCTTGAAGCAGGTGGCGAATTGTTGTTTGGTAAGATCCCACTGTTCGTGTATCAAAAGATCGCTTACTTTCTGCTCCACATTCATATAAGATTTCGCCATGCTCAAAGCCCATTCATCCCTTTCATTTCATTCACGGGCCAAACACATCAAGCTCAACCGCCTCCACGAGTAGCGTCCTCATGCTCCCTTTTCCAGACTTTTTTTAAAATTTTATTTCACTGCTTTCAGGCAAAACCCATTCCACCGGATAGTTACGCATGCGACACCATGCGCTACCGAGTATGTTCCAAAACGTTGCGCATAAAAGCGGGATTTTTCCAATCCTTGTACCTCGGGCTCTATAGCTCATAGAAAAGCAGGGCGAGTGTTTTTGATAGCCCTTTGACTAGGTACCCTTTGTATACCAAACAGAAGGAGCGTCTTAGTGTCGTTGTCCTACAGTACAGGGGTCAAATTATGAACATTACACACTTCTTCCTGCTTAGGCACATCAGCGAATTGTTTCGTTCTCTTTGCATCAGATGTGGTCTACGGTGGGCCTTAAGGGGCTTATGGAAGCACCATTAGTTCATGGGCGGTTCCTTAGGAAGCCCGTAGAAAAGGGTTCTTTTTACCGTTTTTCGTGCCAAAACGAAGCAGCGCAGTCCAAAATGGCTATGAGCAGCTGAAATTTTTACGACAGATTTCTGAAGTTCCGATCTCGACCACCATTAAAATTTTTATTGATATGCTTATGCATTTCCGAGATACAGAGGTTCAAAGTTGCCTTACGGTACGCGTAAAATAGGGAAGCAAATTGCGGTACGAGGCAAAATCTAAATAATAAATAATCACAACAAATTGCTGAAACTGTAAAGTTTTATTCTCTATTTTTACGTATTTATCTTGGAGTGCCATCAGCCCGTTTTCAAAAATATTTATCCGTTATCGAGAAGCACCCGAATAACATGGTTTTTTGGTATCAAAACCGAGCAGCAGATTTCAAGACGGCTACATTTTCTTGAAATCTTTATCCGTTTTTGAGATACAGAGATTGAAAGTTATTCTACTTGTACACGTAAAATACGAACGCAAAATCCAGTGCGAGGCGAAATCGTAGTTCATAAAGTGACGCATCACAGAGAAATATGCAGTAAAGTGTCTCAGTTACCACAAGGGTTCTGGGAACCCCACGTTGTACTACTGCAGCATTATTAAATTTTTGCGCACTTAAAATCCGGTCTGACATGTAAGTTTTTTGTTATTTCAGTTTTAGGTAAGTAAATTATCAAAATTTTATATGTTTACAGATGATTAACATGCCCAGCTGCAGCAGGAAAGAGAAGGGAACCAGCGGAAAAAGGAAAATACGTTCCTGCCTATTGAAAGATTCTGACTGACAAGTGGGGTACCAGTTGTCTCATTCTACCTTCCTTATGTAATCTCCCCCCTCATTCCATCTACTGTCCAGTTTGAACAATGCATAGGCGAAGTAATTAAGAAGCAAAGTCTTTTATGAAGAGATGAGAGGAGCGAAGATTACAATAAACTTTCAAGTTTACTTAGTTTGTAATGTTGAGATGGCTGCTGTTCTTCTTTTCTAGGGGTCTCATCCTTGATGCTGAGAATCTGACATCAGGATCTCACGTTTGGTTTTGTAACTAAATAAATTGGAAGATTGTTGTTGCAGAATTTTTTTACGTAAATATATTTTCCACTGATTACATTGTTCGCACAAAAATACGTCCGATCACAACAGAAGTAAGCGTACCACTCGCACACACTGCGGAAATAATGTTCCAAAGCGTTTACAATTATTCTTAACAAATGAATTCCTACCAGTTTTCGTCACATTATTAATTTAGATTATTATTTCATAAATGAATTCCGATATAAACATAGTAAACAGTACAGTATTGCGTAATTAAAATAGAAATTTTAAGTGTGTAAATAATTCGCGTATAAAAAAATTATTTTCCCTGTACATTCAGAACTAGTATTTATCGATTATAACGGTGAAACGAAATATTTTATGAAGTAATTCCTTTTCATATATTTTAGTTTGAAATATAACACACAGTGTATAAAATTATATGAAAGTTTTCAGAAAAGCGACTGAGATCATATTGGTCTGTTCAAAATTCGAAAAATACTGCTATCGACAACTACCATTAAGGAAAATTAATGCTAGAGAGGATGTCCCTTTATACTCAGCACCCTTAAAAATCTTCCCAAAAATTTTGGCACGAGAACATATTCGCGACTTTTTACGCGGAAGAGGCGGAAACGTAATAAATACTGGACGATAGTAGTGAGCTTTGTATAGAAAGAGCGAAGGTGACATACAATTTGAGAGAAAGAGAGACAGTGAAATGATCGTATGGCATTTATTGGCCAGGATATCCCCCTCAGGGTTCGGTTGACGCCAGTTGGGCGACTTAGGGAATCGAACCCGGGCCCCCTTCCGTAGTAGGCGGTAACGCCACCGCAGGGGAGTAGTGGCAGTGGAACATAGTTGACAGTGACAGAACAGTGTTAAGGGAAGAGTACAGGAGACGGTTTTCCCGTGACAGAGGAATAAAGAAAAAGAGCGAGTGGAAGTGGGCGAGAGTCTGTGATAGTGAGAAGAGGCAGCAGCATTCGGAAGGAATGAATGACATAGAAGGAGAAAGAGAGAGCAAGAAGGAGAAAGCGACAGTGAGAGGAGTTGATGGGTTGGTTCAAATGGCTCTAAGCACTATGCGATTTAACAACTAAGGTCATCAGTCCCCCAGACTTAGAACAACTTAAACCTAACTAACCAAAGGACATCACACACATCCATGCCCGAGGCAGGATTCGAACCTGCGACCGTAGCAGCAGCGCGGTTCCGGACTGAAGCGCCTAGAACCGCTCGGCCACAGTTGATGGGTGTGGGCGACATACATAGTGTATGTGTGCGAGTCACAGGAGCTTGTAGAAGTGAGTTGCTCTTCAAAAATGTTTGTAAAAATTTTTAAACGTGCTGAGGATGGTAGAATGAGGTAGCTCATACCTCACTTTTCAGAGAGAGCCTTCTAATGAACAGGAATATGTTCTATATATATATATATATATATATATATATATATATATATATATATATATATATATATATATGAACTTGTCCGAAAGAAGACACTATATATATATATATATATATATATATATATATATAATCAAGACGAGACGGCCATATGGTCTTTTCAGAGGTCACGCATACCAGGCTCGAACTATTACGGGAAACGGCGAAATGGTGTAAATGATGACGATAATAGGCAACGGCACTACATTAGTAGTGTGTGGATAAGTTGCGAAACTTGGTCTGACGTGAGCCGTGCTAGGGTAGTCCGTGCAGCTGTAATGACTACTCTGTCCGGATGGCTTAGTGGCCAGAGCATCTGCCTAGCAAGCAGGAGACCTGAGGTCGAATCCCGGTCTGGCGCACATTATCAACTTTCCCCATTTATTTGAATCAATGTCCACTCGCGGCAACTGTGTGAATGTGTGTAATTCCTCTGTGTCTTAAGGAGCATATTTGCCTAATTTGTGCTCCGATAGGCGCATTGTTCCGCTAGTACGACAACTATGTCGCATAATGACACAAACATATCGTTAATCTGACTTCATTGCAACATAAACACTGAAGAACCAAGGAAACTGGTACACGTGCCTAATATCGTGTAGGGCCCCCACGAGCACGCAGAAGTGCCACAACACGACGTGGCACGCACTCAGCAGATGTCTAAAGTAGTGCTGAGGGAATTGACAACGTGAATCCAGCTGGGCTGCCCATAAATCTGCAAGAGTACGATGGGCTGGAGATCTCCTCTGAACAGCACCTTGCAAGGCATCCCATAGTGGCTCCAGGAACCCTCTTTTGAGTTTAAACACTTCCGCTGGCCACCAAACTCCCCAGACATGAACATCATTCAGCATATCTCGGGATAGTTACGATCACTTACGGAGTATCCGGTTGGCTTTTCTAGGCTCTCATACTGTAGACTCTGCCCTCATACTGTATTGAGGAACGGCTGATACTGAGCGGTCGCTGTTGTTGATACTGCGTCGAGTGGAGCCGTGCCTGTGCTTGTATCCGCGTTTGGCGGGTAGATGCCCAAATGGGAACTGCTTGAGCGACATACAGTGGAAACATAAAATAGTTGACGGCCGGTGTGGCCGAGCGGTTCTAGGCGCTTCAGTCCGGAACCGCGTGACCGCTACGTTGGCAGGTTCGAATCCTGCCTCGCGTATAGATGTGTGTGATGTCGTTACATTAGTTAGGTTTAAGTAGTACTAAGTTCTATGGGACTGATGACTTCAGAAGTAAAGTCCGATAATGCTCAGAGCCATAAAATAGTTTTTGCCTGGCGCGCCCTCAACTGGAGGCTGGTCTTAACTCACAAGCGGACCACGTCTACTCGTCATCACCCATTTCGTCCAAGTTTATACAATACGCAGGACTTGACCAGAAAAGAAAGTGACAAATGTAGGAACTCCATAAGGCCAAGCGTTTAGAGAAAAATGGCGTATTTGGCGCGGGTCGGGCGAGCCATGAGCTATTTATGCTAGTGTAGTGTAACTTCCAGAGTGCGTTTGGCGCAGCGGAAAGCTGCAAACAGCCAGCCAGAGCCAAGTTAGGGTTAGGCAACATTAAAGCAAAAATGTATGATTACACGAATTAGCACCCATTTACGGTAATTTAGTACGAGGGTAATCCCAAAAGTAAGGCCTCTTATTTTTTTCGTAAGTACATAGATCTGTTTATTTCTACAATGGTTTACATCAGTTTACAGCTTGAACATTTAGCTATTTTTCGACATAATCACCATTTCTGTCGATGCATTTTTGTAGACGCTGTAGCAGTTTTTGTATGCCCATGTCATACCAGCTCGCCGCCATGCTGTTCAGAAAGTTATGAACCTCTTCTTTCACCTCGTCGTCGGAGCTGAATCGCTTTCCGGCCAAACGTTCTTTTAACCTAGGGAACAGGTGGTAGTCACTGGACGCCTAGTCAGGACCATAGGGTGGGTGGGTGATTATGTTCCACTGAAACTGTTGCAGCAGAGCAACGGTTCGCCGAGCGATGTGTGGGCGAGCGATGTCAAGGAGAAGGTGTACGCCCTTGCTCAACATTCCTCTTCTCCGGTTCTGAATTGCCCCTTTGAGTTTTCTCAGAGTCTCACAGTACCCGTCAGCGTTAATTGTGGTCCCAGCGATTCAGCTCCGGCGACGAGGTGAAAGAAGAGGTTCAAAACTTTCTGAACAGCAAGGCGGCGAGGTGGTATGACATGGGCATACAAAAACTGCCACAGCGTCTACAAAAATGCATCGACAGAAATGGTGATTATGTCGAAAAATAGCTAAATGTTCAAGCTGTAAACTGATGTAAACAAACAAATGTTCAAATGTGTGTGAAATCTTATGGGACTTAACTGCTAAGGTCATCAGTCCCTCAGCTTACACACTACTTAACCTAATTTCCTTAAGGACAAACACACACACCCATGCCCGAGGGAGGACTCGAACCGCCGCCGGGATTAGCCGCACAGTCCACGACTGCAGCGCCCCAGACCGCTCGGCTAATCCCGCGCGGCAACTGATGTAAACCATTGTAGAAATAAAAAGGGGTATGTACTTATAAAAAAAAAGGAGACCTTACTTTTGGGATTACCCTCGTAATAGTAATAAAAAATTTATATTACATAACTGTAGTTTGACAAGGCGTTGCTGCAATTCACTGATTACTTGCACTGAACTCTCTTTAACTCTGGTCTAGTCCTGAATTCACACTGAAAGATGAGATGCCACTCAATAGCAATTCTGGACGTTTGGGGTGTCACGTTACCCTGCTGGAGTTGTCCAAGTCTGTCGTAAAGCTCGATGGACATGAATGGCCGCAGGTGATCAGACAGGACGCTTACGTTCGTGTCACCTGTCAGATCGTATCTAGACGTATCAGGGGTCCCGTATCCCTCCAACTGCACGCCCCCCACACCATTACAGAGCCTTCACCAGCTTGGACAGTCCCCTGCTGCCATGCAAGTTCATGGATTCACGAGGTTGTGTCCATACCAGTACACGTCCACCCGCTCAAAAAATTTACAGTGAAACCTTCCCGTCTCCTCTATATCTCTTTTGTTACGCAACCTTCCCTTTTACAATAACCTACGAAACCTTTTCTTTGGATTTCTACCTCTTGCTTACTAATAACAAATGAAATTTTCCCTTAGAAATTAATTCTCTTTCTCAATCTTCGCATACAAATTTAAATGCTGCTTATTAAAAGTTATTTTCTGAAAATTTCGACGAAACATCTGACTGCTACATCGAACTGCGACATTAATATACTTACTCTGTTTTACTATACTCTATTAGCTGCTGGTGGGCTGTCATAATAAGTGGCTGTATTTACCACCAAAGCTGACATTCTTTAATAGCAAAGCTGACGTTATTCTTTAATTAATTAATTTTACGTTATTCATAGCTAAACCTTTTCTTGACAACAATAAAATTTTCCGAAGTTTTACGTTGATGGTTTTTGAGATGGATTATAATCAGTAATGCAACACTACTGGCAAAAATTAATTATATTCTGAATGAAATGATTTTACAAACGTTCAAGTGGGACTTACTTTTTACAATAATCTTACAACTAGCATTGCGCAAACATACCTTCAGTAGTCTTGAGTTTTTCAAAAAATTAATTCAATAGTATTAGTTCCTATTATGATAATAGTTAGCTGATGTCTCTGTACATCCGTTTATAACCTCTTGTAAATCATAGCTATTGGCTGGTAGGCACACCGCTCCTCTCAACCTCTCGCTTCAGACCTGCTACCGACTCGTTTCACTTCTCGCTTACTACTGACTTCCTACGAACGCTAAAGTGCGTTCTCTCCTGCCAACAATGCTTTCTGGTGCAGCCAATCCCTGCTACCATTACAAAATGTATCAATGCGCGGTCTTTCCCGCTCTTTTCTTAAATGTATCCATACGCGGTCTCTCCCACCCTTTTTAAAATTATATCAATGTGTGGTCTCTCTTGCCAACAATACTTTGGTTCAGACATTCCCTGCTACCATAATTATTTCCAACATGACAAATATTAATTATTCTTACTTAATGCTATTAATAAAATATAAACATCTTTCATCAATTGTGGTTTGACAATAGACAATAGAAATATACACGTCTTACAACAGTCATACATATTTATTTTTACGCTTGATAATCGCCTAGCAGCCGAACACCGATTAGTTAAATAATGAATATTGTAGTATATTATACAAGCGTCGTGCGTTTTTCATTCATAACGTGTACCGCTTTGAGTTAGGAGAACGCGAAAGGAACTTCGCTCGGTGTAATTCCGAATGCATACAAATTCCCTTCACCAAGATACACGCTGTTGCTCTCATATTTCGACAACATGCTATTCACCTGCTTGGGGACGGCATGCAGTAACAAACCGTTTCGATGTACAAGCAGCGAGGAAGGAAAGAGCGGTGGTGAATGAAGGGATACACACTTCTTCGGGAAGTGTCTGTACATCCCTCCTGAAACAGCATAATAAAAACGTACAGTCCTCGAGCGAAGTACTGAAAGGAAAAACTACCGGGGGAAGTTTGGGATCAATATGCCGCAAGGGTCTGACGTGGAGTGTAAAGGCCGCAGAGCAGCGTGACGTCACCAGAGAGTTCCCCGAAACAGCGCAGAAGGGGTGCACAGATACAGAGCAGGAAGCACGCACCACGTGAGGCACCTTCCACGTGTACAGCACCGACCACGAGAGCTACGCCTCGAATTAGAAGCATTGTGTGCAGAATTCTTTTCCAGACTGAAACAGGTGGATCTGTTCCCGTGCATTCAGGGAAAATGAGAAATCCATTGAACACACCGATACCGAACGTCGGTGTTGAAATGTGCCGTAATGATGTAGGGTGTGGCGTCAAACAGAGATAACACTGATAACTTTTTGTTTATGGGAAGCTAGGCTGTTATGACAAGATTTGATTTGTAGCGTAGCGGTAGATGTAAAATATGTTGGAAAGTAACGGTTTGGTTGCGTGGTGTTGTAGCCAACGAATGTGACGTCACGAGACTAACTATAATTCTTGTAATGGCGCGTACTTTATGCATATCGTATTTCGACGGGTGATCTATGTCCGGCACTTTGATAACACAGGAGTCAAAGCGGACGGATAGTACCGAGAGGTACAATGTTTTATGAATGGTCACTGTTATTTACGATTTATCTATCACCTTCCGCAGGATCATGCCAGCGAAAGCTGTCAATGCTTACTCGTCTCCTCTGCTCACCTTTTTGCATTCCAGAGACATGGGCTGATGGTGACACAGATACGATCGAAACAGATTACCACTGACATACAAAAATTTGAATGCTCGTTTGTTCAATAACGTTAATCTCCGAAAGTTCTTGACCGATTGCTTTGGAATTTTTACACGTTGAATTCTATTACGCACTTGTTTGTAGCTATTTAATTCTTTAATATACGTATTTTTTATGTATTACTAATTACTAATACGAGGGTAATCCCAAAAGTAAGGTCCCCAATTTTTTTATAAGTACATAGACCTGTTTATTTCTTCAATGGTTTACCTCAGTTTACAGCTTGAACATTTAGCTGTTTCTCGACATAATCACCATTTCTGTCGATGCATATATCAAAAGTTACCTTCCCGGAACAGTTCATATTTTTACACATTACTGTAATAAACGTTCAGACACATATTCACTATATAATTTTTAATATATAAGTACATATACAGGGTGAAGAAAAATTTGCGCACTCTGACAGAGAGATCCCCCACATTCTGGAATTACAAAAATGTCTGTCACAAAATTTCGTCCTGCTCATATTTGGGTCAGTAAATGGACGTTAAAGACTGGCAATCTTGCGACACTGTAATCACATGTACGGTAACTATCTCTGTCAGAAGATTCAGCATGCTATGCAGTTGGTGTAGTGATTAGCGTTTTGGCAGGAGGTCAAGAGTTCGATTCTGGATTGAGGCTTATTTGTTTTTATTTGCTTCGTCTTGTAACGGGTCAGTACATACACTGCAGAAAGCGGATTAGAAAAATTATAAACAAAAGATTGTAAAAAGCACGAAAAAATAGTGAGATAGAATACGAATAAATAACACATTTAAGAGAAAAGTCCTCACCTACTGTGAGGAACTTCTGTGCAGAAAAAGAGTGTGCCACAAGAAAACCTTTCAGCTTGGATTTAAATTTTTGGAGTTTACCGCTCTCTTTTTTTTTTTTAATTTCTACTAGTAGCCTTTTGCAAATGGAACGTGCTGAATAGTACCTTTCGGTATACTGCTTAAGTAAGTGCTACCCAACTCCACACCGTTTTTCCGTCTCCTATGCACTGAATGAACCTTGTATTTTCTTATGTATGAGTTAATTTTGTCAACAGCAAATGTCATGATGCAATATATGTACAGGAACAGCCGAGTTAAGTCTTCGGACACCTGTAAAACGGCCTCCACGAACTTCGAAAATTGACATCGCACATTAGTCTGACTGCTCTTTCTTAGTTAGGAATATCAATATCCTTGGTGAGTGCACACAGCTGCTCCAAAATGTAACGCCACACAAACTAACACAGTGAAAGTAATCAAGGAAAAAAGACCTTTTGTTTCAATTGATGATTCTTATCCAAATATCTTATAAAAACAGATGTACGTATGCTTGGTGCACATACTACCGTCTGGAAATCATCGCTGTGGGGTAAGAAACACCTACTATCAAAGAGGTGGAGATGAAATAGCAGTACAGCTCACAATGTGCGAATAGCCATATTTTAGTAATTCAGTGTTTGAAAATGAGATCACTTAGTGGCTTGCATCAAACTTGATACAAAATTTTAAACCTTAAAAAAACTACTTCTGCTGACTACCCTCACGAAGAGATGAAAGGAAAAAAGTACACTACTGGCCATTAAAATTGCTACACCAAGAAGAAATGCAGATGATAAACGGGTATTCATTGGAGAAATATATTATACTAGAACTGATATGTGATTACATTTTCACGCAACACGTAGTCATGTCGAGGCAAGTGAAAATGCCCGGCCCCGCCGGGAATCGAACCCCCGGGACCCCGATGTCAAGAAGGGACTTGTTTGTATTAATGCCCCTGGCCGTCGTCCCCAGACTTTCTCCAACCAATCACCGTCAGATCTGCTGTCTTCCAGCCCTTCTCATGAACTCGTTAGTGAATTCCATGTTGGGTACTCTCCTTTGGTAATGTCTTCCTTTAAAGATGGCATACGGCGGAAGTTTGTATTGTATTGTATTGGATGTTAACCGGCGATCTAGAAACGACGGAGAGGCTCCGTCCCTGCCGCAGCCGCAGTGGTCCACAAAAAGTGGTTCAAATGGCTCTGAGCACTATGGGACTAAACTTTTGAGATCAACAGTCCCCTAGAACTTATAACTACTTAAACCTAACTAACCTAAGGACATCACACACATCCATGCCCGAGGCAGGATTCGAACCTGCGACCGTAGCGGTCGCGCGGTTCCAGACTGTAGCACCTAGAACCGCTCGGCCACTCTGGCCGGCGCAGTGGTCCACGACCCCTCGACGGCTACCGCAGTCCATTTCACCCCTCCGTCGACCCACGCCGAACCACTCTTTCAAGGTTATTGTGAGGTTCGTCACCCGGTGGACCCCGCCATGGAACGTCTCACCCCTATGTTTGCGTGGTAGAGTAATGGTGGTGTACGCGAAAGTGGAGAACTTGTTTGCACAGCAATCGCCGACAATGTGTAGTTGAGGTGGAATAAGGGCCGCGTGGGATTAATCGAGCGGTCTAGGGCGCTGCAGTCATGGACTGTGCGGCTGGTCCCGGCGGAGGTTCGAGTCCTCCCTCGGGCATGGGTCTGTGTGTTTATCCTTAGGGTAATTTAGGTTAAGTAGTGTGTAAGCTCAGGGACTGATGACCTTAGTAGTTAAGTGCCATAAGACGTCACACACATTTGAACATTTTGAACATTAGAACGGAATAAGGGTAACCAGTCCGCATTCGCCGAGCCAGATGGAAAACCGCCTAAAAACCATCCACAAACTGGCCGGCTCACCGGACCTCGACACAAGTCCGCTGGGCGGATTAGTGACTGGGACCAGGCGCTCCGTTGCCAGTCCGGAAACCTGTGCGTTAGACCGCTCGGCTAACCGGGCGGGAACGGCGGAATTTTACTCGCGTCTGGTGTACTGCACAACATCACTGCGCATATTAGTTTCTTTGCTCCAATCGTCTTCACAAGGACACTTTTTGAGCCAGTTAGAGCAACGATGGTGTTGTGCGGCATATAAAAAAATACTAGCGTCTGGTCAGCGTTACCAACCTGGGAGAGCAAATAGTCATACTGGTGTCGCACGATAGAACTCGATCACCTTATCTGTGCAGTCTCGAGACAAACACTGGCACACATATGTTCTCCTTCGTAAACTGAGATTCTCCCGCCTCATAAAACGTGTCACCAAACCAAGGCTTGCCTTAAAATCCTTTCTGTCAATGTTGAGCGTGGCAGCTATCTCGCGAGCTTTGTTGTGAATCATTCGAAGAGACAGCGCAACCATCATTCCGAAGTTCATTCACATAAGAAATTACATCATTATCAATTTCGGGATATTTGCCTACTTTAGGATTGCGGGAAGATTTGGTGCTTTCCTTTGCAGCCATGAGAGCTTTTTTTTGTCTCCTAATTGAATTAGTATCAACGGAGAAATGTCTTCCTGCAGCTTTCATTAGGTCTCTATCGGCGTAAGATAAGACATTTAATTTAAATTTTACCGTGTAATTTGAACGTTTCGACATTATGACGACTTGTAACAAGCTGAATGAAACACGTTCCGAACTTCACTTTTCAAATTTACAGATTGTAGCGACAATGGAAATATTTTTATGCCTAGTACCGCTGTGTCCGTTTTCAAGTCATTTGAAGGTCGCTCCAGTAACAAAGAACCGGGAGAGAGAATTATGCGCGATAATAACAAAATACACTACTGGCCATTAAAATTGCTACACCACGAAGATGACGTGCTACAGACCCGAAATTTAACCGATAGGAAGAAGATGCTGTGATATGCAAATGATACTTTTTTAAGAGCATTCACACAAGGTTGGCGCCAGTGGCGACACCTACAATGTGCTGACATAAGGAAAGATTCCAACCGATCTCTCATGCACAAACAGCAGTTGACCGGCGATGCCTGGTGAAACGTTGTTGTGATGCCTCGTGTAAGGAGGAGAAATGAGTACCATCACGTTTCCGACTTTGATAAAGGTCGCATTGTAGCCTATGGCGATTGCGGTTTATCGTATCGCGACATTGCTGCTCGCGTTGGTCGAGATCCAATGACTGTTAGCAGAATATGGAATCGGTGGGTTCAGGAGGGTAATACGGAACGCCGTGCTGGATCCCAACTGCCTCGTATCACCAGCAGTCTGCATGGCTGTAACGGATCGTGCAGCCACGTCTCGATCCATGAGTCAACAGATGGGGACGTTTGCAAGACAACAACCATCTGCACGAACAGTTCGACGACGTTTGCAGCAGCATAGACTATCAGCTCGAAGACCATGGCTGCGGTTACACTTGATGCTGCATCACATACAGGAGCGCCTGCGATGGTGTACTCGACGACGAACCTGGGTGCACGAATGGCAAAACGTCATTTTTTCGGATGAATCCAGGTCCTGTATACAGCATGATGATGGTCACATCCGTGTTTGGCGACATCGCGGTGAACTCAAACTGGAAGCGTGTATTCGTCATCGCCATACTGGCGTATCACCCGGCGTGATGGTATGGGGTGCCATTGGTTACACGTCTCGGTCGCCTCTTGTTCGCAATGACGGCAGTTTGAACAGTTGACGTTACATTTCAGATGTGTTACGACCCGTGGCTCTACCCTTCATTCGATCCCTGCGAAACCCTACATTTCAGCAGGATAATGCACGATCGTATATTGCAGGTCCTGTACGGGACTTTCTGGATACAGAACATGTTGACTGCTGCCCTGGGCAGCACATTCTCCAGATCTCTCACCAATTGAAAACGTCAGGTGAATGGTGACTGAGCAACTGGCTCAATACGCCAGTCACTACTCTTGATGAACTGTGGTGTCATGTTGAAGCTGCATGGGCAGCTGTACCTGTACACGCCATCCAAGCTCTGTTTGACTCAATGCCCAGGCGTATGAAGGCCGTTATTACCGCCAGAGGTGGTTGTTCTGGGTACTGATTTCTCAGGACGTATGCACCCAAATTGCGTGAAAATGTAGTCACATGTCAGTTCTAGTATAATACACTCCTGGAAATGGAAAAAAGAACACATTGACACCGGTGTGTCAGACCCACCATACTTGCTCCGGACACTGCGAGAGGGCTGTACAAGCAAAGATCACACGCACGGTACAGCGGACACACCAGGAACCACGGTGTTTCCGTCGAATGGCGCTTGCTGCGCAGCATTTGTGCACCGCCGCCGTCAGTGTCAGCCAGTTTGCCGTGGCATACGGAGCTCCATCGCAGTCTTTAACACTGGTAGCATGCCGCGACAGCGTGGACGTGAACCGTATGTGCAGTTGACGGACTTTGAGCGAGGGCGTATAGTGGGCATGCGGGAGGCCGGGTGGACGTACCGCCGAATTGCTCAACACGTGGGGCGTGAGGTCTCCACAGTACATCGATGTTGTCGCCAGTGGTCGGCAGAAGGTGCACGTGCCCGTCGACCTGGGACCGGACCGCAGCGACGCACGGATGCACGCCAAGACCATAAGGATCCTACGCAGTGCCGTAGGGGACCGCACCGCCACTTCCCAGCAAATTAGGGACACTGTTGCTCCTGGGGTATCGGCGAGGACCATTCGCAACCGTCTACATGAAGCTGGGCTACGGTCCCGCACACCGTTAGGCCGTCTTCCGCTCACGCCCCAACATCGTGCAGCCTGCCTCCAGTGGTGTCGCGACAGGCGTGAATGGAGGGACGAATGGAGACGTGTCGTCTTCAGCGATGAGAGTCGCTTCTGCCTTGGTGCCAATGATGGTCGTATGCGTGTTTGGCGCCGTGCAGGTGAGCGCCACAATCAGGACTGCATACGACCGAGGCACACAGGGCCAACACCCGGCATCATGGTGTGGGGAGCGATCTCCTACACTGGCCGTACACCTCTGGTGATCGTCGAGGGGACACTGAATAGTGCACGGTACATCCAAACCGTCATCGAACCTATCGTTCTACCATTCCTAGACCGGCAAGGGAACTTGCTGTTCCAACAGGACAATGCACGTCCGCATGTATCCCGTGCCACCCAACGTGCTCTAGAAGGTGTAAGTCAACTACCCTGGTCAGCAAGATCTCCGGATCTGTCCCCCATTGAGTATATTTAGGACTGGATGAAGGGTCGTCTCACGCGGTCTGCACGTCCAGCACGAACGCTGGTCCAACTGAGGCGCCAGGTGGAAATGACATGGCAAGCCGTTCCACAGAACTACATCCAGAATCTCTACGATCGTCTCCATGGGAGAATAGCAGCCTGCATTGCTGCGAAAGGTCGATATACACTGTACTAGTGCCGACATTGTGCATGCTCTGTTGCCTGTGTCTATGTGCCTGTGGTTCTGTCAGTGTGATCATGTGATGTATCTGACCCCAGGAATGTGTCAATAAAGTTTCCCCTTCCTGGGACAATGAATTCACGGTGTTCTTATTTCAATTTCCAGGAGTGTATATTTGTGCAATGAATACCCGTTTATCATCTGCATTTCTTCTTGGTGTAGCAATCTTAATGGCCATTAGTGTAATTTTTTTTAATGATGAAAAATCGTACGAGAGCGGTATATGCAAGAGGGGAGCTTATGCCATAAAATACGTAAGCTCCAAAACGCTCCCGAAATGCTATGACAAGTGTCATTTTGCAAGGTCAAACTGATTATGGTTTTAGATTCACGCAATGAAGTGTGCTGCACCCTTTACCTCTTTTTCATCATTACAGCGCTCTGTTACATAAAGCCTTCGTACGCTCACAGTATCTCCCGTACTGCTTCGTCCCCTAACTGCAACGGCAGCGATCCGGGCGACGAGAGAGATGAAGATGTAAAAACGGAGCGCGCTGTGACGCAGTAGAGTGTAATCCGGTAGATTAGCAGTTCTCTGGCAGCGGATGTAATAAAGTACTTGCAGCGCCGGCGGGTGTGCCATGCAGTATCTGCGGGCGGGCTAATTAGCGCACCGGCTGCGATGAAAGGCCAGCTTTAACGAGCGCTAACGCGATGCAGCGGCCACGCTGTCTGCTGTTGCGCAAATTGGTGACAAGTGTCGCGGCGGCGGGATGGCTGGGTCGCTTCGCGGAACCCTACAGCCCATAATACCTGCTCTGCGGATCATCTGACCTAACGAATGAGTCGATGAAATACCAGAAGTGCACCAATGTTACCGGAAAGAGATTCCTTCTGATTTATATCTCTCCTACCTGTAAGGGATCTGTAGGCCCTTACTACAGGGTGTTACAAAAAGGTACGGCTAAACTTTCAGGAAACGTTCCTCACACAAAAAGAAAGAAAATATGTTATGTAGACATGTGTCCGGAAACGTTTACTTTCCATTTTTGAGCTCATTTTATTACTTCTCTTCACATCACATTTATCACGGAATGGAAACACACAGCAACAGAACGTACCAGCGTGACTTCAAACACTTCGTTACAGGAAATGTTCACAATGTCCTCCGTTAGCGAGGATACATGCATCCACCCTCAGTCGCATGGAATCCCTGATGCGCTGATGCAGCCCTGGAGAATGGCGTATTGTATCACAGTCGTCCACAATACGAGCACGAAGAGTCTCTACATTTGGTACCGGGGTTGCGTAGACACGAGCTTTCAAATGCCCCCATGAATGAAAGTCAAGACGGTTGAGGTCAGGAGAGCGTGGAGGCCATAGAATTGGTCCGCCTCTACAAATCCATCGGACACCGAATCTGTTGTTGAGTAGCGTACGAACACTTCGACTGAAATGTGCAGGAGCTCCATCAGGCAATGTTGTGTCGTACTTGTAAAGGCACATGTTCTAGCAGCACAGATAGAGTATCCCGCATAAAAGCATGATAACGTGCTCCACTGAGCGTACATGGAAGAACATGGGGCCCAATCAAGACATCACCAACAATGCCTGCCCAAACGTTCACAGAAAATCTGTGTTGATGACGTGATTGCACAATTGCGTGCGGATTCTCGTCAGCCCACACACGTTGATTGTGAAAATTTACAATTTGATCACGTTGGAAAGAAGCCTCATCCGTAAAGAAAACATTTGCACTGAAATGAGGATTGATGTTGGATGAACCATTCGCAGAAGTGTACCCGTGGAGGCCAATCAGTTGCTGATAGTGCCGACACACGCTGTACATCGTACGGAAACAAGTGGTTCTCCCGTAGCACTCTCCATACAGTGACGTGGTCAACGTTACCTTGTACAGCAGCAACTCCTCTGACGCTGACATTAGGGTTATCGTCAACTGCACGAAGAATTGCCTCGTCCATTGCAGGTGTCCTCGACCTTCTATGTCTTCCCCAGTCGCGAGTCATAGGCTGGAATGTTCCGTGCTCCCTAAGACGCCGATAAATTGCTTCGAACGTCTTGCTGTCGGGACACCTTCGTTCTGGAAATCTGTCTCGATACAAACGTACCGCGCCTCGGCTATTGCACCGTGCTAATCCATGCATCAAATGGGCATCTGCCAACTCCGCATTTGTAAACATTGCACTGACTGCAAAACCAGGTTCGTGATAAACACTAACCTGTTGATGCTACGTACTGATGTGCTTGATGCTAGTACTGTAGAGCAATGAGTCGCATGTCAACCCAAGCACCGAAGGCAACATTACCTTCCTACAATTGGGCCAACTGGTGGTGAATCGAGGAAGTACAGTACATACTGACGAAACTAAAATGAGCTCTAACATGGAAATTAAGCGTTTCCGGGCACATGTCCACATAACATCTTTTCTTTATTTGTGTGTGAGGAATGTTTCCTGAAAGTTTGGCCGTACATTTTTGTAACACCCTGTATAACTTTGCACTTGGCACAGGTCGATAGGGCGAACAATCAATTGTGACGTGTTGCGAGAGCGAGTGTCGAGATGCGATAGTGTGGTTGGCGCGAATGGTGTGTGTGTGTGTGTGTGTGTGTGTGTGTGTGTAGGCCGTTATTGGAATACAGGGTTTTTAACCGAGAAGGGTGTCACCATCGCCGTGGTTAGACCCCTAAATAATAAATTAATACCGGGAAAGTGATGAAGTACCGTTATGAAAGTGATCAGTGACGTTACTAGTGCCGATATTTAGTTCTGCGTCTACCGCGCCGACCTAACCTTGGATTGCAGTGTTGGATGCAGTGGTGGATCAGCGTGTGACGATAATGGCAAATGAAGAAAGCCTGTGCTGAGACTAGCCATAATTAGATATGTATGACGAAGGCAGTGGCAGTCTCCTTTTTGTGTTTTGAGAAGTTCGTAATTAGTAAAACTGTGTTGGTGTTCCTTATTACCATACATTCAGTATTATAGTATTGAACAAGACGAACTGGAAAGTAACAACTTCCATAGCAGTCAATTCCGATTACTAGCCCCATTAGGTTCACGGTCATGTTAATAATAAATATTGGGCTGCTATTCGATCAGATCAGGTCGGGATAAAAAACGGAGGTGTTACATACCTCACACGAAACCGAAGTGAAATTTCACAGTGTGAAGAACCAACTCTCGTGAGTAGCTGTCGGTATTTCAGTACGTCCGTCGCTTTTCAACAGTTTTTAACCACTTTACAACAAATAAACATACAGGATGTATGATAATTAAAAGAGAAAAATGACGCGCCCCTACTTATACTTCCCGAGGAGACCACGAATGTAAAATTAGAGAGTAGAGCGCGTACGGAGGCTTTCAGACAGTCGTTCTTCCCGCGAACCATACGAGACTGGAATAGGAAAGAGAGGTAATGACAGTGGCACGTAAAGTGCCCTCCGCCACACACCGTTGGGTGGCTTGCGGAGTATAAGTGTAGGTGTAGATGTAAAGAAGCAAAAATGTTCTATTAAAAATGCGTCCGCAGATCATCTGTTTGTAAGGTAATTGCGAATGTGTGGTTACAAGATACCACTGACTTCAGTATGAAATATTGTTCTTCAAGGGCGTGCTAAAAAGGAATGCCTCCGAATTTTTTCTGTGAAAACATTCAAAGTTTTTAAATAAATTGCACTTCATTAATAGTCCACGTCTTTATTTTTCGGGTATACACGTTTATTTCACAATATAGTCACTTAAATGGATATTGTGTCTGTTCTTCCGGACATGTCCCAAAGAACAGACACCACTGATGACCTGCAGCCGTCTAGAACGACATTAGAATTATATTTTATACCTTCAGCTGCCGACGGGCGTTGATATATATCAACGGAGACAGATGAAAATGTGTGCCCCGACCGGGACTCGACCCCGGGATCTCCTGCTTACAATTCAGACGCTCTATCCATCTGAGCCACCGAGGGTACAGAGGATAGGGCGACTGCCGGGACTATCTCGCGGACGTCTCCCACGAGACCCACATTCTCACCTTACATGTCCACACACTACATTCGCAGTGTCCCTCCCCAACACACTCATTACTCGTGGAAGACATTCTTACCAAGTCCTGTAAGAAGTCGGGTAATATGTGTGCATCTACGCAGAAGTTGGTCATGTCCGATATTGCCAGAACTACATACTTATATGGACATGGTGTCTGTTCTTTCAGACATGTCCGAAAGGACAGACACCATATCCATATAAGTTTATATGACACTACGGAAGTCGCAAACGGCGGTGTTTGGGGTCAGTGAAGTGCACGCTACATGCCGTCTGGCTCGGACCTGTCCTTGAAGTAACAGACTGGTAAGAGTGCGTTGGGCCACTGTGGTGCCAACTGTTGCTCGAATAGAGCCATTCGCCGAAAGCCATGTGTTCCTTCCCGGTAGGGCCAAGTGACCGTCCGTAGCATGGTCTTCTCATGACCACCGCTGCCAGCAATCAAGTACAGTGGCTACTTTCCTGAATAGACATCATCTCTCAGATGTAGAAACACGCCTACCAGCTTTCGTTTGTCTCAGAACTCCTTTGTGTCGCTATTTTTTCTCCGTCTGTATATGTCACTGGTCACGGAACTGAGGCCGGCCGAAGTGGCCGGGCGGTTCTAGGCGCTACAGTGTGGAACCACGCGGCTGCTACGGTCGCAGGTTCGAATCCTGCCTCGGGCATGGATGTGTGTGATGTCCTTAGGTTAGTTAGGTTGAAGTAGTTCTAAGTTCTAGGAGACTGATGACGTCAGATGTTAAGTCCCATAGTGCTCAGAGCCATTTGAACCCACCACACTCATTACTCGTAGAAGACATTCTTACCAAGTCATGTAAGAGTTCGGGTACTATGTGTGCACCCGCACAGAAGAAGAATGTCACGGCCGGTATTGCCAGAACTATATACTTATATGGATATGGTGTCTGTTCTTTCAGACATGTAAGCCATGTAAGCAGGAGATCTCGGGCTCAAGTCCTCGTCGGGCACACATTTTCACCTGTCCCCGTTGATATATATCAACGCCCGTCAGCAGCTGAAGGTATTAATATATAATTCTAATTTACCTCTAGACGGCTGCAGGTCATCAATGATGTCTATTCTTTCGGACATGTCCGAAAGAACAGACACCACATCCATATAAGTACATAGTTCAGGCTATACCAGCCATGACTTCCTTCTTCTGTGCGGATGCACACAAGATACCCGAACTCTTACGGGACTTGGTATGAATGTCTTCCACGAGTAATGAGTGTGTTTGGTAGGGACACTACGAATGTAGTGTACGGACTTATAAGGTGAGAATTGGCGTCTCGCGGGAGGCGTGCGCGAGATAGTCCCTGCAGTTCAAATGGCTCTGAGCACTATGGGACTTAACATCTTAGAAATCAGTACCCTAGAACTTAGTACTACTTAAAACTAACTAACCTAAGGACATCACACACATCCATGCCCGAGGCAGGATTCGAACCTGCGACCGTAGCAGTCCCGCAATTCCGGACTGAAGCGCCTAGAACCGCACGGCCACCACGGCCGGCTGTCCCTGCAGTCGCACTATCTTCTGTGCCCTCGGTGGCTCAGATGGACTGACTGCCATGTGAGGAGGAGATCCCGGGTTCGAGTTCCGGTCGGGGCACACATTTTCACCTGTCACCCTTGATATATATCAACGCCCGTTAGCAGCTGAAGGTATTAATATATAATTCTAATAGTGTTTGACTTTGTTGACGAAGCCGCAACCTCACCTCTGCTTGCACCACTTCATCACTATCAAAATGGTTCAAATGGCTCTGAGCACTATGGGACTCAACTGCTGTGGTCATTAGTCCCCTAGAACTTAGAACTACTTAAACCTAACTAACCTAAGGACATCACACACATCCATGCCCGAGGCATCATCACTATCAACTTGAAGTCCTACAAGCTGTCCTTTAAGTTTTGGAAGCAGATAAAAATCGGATTAGGACAAGTCGGGACTGTATGAAGTATGATCGATGACACAGCGTCAGATTGTTACAGAAGTCGCAGCGCTCGTGTGTGCTCTGGTACTGTCGTGCCGAAGGAGATGGTGCTTCACGTGTGGACGATCTGCTCGAGTTCGTGCTTTGAGTTTCCTGAGGGCCTAACACAACCTCGCAGAGTTTATGGTACTGCCTTTGCCTATGAATTCCAACTGCACCACACCTTAAAACTGCCCACTGCACTGTAAGCCTGACTTTGACTGTTGATACCACGGTTCTGAATTTTGTTGGCGTCGGTGATCGTTTATGCCGGAGCTCCATTGACAATCTCTTGTATTTGAAGCGAAAATGTTGAATCCAGCGTTCATCACCTGTCACAACGTTGTTAAGGAAACCGGCGCCCTCAGGCTGAAAATGCAAAAGAAATAGCTGATAGATGTGTTTCGTGTCAGAATTGAGCACACAATTTTCTGTCCTGCATTTTTGCACTGGTATCCTGCACACGCTCTCATAACGTGCCACAGTTACCTGAGAGGGAAGTCTGTGATATCCGACGATTTTCTCTGACGGGTTCTTCAACCTGAGTCGAATGAGTTAAGTCTTTTGCTGTAGGTAGTCATCCACTTCGAGCTTTGTCACGCACGTTGAGATTAGCACCATTTCCTTCATCACAAGCACGAACAACCCACCGTCGCCCATTACTGATGTCGGTATAATCATTACCGTACAAAGCTTCGATTCTTCTACGGATTTCAAATGGAGGCACACTTTCTGCGGTTAGAAACTCTATTGAAGTACACTGTTTCTCATGTACCGATATACAATCATGCTCATAAATTAGGAATAATTGCAGAATGTGGTGCCACACAACGTGGCACTACACAAAACTGGCGCTAATAGCATAGGCACATAGGGAACACACACGACACAGATCTGTGTAAGTCTACGGTACTGGTGATAATTTGAGAATACCATCCCGAAACACATGTACTACAAAATCCACTGTTTCCTGTGCATGTACCCGGACATCAGTATGGGATATGATCACCATGCACACAGAGACAGCCCACACAACGCGTTGGCATACTCTGGATCAGGTGGTCGAGCAGCTGCTGGGGTACAGCCTCCCACTGTCGGAGCTCCTGAAGTGTCGTAGGGGTTTGAAGACGTGCAGCGATACGTCGACCGAGAGCATCCCAGATGTGCTCAATGGGGTTTAGGTCTGGAGAACAGGCAGGCCACTCCATTCGCCTGATATCTTCTGTTTCAAGGTACTCCTCCTCGATGGCAACTCGGTGGGGCCGTGCGTTATCATCCATCAGGAGGAAGGTGGGACCCACTGCACCCCTGAAAAGGCGCACATACTAGTGCAAAATGACGTCCCTATACACCTGACCTGTTACAATTCCTCTGCAAAGACATGCAGGGGTGTACGTGCACCAATCATAATCCCCACCCCACACCATCACACCACGACCTCCATACACGTCCCTTTCAATGACATTAAGGGGTTGGAATCTGGTTCCTGGTTCACGCCAGATGAAAACCCGGAGAGAATCACTGTTCAGACCATACCTGGACTCGTTCGTGAACATAACGTGGGAGCACTGTTCCAATGAACATATACTCTCCTGTGGCGAGGGGGCAGTGGAATGCACCTTGCAAATCTCCAAGCGAATAAACGATGTTTCCTCAGTCGTATGTAGACTGCGTGTCTGGAGACAACTGTTCCAGTGGCTGAAGTAAGGTCCCTAGTAAGGCTACCTGCAGCACTCCGTGGCCGTCTGCGGGCACTGATGATGAGATATCGTCTTCTTGTGGTGTTGTACACTGTGGACGTTCCGTACTGTAGCGTCTGAACACGTTACCTGTCTGCTGGAATCGTTGTCATAATCTTGAGGTCGCACGGAGGCACACGGAGGGCCCTTGCTACGACCTGCTGTGTTTGACCAGCCTCCAGTCGCCCTAATATTCTACCCCTCATAACTTCATTAATATGTTTTCTTTGAGCTATTTTCAACACACAGTCACCATTAGCACATCTGAAAACGTTTGCACACTTACTCGTTGCACCGTACTCTGACATGCACTAACACACCTCTGCGTATGTGGACTGCTGCCAGCGCCACCGTGCGACGATTGCGGGTCAAATGCACCGCATGGTCATACACCGAGGTGATTTAAACCTGAAAACCGCCCAACAGAGCATTGTTTCACCATGTACAAGCATTATTCTTAATTTATGAGCATGAGTGTAGATTTACGTTGTACAATGGTATGTTACATGCCACAACTCGGAGTCCCATGGCGGCAGAAAGTTGCACCTTAGTCAGCGATCCGCGGAATTCGACGAGTAACGTGCATGACGTGTAATACCTCAACCAGCACTGATAAAAGAATAAACAATTTGGAGGCATTACTTTTCAGCACGCCCTCGTACTTCAGTGCGGTATCTATATCGCACCCAGATAGCCGCGAGTGATAAGATGCTCACTTTCGGGGTGGGGTTGAGCATCAGCCACAGTTCGGATCCGCCGGCGGATCATCGACGTGGGATGAGTGTCCCGGCCAGTCTGGTCGAGGGTTTTAGGCAGTTTCCCACATCGCACTAAGTGAATACCGGGAGGGTAGGGGGAATTTGGCGTAACTAAGACATTTTGACTATAACCTTTATTCTATGGTACCTAGAGGCTCCAGTTTTCACACAGCATTAGCCGCATGTGGTTTACTATAACATAGCATAACTATACACCTATACATCTTAGAAAAAAACTGATAACTATGACATGAATGCATTGAGGCATTTTACCTGACTTACGGGGTAAAACGACGCAGTGTGTGGGTAAATTGGTGCAAGTAGTGGTATAAAGTATTTAATTCCACACATCTCACAATACAAAATATATGCATTGATTACTGTGTTTATTAAACAAAACATTGAACACCATGTTTTACAAAAAGAAAATAGCGAAAATACCAGCTTGATTAACTACGGAATAGACACAAAAATTAATAATAGTTTTTCATAAAATAGTGACAAAAATGAACAAGAAGACTCGAGTAAGAGCGTATTCAGTAACTGGACTCTCACATATATTCAAAACAACTAATGCTTCTTCAGGCAGGGGTCACAGTTATAGTTTTCACGACTATCCCACCCAATGCATCCAGAATGACACCAAAAAGCACAAGAAATACACCTGTACCGTCCCTTGCTATCTTTGGCGAATTCATCACATACTATGCACAGATCTTTGCGTCTAGTATGTTGTGCTGGATGGCGCTCTGTCTTATAGAAATCCCATTATGAACAGCACTGACGGCATTTCTTAACTAACCTGACGTCCAAGAGGGTCTCTCTGTTTTATGTGTGTACGTCCTCGGCCTCCGAGCAGAGGAACCCAGTCTTATAAAAATTATGCACTACATTACTTAGACTTTAATGAAATATACATTAATGTATCTCTTTTAGCTACCTACTTTCATTAGTATGAAATTGAAGTGGGGTAAAATGACGCACTCAGCCTCTGTGCATCACATTACCCTTTTTTTTCCTTTATTGAATTTCGATTCCCCCGAAGAAGGCAGGCTGGCAGCAGCATAGTACGCTGCTCTTCAGCCTACAGAATTTTTAAAACATAAGAAGATAAAACGGTGACTTAAATTGTAAAACAGCGGAAAATTGCGCAAAGTTAAAACATAAAACAAAGGGTTGGCGATGCTAATAAAATACACAGGAAGCAGACAGACAATAAAAAAAACACGGGGCAGTCTGGTTTCTGTTCGCAGGAGATATAAAAATCACACCAAGCGACAGTATGATTTCCGTTCGCACCACTTTAGAAAAGATGCACAACAGTTAACACACGCTGGAAACACTGCACTAAAAAGTCTGCACAACGATGAGACACCACAGCCAACGGCAGATGAGGGGGGGGGGGGGGAGGAGAGGAAACAACGAAGGGGGGGGGGGAGAGAACTGACAGAGGGAGAGGACTCATAAAGGGGGGGGGGCAGACCAGAAGCGAGAGGGAATGGGGAAAGGCAGAGGAGGGATATGCAAAAAGCCTCGGGGGTGAGAAGGGAGGCAGAGAGAGGGTAGGTGGGGAAAGAACAGGATGGAAGGGAGGAGAGGGAGCCCAGGAAAAGGACAGAGGAAGAGAGGGGGAGGTGAGGATCAGAGTTGATAGGAGGAGAGAGGGCATCATCCGGGAGTGGGGGTCAACGGAAGCCACCTTGGGAAAGGAGATGAAGGGTGTAGATGCGGAGGGTAGGGGGGACACAACGGTGAAGGCGCGGCAGCGGGCAGGGGTTGGAGAGGAGAGGAGAGGAGAGGAGAGGAGCAACCAGGGAATGAGGGGGATCAGGGCGACGGGAGGTGTAGAGTATGCGGATATGTTCGAGGAATAGGAGCAGATGGGGGAAAGAAATCAGGTCGTAGAGGATCTGCGTGGGGTACGGGAGGTGAGGCGGAGTGCATGGTGCTCGAGGATCTGGAGGGACTTATAGAAATTGAGGGGGGAGCACAATACCCCAATAGGCATGGCCTATATAAAACTATAGTGCCACACCTACACTATGCTTAAGAGAAATAATGCTTACATAAGTGTGAGTGTTAATATGCACAGACCGACACGACGACAGAAACTTGTATTTTAACATAACAGGAAATGGCTTGACTCTTAGAAGCCAGAGATCAAGAATTAGAAGACATAAAGGAAACACACTCTTGCTTCTCGTGCTGACAGCTGGCAAGCAACGATTTCCGTGTTCTGTTTGCTTATTTGTATAGCTGAGCAACAGATGGCAGTATCGATCAGATAACACCAGTTCTCACTCTTAAATACGTATTGACATGCGTCATTGTACCTGCTGCGCCAAATTCTCCCGCTCTCGCCTACCCAAGTCCAGCCTCAGATAAACGCTACACAAACTTTCAGAAACATTCTCACACTTTCACATAGAATATACTGTAGACACAGATAGATGGGGTACATTGATTCCGCCCAGGGAAAGGGGGGCGGGGGAGGGTAAGTACAGGACTGTCGACTTTAAACGTTCGGTCTCCGCGACACCATAATCAGGCCAGCAGATCACCGTAGCTGTTACAATTTACTGTACACTCCTGTTCCAGGCGGTGTTCCACATGTCGTCCTCGCATTTGGATGTAATACTGCACACATATCTGTGCAGAAAGTTATAAATTGTTTCACACACTGCCGGCTCATTTCGCAAGGCTTGACAAGAGTGTACAGTTCGCTGCTGCAGTTCTTCAAACATATCACTGTCACTCCTGAGACGACCCCAAATAGAAAAATTCATAGGGTCCATGTCAGGTGATTTTGAGGGCCAAAATACAGGGCCTGCCCGAACCAGCCATCTTGGACAATATCGGCGCGCTTTAGTTCTCTTACAACAGCAGCAAAATGTGCCATTGGCTATCATCCATGTTCCACACTCCCCTACCAAGGGCATTGCAAGGACCTACCCGAAGTGGGGGGAGGGAAATTCAGAGATTCCAGACAGCTCTCACCATCACCTAAATGAAATTACACCTGACCTAGTTGCCGTCTAGTGAAATTGAAAGATATTTTGATTTTGAATCAAACGACGAAAAGAGGATACGTACAATCTGTAGAAAATAAGGCCATCGATAAATTTAAAGTCTCGACGTACTGGCAGCACTATCGTCTATGCCCCCCCCCCTCTACTTTAGCCAAGACAAATTACTGCACATTGCTGACCTTACTTGAGCTCAGTTGTTGTTTTGTTAATCAGTTCGGTTCTTACTTGGAGTTGATTTTAATGTAAATGCTGCCGTTCATCGTTTTTGTGCTGTGTGCTGCTGTGATAGCTTTTAATAAGGGATAATACGTAACAACAACGAAGAGAAAAATCGATTCTGAGTCATCCATTAGCTTTATAGCAAGTTAAAAATATGTACCCACTACTATAACAGCCTAATTACCTACGTGTAGAAGTGTAATAGTAGCAGTGGGATCGTTATTTGGAGGGTGGCAGAAGACTGGGGTTGCAATATTTCTGTATTTCACAAGACAGCAGAGCAGTAAAGATACATAAAAATAACATAAAATTAAAATCAGTGCATAAAACTACTCTTTGATTTGCTTGAGTCGCTCGAAAATCGCATCGATCAAAGAAAATACCGCCCAAAACACCGATGGTTTCATTCTTTAAAAAGTTGGCTCCTCAAAATTCTGCGATCAGTACCCCTAACGCCAAACCCATACGGCCAAATAAAGAAATATTTAATTGTGCATCTGAATATTTCTCAGGGATTATATACACTGTTAAGAATGTACGTTATAGTTTCTTTAAGAAAAGTTTTTCTTTCTTAATTTTATAGCCCAAATACTATTTGTATGATAGTCTCCCGAAAGCAAATGATGTAAAACTCGGATCCTCCTCCCCCCCCCCCCCCCAAACCACATCAACCTTTGACAAAATCCTGACTAAGCCTAAAGGAAACAGGTAAAATTTGAGCCCAGTTAGATTAAATATTTAATCGAAGAGTTTACATTCCAATTTACTAATTAGGGCACTATTTCATACCAAAATCAGTGGCATTTCGTAAGCACACATTCGCAATTACCTCGTACACAGTTCGTTAGCGGACCCATGTTTACGGGAATATTTCTTCTTCTACTAGCGTGATGCTTCCGCCTGTGTCAGCCTTCGCTGTTACTTACTATACAGAGTGTATTTTTGGCTCGTAAAAGACGCTGCACACACTGATCAGCCAGAACATTATGACCACCGCCCTACTATTGATATAAACCCGTCCAGGCAATAGCAGCGTCACCTGGCGAGGAATGATTCCTAGTCAGACCGGTCTGTGTGTAGAATGGGGAAGGAGCGAGAGCTATCTGAGTTTGACCGATGGCAGACTGTGATGGCCCGGAGGCTCGGCACGAGCATTTTGGGAACTGCACGACTTGTCGGGTGTTTGCGGAGTGCTCGTTCAAAAAAATGTCTCTGAGCACTATGGGACTTAACATCTGAGGTCATCAGTCCAATAGAACTTAGAACTACTTAAACCTAACTAACCTAAGGACATCACACACAGCCATGCCCGAGGCAGGATTCGATCCTGCGACCGTAACAGCAGAGCGATTCCGGACTGAAGCGCCTAGAACCGCTCGGCCACAGCGGCCTGCGGAGTGCTGTGGCGAGTGTCTTTAACACGTGGCGAAAGCGCTGTGAAACCACGTCCAGATGCCCTGGGGTTGTGCGGCCAACCCTCATTACGTATGTCGGACGTCGTAGGCTGGGTAGACTGGCAAACCAGGACAGGTAAGACAGGCGAATTGGGGCGGAACTAACATCAGACTTTAACGCTGGGCAAAGTACAAGTGTGTCTGAACACACAGCGCACCGAACACTCCTAACGGCGGGTCTCCACAGCCGCCGACTCTTGCATATACCAATGTTAACACCACATCGGCAACTTCTACTTAAATGGGCGCTTGACAATCGGCACTTGACGTTGGCGCAGCGGCGGAGAGTTGCGTGGTGTGGTGAATCCCGATACCTTCTTTGTCATCCCGATGGGAGAGCACGAATCCGTTGTCTTCCAGGGAAACAGCTAAAAAAATGGCTCTAAGCACTATGGGACATCTGAGGGAGGGCATCAGTCCCCTACACTTACAACTACTTAAACCTAACTAACCTAAGGACATCACACACATCCATGCCCGAGGCAGGATTCGAACCTGTGACTGCAGCAGCAGCGCGGTTCCGGACAGAAGCGCCTAGGACCGCTCGGTCACAATGGCAGGCGGAATCAGCTCCTTGACACCTGCACTGTGGGACGAAGACAAGCTGAAAGCCATTACATTATGCTCTGAGCAACATTCATGTGAGCATCAAAGGGTCCAGTAGAGCTCTTGCAAGCCATCATAACGGCTAAGGAGTATCGTACACAAGTTCCAGACCACGTACACGTCTTCATGACGATCACGTTGACAGATGGCAGTGGCATTTTTCAACAAGATAAAACACTGTGTCACAAGGCCAGACATGTGATGTAGTGCTTCGAAGAACACAGTGGCGAGTTCTAATTGATGTTTCCCCCAGCCCCTTCCCCCCCCCCCCCCCCCCCTTGCCCTACCTTCCCAACTCGCCAGATCTGAACCCGACCGAACACATCGGTTTGTTGCAGGATTCTCGAACATATTCTCAGTTCGAATATAATGAATTTCCTTGAGACAGAGAAGTTGCTGTCCATGCATCAGCACGGCTTTAGAAAGCATCCCTCCTGCGAAACGCAACTCGTCCTTTTTTCACATGATATCTTGCGAACCATGGATGAAGAGTATCAGACGGATACCATCTTCCTTGACTTCCGGAAAGCATTTGACTCGGTGCCCCACTGCAGACTCCTAACTAAGGTACGAGCATATGGGATTGATTCCCAAGTATGTGAGTGGCTCGAAGACGTCTTAAGTAATAGAACCCAGTACGTTGTGCTCGATGGTGAGTGTTCATCGGAGGTAAGGTTATCATCTGGAGTGCCCCAAGGAAGTGTAGTATGTCCGCTGTTGTTTTCTATCTACATAAATGATCTTTTGGGTAGGGTGGATAGCAATGTCCGGGTGTTCGCTGATGATGCTGTGGTGTACGGGAAGGTGTCGTTGTTGAGTGACTGTAGGAGGATACAAGATGACTTGGACAGGATTTGTGATTGGTGTAAAGAATGGCAGCTAACTCTAAATATAGATAAATGTAAATTCATGCAAATGAATAGGAAAAAGAACCTCGTAATGTTTGAATACTCCATTAGTAGTGTAGCGCTTGACAGTCACGCCGATTAAATATTTGGGCGTAACATTGCAGAGCGATACGAAGTGGGACAAGTATGTAATGGCAATTGTGGGAAAGGGGGAGAGTCGTCTTCGGTTCATTGTTAGAATTTTGGGAAGATGTGGTTCATCTGTAAAGGAGACCTCTTATAAAACACTAATACGACCTATTCTTGAGCACTGCTCGAGCGTTTGGAATCCCTATCAGGTCGGATTGAGGGAGGACATAAAAGCAGTTCAGAGGCGGGCTGCTAGATTTGTTACTGGGAGGTTTGATCATCACGTGAGTGTTACGGAAATGCTTCAGGAACCGGGTGGGAGTCTCTAGAGGAAAGGAAGCGTTCTTTTCGTGAATCGCTACTGAGGAAATTCAGTGAACCAGCCTTTGAAGCTGACTGCAGAACAATTTTACTGCTGCCAACTTACATTTCGCGGAAAGACCACAAAAATAAGATAAGAGAGATTACGGCTCGTACAGAGGCATATAGGCAGTCATTTTTCCCTCGTTCTGTTTGGGAGTGGAACAGGGAGAGAAGATGCTAGTTGTGGTGCGAGGTACCCTCCGCCATGCCCTGACGCGTCGCCGCCGTTACCTGTGCCAAAGCTGGTCATACAGGCTACCAGACAGGTGTTCATAAAGTTCTGGCTGATCCATGTATAACAGTAGACATATTCTGTACGAGAAATACAGCAACTTTTAATAGTTTAGACCAGTTAGGAATTTGGAAAAGCGCCGAAAGACATACGTTAACTGGGGTCTATGACATTCATTTAGAATTACGGTATTAAGATATTTGGGAGAACCACTCATTACAAAACTAGAGTAATACGGTTAGAGCAAAACGCTGCTAATAAATAACCAGTAATTAGCATGCAGGTAAACCTGTTTTTATTAGGCAATTTACAACATGCTGTTTCACTGTACGCCAGCCTGCTCTTTCTTACCGTTTACCTATCACACACACACACACACACACACACACACACACACAAACAGAGAGTGAGAGTGAAAGAGAGAGAGAGAGAGAGAGAGAGAGAGAGAGAGAGAGATAAGAGCGAGGGGGGAGAGAGAGGGGGGGGAGAGAGGGGGGTAGAGAGAGAGAAGAGCGAGGGGGGAGAGAGAGAGGGGGAGGGAGAGAAAGAATTTTGTCATTCTTCATTAGGACAATGATCATCACTGACCTAGATACACAGTAAATGAAAAACTGGCTCAACTCCTCGATTCCAACCAAGATTTTTGGGAGGTTTCTGCTGGTTATCATCCAAATGCCAGAAATGGAAATCCCCTTGCTGTAATCGCAAATTGCCCCGTTTTCATCTTAATGTTGTACCTGGTAGAAAAGATCGAAATTCTACGACAGCCTGCACTGATCTCATCGACGCTTCTGAGAAGTGTAGCAATAACACAGCATAGAACAGTGCATGTGGTAGAAACACTGGTCATTCAGCGGAGAAAAACAAGAGAAAAAAAGACGCATTTCTCACCGGTGCCGTCAGCGATAAGTAAACCTGTTCACGACGGCAAACTGTGAGCCAACGTAGGAAAAATTGGAATCCCAACAGAGAACCTGGAAAGACGTACATACAAATGCCACGAAAACAATGACGGCAGTTGTCTTTCGAAGTGCAATGGCCTGTCTCCTGGAATCAAAGCGCATCAATATGACGACATATTGCACAAAATAAGGTACATTTAGTGAAACGCACTGGAGTGCTTTCGAATGGCGTATACAGCTCCCTGATGACGCTCTAATATGCGCTGGTAAATACGAAATGACACTTTCACATGTGTTTGAATTTGAAACTTATCCACATCCTTGCTGCTTTTCAAATCTTGTGTCCTGCCTCTTACATTACCTGTGGCAAACTGATGCTAAGAAGTGTATCCCATTTGCAGCAGTTGACGAAATGTGACACTGAATACGCCTGTAACGTACATCACTTACAGACGCCATCTTGAAACATTGTTGCAACTAGAAAGTCTGTCGCAGGAAACGGAAAATTTGCGTGCACACTCAGGAAACTTCAAATAATGCATACCTAGGAAATTTCTTGGAAGATTAAAACTTTGTGCCGGAACGAGACTCGAATTTGGAACATTTGCCTTTCGCGGGCAAGTGCTCTACCATATGAGCTACCCAAGCACGAATCACAAGCCGTCCTCCTAGCTTCAATTCTGCCAGTATCTCCTCTCCCACCTTGCAAACTTCACAGAAGCTCTCCTGCGAACCAAGCAGAACTAACACTCCTGGAAGAAACGATCTTGCGGTGAAACGGCTTAGCCACAGCCTGGGGGATGTTTCCAGAATGAGATTTTCACTCTGCAGCGGAGTGTGCGCTGATATGAGACTTCCCGAGTTCGAGACTTGGTCCGGCACACAGTTGTAATGTGCCAGGAAGTTTCATATCAGCTTGCACTCCGCCGCAGAGTGAAAATCTCAATCTGAAATGCATACCTTAATTTTTCGCTTTCGTACCACAGTTGTTGCCCGAGAAAAAAAAAAAGTGGTGCATTACTCTCTCGTCCACCACTGGTAACCCACTGTTCACGCTACGGTAGCAGGTTCGAATCCTGCCTCGGGCATGGATGTGTGTGATATCCTTAGGTTAGTTAGGTGTAAGTAGTTCTAAGTTCTAGGCGACTGATGACCTCAGAAGCCATTTTTGAACCACTGTTCACTGGGTAGATCTATACCACGTTTAAAGAGAGATTCGTGCGAGTGAACATTGATCTATATTGCCATACACAAGCGTCATACTCCATACAGTATTGTGAAAACTGTCTATTAATAATTCACTGTAACTTGTTGCTAACCTTTGTTGCCATCCATTTTTGCCACAGCTGTTACCTAAACCTATTTGGTCCTGTGACAAAGCTGTGTAGTTGCTGCTTGCAAGACAGACACTTCATTACAGCTACTACTTTTGGTTGTAATTCTCTTTCTACCATTTCTATGTGTTTGATGCTAAGTGCTGTATAAGCACATCGAGCAAAAAAATTTCCACCTCAGGAGCCCTCATGCTAATACTCGACAATACCCTCTCTAACCTTAACAATGGACTAGCCGGGAGGAAGCGGGTCTACACGTTTCTTCACGTTTGCCATATCAAGCCAGAGAAAACTTACCGCAGACAAATTACATAAAAAAGCAGCTGGAAGAAATAATTTACAAAATTTCGCAACTTACGGAAAATACTCACATCGTATGTAGTAGTAAGAAACAGAAACGTTCGGTAACCAAGAATGGCGAAATTAACACCACGTCTCATGTTCACGATAATCTGAATTAATGGACCCAAAGTCATGGTACGAAAAACACCCCGAAACATCACAGAATTGCCTGTGGCCTCATTGCCCTGTCGACGCTCTCGGCGCCTTGACGCGTTTGAAACGGGACAAAACTGCGACTCCACTACACACTTCAGAGCAGCTGTTGTCCAGTTTCTGTGCTGGCTGGTTCATTCATGGCGTTACATGTCACAGTGAGCAATTCGTCTTGCGCGAGCTGCTCAACAGCAAATGTCCATTGCATGCAGTTACCTTCTCTGTGTCAGCTCGGAAACTATGTAAGATGCAACTGCTTTCATTGACAGCACCAAGAGGGTATTCGACTGTTTTCTGAAAATCGTGTTAAAACGTCAATTATGAAATTTTATGATCATGACGTGCTTTTTCCCTCTTGAATTTCAATATTTAAAAGCGGGAAATGAAAGTCAAATAATGTGGAAGCCCACTAAGACATTCCATTTGGGTCGTGTGATGCATGTGAACTCACTGGCTAGCACGCCGCTCCTTCTGTCATAAAACTCGCTCACAGAGATATCTTGTTTTGGAATTTACGTTTCGAAAAATGGGTTACAAATGGTGTGTAATACCACATAGTACAAATACTTCTACAAGAATACCTGAAAAATTGTTTTTCAGTGTTCCACAGAATCTGAAGACGCGTAAAATGTGGTTGGAACTCGCTCGTAGAGATACAAATAAGACAGTGGTCACAACGTGTGTATTTCTGTGAGGATCATTTTAATGTACGTAGAGTTGCACTAACAAAACTATTGTTCGGTAGTTTTGGTGCACTACATAAACGATGTAGTAAATGATAGGATTACCAGTAGCACCGAGCGAGGTGGCGCAGTGGTTAGCACACTGGACTCACATTCGGGAGGACGACGGTTCAATCCCGTCTCCGGCCATCCTGATTTAGGTTTTCCGTGATTTCCCTAAATAGTTTCAGGCAAATGCCGGAATGGTTCCTTTGAAAGGGCACGGCCGATTTCCTTCCCAATCCTTCCCTAACCCGAGCTTGCGCTCCGTCTCTAATGACCTCGTTGTCGACGGGACATTAAACGCTAACAACCACCACCACCACCACCTGTAGTATTGGTAG
Organism: Schistocerca gregaria; assembly: GCF_023897955.1. Classification (NCBI taxonomy): domain Eukaryota; kingdom Metazoa; phylum Arthropoda; class Insecta; order Orthoptera; family Acrididae; genus Schistocerca; species Schistocerca gregaria. Next base: position 196,648,707 of record NC_064926.1, read on the forward strand.
AATTGGTGGGGAAAGTGACATAAATGAAAGCGTAAGGGAGAAATTCAGGGCCGAAAACTTCTTTTACTTTTTAAATTGTTTTGCAGATAATTAGAACTGCACGTCATTCAGTGTTAGTACACTGCGTATTTTATATCGTTACAAAATTTCCGCCCCGATAGCTAAAAGGTGACCGCACGGTAGCTCAGCATGTTCGGTCAGAGGGTTTATTTACCCTCTGTAATAAAAAAACTGAGTAAACGGATCAACGAACAACCTGAACGAGTGTCATCGGACGTGCGCCACGAACAAAGTCAACGAACAATATATATAACAAAAATGAGATTTTAAAAAAAATGGTCGGCGTGACGGACTGCCGTCCTAAGCGGTCCGGGTTCGATTCCCAGCTGGGTCATTTATTTTCTCCGTTCACGGACTGGGTGTTGTGTTGTCTTCATCAGCATTTCATCCCCATCCGGCGCGCAGGTCGCCCAATGTGGCGTCGAATGTAATAAGACCTGCACCAAGGCGGCCGGACCTGCCCCGTAAGGGACCTCCCAGTCAATGACGCCAAACGCTCATTTCCATTTTTTTCATCATTACAAAACGTAAATTGCATTTTATAAGTGATAAAAATTAGTTGATCGCATAACTCCTGCGCTTTTATGCAACCAAAGCAATTACTTTTGATGCTGGTACAGTTAATATGGACAATCACAAAAAAATTATATAATTATTGTTTTATTTTGCACTCTATAGAACGTTCTTCATCATGATCAAAGGCATGAGTTTCCTATTATTACTGATAAAAGCGAAAGTTGGTTATGAATAACATAAACATGTTTTATATACGTTTGGTGACGTACTGAAGCGATGTTTGCTATATTTTTGTTTTGCCACTCCTTATTTTACCTTTTGGCTCAGGAAATTGCTATATTTTATGATAAATCTGAATTGTTTTGCGTATTTTTACTACAACATCCCTCTGTTTCACATTACAAATCAACAATTTTCAAATAAAACCTTATTTAAACAGCGACACTTCCAGTTTTGCTATAAATAGTGTTTATTCTTTAGCGACAGAAGGATAACCATGCAAAACAAAAATTTTGCAGAGGTTACCAGGCCCTTTACATGCAATGTAGTTATGTAAGAGCTTTAAATTCTGTATCTTCAATATTTTAATTTTTGTTTTCGTTTATTAGGTTCATTGTATACCTGATCAATTTGAAAAGAATCACAAGAATGCTGTTAGGAAACTGTATTTCATGCCTAATGACGTCGTTGAAGACAATATTTTCCTTCCAACTGTCTCTATTGAGCCTGTTGTAAAGCTGTTGATTTTGACAGATATAAAAAGTGAACAGTCCTTAGAACCTACGAGGAAATGTAATAAGACCAGGGCATTACCATAAAATAAAAATTTGTTCTGCCTCCACACTTTTAAATCACAGTGTTTCAGCAGCAATTAAGTATGCAGTAGGACAGCAGACACTTTAAGGTTCTGCTGCATCAACTGCATATACATAATTTTCCGGAGGTTTAAATTAATGACCAAGAGAGAAAGATAAACTGCAGTTTGTGAAGCTGTTGAAGACAATCCCGATGATGCTCGGCAGTCCCCACGATGTTGTTATAATGTCTGAAAATCTGAGGACTGAGACAGAAGGTATCTGGGGAACAGTAGTATTTCTGGCAACAATTGCATTCCAGTAAGAATAATATTGCGGTTTAAAAAATTACCTGTGTTTTTTATTGTGCAGGCTTTCACAAACTGCTATGGAAAAACTTTTCAGCATGGTCTGAGTAGATAATGAAACGCATCAACTTTCGGAAGGTTCCATCACTACTAAGTAATTAAACTGTTTGAAGAAGAGATACAACTTCGTCTTACTCCTAGCCTGTGACGTCACCAGAACTTCAACTAATAACAGCGTTTTCGATCACGTGATTGTATCTTGAAATTTAATGATTTTTAAGCTTTAATTACGCAAAAATAAGACATATACTACTGGGCATTAACATTGCTACACCAAGAAGAAATGCGGATGATAAACGGGTATTCATTGCACAAATATATTATACTAGAGCTGACATGTGATTACATTTTCACGCAATTTCGGTGCATACATCTTGAGAAATCAGTACCCAGCACGACCACCTCTGGCCGTAATAACGGCCTTGATACGTCTCGACATTGAGTCAAACAGAGCTTAGATGGTGTGTACAGGTACAGCTGCCCATGCAACTTCAAGACGATACCACAGTTCATCCAGAGTAGTGACTGGCGTATTGTGACGAGCCAGTTGCTCGGCCACCATGGACCAGACGTTTTGCTCTGAGCACTATGGGACTTAACAGCTATGGTCATCAGTCCCCTAGAACTTAGAACTACTTAAACCTCACTAAGCTAAGGACATCACACAACACGCAGTCATCACGAGGCAGAGAAAATCCCTGACCCCGACGGGAATCGAACCCGGGAACACGGGCGCTGGAAGCGAGAACGCTACCGCACGACCACGAACTGCGGACCAGGGCAGCAGTCGAACATTTTCTGTATCCAGAAAGGCACGTACAGGACCTGCAACATGCGGTCGTTCATTATTCTGCTGAAATGTAGGGTTTCGCAGGTATCGAATGAAGGGTCGAGCCACGGGTCGTAACACATCTGAAATGTAACGTCCACTGTTCAAAGTGCCGCCAATGCGAACCACAGGTGACCGAGACATGTAACCAATGGCACCCCATACCATCACGCCGGGTGATACTCCAGTATGGCGATGACGAATACACGCTTCCAATGTGCGTTCACCGCGATGTCGCCAAACACGGATGCGACCATCATGATGCTGTAAACAGAATCTGGATTCAGCCGAAAAAATGACGTTTTGCCTTTCGTGCACCCAGGTTCGTCGTTGAGTACACCATCGCAGGCGCTCCTGTCTGTGATGCAGCGTCAAGGGTAACCGCAGCCACGGTCTCCGAGCTGATAGTCCATGCTGCTGCAAACGTCGTCGAACTGTTCGTGCAGATGGTTGTTGTCTTGCAAACGTCCCCATTTGTTGTCTCAGGGATCGAGATGTGGCTGCACGATCCGTTACAGGCATGCGGATAAGATGCCTGTTATCTCGACAGCTAATGATACGAGGCCGTTGGGATTCGGCACGGCATTCCGTATTACCCTCCTGAACCCACCGATTCCATATTCTGCTGACAGTCATTGCATCTCGACCAACGCTAGCAGCAATGTCGCGATACGATAAACCGCAATCGCGATAGGCTACAATCCGACCTTTATCAAAGTCGGAAACGTGATGGTATGCATTTCTCCTCCTTACACGAGGCATCACAACAGCGTTTCACCAGGCAACGCCGGCTGTTTGTGTATGAGTAATAGGTTGGAAACTTTCCTCATGTCAGCACGTTGTAGGCGTCGCCACCGGCGCCAACCTTGTGAGAATGCTCTCAAAAGCTAATGATTTGCATATCACAGCATCTTCTTCCTGTCGGTTAAATTTCGCGTCTGTAGCACGTCATCTCGTGGTGTAGTAATTTTAATGGCCATTAGTGTATTTTGTGAAATATTGACCGAAAATTCTATTTGAATGTAGTAATCATTCAGAACAATAACAATTGGAAACATGTTTTTAACAAAGGAAAACAGCATAATACTGTTTACTTTGGAACCTATTGTGATTTTAAAAAGTGACAATCGTGTACGTGTTCATTGGGTTACATTTACGCTCGAAGCATATTCTAAGATTCCAGTCAACGATGCCTAGGAAACTGGATAAAAGCTTTGAGAATCATTTGCGTTACACTTCCGCTAAACAGTTGTTTTTCCTTTTCACTGGCGTGCGCATGCAGCGTCAGTTTTATAGCCGCCTGTCGCAATGCAATGAACTCGAGACTACAAGGTATTGCACTTGGCCAGCAGTCGCGGAATGTTTGTGGACGCAAGAGCTGGGCTTTCTCCGGCAAGCGGTAGTCTGCATCTACATATCTCTGGGGTGGCGAGGCGAGCGTCTGGGAGTTCTGCCGGCCACATTTCTCGGTAGTCTGTCTGCAGCCTGTCACTACGTAACAGTAGCTGTTACGTAACAACTGCATCCTACGGCGGCGACTTCAAAGCGGCCGAACAGGTAACAGTTCGCCGAAGGCCATTGTGCCGTCGCTACGAGTGCTGACACTCCAGCAGCAAAAAGCAGTGACCACTCCCAGCTAATACCTGCCGCGCTTGGAATTATAGGCACGGAGAGGTAGTGCGGAATAGCGAGGACCCGCCTCTTCTTTACACGTCTCTCTCTCTCTCTCTCTCTCTCTCTCTCTCTCTCTCTCTCTCTCTCTGTGTGTGTGTGTGTGTGTGTGTGTGTGTGTGTGTGTGTGTGTGTCTGTGTTCGAACAGGCCTAGAAGGTTCAATGATACGTTCAGCCGACTACCGTGCCATACTCAGCCACGCACATCACTGTAATCAGCGGACCACTCTCCCGGCCGTTGTCAGGTTACGTGAGCGCTCCTCATTTGGCCTCAGGAGTGTTGAATGCACCTCTACATCTACATACATACTCCGCAATCCACCATACGGTGCAAGGTAGAGGGTACTACGTACCCCAACTAGCATCTTCTCTCCATGTTCCGCTCCCAAATAGAACGAGGGAATAATGACTGCCTATATGCCTCTGTACGAGCCCTAATCTCTCTTATCTTATCTTTGTGGTCTCTCCGCGAAATGTAAGTTGGCGGCAGTAAAACTGTGCTGCAGTCAGCCTCAAATGCTGGTTCTCTAAATTTCCTCAGTAGTGATTCACGAAAAGAACGCCTCCTTTCCTCTAGAGAGACCCACCCGAGTTCTTGAAGCATTTCCGTAACACTCGCGTGACGATCAAACCTGCCAGTAACAAATCTAGCAGCCCGCCTCTGAATTGCTTCTGTGTCCTCCCTCAATCCGACCTGATAGGGATCCCAAACACTCGAGCAGTACTCAAGAATAGGTCGTATCAGTGTTTTATAAGCGGTCTTCTTTACAGATGAACCACATCTTCCCAAAATTCTACCAATGAACCGAAGACGATTATCCGCCTTCCCCACAACTGCCATTACATGCTTGTCCCACTTCATATCGCTCTGCAATGTTACGCCCAAATATTTAATCGACATGACTGTCAAGCGCTACACTACTAATGGAGTATTCAAACATTACGAGATTCTTTTTCCTATTCACCTGCATGAATTTACATTTATCTATATTTAGAGTTAGCTGCCATTCTTTACACCAATCACAAATCCTGTCCAAGTCATCTTGTATCCTCCTACAGTCACTCAACAACGACACCTTCCCGTACACCAAAGCATCATCAGCGAACACCCGGACATTGCTATCCACCCTATCCAAAAGATCATTTATGTAGATAGAAAACAACAGCGGACCTACCACACGTCCCTCGGGCACTCCAGATGATACCTTCACCTCCGATGAACACTCATCATCGAGGACAACGTACTGGGTTCTATTACTTACTCGCTTGCCAACAGCGCTCGGCAGAAGTCACTCAAAGAGTGACAGCGCTCAACTTCGGTTATGTGACGCGAACCAACAGGTGTTACCTCTGCTGATAGGACATGTAAACTTATCGAGCCGTAAATCCGAAAGACACTTGGTACATCTTCATCCACATATACTGCAGCGCCAAAGAAACTGTTATATGCATGCGTATTCAAAATGGTTCAAGTGGCTCTGAGCACTATGGGACTCAACATTTGAGGTCAACAGTCCCCTAGAACTACTTAAACCTAACTAACCTAAGGACATCATCACGCACATCCATGCCCCAGGCAGGATTCGAACCTGCGACCGTAGCAGTCGCGCTGTTTCGGACTGAAGCGCCTACAACAGCTCGACCACAGCGGCCGGCGTGCGTATTCACATACAGCGATGTGTAAACAGGCATAATACGGCGCTGCGGTCGGCAACACCTATATAAGACAAGTGTCTGGCACAGTTGTTAGATCGGTAACTGCTGCTACAATGGAAGGTTATCGAGGTTGACGTGAGTTTTAACTTTGTCTTATACTCAGCGCACGAGCAACGGGACAAAGCAACGCCGAGGAGGAGGAGATTAGTGTTTAACGTCCCGTCGACAACGAGGTCATTAGAGACGGAGCGCAAGCTCGGGTTAGAGAAGGATGGGGAAGGAAGTCGGCTGTGCCCTTTGAAAGGAACCATCCCGGCATTTGCCTGGAACGATTTAGGGAAATCACGGAAAACCTAAATCAGGATGGCCGGAGACGGGATTGAACCGCCGTCCTCCCGAATGTGAGTCCAGTGTGCTAACCACTGCGCCAGCAACTCCGAGGTTGGGTTTTTCCCGTACGACCATTTCACGAGTGTACCGTGACTATCAGGAATCCGGTAAAACATCAAATCTCCGACATCGCTGCGGCCGGAAGAAGATCCTGCAAGAACGGACCCGACGACGACTGAAGAGAATCGTTCAACGTGACAGAAGTGCATCCCTTCCGCAAATTGCTGCAGATTTCAATACTGAGCCATCAACATGTGTCAGCGTACGAACCATTCAAAGAAACATAATCGATATTTGCTTTCGGAGCCGAAGGCCCATTCGTGTACCCTTGATGGCTGCACTACACAAAGCTTTACGCCTCGCCTGGGCCCGTCAACACCGACATTGGACTGTTGACTGTAAATATGTCGCCTGGTCGGACGAGTCTCGTCTGAAATTGTATCGAGCGAATGAACCTGTACGGGTATGTAGAAAATCTCGTGAATCCTTGGATCCTGCAGGGGGCTGTTCAACGTGGTGGAGGCTGTGTGTGGTGTGGGGAGTGTGCAGTTGGAGTGATATAGGACCACTAATACGTCTAGATACGACACTGATGGGTGGCACGTACGTAAGCGTCCTGGGTGATCATCTACATCTGTTCATGTCCATTATGCATTCCGACTAACTTGGGCAATTCCAGCAGGGGACACCCCACACGCCCATAAATGCTACAGATGGGCTCCAGAAAGACTCTTCTGAGTTTAAACACTTGGGCTGGCCACCAAACTCCTCAGTCATGAACATTATTGATCATATCTGGGATGCCTTGCAACGTGTTGTTCAGAAGAGATTTCCACCTCTTTGCACTCTTACAGATTTAAGGACAGCCCTGGAGCATTCATGGTATAAGTTCCCTCCAGCACTACTTCAGACATTAGTCGAGTCCACGCCACGTTGCTTTGCGGCACTTCTGCGTGCTCCCGGGGACCCTACACGATATTAGGCAGATGTGATAGTTTGCTCGTCTCTTCAGTGTTTATACTCCTCAAGCAACCGTATGGTGCGTGGCAGTGGACACCTTGTAGCACTTAACAGTCATTTACTTTCCGTTCCACAGGCACAGAGAGCCCTGATTACCCTTGCCTTATCTCCGTGGTCATTACGCAAAATCTACGTGGGCGGCAGTAAGATAGTACTGCAGCCACCTTCAGATTCAAATTTTCTCATCGGTTTTCCTCCAAGGATTCCCATTTAAGTTCCCATAGCATCTCCGCAATACTTTGGTATTGATCGAACCTACCTGTAACAAATCGAGCAATCCTCGTCCGAACTGCTTCGATGTCATCCCGCAAAATGATGGTCAGGTGTCAGCAGGTCGTGGTTGTGCGGTAGCGTCCTCGCTTCCCACGCCCGGGTTCCCGGGTTCGATTCCCGGCGGGGTGATGACTGGGTGTTGTGTGATGTCCTTAGGTTAGTTAGGTTTAAGTAGTTCTAAGTTCTAGGGGACTGATGACCATAGGTGTTAAGTCCCATAGTGCTCAGAGCCATTTGAACCATTTTTTTGATGGTCAGGTCCTGCATAAAGTGTCATCACTTCTGTCTCTATGCTGTTCATTTTTGGAATACAACCTACGACCGGCTTCGAGACAGAAGTGATGACACTTTCTGCAGGACCTGACCATCATTTTGCAGGCAATGCTGAAGCACGTACAGTACAATTTGTTACTGATTTGTTTGACTGATGGGGCTGCTAAGTGCTATACTACCTACTGCACTGCCCTGACTTAAGTCTTCGTGAGTTCAACTCCATTTCTATACTGAAGACAACACTTCACGGCGTTCGCTTCAGAACTGCTACAAATTCGTCGGACAATAGACCGCGCCGCTCCAAGTGTCAACGCAACTGGCACTGCTAAGAGTATCCTACGACTTCCAAATCGCTGCCAACGGATTACACACAACACTGGTGACTACTTTGGACAGTAAAACGTGCAAATATATAACTCTTTTTGTATCAGTTGTGGACAAATAGTTGCCACTATTTAAGTTCCAACCCTCTTACAAAAGGACTGTTTTAATAATAACTTACGCGCTAAAATATGAGTAAATTCACTTGTTAAGTTAAAGAAAGAGTGCACTTCTAGTTTGCATAATCTGAACCGAACGTCTGCTTGTTGAAAAAAAATAGCGTCCTATTTCATCCTGTTTTGAAGCCATTCTCAAACAAGGAACTGAATACAAATGTTGAATATTGTGTAATGCTTTTCTGACTTTAAGAATGTTCCAAACAAGTGGTGCCAATTATTGACTTGAGAGGGCCCGCACGTTCTGCTTGAACTGATACCAGACAAGAGATATTCTTTCAAAACTAGACAGTTCAGTTAGCAAACAATGTTGCGAGGGAGAGGTTTGCTACTCTGTCGATACTTCACTGCAGTGACTGATTTTGGGAAACTGTCTTCACGTGATATAAATGCCATAAGATCCCAGTTTTATCTGAAGAGTATCTGAAGTTAAAATTATTAAAACCGGTTTCAAAATTGGTCTGCAGATCTTACTGTTACCTGGTTATTAATAAAGTAATATTGTGTTGGAGATGAAACCAACCGTCCAATTGCTTAAAATTCGATAACGTTACAACTCCTCTAAAAGGGTAACACTAACTCGCTATTATAGTAGTATATGAAGATGAAATGGGAGATACGATACTGCGTGAAGAGTTTGCAGAGCACTGAAAGACCTGAGTCAAAACAAGGCCCCCAGAGTAGACAACATTCCAGTAGAACTACTGACAGCCGTGGGAGAGCCAGATGGTTTTGGTGAGCAAGATGTATGAGACAGGCGAAATACCCTCAGACTTCAAGAAGAATATAATAATTCCAATCACAAAGAAGGCAGGTGTTGACAGATGTGAAAATTACCGAACTATCAGTTTAATAAGTCACAGCTGCAAAATACTAACGCCAATTCTTTACAGACGAATGGAAAAACTAGTAGAATCGGACCTCGGGGAAGATCAGTTTGGATTCCGTAGAAATGTTGGAACACGTGAGGCAATACTGACCCTACGACTTATCTTAGAAGCTAGATTAAGAAAGAGCAAACCTACGTTTCTGGCATTTGTTGACTTACAGAAAACTTTTGACAACGTTGACTGGAATACTCTCTTTCAAATTCTAAAGGTGGCAGGGGTAAAATACAGAGAGCGAAAGGCTATTTACAATTTGCACAGAAACCAGATGGCAGTTATAAGAGTCGAGGGACATGAAAGGGAAGCAGTGGTTGGGAAGGGAGTGAGACAGGGTTGTAGCCTCTCCCCGATGTTATTCAATCTGTATATTGAGCAAGCAGTAAAGGAAAGAAAAGAAAAATTCGGAGTAGGTATGAAAATCCATGGAGAAGAAATAAAAACTTTGAGGTTCACCTATGACATTGTAATTCTGTCAGAGACAGCAAAGGACTTGGAAGAGCAGTTGAACGGAATGGACAGTGTCATGAAAGGATGGTATAAGATGAACATCAACAAAAGCAAAACGAGGATAATAGAATGTAGTCAAATTAAGTCGGGTGATGCTGAGGGAATTAGATTAGGAAATGAGACACTTAAAGTAGTAAAGGAGTTTTGCTATTTGGGGAGCAAAATAACTGATGATGGTCGAAGTAGAGAGGATATAAAATGTAGACTGGCAATGGGAAGGAAAGCGTTTCTGAAGAAGAGAAATTTGTTAACATCAAGTATAGATTTAAGTGTCAGGAAGTCATTTCTGAAAGTATTCGTATGGAATGTAGCCATGTATGGAAGCGAAACATGGACGATAAATAGTTTGAACAAGAAGAGAATAGAAGCTTTCGAAATGTGGAGCTACAGAAGAATGCTGAAGGTTAGATGGGTAGATCACATAACTAATGAGGAGGCATTGAACAGAATTAGGGAGAAGAGAAATTTGTGGTACAACTTGACTAGAAGAAGGGATCGCTTGGTAGGACATGTTCTGAGGCATCAGGGGGTCACCAATTTAGTATTGGAGGGCAGCGTGGAGGGTAAAAATCGTAGAGGGAGACCAAGAGATGACTACACTACGCAGAATCAGAAGGATGTAGGTTGCAGTGGGTACTGGGAGATGAAGAGGCTTACACAGGATAGAGTAGCATGGAGAGCTTCATCAAACCAGTCTCAGGACTGAAGACCACAACAACAACAACAACAACTAAGGTGCGTTACAACTTGTGCCAGCTTTTCTCCTTCAAGGATCACGACTGCGTTCTAACATTAAATTCAGCAGCAATGTTTATCAGCTATTCCCCTTTGTTCATTCTTTGTAGTACATGGCACTTAGACAGTGGACACTGTCTTCTTTCTTTTTGATACCATTTTAAACTTGCAACAAACGGGGGCAATACAGTATTGGGGAACTTGTGTGAACTTTCTAACAGAGCGGAATTTGAATTGAAGAACTGTTGTCGTCGATTATTGCCACGTTGCTTCGACAATATCAAATACTGCACAAATGCTACAGTAAAACGTTTTTTTAAAAAAGATAACGATTTAAATGAAAACGAGATTCAAATTAATGAGTGATGCAAAAACGAAGCTCCACTGTAAGTTGAATCCGATCAATTGCGACACTCTCTCTCTGGATCGAAGCTCGGCGTGACTTACGAAGCTCTTTTGCAATACAAGAGTTTGCCTTTCACTCTTTATAGCTTCACCTACGTGCGACCCGCTTATAACAAAACTCCCACAAGTTGTTGCTGCATAACACCAACCGTGATGCCAGTGAAGCGCTACAGCCTTACACCTTATACACCTCTTCTGTACAACTACTTCTTTGAGCCACTATCAATACCTCAAACAGTAGAACACTTTTTCCGTTAAATAAAATTTATTCAAGAGACTTGTTGCTAAGTACGGGGTGTTCAAAAAGTCTCTCCGCAGTGCCGTAAAATTGTTAGGCGCGTGTGCCGTATGCCGCAGTGAATACACCAAAATGAAACTCAGTGAACTACAAGTTATTATGTGATTCTTGAGTTTCTCCCGACGTATTTGATAATCAAAATATCCACGGGTGTACTGCCGGTCTATAGTGTCCAACGGGCACAATATTTCGGCGATCAAACATGTCGCCATCATCAGGTGAACTGACGGACTGGATGAAGTCACGAGGGAGGAGGTAGGCACTGCATTTATTCCATACACAGGCGCACTCTCGGGGAAAATCGCCCGCATTCTGAAGAAACACCGGGTCGGAACTGTGTTTTGTCCTCCGAATAAAACTCGTGCACTGCTGGGGAGCGCCAAAGATGACCTCGGTTTGAGGAAGGCCGGCGTGTACCAGATTCCGTGTCAATGTGGCAAGTCGTATATTGGTCAGACGATGCGTACTGTCGAGGATCGATGCCGTGAACACCAGAGGCACACTCGACTGATGTATCCGAGCAAGTCGGCGGTCGCTGAACATTGTTTGTCGGAAAATCACGCTATGGAGTATGACCGCACGAGGATTCTGGTACAGACGTCGAGATACTGGGACAGCGTTGTTAGAGAGGCCATCGAAATTCGCACCAATGACGACCTCATAAACCGTGACTGCGGCTATAATCTTAGCAAGGCTTGGGAACCAGCGATTTGGTTAATCAAGAGTAAATCGAGCAAACGCATAGTTGTGACGACCACGGCGGACAGAGCCATCACACCGACGTCATCTCAGACGCCGTCGCAATCTGTTCCACCGCGCTACCGTGGCGCGGACGGCGGAGGGAGCGCGCCGCGAGCGGAGGGTATTTAAATCAGCCGCCGCTGCGACCGAACCCAGTTCCCCCTGAGCAGCCATAGCGTACGGATGTCCGTGCCGGCGCGTTCACAGGAGCTCAGTCCGCCAGTTCACCTGATGATGGCGACATGTTTGATCGCCGAAATATTGTGCCCGTTGGACAATATAGACCGGCAGTACACCCGTGGATATTTTGATTACAAGTTATTAATTTATTGAATATTTATTTTTCCTTACAAATTTTCATATTAAATATTTAAAGTTGATGAAAACAAATGGTAGTCGGAAGGGGCCAAGTCTGGTGAATAAGGCGGGTGGGGTAGCAACTCCCAGCCAAGTGTTTTGATTGTATCCTGAACCAGTTTTGCTTTGTGTGCAGGGGCATTGTTGTGTAAAAAAATTACTTTGCCATGTCTTCTGGCCCATTCTGGTCTTTTTTTCGATCAATGCATAGTTTAAATTGATCATTTGTTGTCTGGAGCGATTAGTATTCACAGTTTCACCGGGTTTTAGAAGCTCATGATACACCACACCTTTCTGATCTCACCAAACACAGAGCATTGTCTTCTTGCCGAATCGATCTGGTTTTGCAGTCGATGTTGATTGTTGTCCCGGATTAACCAAGAATTTATTTTAAGAATCTTAAACGAGAAAAATCAATTTTTCATCGCCAGTAGCCATTCGATGCAAAATTGATTTTCTTTCATGTCTTTGAAGCAAAATTTGACAAATGATTTTTCGGTTTTCCATCTGACTTTCATTTAATTCATGTGGTACCCATTTTTCACACTTTTGGATCTTTCCCATAGCTTTCAAACGGTCAGAAATTGTTTGTTGTGCAACATTTAGCGTTGCTGCCATTTGCGTTTGACTCAAAGTATCATCTTCATCTTCATACAATACTGCTTGCAATTCGGCGTCTTCGAACTTTTTTGGTGGTCTTCCACGTTCTTCATTTCTCACATCAAAATAATTATTTCTGAACCGTTGAAACCATCTTTCGCATGTTGATTCTGATAGAGCATGATCACCATATGCCTCCACAAGCATTCGATGCGACTCTGCTGCACTTTTTTCAAATGAAAACAAAAAATTAATGCTTTCGCAAATCATCACCTTCTGGTACAAAATTCGGCATTGTCAACACGATGAAAGTATATGATGTTGTTTGTTCCATGACTTGATGTATACTAAATATCTTTGACAGATGTCATACCAACCAAACAAAAAAAAAAGGCCCGTTCACAACAAATGTTCCCTATCGACAGATTTGTATCTTAACGCTCATTTCATACCGGTACACCTGGTATGCGCGGTTGCACCATCTTGTTGAAAATAACCGCTCAGTATTTCACTTAACACAAGTTCTCCTACGAATGGATACAGAATATCACTGCAGTCTCGTTGTGCGTTTATTGTTTCGTTGAAAAATATGGGACCCACAATCCGAAGTCTAGAAATTTCGATCCAAACTCCTATTTTCACAGAACGAAGTGGTTCCTCACGAATATACACTGGATTTGTAGAACTCAACATACGAGAATTTTGCGAGTTCATGTACCCGGATAAATGAAACCCCGCCTCATCAGTGAAAAATGTTTCATTAAGAATACCCCATTTTGTTGAACGAAATTTTTGAACCATTGACAATAATGCAGTCTCTTGCCAGGATCAGTATTTTTCAGTTCTTGTACAACTATAACTTTGTATGGGAAAAGTTCTAATTTTTTCCTTACAGCTGTCTGGGCCGTTCCGACACTAACATCGATTTCCTGGGCGAGTTTTCTTACTGAATTGTTCGGACTTCTGGACATTTTATCGGAAATATCGAATAGTTTATCCTCAGACAAAACGCTAAGACGACCACTTGTCGGTGCATCTGTCACTGAACCCGTACGTCGAAATTTGTTACTCGGGTCTCGCACAGTATCGCGATGTGGGAGTGTTGTCTCTGGGAAAACTGAGCTAAATGTTTGACGAACTGAAACTGTGTATTTACCGCCAGCTGTGAAGACTTGTTCGACTAAAAACACACGATCTTCATTGGTTAGCATTTTAACAGTGACAAAAGAACTAAACTTAAAACGATCGCGTCTACACGTAACGACACACACACCAACGATACCACTGACGCTGGCTGACATAAGCGAAGCAGTGGAATGTCGGCAGAGTCCACTTGAAGGGAAGCAACCCAGGCAGGCGAAAAATTATACAGCACGCGCGGCTAACAACCATAAAGCACTGCGGAGAGACTTTTTGAACATCCTGTAGATTTAGTATTCAATAAACAGTCCGACATTCAGGGAATGAGCACAGGGGAGCAGAAGCAGAAATCCTGCATCGTCGTTCTACTTATTTATTACTTATTCAGTCTGACCAGGTTAGCGTTAACGCAAGGTCGTAGTGGAGATGGTCTGCCATTGTCTTCCTCCGACCTGTTACGGAGTGACGAGCGTGTGTCTGCGAAGTGTAGATAATCGTTATGAATACTTCTACAGTGTAGTGTTGGGTTTGTGTTGTTATGGATGACGGAAAGGAAGAGGGTGAAGCCCGTTGCCATCACATAGCTCACTCCTCTCGAATAGCAACACGATAATCACCGAGCTTAACGTTCCCATTCCACAGGCGGATTACCCGTCAACAGTGCCACATGCTTTCACTTTATGGCACACTGCAGTGAGGTTTGGTGTTTAATCGATGACACTGGCACGAAGACTGGGTATCAGCAATTTCACGCAACCACCTGTCTTCCCTTTGCCGACCGAACACTGGTAGCGAAAATGTTTCACCGTCGGGATTCGAAGGGAAGTACCTCCGAGTCGAGGGCTATCGCACTAGCGTGCGCTAATGACACCAGCTACGAAGACGACCAGTCGCAGCATTAAAGCTGACAAAATACGCAAAAAGAAACTTTGTCAGTAACAGAAAGGCTATGATACATAACGCACGAGACTAACCGCATCAGATGGAAAGGTTAGTGTTTGTTACGAGGCCTTCCAGCGTATCTTCATTTTCATTTTTCTCCCTTTCATTTTCCCATCTGGCTTACTTTCAAACAAATCTGGCATTTATTTGTTCATACGGAATATTTAAATGTGTTATAAAACACAGACCAAGGGAAGAAGAAAGTTACAGTCACTCACCTTGTTATGGCAGGATCGAAACTAATACTATTCAGTAGATTTGGCTCACTCTACATGAAGAGTCACGAAAGACGCTACACTCTTTTTGTAGTTTCAAATGTGAACGCCACAAAGATAGTGTTCGTGTACTGCCATAAACCAAGGCAAACCAAGGCTACCCAAGCACAACGCATATCATGTTTACTTCACTGTTTATAACGAAGATACAGCATCATAAACTAACGCTCCTTATTGAAATTTATTCATGAAATTCAAATTAAATGCAGTAGATTTAGATATACTACCTAAAACGGCGTACGAAAATTTGTGCCGCACCGGGACTCAACCCTTGATTTCCCACATATAGCGAGTGGTCGCCTCACAACTTTGGATATCCGAGAACGCAGTAGGTAGTACGTCTATAACGATTAAAACGTTGAATTTCAGGAAACAATTCCCGTATTTGAAACGCTACCTCGTGATCAAATATAAATATATGTAAGTTGAAGACGGGACTGTGAAAATAATGACAACGATAGTCTACAACTTCTTCTTCATTATAAAACCTGCACGGGAATTCCGAGAGGTGCGAGTGTGGGCGAATTAATTAATGATGCATGAGAAGAACTAGTTAGGTGCGTGACATATGGAACTTTGGGAAGGACAGGGGGAGTGTACTTGGATGGCCTCGCGATATGCGGGAAATCTCGATCGACTGAAACTGTACTTCGTCATCAAATATAAATAAAGTGCCTTAGTTCTCCATACAACTTGATGATTTCACCAACTACAACTGATGCAATGGCTTTCCTAGGAAAGTAGCCAGTGAGAAAATAAAAACTGCATCATTGGTAACACATTACCATTAAGGTCCATTTTCAACAGCCCGACTGTATAACCTATGGAGAGTATACAGATATAAAGGAAAAAAAATTTTCAGAAACTTCGGAAAATACAGGGTGATTCAAAAAGAATACCACAACTTTAAAAATGTTTATTTAATGAAACAAACATAATATAACCTTCTGTTATACATCATTACAAAGAGTATTTAAAAGGGTTTTTTTCACTCGTTCTCGGCCGTCCAGAACTTTTCCCTTTGCACAAAAACCCATTCTGTGTAAACTGTTTATACCAACGTTTAATACACCACTTATAAGGAGGTTTAACACCATACTTCGTTCGAAATGCACGCTGAACAACTGTCGTCGATTCACTTCTGCCGTACTCAATAACACAAAAAGCTTTCTGTTGAGCAGTCGCCATCTTAGCATCAACTGACGCTGACGCCTAGTCAATAGCGCCTCAAGCGAACAAATGTGCAACTAAATGAAACTTTATAGTTCCCTTAATTCGCCGACAGATAGTGCTTAGCTCTGCCTTTTGTCGTTGCAGAGTTTTAAATTCCTAAAGTTGTGGTATTCTTTTTGAATCACCTTGTATGTACACTACTGGCCATTAAAATTATTACACCAAGAAGCAATGCAGATGATAAACGGATATTCATTCATTGGAAAAATATATTATACTAGAACTGACATGTGATTACATTTTCACGCAATTTGGTTGCATAGATCCTGAGTTATCAGTACCCAGAACAATCACCTCTGGTCGTAATAACGGCCTTGATACGCCTGGGCATTGAGTCAAACAGAGCTTGGATGGTGTGTAGTACAGCTTTCTTTTTTTTAAGCGTAACACCATCTCTATCATCGATGATGGTCTCAGTTAGGCGAGGAAGCTTCTTCAGGGTTATAATACCCAGTTAATCCTCTCATTCATGGTTACATTCCGTAGAGCTACCGCTGTTTGAGAATTTAGGGCTTATACAGAGGTTTGCCCACAATCTTCGCGAATGGAATACAGTAGGGGGGGATCAGATAGTGGTACCAGAAGTACCGTTCGCCAAACACCGCGAGGTGGCTTGTGAAGTATTGTTGTAGATGTACAAGACTTCGTGATTTAGCGGGTCAGTCGTGGTGCGAAGACGAGAATGTCAACAGTTTATACAGGGTGATCAGAAAGTCAGTCTCAATTTGAAAACTTAATAAACCACGGAATAATGTAGACAGAGAGGTAAAAATTGACACACATGCTTGGAATGACATGGGGTTTTATTAGAACCAAAAATAAAACGAAGTTCATAAAATGTCCGACAGATGGTGCTGGACACCAAAACTGCTACCGTGACGGGTGAGAGGTACACCGATATGTTACAGAATCGCATCATCCCCAGACTGGCTGATAAATACCTGCTGGAACGTACGATGTTTATGCAGGATGGCGCTCCACGCCACACTGCTAGACGCGTGAAAGATCTCTTGCGCGCGTCGTTTGGTGATGATCGTGTGCTCAGCCGCCACTTGCGTCGTGCTTGGCCTCCACGGTCCCCAGACCTCTGTCCGTGCGATTATTGGCTTTGGCGTTACCTGAAGTCGCAAGTGTATCGTGATCGACCGACATCTCTAGGGATGCTGAAAGACAACATCCGACGCCAATGCCTCACTGTGACGCCGGACATGCTTTACAGTGCTGTTCACAACATTATTCCTCGACTACAGCTATTGTTGAGGAATGATGATGGACATATTGAGCATTTCCTGTATAGAACATCATCTTTGCTTTGTCTTACTTTGTTATGATAATTATTGCTATTCTCATCAGATGAAGCGCCATCTTCGGACATTTTTTGAACGTTTGTATTTTTTTGGTTCTAATAAAACCCCATGTCATTCCAAACATGTGTGTCTATTTGTACCTCTCTATCTACATTATTCCGTGATTTATTCAGTTTTCACATTTATACTGACTCTTTGATCACCCAGTACATACTCTTCATCACAAAGAGTCAGCCTCTATTGCTAAATGAGTGCAATGGGCGGCTGATTCACGCATTTTCTACTCTTCGAACCGATTCTTCTCTGGTCATTGGAATGTTCTTATCCGGGAAAATATGAAAATATGCATCGATAGTCCTATCGAGTGGTCCCAGAGGAGGTTCGAGTCTTGCCTCGGGCATGAGTGTGCGTGTTTGTCCTTAGGATAATTTAGGTTAAATAGTGTGTAAGCTTAGGGACTGATGACCGTAGCAGTTAAGTCCCATAAGATTTCAAACACATTTGAACACACTTTTTTCCTATCGAGTGTGTGAACTGACGCTCCCTCCTCCTCGTCATGTCGGTTCCCTAACACGCGTGGTGGTGGTGCATTTGAAAAAGGTCGGGGGAGGAGAGGGAACGGAACATATTGGCAGGGCCTGGGGTTGAGATCCCTGTCCACTTCGCCCCGCCCCTTCACTTGGAAGCTGGGAAGGTTCCACCGGTAAAGAAATACGTCACCGCAGCCGCATTTCATTGCCATGCAGAGAGCCCAGGTTCGATTCCAAGCCGAATCGGAGCTTTTATCCGCTCGGGGACTCTGTGTTGTGTTGTCTTCATCACCATTTCATCATTACCGATGTGCAAGACGCCGACGTGGCGACAAAATGTTTAGTTTGACGGCTGTGGCTTCCCGCAATACAAAGTTTTATGTGAGCATGGAGAAGAAATAAAAACTTTGAGGTTCGCCGATGACATTGTAATTCTGTCAGACGGAGCAAAGGACTTGGAAGAGCAGCTGAACGGAATGGACAGTGTCTTGAAAGGAGGATATAAGATGAACATCAACAAAAGCAAAACCAGAATAATGGAATGTAGTCGAATTAAGTCGGGTGATGCTGAGGGAATTAGATTAGGAAATGAGACACTTAAAGAAGCAAAGGAGTTTTGCTATTTGGGGAGCAAAATAACTGATGATAGTCGAAGTAGAGAGGATCCAAATGCAGACTGGCAATGGCAAGGAAAGCGTTTTTGAAGAAGAGAAATTTGTTAACTTCGAGTATAGATTTAAGTGTCAGGAAGACATTTCTGAAAGTATTTGTATTGAGTGTAACCATGTATGAAAGTGAAACATGGACGATAAATAGTTTGGACAAGAAGAGAATAGAAGCTTTCGAAATGTGGCGCTACAGAAGAATGCTGCAGATTAGATAGGTAGATCACATAACTAATGAGGAGTCATTGAATAGAATTGGGGAGACGAGGAGTTTGTGGAAAAACTTGACCAGAAGAAGGGATCGGTTGGTAGGACACGCTCTGAGGCATCAAGGGATCACCAATTTAGTATTGGAGGGCAGCGTGGAGGGTAAAAATCGTAGAGGGAGACCAACAGATGAATACACTAAGCAGATTCAGAAGGATGTAGGCTGCAGTAGGTACTGGGAGATGAAGAAGCTTGCACAGGATAGAGTATCATGAAGAGCTGCATCAAACCAGTCTCAGGACTGAAGACCACAATAACAACAACATGTGACCAATTTCCCAGCAGAGCAAATACGGCGTTTTTAACTGCCTTAATTTAAATTTTTGTATGTCCATCCTTCTGATTGGAGGTTTGAGGGACTTCGACCCTTCACTTATTTAATAAAATGGAACACCTACAGGCGTCCTTATGATATTATTTATTATATGGCTATCCGTTTCGGTGCGTCAGTACACCATTTTCAGGCCTTAACTAAAGCTTGTCAGTTGATGGTTGGAGATACAACATCGTTGTTACAGGTAGTCTGCGAAAACCACTTCAAGATGTTGGCCACTGATGGTATAGTGTATACGATTGGCGTTAACCCCCTCAGGGTCAGTTATGGGCCGCAGATGCCGTACTAAAGCTTCGATAGTGGTAGACATGCAATAAATAAGTAAAAACGGCTGTAGGTGTTGAATTTCATTACAAACCTTAATTTAAAGTGCCATCGGCCTATCCGCCCCAAAGTTCTGTTTAATTTATTTTGACGACTTCCCCTTTTCACTGGTTTGATTTATGACTTCGAACGTTGGGAGCATCTTGGTGCGCTAATGTGACGCGCCATGGAGTCGTCAATCGATAATGTGACGTTGTTTTCACCTCAGTATGTTCTTATAATGCAGCGGAACCGGTTGTGACAAATAGATCACAGATTACAGCTGTCTTGCGGTTCATTTTACTTGTTCATGTTACTTCCATGCACATAATTATAGGCCTATATCGTCGATGTCAATCTGAAGGAGAATTAAGGAAAATATTTTACGCCGAAGAACTATGTTGCTTTTGGAGAACGAAAATTCCTCTATAAAATGCAACATGGATTTTTGCGAAACGCAGCTTGCTCTGTTCCTCCATGAGATCCATAGCTCTATAGACGACGCTCAGGTTGATGCCGTATTCCTTGACAAGAAGGCATTTGACACCGTCCCGTGCGACCGTTTAGTGAAAAAAATGCAAGCTTTTCGAGTATCAGACCAGATTTTCGACATTATTCAAAACTTCCTTGCAGATAGAACTCAACACGTCGTTCTTAAAGGAACAAAATCGACAGATGTAAAAGTAATTTCCGGAGTACCTCAAGGGAGTGTGATAGCACCTTTACTGTTTTCAATGTGTACAAATGATCGAGTAGAAAGCGTCGAGAGGTCTTTAAGACTGTACGCAGATGATGCGGTTATTTACAAGAAATTAGCAACGCCAGAAGACAGTATCGACTTCCAGAGGACTGATGAGTGGTGCAGGCTCTGACAATTGACCCTGAACGTAAATAAATGTAACATATTTTGTATACATACGAAACAATCCACACTGTTGTTGTTGTTTGTTGTTGTTGTCTTCAGTCCTGAGACTGGTTTGATGCAGCTCTCCATGCTACTCTATCCTGTGCAAGCTGCTTCATCTCCCAGTACCTACTGCAACCTACATCCTTCTGAATCTGCTTAGTGTACTCATCTCTCGGTCTCCCTCTACGATTTTTACCCTCCACGCTGCCCTCCAATGCTAAATTTGTGATCCCTTGATGCCTCAAAACATGTCCTACCAACCGATCCCTTCTTCTAGTCAAGTTGTGCCACAAACTTCTCTTCTCCCCAATCCTATTCAATACCTCCTCATTAGTTACGTGATCTATCCACCTTATCTTCAGTATTCTTCTGTAGCACCACATTTCAAAAGCTTCTATTCTCTTCTTGTCCAAACTAGTTATCGTCCATGTTTCACTTCCATACATGGCTACACTCCAAACAAATACTTTCAGAAACGACTTCCTGATACATAAATCTATATTCGATGATAACAAATTTCTCTTCTTCAGAAACGCTTTCCTTGCCATTGCCAGTCTACATTTTATATCCTCTCTACTTCGACCATCATCAGTTATTTTACTTCCTAAATAGCAAAACTCCTTTACTACTTTAAGTGTCTCATTTCCTAATCTAATTCCCTCAGCATCACCCGATTTAATTTGACTACATTCCATTATCCTCGTTTTGCTTTTGTTAATGTTCATCTTATATCCTCCTTTCAAGACACTGTCCATTCCGTTCAACTGCTCTTCCAAGTCCTTTGCTGTCTCTGACAGAATTACAATGTCATCGGCGAACCTCAAAGTTTTTACTTCATCTCCATGAATTTTAATACCTACTCCAAATTTTTCTTTTGTTTCCTTTACTGCTTGCTCAATATACAGATTGAATAACATCGGGGAGAGGCAACAACCCTGTCTCACTCCTTTCCCAACCACTGCTTCCCTTTCATGCCCCTCCACTCTTATGACTGCCATCTGGTTTCTGTACAAATTATAAATAGCCTTTCGCTCCGTGTATTTTACCCCTGCCACCTTTAGAATTTGAAAAAGGGTATTCCAGTCAACATTGTCAAAAGCTTTCTCTAAGTCTACAAATGCTAGAAACGTAGGTTTGCCTTTTCTTAATCTTTCTTCTAAGATAAGTCGTAAGGTCAGTATTGCCTCACGTGTTCCAACATTTCGACGGAATCCAAACTGATCCTCCCCGAGGTCTGCATCTACCAGTTTCTCCATTCGTCTGTAAAGAATTCGCGTTAGTATTTTGCAGCCGTGGCTTATTAAACTGATAGTTCGGTAATTTTCACATCTGTCAGCACCTGCTTTCTTTGGGATTGGCACTACTGAAGACAAATTACTGGAAACAATATCTGCCGTAAAATATGTAGGAGTAACTATCCAGAGCGGCCTTAAGTGGAATGACCGCGTAAAACGAACAGTAGGAATAGCAGATGGCAGACAGGTTCACTGGAAGAATCTTAAGGAAGTGAAACTCGTTCACTAAGGAAGTGCCTTACAAGGTGTTTGTTCGACAGACTCTTCAGTATAGTTCAACAGTCTGGGATCCTCTCCCGTTAGGACTAACAGAAGAGACAGAGAAGATCCAACGAAGAACAGTGCGTTTCGTCACGGCATCGTTTAGTCGGCGCGAGAGTGTTTCAGAGATGTCCAACAAGTTCCAGTGACAGACGTTACAAGAGAGGCGTAGTATATCACGGAGAGGTTCTCAATTAGAATTTCGAGAGAGCATTTTCTGAGAAGCGCTGGACAACACAATACTTCCTCCGAGACACATCTCGCGAAATCGCCACGACGAGAAAGTTCGGGTAATTAGAGCCAACACAGCGACTTACCGACGGTCATTCTTTCCAAGCGCCATTCGCGAGTGGAAAACGGAAGGGGGGATAACTTAGTGGCACCATACGTACCCTCTGCCACATACAGTTTGGTGGCTTTCGGAGAATGATGTAGATGTAGATGGAGGGTCTTCTGACCGTCACGTACCAGTTCTACACCAACCACAGTGCCCAGAAGCGGCCAAAGAACTCTTTTAAGACAATGACATATTTTTCCGGTGAGCTGCTTTGTATTAATTGGATGGACACTTTCGTAAGACGAAGCAACAGCGACTTCCCCGTTGATGGAGTAACAATGAAATGGCCTGATGACAAACTGTTTGTTTAAATAGGAGGATATAGACATATAAGAAATCACCTGCTCAATCTCTTTGCTACATACATTACTGGCCATTAAAATTACTACACCAAGAAGAAATGCATATGATAAAATGGTATTCATTGGTCAAATATTTTATACTAGAACTGAAATGTGATAGAAATGAAATGTGCATAGATCCTGAGAAATCAGTACCCAGAACAACCACCTCTGGCCGTAATAACTGCCTTGATACGCCTGGCCATTGAGTCGAACAGAGCTTGTTCGCCCAATGCTTGAATACTGCTCAGCAGTGTGGGATCCGCACCAGGTAGGGTTGATAGAAGAGATAGAGAAGATCCAACGGAGAGCAGCGCGCTTCGTTACAGGATCATTTAGTAATTGCGAAAGCGTTACGGAGATGATAGATAAACTCCAGTGGAAGACTCTGCAGAAGAGACGCTCAGTAGCTCGGTACGGGCTTTTGTTAAAGTTTCGAGAACATACCTTCACCGAAGAGTCAAGCAGTATATTGCTCCCTCCTACGTATATCTCGCGAAGAGACCATGAGGATAAAATCAGAGAGATTAGAGCCCACACAGAAGCATACCGACAGTCCTTCTTTCCACGTACAATACGAGACTGGAATAGAAGGGAGAACCGATAGAGGTACTCAGGGTACCCTCCGCCACACACCGTCAGGTGGCTTGCGGAGTATGGATGTAGATGTAGATGTATGGCGTGTACAGGTACAGCTGCCCATGCAGCTTCAACACGATACCACAGTTCATCAAGAGTAGTGATTGGCGTATTGTGACGAGACAGTTGCTCGGCCACCATTGACCAGACGTTTTCAGTTGGTGAGAGATCTGGAGAATGTGCTGTCCAGGGCTGCAGTCTAACATTTTCTGTATCCAGAAAGGCCCGTACAGGACATGCAACATAAGATCGTGGATTATCCTGCTGAAATGTAGGGTTTTGCGTGGATCGAATGAAGGGTAGAGCCACGGTTCGTAACACATCTGAAATGTAACGTCCACTGTTCAAAGTGCCGTCATTGCGAACAAGAGGGGAGCGAGACGTGTAACCGATGGCATCCCATTCCATCACACCAGGTGATACGCCAGTATGGCGATGACGAATACACGCTTCCTATGTGCGTTCACTGCGATGTCGCCAAACACGGATGCGGCCATCATGATGCTGTAAACAGTAGCTGGATTCATCCGAAAAAATGACGTTTTGCCATTCGAGGACCCAGGTTCGCCGTTGAGTACACCATCGCAGGCGCTCCTGTCTGTGATGCCGTTGGGATCCAACACGGCGTTCCATATTACCCTCCTAAACCCACCGATTCAATATTCTGCCAACAGTCATTAGATCTCGACCAACGCGAGCAGCAATGTCGCGATACGAAAAAACTGTAATCGTGATACGCTGCAATTCGACCTTTAGCAAAGTCGGAAAGTTGCTGTTACGCATTTCTCCTCCTTACACGAGGCATCACAACAACGTTTCACCAGGCAACACCGGTCAACTGCTGTTTGTGTATGAGAAATCGGTTGGAAACTTTCCTCATGTCAGCACGTGGTAGGCTTTGCCACCGGCGCCAACCTTGTGTGAATGCTCTGAAAAGCTAATAATTTGGGTATCACAGCATCTTCTTCCTGTCGGTTAAATATCGTGTCATCTTCGTGGTGTAGCAATTTTAATGGCCAGTAGTGTATCAAACATGAATCTACTGTTACGTCTAAAAAACTGAACTTACCGTTGTATTAAAGAGTACGGCATCGATAAAATACGTTCTAAAAAAGGTCAAAAAAGTTATGCGGAGAGCACTGCATCTCGGAAAAATACGCAGAACAGAAATGAAATTTTCTATTTAGAAACATTGATCCTTTGATGCCACGGAAATGTCACTGAATGAACAATCTATTTCACTCGCTACACAACAACTGTCTTTGTTTTCACAACACAAATGCAGGTCTGTAGAACGCTTAAAATAAATCATTACACTATATTTTCACACACCTAATTAACTCACTGTCTCCTCACAACTGATGACATCAGTGACTGATGCGTTTACACTGACTGTGACGGTTGATGGTCTATTCGAACGTGGTTGGTCCTAGAAGCAGCAATTATCACACAACGTATAAAGCCTTCGAAAGACATTACTTCAATCTGTTAGTTGTCCTTGTAGACTAGCAACTGCTTTCTACACATTGATGTTGCAGCAATATCTCCATACTGGAAGAAGAATCCAACCACATCACGATGGCGTAAGGGGCGTCACTTGTATCATCCACGGCGACTTACCTGAAACAACAGAAAACAACAATTAGCTACAGGTTAGGTGATAAAGTACAGTTTTTATACCGACAAAATATCGTTATCTCAGTGATAATGGTTCTCGGACTAGACAAAATTGCGCTTTATTCACCTTCTTTATTTGTGACTATAACATCAATATTCAGACGGTACAGACGCATGTCTTCCGTGATTCTTTTAGTATAGTTCAAATGGTTCAAATGGCTCTGAGCACTATGGGACTTAACACCTGAGGTCATCAGTCCCCTAGATCTTAGAACTACTTAAACCTAACTAACCAAAGAACATCACACACATCCATGCCCCAGGCAGGATTCGAACCTGCGACCGTAGCGGTCACGCGGTTCCAAACTGAAGCGCCTAGAACCGCACGGCCACAACGGCCGGCTTTTAGTATAGTCTTTTGTACTCAAAATTTATGTAACTTAAAACTCCGAAAAATATTGCCGTACACTAAAGAAGTTTCGGACTCAAATCCAACGGTCTAGGATTCAGTCCTCGAAGAGTTCTTCCCAATAGTTATACATGCTTCTACATCCTTACTTTTGTCCTACTTAACCATTTTGCACTTCATGTCAACATCATTTCTGAGACGTTTGTATTCCCTTTGGCCTACCTGATTTGCTGCATTTTTACATTTTCTCCTTTCTTCAGTATCTCCTTATATTCAAGGATTCAGCAACCATGACTTGTTAAACTGATAGTTCGGTAATAATAACTATAAAACAGGCAGCCGTTTGCAACAAAATTTTACTCTTGCCAGGTTTCGACACTGACTAAGGGAGTCTTCATCAGAAAATCCACAATTACATAAAACTACTATAAATAAGCATAACATAGAAAAAAGGTATAAAAAGTTTTTATTCCTAACAGATTTATAACGGAAAATCACTGCACATGGTTTCACACTATGTGGCTCATACGCCGAACTTGCCACAAGGACATACGAAGTAAGTCGCGGAACCAAGCAACAGTCTAAGATACTAGCTACTTAATTTCCAAAAAACGTTTTAAACCCATCAATCGCCAGTATTATGTTAAATGAAAAATTACATAAGACAGTGCAAATAGAAAATTTCAGGTGCACTTTTGTACGAAAGAACTACAATGTAATAAATGAAAGAGGAGGAGAAAAATGATTTTCATAGAAGATGCTGAGGAAAAAGAAAGTAGTCAATTTTAGATATTTCTTAGCAACGGCTTTATACCATTAACATTTTCTTATTACATAATTGTCACTATTCATTAACAATGAAACCGTCATTCACAGGAAGTTGTTCGAAAATTCCCAGCCTTTCAGGAATATTAAGTCTGAAGTCTTTCCTCTCTGTGTGTGCAGGATGCTAACGTCATTAACATTTTAGGCTTATGGCCTGTGATTAATAAATGAACGGCGACGGATGACTTGCTACAGGCATGCGTATCCACATACAGAGATATGTAAACAGACAGAATACGATGCCGCTGTCGGCAACGCCTATATAAGACAAGTGTCTGGCGCTGTTGTTAAATAGGTTACAGCTGCTACAGTGGCAGGTAATCAAGTTTAAAGGAAGTTTGAACTTGGTGTTACAGTCGGCGCACGAACGATGGGACACAGCACCTCCGAGGTAGCGATGAAGTGGGGATTTTCCCGTACGACCATTTCACGAGTGTATCGTGAATATCAGGGATCTGGTAAAACGTCAAATCTCCGACATCGCTGCTGCCGAGTAAAAGATCCTGCAAGAACGAAACCAACGACGACTGAAGATAATCGTTCAACGTGACAAGAGCAATCCTTCCGCAAATTGCTGCAGATTTCAATGCTGGAGCCGCGCGGGGCAGCCGCCCGGTCTCGGGCGTCTTGTCACGGTCCGCGCGGATCCCCTCGTCGGAGGTTCGAGTCTTCCCTCGGACATAGGTGTGTGTCGTCCTTACCGTAAGTTAGATTAAATAGTGTATACCCTTAGGGACCGATGACCTCAGGAGTTTGGTTCCATAAGACCTTACCACAAATTTCCATTTCCATTTCCAACAAGTGTCAGCGTGCGAACCATTCACGTAAGATTATAGATAAGGGCTTTCGGAGCCGAAGGCCCAATCGTACACCCTTGATGACTGCACGACACAAAGCCTTACGCCTCGGCTGGGCCCGTCAACATCGACATTGAACTGTTGATGACTGGAAACATGTGACCTGGTCGGACGAGTCTCGTTTCAGATTGTATCGAGCGGATAGATGTGTACGGAGACACCCTCATGAATCCATGGACTCTGCATGTCAGCAGGGGACTGTTCAAGGTGGTGGAGGCTCTGTAATGGTGTGGGGCATGTGCAGTTGGAGTGATATGGGACCCCTGATACGTCTAGATACAACTATGAGAGGTTACACGTACGGAAGCATCCCGTCTGATCATCTGCATCCATTCATGTCCACTGTGCATTCCAATGGGCTTGGGTAATTCCAGGAGGACAATGCGACACCCCACACTTCCAGAGTTGTTACAGAATGGCTCCAGGAACACTCTTCTGAGTTTAAACACTTCCGCTGGCTAAAAACTCCCCAGACATTAATATTATTGAGCACATCTGGGATGCCTTGCTACTTGCTGTTCAGAAGCTATCTCCACCCCTTCGTACTCTTACGGATTCATGGACACCCTGCAGGAATCCATTCCACGTCGTGTTGCGGTACTTCTGCGTGCTCTCGGGAGCCCTACACGATATTAGGCAGATATAACCGTTTCTTTGACTCTTCAGTGCATATGTTTGTACCTTTTGTTCCCTAAGACATTTTCTTTATTTCTAACACAAAATGCTCGTCCTTTTTGCCCTACATAATAGGCCGCACATGTGTCACAGCTAATTTTATATGCACCTGAGTTTAGACTTAACATTCCTGAAGAGTTGGAAATTTTCAAACATCTTTCTTTGAATGATGGTTACATTATTAATGCAATGACGCAATAAAAAATTTTTGTGGTAGAAAGCCGTTACTTGGAAACACGATACTGACTCCTCTTTTTCCGTAGTGTCAGTTACTGCATTTGAGTACAGTCTTCTAGCCGGCCTTAGTGGCCGAGCGGTTCTAGGCGCTACAGTCTGGAACCGCGCGACCGCTATGGTCGCAGGTTCGAATGCTGCCTCGGCATGGATGTGTGTGATGTCCTTAGGTTAGTTAGGATTAAGTAGTTCTAAGTTCTAGGGGACTGATGACCTCAGAAGTTAAGTCCCATAGTCCTCAGAGCCATTTGAACCAAGTACAGTCTTCTAATAAATCTGTTCGGAATAAAAACAGTTTGTTCCTCAGGTTCTCTCTATGTTAATCTTTATTTCTAATTTTTGTTAAGTAATTGGAGATTTCCTGATTATGAAATCCCTAGTCGTTGTCGAAACCTGGAAAACTAAAATTTTGTTGCACTCGGTAGGCTGTTTTATACTTATCATACTTTTGTACGGTTGCTATAATAATGGCGTGTGACGAGGGCCTCGCCTGGTGCAAGTCTTTCGATTTGACGCCACTTCGGCGATTTGCGCGTGGATGGGGATGGAATGATGATGATTAGGACAACACAACACCCAGTCCCTGAGCGGAGAAAATCTCTGACCCAGCCGGGAATCGAACCCGGGACCTTAGGATACACAATTTGCAGCACTGACCACTTTATTTTCTTAAAAAAGATCTCATTTTTTTCAATATTGTTCGTTGAAGTTGTTCGTGGCGGACGTCCGATGACACCCGTTCAGATTGTCCGTTCATCCGTTCACTCAGTTTTTTTTTATTACAGAGGGTAGCTAACCCCTCTGACCGAACACGCTGAGCTACCGTGCCGGGTCATCTACCGGGGGCGGACTGTACGGTTGCTGTATTACAACCCTTCTTTAAAATTGTAGTTCGGCAATATTCACACCTGACTGAGCCTGTTTTCTTCAGAAATGGAATTATTACATTGATCCCAAAGTCTGAGAGTATTTCGCCGAACAATTTTCGCACGGCCACAACAGAAGGGCACGGAGTAAGACGCAACGGGCGTGCACTTCTACGCACCAAAAGATGGCGGCATGTAGGGATGCTGGGCGCCGGTGCTTTAGAAGCAGTGCGCTTTCTGCCAGGCAGGCGGTAGCGGGAGGTTTATCCCGCTGCGCGACGCATCGTATCGACAGCCCCGGCCGTTAACCCCACACCGGCCGGCTTCCCACGTCTGCGGCCGCGCTGACCCCGTGCCTCTGCAGCCAACAGCCTCCGGCCTGTCACCTTATCGCCACTGAGAAGCCAGATAACGGCGCTCCGCAGTTTACACTAGCACAGACACCACACTGCAGTTCTCGTACTCGAAGGACATGAAAGGGAGGTAGCAGCTGAGAAGGGAGGGTGAAGCACGGTTATAACCCGTCCCCTATGTTATTCTGTCTGCACAAGAACAAACAGTAAAAGGAAGCCCAGCAGAGATTTGGAAAGGGAGAATCAAAGTTCAGGGAGAAGAATATGGTTTCCCTACGAGTTTGTAATTCTGTCAGACACGGGAAAACACTCAGAAGAGTAACTGATCGGAATGGATAATCTGTACTACAGTATAAAAACAAGTCGTCATTTAACGCTGTTGCTAGGGCTGCGGATATTATTGAAAGCATTTGGAATTCTATATATCCATACGTCGACTCAGAACATATCGACATACCGACCTATAAAAATATCGGCTGCATACTGTAAATATAATGCCGGTTTTAGAGTTGTATATTTAAGTGTCCGCAGCAAGTGGTCTTGCGGTAGCGTTCTCGCTTCCCGCGCACGGGGACCCGGGTTCGATTCCCGGCGGGATCAAGGATCTTTCTGTCTCGAGATGATTGAGTGTTATTGTGTGGTCTTCATCATCATCATTCATCCCCATTGCGGTCGGAGGAAGGCAATGGCAAACCACCTCCGCTAGTACCTTGCCTCGTTAACGGTGGGGATCTCCCGCATCGTCCCCTACGCTCCTCGGAGTATGGGACCTCATCATCATATTTAAGTATCATCAACAAGCTATTCTCCTTACAACAGGAACTGAAAGGAAAACGATGCACATTCACGCGTGACGATGACCACTTTGCTAACTATGGTAACTGCATGTAAGTGGCACAGTAAAAGGTGTGCGATGGGTCCGTCGTTCGGTATCGTCACACATCGGATTTGTCCGGAACACCTTACGTCGACTTCCCAGTTTTTTCACTGCTGCCAATTCCAGTGACCTAGCAATTGTAGTGTTAGAACTGCGTCGTGCAGAGCGCCAGTGCGTCAGCATTTCCCCTCTCACGTATCCATCCGCCCACCGCAAAAACTAACCTTGTCTTTTAGATTTTTGTTCATTTTCAGCAAATTTTGGAGAATGCCGACGTGAAGAAATAGAACACTAGTTGCGTTAAAAATTGTAACATGGAAAAAGAGGGCTTCCAGACCCGTGTTCATATAACATAATATCTTCACCTACGTGTGACGCACACTTTTGTTACACACTGTACATGTATATGTTATTTGTATGTCTAATACACAGGATGGGGCAAATAAAAGTGGCCCAGAGAAAAGGTCCAGGTGGAGTATTCGTCCGAATGATCGACGTGATATGCCAGTCTCTTGTGACATGCGTCGAGCTGATTTGGTAGAAGTTTGAAGCATTTTCTGGCGTGCGGGGGCCGGCCGTTGTGGCCGAGCGGTTCTACGTGCTTCAGTCTGGAACCGCGCGACCGCTACGGTCGCAGGTTCGAATCCTGCCTCGGGCATGGATGTGTGTGATCTCCTTAGGTTAGTAAGGTTTAACTAGTTCTAAGTTCCAAGAGATGGGGATCCGCTCCTGAACTGATTCATAGAGTTGAATCTTTCAAAGGAGTGAAAAATCATTGATTCAGAAAAAGAAAAGAACGGTAGCTCCAAACGTTTCCCACATCAGAGAAAGAGAGAGTGTCGGAGCACATCAGCGGGTCTCTGTTGGTCAGAGCACACTGCACGCCACACAACACAGCCAGCGCGGCCTCTGCCCTGCTTCTGCCTTGGCTGCCTGCATTGTTCAGTGCCCCATTGGATTTTGTGTTTCAAATATGCCTGCCGTCTCTGTGCTTCCTCTGCCGCGTGCAGTGCCTGGCGCACCTTAGCAACTTAGCATCGCACTCCGTCGGCGATCGTTTCAATCGCACGTCCTGCCCTCTGGGCAGTTGATGCGAGCAACAGGACAAAGAGCCTCCTAGCGGAGAACATAAGAACTACTTGCAACAACCTGCTCGCAAGAGAACGGACGTATTTGTCTCGGAGCTGGTGACTGGTGGCCGTTCACCGCTCCCCCCGCCCTCGGAACTCGCCAGCTCAACGCTCACCCCACCGTTCTCGACTCTAGCCAGAGCGTTGAGCAAAGCAACTCAACCTGTCACTCTGGTCTCTGTGGTCTTAGCTCACGCAGTAATACAGCTCGTGGCTCGGCATGCTTGACTCAGCGCCTCTGCATCAGAGTTCGTCTATACTGTATATTGTGTTACTTCAAAATAGGATCAAATAAGATCAAAATACAGGTATAGTATGGGAATAAACCAAGTTTAAAGGGCAATGTGCCTTCCATTTATTTTATATTGTGAATGAGTGTTGAGTCATGAAAAAGAGCTAGTTCATTTCAGGGAGTGAACAGTTCTGATCCAATCTCTGAAAAGAACAGTTTTGCCCATCTGTAAGTTCTAGGCGACTGATGACCTCAGAAGTTATGTCAGATAGCGTTCAGAGCCATTTGAACCATTTGGTGTGCGGGCGCGTTTCGGACCGTTTTTTGGCTTCTCAAAACAGATCCTGTCCGACGACTTTTCAGACTAAGCCTTACATCGCCCTCTTTGGTGGACATTTGACGCCATTAGATTTCTCAGCAAAAACCGACCACCCCTTTTCCACAACTTTGTTGTCACGTAACTTTGTACAACGGGCACACGCTGCTCCACTATGAGTACCATCATCCCTTTTGCACTGCTCTGTTCACACTGACACAGCCCGCCTACATTCTAAACTGGTGTACGTCCAATCGTATCCACTAGTCCAGGTCACTTATTTACTCTACCTTCTTTAAGGGGGAAATGTTGTTACCAAAAATCACGAAAATTTCTAGACCGATTTACTTCACTCTCTAGTGAATATTAGGATAGATACAGACTATGTACTTTTAACCTATATGCAATATATCCCCCCCCCCCCAAGAACCATGGACCTTGCCGTTGGTGGGGAGGCTTGCGTGCCTCAGCGATACAGATAACCGTACCGTAGGTGCAACCACAATGGAGGGGTATCTGTTGAGAGGCCAGACAAACGTGTGGTTCCTAAAGAGGGGCAGCAGCCTTTTCAGTAGTTGCCGGGGCAACAGTCTGGATGATTGACTCATCTTGTCTTGTAACAATAACGGCCTTGTTGTTGTGGTACTGCGAACAGCTGAAAGCGAGGGAAAACTACAGCCATAATTTTTCCCGAGGGCATGCAGTTTTACTGTATAGTTAAATGATCATGGCGTCCTCTTGGGTAAAATATTCCAGAGGTAAAATAGTCCCCCATTCGGATCTCCGGGCAAGGACTACTCAAGAGGACGTTGATATCAGGAGAAAGAAAACTGGCGTTCTACGGATCGAAGCGTGGAATGTCAGATCCCTTAATCGACCAGGTAGGTCAGAAAATTTAAAAAGGGAAATGGATAGGTTAAAGTTAGATGTAGTAGGAATTAGTGAAGTTCGGTGGCAGGAGAAAAAAGACTTTTAGTCAGGCGAATCCAGGGTTATAAATACAAAATCAAACAGGGGTAATGCAGGAGACGTATTAGTAATGAATAAAAAAATAGGAGTGCTGGTAAGCTACTATAAACAGCATAGTGAACGCCTTATTGTGGCCAAGATAGACACGAAGCCCACGCCTACTTCAGTGGTACAGGTTTATATGCCAACTAGCTCAGCAGATGACGAAGAAGTTGAAGAAATGTACGATAAAATAAAAGAAATTATTAAGATAGTGAAGGGCGACGAAAATTTAATAGTCATGGGTGACTGGAATTCGGCAGTAGGTAAAGGGAGACAAGGAAACGTAGTAGGTGAATATGGATTGAAATGAAAGAGGAAGCCGCCTGGTAGAATTTTGCATAGAGCACAACTTAATCATAGCTAACACTTGGTTCAAGAATCATGAAAGAAGGTTGCATACCTGGAAGAAGCCTGGAGATACTGACCGGTTTAAGATAGATTATATAATGGTAAGACTGAGATCTAGGAACCAGGTTTTAAATTGTAAGACATTTCCAGGGGCAGATGTGGACTCTGACCACAATATATTGGATATGAACTGTAGATTAAAACTGAAGAAACTGCAAAAAGGTGGGAATATAAGGAGATGGGACCTGGATAAACTGACTAAACCAGAGATTGTACAGAGTTTCAGGGAGAGCGTAAGGGAACAAATGACAGGAATGGGGGAAAGATATACAGTAGAAGAAGAATGGGTAGCTTTGAGGGTTGAAGTAGTGAAGGCAGCAGAGGATCAAGTAAGTAAAAAGACGAGGGCTAGTAGAAATCCTTGGGTAACAGAAGAAATATTGAATTTAATTGATGAAAGGAGAAAATATAAAAATGCAGTAAATGAAATAGGCAAAAAGGAATACAGACGTCTCAAAAATGGGATCGACAGGAAGTGCAAAATGGCTAAGCAGGGATGGCTAGAGGATAAATGTAAGGATGTAGAGGCTTCTCTCACTAGGGGTAAGATAGATACTGCCTACAGGAAAATTAAAGAGACCTTTGGAGAAAAGAGAACCACTTGTATGAATATCAAGAGCTCAGATGGAAACCCAGTTCTAACCAAAGAAGGGAAAGCAGAAAGGTGGAAGGGGTATATAGAGGGTCTATACAAGGGCGATGTACTTGAGGACAATGTTATGGAAATGGAAGAGGATGTAGATGAAGATGAAATGGGAGATATGATACTGCGTGAAGAGTTTGACAGAGCACTGAAAGACCTGAGTCGAAACAAGGCCCCCGGAGTAGACAACATTCCATTAGAACTACTGACGGCCTTGGGAGAGCCAGTCATGACAAAACTCTACCATCTGGTGAGCAAGATGTATGAGACAGGCGAAATACCCTCAGACTTCAAGAAGAATATAATAATTCCAATCCCAAAGAAAGCAGGTGGTGACAGATGTGAAAATTACCGAACAATCAGTTTATAAGCCATAGCTGCAAAATACTAACGCGAATTATTTACAGACGAATGGAAAAACTGGTAGAAGCCGACCTCGGGGAAAATCAGTTTGGATTTCGTAGAAATATTGGAACAAGTGAGGCAATACTGACCCTACGACTTATCTTAGAAGCTAGTTTAAGGAAAGGCATGGATGTGTGTGAGTCCTTAGGTTAGTCAGGTTTAAGCAGTTCTAAGTCTAGGGGACTGATGACCTCAGATGTTAAGTCCCATGGTGCTCAAAGCCATTTGAACCATTTTTGAGAAGTTCGTTTCCATTTCTATGGCGATGAACATGCTAAAGTTGTTCTTCGGTATCGCGAGTGTAGCACAGTACACTTTAGAGTTGACCGTCGCACCATGAGGGAGGACAGCAAACAGAGTAAATCCTTTCGAGTCCCAGAAGGCCGTCGCCAAGTCTTTACTGGCTGAGGGTGGGGCTTTGAACTTTTTCTTCGGAGGAGAGGTGATGAGATGCCACTCGATGGATTGCCGTTTTGTTTTCATTTCGAAGTGATGAACGCATGTTTCATCGCCTGCGACGATGTTCAATAAAATACTGTCACTACCAGTCTCGAAAGCGTAAACAATTTAATACAGATGGTTCTTCGTTGCTCTTTATATGGCGTTCTGTCGGGTGAGCGAGGAACCCGTCGTGCACATACCTTTGAATACCCCAACTGGTGGACGAGTGTAACAGCGCAACCAATGGAGACGTTCAGTTCAGAAGCGAGGCGTTTGATTGTGATCCAATGATAATCTCGGAATGAGAGAACGATACTCCAGTGCCTGTGTTATTCCGAAAAACGATGAACACTGCACTGCAATATTGTATTTATCCGCCGACACCAGGCAGTGACTTTCCCGTGTATGGGAATTACATAATGTGCGTACGAGTCCAGGCTGTGACGCAGAAACGACGACATATGGAACTTCGGGCCTGACCGTGGTTCGTACACAGGTAGCCAAAGCGGTTAAGACGTCTGCTCGTGTAAAGCGGGAAATCCGGGCTCGTCTCCCTTTCCGGCACAAGTGGTTGCTGTAACAAGAAAAGTAATTCATGCGACCTGGCGTCTCACTTCCATTGATCCACGGTCCAACCTCGACAATTTCATGCCCACTACAACCGCAACTTGTGATATCGTTGGATAAACGTGGGAACCATAGGGGTCCGCTTGCTGCTGAGCCCTATGTTCAACAATGTTCCAGTATCGCCTCTGCCTGAACTAGCATTGTAGCGGGCGGTTATAATTAAAGTATAGCCAGTGACAGAAGTCCACTGTGGGCTGTAATTATCGTATGGCAGCAAAACTTGGTAGATATTCTAATGCGTTAATGTGGAACCGATTTACACTGAAAAATAATAGCTCCAATTTTGGCCATCAAGTGCAAATCTGGCGCTGTGAATGCAAGAAATACGTATAAAAATGTTTCCTTTTATAGTGGATTAGGAACGGGACGTGAGCAGTAAAGATCAAACGAGTGAGAAAGGCATATCGTTGATTTTAAACTGAATCGCCAAAAAACTGGTATCGGCACGCGTATTCAAATAAGAGTTATGTAAGCAGGCAGAATAAGGCGCTGCGGTCGGCAACGCCTATGTAAGACAAGTGCCTGGCGCCGTTGTCAGGTCGGTTACTGCTGCTACAATGGCAGGTTATCAAAACTTAAGTGAGTCTGGACGTAGTGTTATAGTCGGCGCAAGAGAGATGGGGCACAGCATCTCCGACATAGCCATGAAATCAGTATTTTCGGGTACGACCATTTCACGAGTGTACCGCCAATATCAAGAATCCCATAAAACATCAAATTTCCAACATCCCTGCGGCCGGAAAAAGATCCTGCAAGAATAGGACCAACGACGACGGAAGAGAATCGTTCAACGTGACAAAAGTGCAACCCTTCCGCAAACTGCTGCAGGTTTCAATGCTGGGCCATCAACAACTGTCAGCGTGCGAGCCATTCAACGAAAAATTATAGACATGGGCTTTCGGAGCAGAAGGGCTACTCGTATACCCTTGATGATTGCTTTACGCCTCGCCTGGACCTTTCAACACATACATTGGACTGTTGATGACTGGAAACATGTTGCTTGGCCGGACGAGACTCGTTTCAAATTGTATCGAGCGGATGAACGTGTAGGGGTATGGAGACAACTTCACGATTCCATGGACCCTGCATGTCAGCAGGGGACTGTTCGAGTTGCTGGAGGCTCTGTAATGGTGTGGGACGTGTGGAGTTGGAGTGGTATGGGACCCCTGACACTTCTAGATACCAATCAGAAAGATGACATGTACGTAAGCATCCCGTCTGTTCACCTACACCCGTTCATGTCCATTGTGCCTTTCGACGGACTTGGGAAATTCCAGCAAAAGAACGCGACACACCACACGTCCAGAATTGCTGCAGAGTGGCTCCAGGAACACTGTTCTAAGTTTAAACACTTCAGCTGGCACGCAGCCTCCCCAGACATGAATATTATTGAGCATATCTGGAATGCCCTCCCCCCATGAACCATGGACCTTGCCGTTGGTGGGGAGGCTTGCGTGCCTCAGCGACACAGATGGCCGTACCGTAGGTGCAACCACAACGGAGGGGTATCTGTTGAGAGGCCAGACAAACGTGTGGTTCCTGAAGAGGGGCAGCAGCCTTTTCAGCAGTTGCAGGGGCAACAGTCTGGATGATTGACTGATCTGGCCTTGCAACATTAACCAAAACGGCCTTGCTGTGCTGGTACTGCGAACGGCTGAAAGCAAGGGGAAACTACAGCCGTAATTTTTCCCGAGGACATGCAGCTTTACTGTATGATTAAATGATGATGGCATCCTCTTGGGTAAAATATTCCGGAGGTAAAATAGTCCCCCATTCGGATCTCCGAGCGGGGACTACTCAGGAGGACGTCGTTATCAGGAGAAAGAAAACTGGCGTTCTATGGATCGGAGAGTGGAATGTCAGATCCCTTAATCGGGCAGGTAGGTTAGAAAATTTAAAAAGGGAAATGGATAGGTTAAAGTTAGATATAGTGGGAATTAGTGAGGTTCGGTGGCAGGAGGAACAAGACTTCTGGTCAGGTGACTACAGGGTTATAAACACAAAATCAAATAGGGGTAATGCAGGAGTAGGTTTAATAATGAATAGGAAAATAGGAATGCGGGTAAGCTACTACAAACAGCATAGTGAACGCATTATTGTGGCCAAGATAGATACGAAGCCCACACCTACTACAGTAGTACAAGTTTATATGCCAACTAGCTCTGCAGATGATGAAGAAATTGAAGAAATGTACGATGAAATAAAAGAAATTATTCAGATAGTGAAGGGAGACGAAAATTTAATAGTCATGGGTGACTGGAATTCGAGTGTAGGAAAAGGGAGAGAAGGAAACATAGTAGGTGAATATGGATTGGGGCTAAGAAATGAAAGAGGAAGCCGCCTAGTAGAATTTTGCACAGAGCACAACTTAATCACAGCTAACACTTGGTTTAAGAATCATGAAAGAAGGTTGTATACGTGGAAGAACCCTGGAGATACTAAAAGGTATCAGATAGATTATATAATGGTAAGACAGAGATTTAGGAACCAGGTTTTAAGTTGTAAGACATTTCCAGGGGCAGATGTGGACTCTGACCACAATCTATTGGTTATGACCTGTAGATTAAAATTGAAGAAACTGCAAAGATGTGAGAAATTAAGGAGATGGGACCTGGATAAACTGAAAGAACCAGAGGTTGTACAGAGTTTCAGAGAGAGCATAAGGGAACAATTGACAGGAATAGGGGAAAGAAATACAGTAGAAGAAGAATGGGTAGCTCTGAGGGATGTAGTAGTGAAGGCAGCAGAGGATAAAGTAGGTACAAAGACGAGGGCTAGTAGAAATCCTTGGGTAACAGAAGAAATATTGAATTTAATTGATGAAAGGAGAAAATATAAAAATGCAGTAAATGAAGCAGGCAAAAAGGAATACAAACGTCTCAAAAATGAGATCGACAGGAAGTGCAAAATGGCTAAACAGGGATGGCTAGAGGACAAATGTAAGGATGTAGAGGCTTCTCTCACTAGGGGTAAGATAGATACTGCCTACAGGAAAATTAAAGAGACCTTTGGAGAGAAGAGAACCACGTGTATGAATATCAAGAGCTCAGATGGCAGCCCAGTTCTAAGCAAAGAAGGGAAGGCAGAAAGGTGGAAGGAGTATATAGAAGGCTTATACAAGGGCGATGTACTTGAGGACAATATTATGGAAATAGAAGAGGATGTAGATGAAGACGAAATGGGAGATACGATACTGCGTGAAGAGTTTGACAGAGCACTGAAAGACCTGAGTCGAAACAAGGCCCCCGGAGTAGACAACATTCCATTAGAACTACTGACGGCCTTGGGAGAGCCAGTCATGACAAATCTCTACCAGCTGGTGAGCAAGATGTATGAGACAGGCGAAATACTCTCAGACTTCAAGAAGAATATAATAATTCCAATCCGAAAGAAATCAGGTGCTGACAGATGTGAAAATTACCGAACTATCAGTTTAATAAGCCACGGCTGCAAAATACTAACGCGAATTCTTTACAGACGAATGGAAAAACTGGTAGATGCAGACCTCGGGGAGGATCAGTTTGGATTCCGTCGAAATGTTGGAACACGTGAGGCAATACTGACCTTACGACTTACCTTAGAAGAAAGATTAAGAAAAGGCAAACCTACGTTTCTAGCATTTGTAGACTTAGAGAAAGCTTTTGACAATGTTGACTGGAATACTCTTTTTCAAATTCTAAAGGTGGCAGGGGTAAAATACAGGGAGCGAAAGGCTATTTATAATTTGTACAGAAACCAGATGGCAGTAATAAGAGTCGAGGGGCATGAAAGGGAAGCAGTGGTTGGGAAAGGAGTGAGACAGGGTTGTAGCCTCTCCCCGATGTTATTCAATCTGTATATTGAGCAAGCAGTAAAGGAAACAAAAGAAAAATTTGGAGTAGGTATTAAAATTCATGGAGACGAAGTAAAAACTTTGAGGTTCGCCGATGACATTGTAATTCTGTCAGAGACGGCAAAGGACTTGGAAGAGCAGTTGAACGGAATGGACAGTGTCTTGAAAGGAGGATATAAGATGAACATTAACAAAAGCAAAACGAGGATAATGGAATGTAGTCAAATTAAATCGGGTGATGCTGAGGGAATTAGATTAGGAAATGAGACACTTAAAGTAGTAAAGGAGTTTTGCTATTTAGGAAGTAAAATAACTGATGATGGTCGAAGTAGAGAGGATATAAAATGTAGACTGGCAATGGCAAGGAAAGCGTTTCTGAAGAAGAGAAATTTGTTAACATCGAATATAGATTTATGTATCAGGAAGTCGTTTCTGAAAGTATTTGTTTGGAGTGTAGCCATGTATGGAAGTGAAACATGGACGATAACTAGTTTGGACAAGAAGAGAATAGAAGCTTTCGAAATGTGGTGCTACAGAAGAATACTGAAGATAAGGTGGATAGATCACGTAACTAATGAGAAGGTGTTGAATAGGATTGGGGAGAAGTTTGTGGCACAACTTGACTAGAAGAAGGGATCGGTTGGTAGGACATGTTTTGAGGCATCAAGGGATCACAAATTTAGCATTGGAGGGCAGCGTGGAGGGTAAAAATCGTAGAGGGAGACCGAGAGATGAGTACACTAAGCAGATTCAGAAGGATGTAGGTTGCAGTAGGTACTGGGAGATGAAGCAGCTTGCACAGGATAGAGTAGCATGGAGAGCTGCATCAAACCAGTCTCAGGA
Organism: Schistocerca gregaria; assembly: GCF_023897955.1. Taxonomy (NCBI): domain Eukaryota; kingdom Metazoa; phylum Arthropoda; class Insecta; order Orthoptera; family Acrididae; genus Schistocerca; species Schistocerca gregaria. Next base: position 196,688,962 of record NC_064926.1, read on the forward strand.
CTGAAGACAACAACAACAACAACATCTGGAATGCCTTGCAACGTGCTGTTCGGAAGAGATTTCCACCCCCTCGTACTCTTACGGATTTATGGACAGCCCTGCGGGATTCCTGTCGTCAGTTCCCTCCAGCACTACTCCAGACATTAGTCGAGTCCATGCCACGTCGTGTTGTACCACTTCTGCGTGTTCGCGAGGGCCCTACACCATATTAGGCAGGATTACCATTTTCTTTGGCTCTTCAGTGTATTATTAACCGCCATTTACAGGATTTCTTCAGTATGAGCACCGGAGACGTCGACGAGATGCTGCATCGGTAAAACGATGTTATCAATAGTTGCTCGCAGCACTTCTGGTGGAATCTAAGTATCGTGTTCCTGTACGCTGGTTTTCAGATCAAGAAAAGACCGGACGTGTCCCTGGCAAACGCGTTCTCTGAGATACCTCCAGAACCAAAAGTGACATGGATTGGGATCAGGTGTTCTTGCAGGCCTTGCATGTAGAAAACCTCTGTTCCATAGACAGTGTGTCCCAAAATAATGTATACACTCTTTGAAACAGAATATCTCTTTAATTAAAGGATGCAGAAATAGTTTTATGGGTAATAATTTAGAAGGCGGTGAAAAACATAACAATGCTTTCTATTGTTTCAGGATTGTCAGCAAACATGGCGTTATCGTTTGAACAACGGAAATGGGTGCTAAATTGTTGCTGGAAAACAGAGAATGTGAGTGCGGTACGCCGACGTTGGAGAGTTGAATTTGGAACACCACCACCGACAAGAGTAACAATTACAAGAATCAGAGATAAGTTTAAAGTCGAAGGAGCGGTGCACGATATGAAGAACGGACATGGCGGACGAAAGAGAAGTTCAACAGAGAATGAGTGTTGATGCAGTAATCCAGGCAGACACACGATCCCCGAAGAAATCTGTGAGGCAATGCTCTCGTAAGAGTGGGATCTGCAGAATCAGTGTTCATAGAATTTTGCGGTCTCAGAACTTTAAGCCTTACATTCCAAGACTTCTCCATGCTCTTAACAAGGATGGCCCTGATAGGCGAAGCGAATTTTGTGAGTGGTTCATTAACAGATGTGAAGAAGAGCAACGTTTCGAAGATCGAATCTTTGGGCAGATGAAGCGACATTTAAACGTGGCGGAACAATCAACCGACATAATTGCATGTACTGGGCCAGGGAGAATCCATACGTAACCGAGCACAGGCATGTTAATCTACCAGGAGTATTAGTCTGGTGTGGTCTGTCTTCTAGAGGATTAATCGGACCGTACTTATTTCACAATACTGTCACGGGCGACTCGTACTTGGAAATGTTGGAAATGATAACTGCTGGTCTTAGCGTTGTGTTTGGAAATGAAGATTATTTCTTTCAACTGGATGGGGTGCCATCTCACTTTCACCTGGATGTGATAGCATATCTCAATCGTACATTCCCTGCCAGATGGATAGCACGAAGAGGGAGTGTGGAGTAACACGTTCGATCTCCAGATTTAACTCCTCTAGACTTCTTTCTGTGAAGTACCTTTAAGAACACAGTTTGCGTTGCGAGACCACACACTGAATGATCTTAGAGAGCAAATTGAGCAAGCCTGTGATGCTATTCCGTTGGAAACAATAAAGTTGGCAAGTCGCTCAGTCGTAAGTCGTTGTCGACGGTGTATTGCGATGGAAGGACACCAGTTTGAACATTTACCACCCTAAGTCGGACCATGAGACACCTAACACCACTAAAACTGTATTTCTAACCATTTCATTAAAGAGATGTTCAGTTTCAAAGAGTGTATAAATTATTTTGGGACACCCTGTATGATGGAACCTTCGTGGTAGTTTGCATTACCTAGATTTGTCACTGTGTGAGCAACCGACATGTGCTGTTGCCCCATCTAACATGAAAACGGAGGTTTCCACACAGTTGCGCTCTTCCAAAGAAGGAATCAGTTGCTATACACTGATCTCGGTATTGTGCAGATGTCACGGTACACCTGACAAGGCCTCCTGATGTATTCTCTCAAAGAAGAACGGTCCGAGAGTAAAGAAGCATGTGAATCCCACACCACATAGACGCAAATGACGAGTACAGTGGCTCTTCGAGGACGACATGCAGTTTATCAGTACCCCAAATTAAGCAGTTCTGTGTATTCCGTGCAACCTGTAGTGTAAAATGTGCCTCGTCATTCCACAGAATATTGCTCGGCCACATGCCACAACTTCGATCCATTCTACAAACAAAAGGGGCAAATCCGAAGGGAGGCCCTCGCCACACATTTACATTTATTTACCGGAAAAACAGACTGTAAAACTATCCGAGCTGTTGAGCACTCAATGGAAAATTGTCATGACACTGTAAGGGAAATACACTACCGGGGCCACGTGGTACTTGCTCAGTTACAGCAACATCAACCTCGTCAATAACTTCCACAGGTATAAAATGCCTTGCTCTTCCAAACGCCACACCAAGCTCACTCGTGTTTTCAAATTTCATTATCACCTTCTTCAAACCATTTAATGACATCCAGCCTCTTCTGAGACCTTTCGGTCCTGGATATTCTCTCTGAGTGCGCACTATAATTGCTTCCGTTCACATAAAAGTTTCACTAACAACGCTCACGCTTCATAGGCATACTGTTCACTGACATTGAGGCTTGTCAAACGAGAGCGTGGATGTCATATAATGTACAACGCCAGATTTGCACCTAGTGACCACAATTGGAACTAATTTGCTTTCCACCGTAAATCGGTTCCGCATTAACGCATTAGCATATGTACCAAGTTTCGCTGCCGTACGATAATTACAGCCCACACTGGACTTCCTGGCGTAGCTGAACTTTAATTATAACCACCTGGTACTATAACGTCAGACCTATTGGCACCTATGCTGCCTTACAGAGCGCACTAACCTCCGATCTCCACTATTTGTCAAAAGGCGGGGACGTCCAATACTTTGTAATTTCTTTCTCGGCAGTAGTCATAATGTTTTGCCACATCAGTGTATGGTATGTGTTCAAAAACCACCGGGAATTTTCATTTTCTTGAAAACAAATTTATTTATTCATCTACATTAATGTTATCGGCTTTAAATCAGTACGCGCTGGATATTATAAAAACTTACGCCAGCGCTTCTTCCAATCCCCAAAACACCTCTGGAACTCGATCTTTGCGACAGCACTTAGCTCTTTCAGCGATGCACTTTTAATCTCATCTAAGCTTATAGAACGACGGTCCTTTAAGGTTCTTGTTTTCGGTAACACAAAAAAGTCACATGGGGCCATATCAGGCAAATCTGGAAACCGGGGCATTTTTACAGCGTCGTTTTTCGCCAAAATTTCACGAACTAGCAATGAAGTGAGAGCACGTGCATTGTGATGCAAAAACCATGAATTGCTTCGCCATAAAAACCCGGGGTATTTGGATTGCTTACTGCAAACGGAGTTGAACTCATAAGTAATACCCCTTATTGATAGTTTGACCTTTTGACAAGAACTCATGATGTACCATGCCGCTGAAAGCGAAGAAAACAGTGAGCACAACCTTCACATTCGACCGCACTTGCCGAGCTTTTTCCGGTCTTGGCGATCCAGATTGCCTCCACTGGGACGTCAAATCCGTACACCCTTTGTTTCGTCACCTGTTATGACACGTTGCAATAGCTCTGCATCATTTATCGCGTGCTGAGCAACTCCCATTCGCCTATGTTTTTGCAGGTGAAACCAATGGCATAAATTTCGCTGTCACACGTTTCACATCCAAAACAACTGAAAAGATTTCATGGCAAGAGCAAATTGATGTGCTTCTCTGATTGTGATTGGCAGATCATTCATAATCATTTCTTTAACTTTTTCCACCTTTTCAGCTGTTGCTGATATGCTGGGGCGCCCAGAAATTTAGTTCGTGGCGATCTTGGAAACAATTACACCACTCGTAACTCCTTATTTTACGCATAGCAGACCCACCAAAAGCAATATTCAACATTTCTAAAACTTTGTTACACTTTTTCCGCTTTATAGTAAATTTAATGCAAACTCTTTGATTCGTTTTTCAAACAAATCAATAATCGCCACCAGTAACCAAGACGACAGACTAAACATCCAACATGGCTACCAGTGTACAGATACGTTTACCAACACAACAACGAAAAATCGTGCGAATCGGAGTAATACAACCCGCAAAATTACAAAATTTCCGATAGTTTTTGAACAGACCTCGCATTACTTAATAATCCCCCGCCACTACGATGAGGTGGCAAAAGTTAACTCCTAATATCTTGTCAGACCTCCTTTTGCTCGGTGTAGTGCAGCAACTCGATGTGGCATGGACTGAACAAGTCGTTGCGAGTGCCCTGCAGAAATATTAAGATATGTTGCCTCTTCAGCCGTCCATAATTGCGAAAACATTGCCGGTGCAGAATCTTGTGCACAAACTGATCTCTCGATTAAGTTGCATAAATTTTCGATGGGAGTTGTGTTGGACGATCTGGATGGGAAAATTATTCGCTCGAATTGTCCACTACGTTCTCCAAACCAATTGCGAACAACTGTGGCCCTGCACATTGACATTCATAAAAATTCCATATGTTTTTTTGGAAACATGAAGTCCATGAATGGCTGGAAATGGGCTCCAAGTAGTCGAACATAATCATTTCGTCTCAATGATCAGTTCAGTTGGACCAGAGGACCCAATCCATTCCGTGTAAACACAGTGTTTTGTTGACAACTTGGGTCCCATGGCTTCATGGGGTCTGCACCATACTCGAACCCTATCATCAGCTCGTACCAACTGAAATTGGGACTCAACTGACAAGGCTACGTGTTCCACTCGTGTGGGGTTCAACTGACATCGTCACGAGACCAGGAGAGACACTGCAGGCGATGTCGTGCAGTTAGCAAGGACACTCGCGTCGCTCATCTGGTGCCATAGCCGCTGTTCTCGGTCGTTAAGGGGGTAGGACGTCAAACGGGGCCAACTTGGAGCAGGAGAGGCACCACAGGACATTTTAATTTCCAGTGTCTATACTTTCGCAAATAAATTCATAAAACTGTCAGCATGACCAGGAAGGATTCAGGATTCACACTCATAGCAGTGGAAGTGCAAAAATATAACAAAATAATTTTTTTAGATATGAAATTTCATCTTTTTTTTTACTTACTGTGGGCTGCATTTGTTGCTATAGGTACATTTTTCTTCACAAGTAAGAGAGATTCTTTGATGAATATTGCAGAGCATACAAACCATACTTACAGGTGTATGAAACTCTAGAATTTTCCAAATATATTAAAAACTGTGGTAAAAATTGAGATAATTAACTACAAAATTTGATTTTTTCTAAACATAAAGTTTAAAACGTACAGCTCATTCATTTTTTAATAAATTAAATAGATTCTAGAGTTTCAGACACCTGTAAGTATGGGTTGTATGCTGTGCAAAATTCATCGAACAGTCTCTCTTACTTATGAAGAAAAGTGTACCTATAGCGACAAATGCAGCCAGTAATAAGTGAAAAAATGTAAAAAACAAATATTTTGTTATGTTTTTGAACTTCCGCTGCTACGAGTGTGAATCCTGAATCCTTCCTGGTCATACTGACAAAGTTTTATGAATTTATTTGTGAATGTATAAACAGTGGAAATTAAAATGTCCTCTGGTGCCTCTCCTGCTCCAAGTCGGCCCGTTTGACGTCCTACCCCCCTTAAGTGAAGGCAGTTTGAGAGGTAATGCCTGAAATGTAGTATTCTCGGCACACTCTTCACACTATGGATCTTGGACTATTGAATTCCACAACGATTTTCGAAATGAAATGTCCCATGAGTCTAGTCTCCAACTATCATTCCACGTTCAAACTCTGTTAATTCCTGCCATGCGACCATAATCACGTCGGAAAACTTTTCGCGCTACAAATCTCATAGAAAGTTTGAAGTGGGACACACTTGCAGATAGACAACGTGCTAACCGGAAGGGGCTGCTCGCCAAATTCCGAAATCCGATCTTCGCCGAAGATGTAGAGCATATATTATTACCACCAACCATTCAAAGAAATGGGAAATCAGAGCTCGTAATGAGGCGTTCAGACAGTCGCTTTTCCCTCGCGCGCTCCGCGAGTGGAACAGGGGGGAATATTACTTCGGCGAGAATTGTGCCCTCCGCCACACACTGCTTGGTGACTAGCGGAGTATATACACTCCTGGAAATGGAAAAAAGAACACATTGACACCGGTGTGTCAGACCCACCATACTTGCTCCGGACACTGCGAGAGGGCTGTACAAGCAATGATCACACGCATGGCACAGCGGACACACCAGGAACCGCGGTGTTGGCCGTCGAATGGCGTTAGCTGCGCAGCATTTGTGCACCGCCGCCGTCAGTGTCAGCCAGTTTGCCGTGGCATACGGAGCTCCATCGCAGTCTTTAACACTGGTAGCATGCCGCGACAGCGTGGACGTGAACCGTATGTGCAGTTGACGGACTTTGAGCGAGGGCGAGGCGCTTTCCCACGATCTGTCACCTCAGTGTATAGAGCTTTGCTTTTGCCAGACTGCATCTTGAAACACAACGACCTTGATGCCGTGTCAGAAGTTTAGCTTCCTCAGTTTCGTGCGCGGCTTCGCACAGGATGCCAGGAGTGGCCGGCAAAGTGAGTCAGCGGGCGGCTCCGCGCTGCCCATCACGCCACTCTATGAAATTGAGTTCCCAGCCGTGGTGGGGGTGTGGGTGGGGGCGGAGAGGAAGGGGCTTGCCGCATTCTGCAGAGCGGACGCTGCCGGGAAATCGCCTCCAAATGAAAGTTCCGCCAGCCGTGGCGCAGCCAAATGAAGCTGACTCACTCGCAGCGAGTTTAAAGCCTATTTCGCATCAGTGACTGGCGATTCACGTCTTCCTGCTTAGTGTAGTACGTTTAAGTGACAAATGACTTGCAACACTAAAACCGAAAGAATAGAATACAATGTCAAAGACCTCTGCAGATCGTTTGCAAATCCCCCCCCGTTCCAATGTCGCGACCGAGCGAGATGGCGAAGTGGTTAGCACACTGGACTGCATTCGGTAGAACGACAGTACAATCCCGCGTCCGGCCATCCTGATCTAGGTTTTCCGTGATTTCCCTAAATCGCTTCAGGCAAATGCCGGGATGGTTCCTTTGAAAAGGGAACGGCCGACTTCCTTCCCCATCCTTCCCTAATCCGATGAGACCGATGACCTCGCTGTTTGCTCTCCTCCCCCCAAAAAAACCCAACCCATTGTCGGGCCACGTCCGGCATACTGATTTTGTGTGTGTGTGTGTGTGTGTGTGTGTGTGTGTGTGTGTGTGTGTGTGTGTGTGTGTGTGTGTGTGTGAAATCTTTTAAAACTTACGTGGATGACCTCACACTTTTCGTTAATTAGGGTCAACTGCCAGTTTTCGCATCATTCAGATATCTTTTCTAAATCGTTTTGCAATTTTTTTTGATCTTCTGATGACTTTATTAGTCGGTAAACGACAGCGTCATCTGCAAAAAAAACCCTAAAACGGTTCAGTCTTCACAATGGGTCGGGAAAGGTTCTCCAAGACCAGAAATAGCTCTTCAGGTCAGGTCAAATGTCAAATCCATGCTGATAGTTTTCTTTGACTTTGAAGGGTTAGTTCATCATGAATTCGTGCGATTGGGATACACTGTAATTGATGATACTATCATGATGTGTTGCGACGCCTGCAAGAAAATGTGGGAAGGAAATGGCTTGATATGCACCGAGGTAATTCAAGGTTCTTACATAACGATAACGTACCCGCACATACGCCTGTTGGTGCATGTTCAAAAATGTGTGTGAAATCTTATGGGACTTAACTGCTAAGGTCATCAGTCCCTAAGCTTACACATCACTTAACCTAAATTATCCTAAGGGCAAACACACACACCCATGCCCGAGGAAGGACTCGAACCTCCGTCGGGACCAGCCGCACAGTCCATGACTGCAGCGCCTCAGACCGCTCGACTAATCCCGCGCGGCCATACTGATTTTCCACTTTAGTACCTATGTAGGACATCATCAGAATCGCTTATCTTTCTCCTCTTGTGTCTTGTCTGCCGTCGAAAGCAGTCTAACATAAGAAGTTTGGCTAAAGAACAATGGAACTATTGCTGTAAAACATTTTATTTCAAAAGCACACACATTTAGTTATTGCCACCCTCAATATATTCCCTTTCTACACCCCTACCACGTTGCACACGGATTTCCCACTGATGAAAACAGTGCTGGACGTCTTGCTCTGTGAGCTCCTTGATGACACTACCACTTTTTCTTTCACTCCTGCAGCAGACTGAAACCTTGTTCCTTTTAATGTAGATTTGACCTTGGGGTATAGATAAAAGTCACATGGTACTAGGTCAGGGGAGTAAGTTGTTTGGTCAAACACTGGGATGCTATACTTTGCTAGAAACCTCTTAGCAGACAATGCGGAATGAGCCGGTCTATTGTCTACATGCAGAACCCATGATTTGTTCTTCCACAATTCGGGTCGTTGTTTTTCCTTATTCCCTCTTGGAGTTGAACACTAAGCTCAAGGTAGTAATATTGATTAATAGTTTGACCTTGAGGAGTTCACAATTCTGTGAATAAAAAAAACAATCATCAACACTCTGAATATTGATTTGTCCATACGAGTTTTTTCTCTCGGTGAATTTGGATCCTTCCAGTGCACAGATTGGCGCCAAGAAGCATTTTTTCTGTTCCTGTATTGTCTGACCAGAGAGAGAGCACTTTTCCAAGCGGCAATGAAAGCCAAATTTTTAATAAATTTCGGGATTCTAAAAGTCTTAATACACATTGCAATTCATGTAGGAACAGGAATCTCAACTTTCTCTCTTAGTTTTGCAAATTTCTTCTTTATATACGTTACGGCTGATTAATATTCGTGTCGCCTATCATCTTACTTCTGCGCGATAGCACATCTCGCCCCACACACGTCCCAACATGTCGGTAGTGACGCTTAGGAAGACAGCTTTGGCGCACTGCTTCGATTGCAGAACATTTAGTCATTAGCATATTCACTTGCACATGAAAATATTATGGGAATAAAGTCATTAAAACTGTAACTGCTAATAGTCATCGGTTGACACACAGCATTTAGTGCGGGATCTAACACAAAAACATGAAAAACATAGTGAAGACTTGCATCAACAGGATTTAGTGAACGTCACTATTGGACATATTACAATTTTAATAATGACAGCGGAAAATATATCTCGTTAACATTTAAAAACATTAGCAGTTCACATACCATTTTAACGCAAATTGTGCGTATTTCAACATACATACATATTCCCACTAATATCGAAAGTGTCAACTGATGCTGCTAATACCAGAGCTGTCGGCTGATGCAGTAATAGGGTGTGAAGAGTAAAGCAGTTTTTCGCTAGACGTTATTTTTCTCTGGCCCTGCAACAATGCAGAAGCGTTCTGGAATTGCTTCACAAAACTTTTGTCTTGGCTGTAAAAGTATACATCACAAGGTAGACAAAACGGTGCCATGTCTAATAACCCGCTACCCACATTCTGTAAAGAATCGAACTCGTATGTATAAAACGCAGTCATTGTTCATGAAGCCATATCACCTGCACTGCATGTCGAACAATGACATAATTTTACATGTTTACTCAGTGGTGTACGGAGATATTGCCTGCAAAATTCCTGCGAGTAGAGTTAATAGTAAACTGATAAAATTAAAACGAAACTTCCTGGCAGATTAAAACTGTGTGGCCGACCGAGACTCGAACTCGGGACCTTTACCTTTCGCGGGCAAGTGCTCTACCATCTGAGCTACCGAAGCACGACTCACGTCCGGTACTCACAGCTTTATTTCTGCCAGTACCTCGTCTCCTACCTTCCAAACTTTACAGAAGCTCTCCTGCGAACCTTGCAGAACTAGCACTCCTGAAAGAAAGGATACTGCGGAGACATGGCTTAGCCACAGCCTGGAGAATGTTTCCAGAATGAGATTTTCACTCTTCAGCGGAGTGTGCGTTGATATGAAACTTCCTGGTACATTCATTCTGAAAACATCCCCCAGGCTGTGGCTAAGCCATGTCTCCGCAGTATCCTTTCTTTCAGGAGTGCTAGTTCTGCAAGGTTCGCAGGAGAGCTTCTGTAAAGTTTGGAAGGTAGGAGACGAGGTACTGGCAGAAATAAAGCTGTGAATATCGGGCGTGATTCGTGCTTCGGTAGCTCAGATGACAGAGCACTTGCCCGCAAAAGGCAAAGGTACCGCGTTCGAGTCCCGGTCGGGCACACAGTTTTAATCTGCCAGGAAGTTTCACATCAGCGCACACTCCGCTGAAGAATGAAAATCTCATTCTGGAAAATTAAAACGCATTGGGAGATGTTGGAGTTTTGGTGTACGAACAACGAAAATGAAGAATGCGATAAACTGAACAAAATAAACTTGTCTTTAAGAAATCCTAACTGTCCCCTTGGAACATGCCTTCGAAGTTTATTGTTAACGGACACTGTAGACCGGCAGTACACCCGTGTATATTTTCATTATGATTGTTGTAATTTGTTACACAGTTCATTAGTTACTGCGTCACATGTTTTCTCTTACTTAAATAATCTTACATCGCATTATCAGTAAAATAATTTCTCCCGTTTTATTTCTAAAACTAGCATCAACAATTTTCATCTTTGGAATGGAGACACTCTGTAGCTGCACTAGTTTAAAATCTTTGATCCTATAAACATTTCACAGCACCACATATTAATCTTTGTACCTGATGATGGCGTAACAGTCGAAAATCAGTTCGTGAAATAATAAATACTGTACAATATTACATCAGCGTCGTATGTATTTTCATTCCTAGTGTATAAAATATTCTACCAAGAACCGACGGAACAGTCAATCAATGTTGTTTTTCCTTTCATTATCTTGTAGGGGTTGTCAGCGAGAAGAAGGTTCGTGTAAAGGTTAGAAATTATGGGCAAACTTTGGTGAAAGTCGCTAAATGCTCTCGTCCTCATAATATTGAATGAATACAGTATGAGTAATTTGTGCGCCGTGAGTTACGCTGCCCAATCCGGAACCCCCTCCCCCAAATAAAACCAGTTTCTAACTTAAATAGTTGACTTGTTGTGTTGAACTTTTAACATAAGATTATGGCTCTTAATGAGTAGATTATAATAGCATTTTAAATTAGGTTAGTAATGATATCAAATATTGAAAATCACTTTTTTTTGCCCCTGGCAGCCGTTACATACGCAACCTGCAACTGGAACTGTTGGCCCGTGTGTCCGTTTAAGCTGTTTAATAGTACATATTAGACGTCGCTACGAATGTGGGCCGACCACTGTTATTGTTATTATTATTATTATTATTATTATTCCTTTTCGAAGAAAGTGATTTATTGTAGCGAGCACTATGGGACTCAACTTCTGAGGTCATCAGTCCACTAGGACTTAGAACTACTTAAACCTAACAAACCTAAGGACATCAAACACATCCATCCCGAGGCACGATTCGAACCTGCGACCGTAGCGGTCTCCCGGTTCCAGACTGTAGCGCCTAGAACCGCTCGGCCACTCCGGCCGGTCTCCGTGTTCAGACACACTTGTACTCTGCCTAGCATTAAACCACACCGGCCGGCCGTGCATTTATTATGTGTTCTTTGAGTTCTGATTCCAGTTTCACAGTAATTACAAATTCCACGACTATCAAAACACGCTACTGTTACTAGCCTACATATGGAAGTTTTGTGAATGTATGTTAATAATAAATTTAATCTTAAGTATTCAAATGGTTCAAATGGCTCTGAGCACTATGGGACTTAACAGCGGAGGTCATCAGTCCCCTAGAACTTAGAACTACTTAAACCTAAGGACACCACACACATCCATGCCCGAGGCAGGATTTGAACCTACGACAGTAGCTCGCGCGGTTCCAGACTGAACGCTCTTAAGTAGTAATTAATACTTTGTAATATGAAATGGATACATTATTTTTTTCATTGGAAGTATAGAATGTTGGTTATAAAATAATTCGTATGCATGAGGATGGTGGTTTGTCTACAAATTCATTTTCACAAACATCTCTTTTTCTCAAAACTTTCTGTGCTTTAGGCCCTTATGATTCTCAGTGCCCCAAAGTTTTCCATTGGTAACTGATTACGAATGGTACGTGGGCAGAAAAGTCCAAACTACTCTAAAAGGCATAAAACTGATTTTATTATTAATCATTGCTTACACAGTTTGTTAAATCTGAGCACCGGAGACATCAACGAGATGCTGTACAGCGCCATATTTGCCCTGGTGGCCAAAACTGGAACTAAATTTTTTTGAGCGTAAATCGATTCCGAATTAACACATCAACAAACCTTCGCTGCCACACGATAATTACATCCCACACTGGAGCTCCGTGAGTGGCTGCACGTTAATTATCACCGACGCGGTACTATCGCACACGAAAGTGGGCCAAAATCTCTTCATGTCTGTCTGCCCACGACTGCAATAACATTTGTGTCATCAGTTCCGCTTCCGTGTCTTAATCATGTTGCAACCTTTCCGGCCAGTAATTTACTTGCTCCACGTATTCTCACTCTCAGCAAGGCCTGATGGAGGTCTAGCAATGGCTCCGCGCCCTGGACGGATTTCTCCGGCAGCACACTTCGTGTCCCCGTCCACGCCGTGGCAGCGGTTGTGGAGATGAGTCAGCTGTCGGACTGAGGCGTCTGGTGCGCCCGATCCTGACACAGAGCTCGAACTGTGTCAACGCATTTGCTGGTCGAGATACCGCCGGCTCGCCGTTGACCTCATTCTGACGGCGATGCGCCTCTCCTCTTCAGAACAACAGCTGTGTGCAGACGCGTTATCTATCCAGGCCGCGACACTCCCAGTACTCATCGCTGGATAACCAGAAGCAAGGACGTTTACAGCGGCGCAAGTGCTGCTCCACCGAGGCCAGACCCTGTGATCCTGTATCCATCTGTTCTACTGTGATCACATCTCAAATGAGTATCTACACACCTAGGTAACTTAAAACAACCTTGCGTTTTTTGCCTGTATCTGAAGGCTAATTTCGAGAACGACTATAGAGATTTTGCTACTATTTTCACGAATAGGTTGCATATGTAGTGGGACTTTGAATTTCGCCGCGCTACACTCGTTCCCTAAGATATAAATTATATCGTCGCAGCGGTATGAGCGCTCGATGGCAGAGAAAATACTAAAATTGTAACTTTTTTTTCTCTCCGTTTCTTTTTTGTCTCTCGAGAGCGGAAGCTTAATGTAGACGTAAAAAACTTATTAGCTAGTCTTGATCTGATTAAGACACAAAAACTTATTAATGTGTAGACATTTTGTTATGAATTCGGAGGATGGAAGTAGCAATGTAAAATAAATTGCATTCAGTATCAAGATGATTTTAATTTGTATAAATTAGTGATTCCTGGACAATTGCAAGATTTCGGAGCAGACTTTTCACGCAGGAATGAAGTAGGACATTTTTGAAGACCTGGACGCTGCACGAAAGAAGACATGTTAACATGGTAAAGGATGAACTCTTATCTACGCCATTTCTTCATGTCAGTTACATTTTGTTATTCTCTGTTCTTTTTCAATAATTTTTGTGGTGGAAATTGGTTTAACTCGTGCTCAGAAACGCTACAACGACCACCCCAACGATAGCTTTTCCGAATCACCAAGCTTTTCTGTAATACGGAGTCCGATTTGCATTTCATTCTTTCCCTTTTTCACTGTCATTTACGATTTTAAACCCCCCCTTTTTATTCACCATTTCTTCCACCATTTTCCTTTCTTTTCTTCTCTTTTTCTTTTTTATTAACCACTACACATACATGCAAGTCCGAAGGAACATTACATTGTTCTTTTTAACAACACAGGCATTGCAATACCGTATTGAACCGCAGATAGAAGGCAGCAGCTTTCAATTAAAATTTCCTTTCCTGTACGCAAATTATACAGCGTGTATAAAAAAGAATCATTCAATTTAAAAAATCATAGCAATTGTGTTACTTAAGATATGTGGGTGAACAATATACAGGGTGTTTATAAATGAATATACCGGTTTTAACGCTTTATAATATTTATTACATTAAACTTACAGTTATAAATGATATGTCAAATGAAAGAGCGGTGTAGTATAATAGAAAGAAAACAAGGACTTCCGGTCAGCTGCATATAGATTAATATCGACAGCTCCAGGAAATGATATAATGGGTGTAGGTTTCGTTATGAAAAGGAAGGTAGGGCATAGACTGTGTTACTATGAACAGTTCAGTGACAGGGTTGTTCTAATCAGAATCGACAGCAAATCAACACAGATCATGATAGTTCAGGTATAAATGCTCATGTCGCAAGCTGCAGATGAGAGAGAGAGAAAGTATATGAGGATATTGAACGGGTAATGCAGTACGTGCAGGGAGATAAAAACTAATATTCCTGGGGGACTGGAATGTGGGTGTAGCGGAAGGAGCAGAAAAAAAAGGTTACGGGAGAATATGGACTTGATACTAGGAACAAGAAAGGAGAAAGACTAATTGAGTTCTGTAATAAATTTCAGTGAGTAATAGCGAATACTCTGTCAAGAATCACAAGAGGGAAAGATGTACTTGGAAAAGGCAGGGAAATACGGGAATATTTCAGTTAGATTACATCATGGTCACACAGAGATTCCGAATATGATATTGGATTGTAAGGCGTACCCAGAAGCAGATATAGACTCAGGCCACAACGTAGTAGTGATGAAGAGTAGGCTGAAGTTTAAGAGATTAGTCAGGAAGACCCAACACGCAAAGAAGTGGAATACGGATGCACTAAGGAATGAAGAGATACGCTAGAAGTACTCTAAGGCCATAGATACTGAGGTAAGGAAGAGCTCAGTAGACACTACAATTGAAGAGGAACTGACATCTCCAAAACGGGCAGTCACAAAAGGTGGAAAGAAAAACATAGGTACGCGGGCGGGTAATTGCGAAGAAACCACTGGTAACAGAGGAAATACTTCAGTTGATCGAAGAAAGAAGGAGGTGCAAAAATGTTCAGGGAAATTCAGGAATAAAAAATACAAGTCGCTCAGGACTGAAATAAATAGGAAGTGCAGGGGAGCAAAGAAGTAATGGCTGCACGAAAAATTTGAAGAAATCGAAAACGATATGATTGTCGGAAGAACTGACTCAGCGTATAGGAAAGTCAAATCAATCTTCAGTGAAATTAAAAGAAAGGGTGGTAACATTAGGAGTCCAAAGGGAATTCCACTGTTCAATGCACATGAGAGAACAGATGGGCTGAAAGACTATACTGAAGGCCTCTATGAGGTGGAAGATTTGTCAGATGTGATAGAAGAAGAAACAGGAGTCGACTTAAAATAGGGCCGGCCGCGGTGGTCTAGCGGTTCTAGGCGCTCAGTCCGGAACCGCGCGACTGCTACGGTCGCAGGTTCGAATCCTGCCTCGGGCATGGATGTGTGTGATGTCCTTAGGTTAGTTAGGTTAAAGTAGTTCTAAGTTCTAGGGGACTGATAACCACAGCAGTTAAGTCCCATAGTGCTCAGAGCCATTTGAACCATTTGAACTTAAAATAGGGGATCCAGTATTAGAATCAGACTTTAAAAGAGCTTTGAAGGACTTAAGATCAAATAGGGCAGAAGGGATAGACAACAATCCATTATAATTTCAAAATGATTGGGGGAAGTGACAGAAAGACTGCAAGAGCTGAGAAGCTCGAAAATTATCGCACAATCGGCTTAGCACCTTATGCATCCAAGTTTATGACAAGCATAATTTACAGAAGAATGGAAAAGAAAATTGAGGATGTGTTAGATGACGATCAGCTTGGCTTTACGAAAGGCAAAGGCGCCAGAGAGGCCATTCTGAAGTTGCGGTTGATAATGGAACAAGAGTAAAGAAAAATCAAGACACGTTCATAGGATTCATCGGACTTGGAAAAAGCATTCGACGATGTCAAATGGTGCAAGATATTCGAAATCATGAGAAAATTAGGGGTAGACTATAGGGAGAGACGGGTAATATACAACATGTTCAAGAGCCAAGAGGGAATGACATGAGTGGAAAACCAAGAACGAAATGCTCGGATTAAGAAGGATGTTAGACAGGGATGTAGTCTTTCGCCCCCACTGTTCGATCTATACATGGAAGAAGCAATGAGAAAAATAAAAGAAAGGTTTAGAAGTGGAATTAAAATTCAAAGTGTAAGAATGTCACTGTTACGATTCGCTGATAACATTGCTGTTCTGAGTGGAAGTGAAGAAGAATTACATGACCTGAATGGAATGAACAGACTAATGTGTAAAAAATATGGGTAGAGAGTAAATCGAAAAAAGACGAAAGTAATGAGAAGTAGCAGAAATGAGAACAGCGAGAAATTTAACATCAGGATTGATGATCACCAAGTAGGTGAAAAAACATAGGCATTACTTTGAGGAAGAAATTTCTGAGAATGTACGTTTGGAGCACAGCATTTTATCGTAGTGTAAAATGGACTGCGGCAAGACCGGAGCAGGAGAGAATCGAAGAAAAAAAAATGTGTGTGACCTAAGGGATCAAACTGCTGACGTCATCGTCACTACTTGAACTATCTTCTGCTAAGAACAACACACACACGCACATACACACCCATGTCCGAGGGAGAACTCGAACCTCCGGCGGCAGCAGCCGCACCACCCGTGAAATGGTGTCTCGAACAGCGCGCCCCTGCCCGGCAACAGAATCGAAGCATTTGAGATGTAGTGCTACAGAAGAGTGTTCAAATTAGGTGGACTGATAAGGTAAATAATGATGCGATTCAGCGCAGAATCAGAGAGGAAAGGAATCTGTGGAAAACACTGAAAAGAAGAGAGGACAGAATGACAGGACATCGGGGAATAACTTCCATTGTACTTGAAGGAGCTGTAGAGGGTAAAGACTGTATAAGAGGACAAAGATTGGAATACATCCAGCAAATAACTGAGGACGTAAGTTGCAAGTGCTACTCTGAGATGAAGAGGTTTGCACAGGAGAAGAATTCGTGGCGGGCCACATCAAACCACTCAAAGGATGATAACTTAAAAGAAAGTTCCATTACGCAACGAAAAAACTGCAGAATTCTGTGTTTTCATACTTGCCACTGAGCTTAATAAATAGGATATTTTTAATGAAGCTATAACAACAGAATCTGTCTAGTTTTTTTCTATTACAGAGGATCGCCTATGCAGCCTATTACCACAATCGCTGAATTTAGATAAGAAAGGAAACTGATGTCTGGTAGGGAGGGTAGTGAGGCAGCGTCAAATGGTATGTCAGTTCAGAATGAGATTTTCACTCTGCAGCGGAGTGTGCGATGATGTGAAACTTCCTGGCAGATTAAAACTGTGTGGCAGACCGAGACTCCAACTCGGGACCTTTGCCTTTCGTGGGCAAGTGCTCTACCAAGGCTCTGAGGACGCGGCGTGAGTCGTGCTTGGGTAGCTCAGTTCGTAGAGCGCTTGCCCGCGAAAGGTTCAAATGGCTCTGAGCACTATGGGACTTAACATCTATGGTCATCAGTCCCCTAGAACTTAGAACTACTTAAACCTAAAAAACCTAAGGACATCACACAACACCCAGCCACCACGAGGCAGAGAAAATCCCTGACCCCGCCGGGAATCGAACCCGGGAACCCGGGCGTGGGAAGCCAGAACGCTACCGCACGACCACGAGATGCGGGCCCCGCGAAAGGCAAAGGTCCCGAGTTCGAGTCTCTGTCAGGCAAACGGTATGTCGCTTGTGTGGGAAAATGTTCCCGATCCGGCACCGCTTATACCAAAATGATAAAAAATTATCGGTGGCGTCTGTATTCATGCGATATAACGTTTTCCTCAACCCTGATACGGCTGCCTGAGTCTACTAAATCAGAATTTGATAAATATTATACGATGACAAACAAGGTTATCTTTTATTCTTACGTAAGACATGTATGTCCCAGGAAATAACTGTCTTATCCTGACGCAATACGGAAACTAGAAGTCCGCCGACTGTTTACTGAGAAGGTTACCTGAGCAGCGACTGAAAAACTTGTCTGTTTCTAGAAGTCCTTGAACAAGGCATCAGTTACGCTAACATTGCTTCGCATACAAATATGAGTTAGCCGTACAGACAGCTTGAAACATGTGCTAAGCTTTACGCCTCCCCACCTCTACAAAAGAACGTCAAAACAGTGCTCACACTATCATTTTCGCTTTTTAAAATGATTTAATGCTGCCTGCAGCTGTCATTCTTTCTGTACTCGTTGTCCGAGTGTACAATTTCGGTCTCAGATGATTATTAAGTATCTTCACAAAATATTCAACGATGGCACTGCCATACAAGAGTCTGCACCTGTGTATTTCTGTCATATAGTTTGCGCAAGGGCCATAAAGGCAGGATTAAGGAGCTTACTGGTAGACTAATAGTGTTTACACCACTTGCTTGCTTTGTCTTTCGTGGGTAATGCTCTATCCGTTGAGCCATCCAAGGCAGTTTCACACTATATATATCTGCGACTTTCGGTGCCTATCCGTTTCGGATGTTGGCGATCATGATGGTTATTCTTCTCTTATTGGTAGCAACACAGAATAGTTCTGTTGAAGTCATATTGAACCAGCATCTGAGGTTGTCAAACCCAAGATATTCGTCTTCTTCCAGGAACTCTTTTGCTGTTGACTTCACCTTGAACTACTTTGGTAGCAAATCATATCTATTTGTATTACGCATGATATGCCCTTGATACTGCAACTCAATATGTTGATTAATTTAGGCGTCGTGTTCATTCTTCGCAAAACTTGTACGTTTGTCACGCTCTGGGTCCAAGGTATACTCAGGATCCACCTATAAAGTCACAATTCAAAGGGCTCCAGATTCTTCTCCATGTTTTTATTTAAGGTCCATGTCTCCACACCATATACGAGGACAGAATATACATGATTGGATGGTACCCTGGGCCACGGGGTTTACAGGAAGAAAACGCACACTGACCTGTATTTGCAAGCGGATAGGTGCCACCACCCTGGGCAGAGGAATGGGGTGCTAAAAGCACTGGTGCATACGGCGCGCACCATCTCTGACGCAGAGAGTTGGAGCACCTCAAAACTGTATTCCGAAAAACGGGTACTCTGAATGGCAGATCAGAAGCGCTCTCCGCCCCACCCCTACAGTACAGCGTGTGGAGACGGAAGAAGTCACGGAGAAAGAGAGAGCCACTACCTTTATACCGTATATACTGGCGCACTACCGGGGAAAATAAGACGAATATTGAGAAAACACCGAATAGGAACTGTCTTTTGTCCACCAAATAAAAGGCGAGGATTATTGGGAAGTGTCAAAGACGATCTCGGTTTGCGGAAGGCCAGCATATACCAGATTCCGTGTCAATGTGGGAAGACTTATATTAGACAGACAGTGCACACAATTGGAAGTCGTTGCCGAAGAACATCAGAGGCACACTTGACTTACGTACCCCAACAAGTCGGTGGTCGCAGAGCACTGTTTGTCCGAAGCTCACGATATGGACTACCAACATACCAGGGTTCTGGCACAGACACCTAAATACTGAGACAGCGTCGTTAGGGAGGCTATCGAAATTCGCACCAGGGACGGACTCATCAACCGAGATTGCGGCTACAACCTCAGCAGGGCACGGGAACCAGCATTGAGTCTAATTACAAAGACGCTCAGCAAAGGAAACGAACGGGCGACCAGGGCGGACGAGGCAATTACACGGACGCCAGCGTCTCACCGACCGCTAACGCGCGGGCGGGAACCGCGGAGAGAACGCCTCGCGAGGGGAGGGGATTTAAGACGGCAGCCCGCCCTCAGGAGCTCAGTTTACGCCAGGCGCCTGCTTCGCCACGTGACGGCGGAGGGAATAATCCCGCATGAACAGTTCGGTTTTAGGAGGGGCCATTCCACAGTTCACCAGCTGATGCGGCAAGTGGAAGAGGCCATGCGCGCCCTGGAGACGCGGGAATTCCTCGGGGCGGTGTTCCTTGACGTCTCCAGAGCGTTCGACTCTGTATGGCACGACGGCCTCGTGTACAAACTCTTTGTGCACGGGGTACCGACGTCACACGGGGTCCTCCTCCGGTCGTAACTGGCATACAGGACATTCCACGTCCGGCTGGACGATGGAACCTCCACACATCGACCCATCCGTGCTGGGGTGCCGCAGGGGTCCGTTCTTGGCCCCCTGCTGTACTCCATTTTCACCGCCGCCGCCGACGAAGTTGGCACTATACGTCGACGACACTGCGCTCTTCGTGCGGAGCATGAATGCGGTGCAGATGCGTCGGCAGCTCCAGCGAGGCTGCGAGGCCCTTGGTGCATGGTCGACCAAGTGGCGCCTCAAGCAGAATGCTGCGAAGAGCCAGGCAGTGGTGTTCACACGAAGACCACTGCCACCTGATCTACCACCAGTGACCATCCCATGGAGCAAGACTGGCCGCTACCTGGGAGTCACCCTAGACCGTAAGATGACCTGGAAGCCACATATAGAGGACGTCAGGGGCAGAGCAATAGGGCGCCTACGCGTTCTGTACCCTCTGCTCAGTCCGTCGTCTGCCCTGCCTCCCCATCACGGCATCACGCTGTATCTGGCACTGGTACGTCCAGTGCTGGAATACGCGGCCGTGGTGTGGGACAACGCAGCCGACACTCACATCAACAGGCTGCAGAGGGTGCAGAACCGGGCGCTCAAGCTTGCTCTGCGCCTGCCAGGCGGTACTCGACTGCTCGTCTACACGAGCAGACAGGAATTCCCCTCCTCCGCGACCGAATCAGACAATCGGCGCGGATCTTCTACGAGCGGGCCGAACGGTCCAACAACCGGCTCATTAGGGACCTGGGCCACCCTATTCACCACAGGCCAACAACGCGCTGGCCTGACCTATTGCGGGTGTAAAACCCCGTAACAGAGCCAGGACATCATCCCCAGGACCATTCACAAAGAGAGGAAGCCATTCCCCAATAAGTAGGTTAACGCAGGAATAGCAACGAATGCTTAGCCTGCAGCCCCACCAGTCAGGGTAGACTCGTAAGGTAAAATGGCAGTGGCAGTCAGGAGCTCAGTTCGTCAGCGCACCTGACGATGACGACATGTCTGATCGCCGAAATATTGTGCCCGTCGGACACTGTGGACCGGCAGTACACCCGTGGACTTTCCGAGCAAGCAATACGCTTGGAGAAACTGGAGAATCACATGCATTGTTTTGTTTCTAACCGAGTAGTCACATACCAATTTTCATAGATATTGCTATGAAAATGCTTTAGTAGTTATTTAATAATGATTTATTTTCATATAAAAGTTTCACTCTCTAACATCCTCAGGGGTTGAATTTTCAAAAATATCGAAGCACATATTTCTTTGGTTTCTCGGTTAGAAACAAATACTAATTTTCATAGTTTTACCTTCAGAATTGCCGTAATAACAACATATTTTCAAAAAGGATTTCATCCCGTATTTCAAACCCTTAGTGGTGGATCACGAAGTAGAGAGGATATAAAGTGTAGACTGCCAATGGCAAGGAAAGCGTTTCTGAAGAAGAGAAATTTGTTAACATCGAGTATTGATTTAAGTGTCAGGAAGTCGTTTCTGAAAGGTTTTGTATGGAGTGTAGCCATGTATGGAAGTGAAACATGGACGATAAATAGATTAGACAAGAAGAGAATAGAAGCTTTCGAAATGTGGTGCTACAGAAGAATGCTGAAGATTAGATGGGTAGATCACATAACTAATGAGGAGGAATTGAATAGAATTGGGGAGAAGAGGAGTTTGTGGCACAACTTGACTAGAAGAAGGGATCGGTTGGTAGGACATGTTCTGAGGCACTGGAGGGCAGCGTGGAGGGTAAAAATTGTAGAGGGAGACCAAGAGATGAATACACTAAGCAGATTCAGAAGGATGTAGGTTGCAGTAGGTACTGGGAGATGAAGAAGCTTGCACAGGATAGAGTAGTATGGAGAGCTGCATCAAACCAGTCTCAGGACTGAAGATCACAACAACAACACCACCAACAACAACAACAGTGGTGGATATTCGAAAAATTCCTTCTTAAGCATGCCAACAACATGAGATCAACACCCTCTGCGATATTTCAAGTTTATATCCTTCATTGTTTGGGCGATGATGAGTCAGTCAAGGCGTTTCCTTTTATATCGGGTGGTTACAATTAAACTTTCCCTATTCAACATGTTACAACATGGAAACTAATTACCGTAGGAGTACGAAACTTGGTAGCATTAATGTCCAGAATATGGGATGTATGATTTCCACGCGTCACAGCAGCGCCGTCCAGTTCCAACTATGGCCACCAGGTGCCGTGATCAGTCATGGTGATTCATAGTCTCACGCTTTTGACCATCCGCAGTGCACTTGTTGACGTGTCGACATGCAAATACGTGATTACTCTGCTATTCACAATAAAGTGCCTAGCAGAGGGATCAATGAACCACCTTCAAGCTGTCTCTCTACCATTCCACTCTCGAACGGCACGCGGGAAAAACGAGCACTTAAATTTATTATTTTTTCTTCTTCATCAAAAGGAGCAGGATATTATTGGTGAAGTTCCATTATCAAGACAACAGTGATGCTGCAGCTGCTCTTTGAGAATATCACCAGCTGAAAGTATTACGCAAGGGTCCTCTTTCTCCACCTGCTGCGCGCAGCACATGACGAAGGTCGAATCAACTGGAGAGCTGGGTGTCTCTCTGGGAAGAGGCCGACGACCGGTTGCACCATAGCTGTTGCTGCAGACAACGCCGAGCGCAATTCCCGATCGTCAGGGAGACCGCGTGCTGGGTCACGACAGTTGAACATCCGGCGATCTACTGTACGTACACAAGGTGTTTCGAACCATTCTGAAATGGTATCCGTACAAGATCCATATCGTACACAGACTTTCACCACAGGACTCACAACGACGTGTTGACTTTGTGGTTCTAGGCGCTTTAGTCCCGAACCGTGCGACTGCTACGGTCGCAGCTTCGAATCCTGCCTCGGGCATGGATGTGTGTGATGTCCTTAGGTTAGTTAGGTTTAAGTACTACTAAGTTCTAGGGGACTGATGATCTCAGATGTTAAGTCCCATAGTGCTCAGGGCCATTTGAACCATTTTTGACTTTGCTATCGACTTTCTCGCAAGGACGGAAGTTGATGACGGCTGGCTCTGGACGATCCTATGGACGGACGACGCTAATTTCTCTCTGACGGGCGAGGTGAACACACAGAATTGCCGAGTGAGGGGACCTCCAGTCACTGTGCATGAAGTTCCTCTGTATGGTGAACGTGTCACCGTACGGTGTGGCTTCACGGCTACGATCATCATTAGCCCATCCCATTTTGAACAGATTGGCGCTCAAGGACCAAAGAGCTGTGTGACTGGCCAGCGTTACTGCGATACGCTTCGCCAGCATGTCATACCCGCCCTACAGGAGAGAGACGCATTAAACTCAACAGTTTTCATGCAAGATGTGCGCTGGGGCCTATCGCTCGTGAAGCTCACCTGCTTCTCCAAAACACATTTGGAAACGATGAATTATCATCCGATCGTTTACAAATGCTTGGCCTGATCTCGCTCCCTGTGATTTTTGGTTGTGGGGCGACCTGAAAGATAGGGTTTACCAGGGGAGCGTTCACACATGTACTGATCTGAAGCGCTTCATATCAAGAGAAGTAGCCAGCTTACGTATGGACAAGCTTCGTTCTGCTGCGCAGATTGCTATCCGGCGCTTTCAGACACTTCTGGACACTGATGGGCGCCATATTAAGCCAGTATTGTAGGAGTAATGGTACCGGAATGTAATGGTATGATGTACCGTAGAAGCATATTAAAAGTGTTTCAGTTGAATTGATTCTGCATCATTTCTCGTCCCCATTTCCTAGACATTAATGCTACTAACAAGGGGAGGCCACGACGTTTGGAACACGGATTTACTGCAAACTTCGTACACTCGTAGTACTTCATGAGGACGACAAAATGTGTAAGCAGTAGAGCGTACTTCTCAAGCGTTACTGACAAGGGAACCTCCCCATCGCACCCCTCTCAGATTTAGTTATAAGTTGGCACAGTGGATAGACCTTAAAACAATGAACACAGATCAATCGAGAAAACAGGAAGAAGTTGTGTGGAACTATGAAAAAAATAGCAAAATATACGAACTAAGTAGTCCATATGCAACATCAAGGACAATGTGAGCTTAGGGGCGCCGTGGTCCTGTGGTTAGCATGAGCAACTGCGGAACGAGAGGCCCTTGGTTCAAGTCTTCTTTCGAGTGAAAAGTTTAATTTTTTATTTTCAGACAATTATTATCTGTCCGCCGGTTCGTCTCCAAAATTCCAGGACATGTTCACATTTGCTTGGATATTTGCAGGATTTGACGGTCTACACACGGAAAAATTTGAAAACGTTAAAAACATATGTTTTGACAGAGCACAGGGAAAACTGTGCGACTGTGAAACTGTTGCATTCGTTTGTTGCAGTTTATGTGACAAACTCTTATGTTTTCATCACTTTTTTGGGAGTGATTATCACATCCACAAGAAAACCTAAACCGAGCAAGGTAGAAGAATATTTTTACCCATTCACCAAGTGTACAAGTTAGGTGGGTCGACAACATATTCCTGTCATGTGACGCACATGCCGTCACCAGTGTCGTGTAGAATATATCAGACGTGTTTTCCTGTGGAGGAATCGGTTGATCTATGACCTTGCGATCATGTTTTCGGTTCCCATTGGAGAGGCACGACCTTTCGTCTACTAATCGCACGGCTTTGCGGTGCTTTCGCAAAACACAGACACAAAACTTATTACAGTGAACAGAGACGTCAATGAACGAACCAAGAACCTCTCGTTCCGCAACTGCTCACGCTAATCACGGGACCAAGGCGCTCCTAATCTCAAATTATCCTTGATGTTGCCTATCTTGCACTTGGGCGACTCAGTTTGTATATTTTGCTAATTTTTTCATAGTTTCCACACAACTTCTTCCTGTTTTCTCGATTGATCTGTGTTCAGTTTTTCAAGGCCTATCCACTGTGCCAACTTATAACTAAATCTGAGGGGTGTGCGATGTGGAGGTTCCCTTGTGAGAAAATCGCAGGGTAATTTCGGTCGTCAAATATATGCCTGTGCGTGGCCGTTATTAACACGAAGCGGCGGCAGCCCAGTGGACGCCGGCACGGTTAACTCAGCGTGTTCGGTCAGAGGGTTAGCTGCCCTTTGTAATAAAAATAATATTATATTCATGACGATCGACTAGTAAACGACCAAACGCATAAAGTGATACTGAAAATGTATGCTTGCTCGCGATTTGAGAAATCTCTTATACCTGGATGGAGCCCGAAACGACTTGTTACCTCCAAGTTTTGGCCGTTACAGACGGCTTTCGAAAGATGTACAATTAATGGTCGCTTTCGACATTACGAGTGCAAATTGCAAGATGACATTTTTTGTAAAAACATGGAAACATAAAAGTGAAGTGTCACCAGCGGCATTGAATAAATGCTATGTTTCAGCATACTCAAGGTCTTTTGAGGTTTTCCGTGGAAAAACAAACCTCGTTAACATTTTCAAAAACCTCTCAGCCGATAATTTGGAAACAAACCATTCATAACGCAGCGTTTCCTTAAATATCGGCGCTGATACTTTGTCATTCAGTACAGGTGGAATTTGAATAGCTTCTTCACGAGAAGCAATTTCTCGTTCTCTTTCGATTAAATACGAACAATTTTACTAGTTATGAATATTATATTATTTGTGATAATAAAAATTTGTAGAATGTCAAATAACATTGTAAATTTAATAAAAGTTCATCCGATTACACGTATTTTTCCCATTAGATCAACTGTAATATAAATAGTAAAGAAAATGACTGTGTTAGAAATAAAAAAAACTGACGAACGGGAATCGATCCTGCGACTACGGGGCTTGAACGCTAACTACTCTTGGCTGGGGACTTGAACTTGGGTTTCCTTGTTTCATTTTGTTCGTTTTCGTTCGATTTATCTGCTCGGTGCGGACGTCGGAATACACCCCTTTCAGTTCGTCGTTGATCCATTAACTCTGTTTTTATTATTATTATTATTATTATTACAGAGGGCAGCTAACCCTCTAACCGAACAGGCTGAGTTACCGTGCCGGCACCCACTCTCTTCGTGTTAATAACGGCCACGCACAGCAATATATTTGACGACCGAAATTATCTCGCGATTTTCTCAGTACCGCTTGAGAAGTAGGCGCTACTGCTTACACATTTTGTTGTTCTCATGGAGTACTACGAGTGTACGAAGTTTGCAGTAAACCCGCGTTCCAAACGTCGTGGCCTCCCCTTGTGAGTTTGGTCCTCGTACGATAGTTAGTTCCCTTGTTATAACGTGTTAAATATGGAAAGTTTAATAATATCTACCCGATATATGGAGAAGACTGGGCAGATACAAATTTGTGACGACCGTCTGTCCCGCCACCGCGCACAGAGGACATTTATCCACTCCATGCCTCGCCGTGAAGGAGACGCTGAGCAGTGAGTCGGACAGAGGCGGCTGGGGTGCTTCTTACGTCACGAGACGTGACCTGAATAGATCGGTGATCGATGCTGCGAACCGACGCAGGCCACGGAAACACGGGTATGGGGGAGGGACTGCCCCCGGCAGAGGACGGGCTCCCGTGTGCAATACGCGGAACTGATTAGATGTCTCTGTCACTCCTGCATCGGCTATCAATACACGGTGTTACAAAAAGGTACGGCCAAACTTTCAGGAAACATTCCTCACACACAAATAAAGAAAAGATGTTATGTGGACATGTGGCCCGAAACGCTTAATTTCCATGTTAGAGCTCATTTTAGTTTCGTCAGTAGGTACTGTACTTCCTCGATTCACCGCCAGTTGGCCCAACTGAAGGAAGGTAATATTGACTTCGGTGCTTGGGTTGACATGCGACTCATTGCTCTACAGTACTAGCATCAAGCACATCAGTACGTAGCATCAACAGGTTAGTGTTCATCACGAACGTGGTTTTGCAGTCAGTGCAATGTTTACAAATGCGGAGTTGGCAGATGATAATTTGATGTATGGATTAGCACGGGGCAATAGCCGTGGCGCGGTACATTTGTTTCGAGACAGATTTCCAGAACGAAGGTGTCCCGACAGGAAAACGTTCGAAGCAATTGATCGGCGTCTTAGGGAGCACGGAACATTCCAGTCTATGACTCGCGACTAGGGAAGACCTAGAACGTTGAGGACACCTGCAATGGACGAGGCAATTCTTCGTGCAGTTGACGATACCCTATTGTCAGCGTCAGAGAAGTTGCTGCTGTACAAGGTAACGTTGACCACGTTACTGTATGGAGAGTGCTACGAGAGAACCAGTTGTTTCCGTACCATGTACAGCAGCTGATTGGCCTCCTCGGGTACACTTCTTCGAATGGTTCATCCAACAGTGTGTCAATCCTCATTTCAGTGCAAATGTTCTCTTTACGGATGAGGCTTCATTC
This sequence comes from Schistocerca gregaria, assembly GCF_023897955.1. NCBI lineage: Eukaryota > Metazoa > Arthropoda > Insecta > Orthoptera > Acrididae > Schistocerca > Schistocerca gregaria. Next base: position 196,716,441 of record NC_064926.1, read on the forward strand.
CAACGTGATCAAATTGTAAATTTTCACAATCAACATGTGTGGGCTGACGAGAATCCGCACGAAATAGTGCAATCACGTCATCAACACAGATTTTCTGTGAACGTTTGGGCAGGCATTGTTGGTGATGTCTTCACTGGGCCCCATGTTCTTCCACCTACGCTCCATGGAGCACGTTATATGATTTCATACGGGATAATCTACCTGTGCTGCTAGAACATGTGCCTTTACAAGTACGTCACAACATGTGGTTCATGCACGATGGAGCTCTTGCACATTTCAGTCGAAGTGTTCGTACGCTTCTCAACAACAGATTCGGTGACCGATGGATTGGTAGAGGCGGACCAATTCCATGGCCTCCACGCTCTCCTGACCTCAACCGTCTTGACTTTCATTTATGGGGGCATTTGAAAGCTCTTGTCTACGCAACACCGGTACCAAATGTAGAGACTCTTCGTGCTCGTATTGTGAACGGCTGTGATACAGTACGCCATTCTCCAGGGCTGCATCAGCGCATCAGGGATTCCATGCGACGTAGGGTAGATGCATGTATCCTCGCTAACGGAGGACATTTTGAACATTTCCTGTAACAAAGTGTTTGAAGTCACGCTGGTACGTTCTGTTGCTGTGTGTTTCCATTCCATGATTAATGTGATTTGAAGAGAAGTAATAAAATGAACTCTAACATGGAAAGTAAGTGTTTCCGGACACATGTCCACATAACATATTTTCTTTCTTTGTGTGTGAGGAATGTTTCCTGAAAGTTTGGCCGTACCTTTTTGTAACACCCTGTATATGAGCCGTGATTTCTCTTATCTTGTCCCAATTGTCCTTAATCGACATGTACGTTGGTGGCAGCATACTGCTTCTTATGGAAATTGCTGTTCTCTAAACTTTCCAAATAGTTTGAAATTCTTCATTCGTGTGACCACATTGTCCGTAGTTGCTTGACAGCACCTGAGGATATTTCTGTTTCGTCGCTACAACTACAAGAATATGCTAGTTTTTCCCCACAATACGCGTTTCGCTTTACTCAAGTAAAGTATCGTCATCGGTCTGTAATTAAACATATTTATAATGTGTTTTGTTTTTAAGATCGAGAAACATGAAGTAAAAACCAATAAATTGATAAAGAACTATTTTTCGATCTTAAAAAACAAATCAAATGGTAAGTATTTTAAATTCTAGACCACTGATGATTTTGTGTTAGCAGAAGAGCCAACACCGTGTTACGAGTGGAGGTCGAAATGCACGCGTTTCAGCTGAAGCAGGCTTGCGTGAGGAGGGAAGAACTATACTGACGTGAGGTCTGGAACATGACAAGGAATGAGAATTCAGAAAGCGGACGTAATTAGTTTGATACTTAACTTTAATCCATTAATGATGAACGTCGCTCTTGACGGTACATGAGTCACAATATTATCTGTCCAGAAGACATTCTTGAAGTAATTATAGTAACTGAATATGGCGCCTTGCTAGGTCGTAACAAATGACGTAGCTGAAGGCTATGCTAAACTGTCGTCTCTGCAAATGAGAGCGTATGCAGACAGTGAACCATCGCTAGCAAAGTCGGCTGTACAACTGGGGCGAATGCTAGGGAGTCTCTTAGAAACTAGACCTGCCGTGCGGCGGCGCCCGATCTGCAATCGATCATAGTAGCGACACGCGGGTCCGACGTATACTAACGGACCGCGGCCACTTTAAAGGCTACCACCTAGCAAGTGTGGTGTCTGACGGTGACACCATAGATGATGTGTTGCTTCAATAAAGAGAAACGCGTCTGGTGACAAAACGTACACTTTTCTTGTTATTGTAATTTCTCAATAGTGTTTCGCGAACATAACGTGATTTTCCCGCCAGGGATTCGTATTTGAGTTCAAGAAGCATCTCCCCAATAGTGGCGTGTTGACCTACCCTAGCAGCCCGCTTCTGAACTGCTTCGATGTCTTCCTTTAATCTGACCGAGTGACAATTCCAAACAATACCGGAGGAATACTCCAGAACGTGTTGCTCAAGTGTGCTATATGCTGTCTTCTTTATAGATGCGTTAAATTTTCCTAGAATTCTGCCAATATACCAAAGTCTATCATTCGTCTTCCCTGCTAACGACCTTAAGCGCTAGTTCCATTTCATGTCGCTTTGCAACGTTACGCCTAGATATTTAATCAATGTGACTGTATCAAATAGCACACTACAAATGCCGTATTCGAATATTAGATAATTTTTGTCCCTACTCATCTGCACTAACTTAATATTTTTCTACATTTGGGGCAAGATTTTATTTCATCATTTTCAGCAATTGCATTTGAAGAAGGTCGATGCGAAGAAATAACACGCTAGTTGCGTTAAAAGTCGTTTTTTAAAGCAGCTGGTGTGCTGTTTCCTCATATCGGAAATCTTGTTATCCGATCCATGCCGCCACCCTTAGTGCAGTGAGAGTTGTTCTTTTGTGCCCCATGTACTTGCTTCACACATTCAAAGAAAAGGATTGGACGTGATGAAAACTCTAAAACTAGTAAGACTCCTTCACACAGTGAAAGTAAAATTATGTCGTACTACAATTACAAAAGAAAAACTTCAAATATTTTCCGAAAATTATGAAAAAATATAATATAAAATAAAAATGTCGGCTCAGAACAGATTTTCAACCTAACGTCCATAATTCATCACAGACTTACAAACTTCAAAGATATACTTGTAACATTTATAGGTTTTAAAAAGGCATTTGACTCAGTTGACAGGGAAACACTAAATAAAATGATCAGAGAATTCGGCATCAAATCTAAATTAGCAAACCTTATTCGTGAAACGCTCACAGACACCAAATCAAAAGTAAAGTTTCAGGGTGAAATATCGAAGGCATTCAACATAAAAACAGGTGTAAGGCAGGGTGATGGGCTGTGTCCAAAACTCGTTAACTGTGTACTAGTGAAAATAGTAAGAGAATGGAAACAAAAACTAAAAGAAGAGAAGCTATCACCAATCAGACTGGGAACTAAATACAAAGGTATTGAAATTCACTGTTTAGCATTTGCGGATGATTTTGCCATTCTTTATGAAAACCTAACAAATGCTGGAATACAAATCAATCTCTTAGAAGAAATAGCCAACAAAGCAGGTTTAAGAATATCTGTAGAAAAAAACAATATTTATAACAAATATAAAAATGCTCCGGGATCCCTAGCAACAGATATTGGCCAGATAAAGAGGGTAAATAAATTTAAATATTTGAGAGAAATTATCCAAGAAAATGGCTTACAAAAATTCGCTATAGAAGAAAGAGTACATAAAATGATTCAAAGAAATGGCTCTGAGCATTATGGGACTTAACATCTATGGTCATCAGTCCCCTAGAACTTAGAACTACTTAAACCTAACGAACCTAAGGACATCAAGCAACACCCAGCCATCACAAGGCAGAGAAAATCCCTGACCCCGCCGGGAATCGAACCCGGGAACCCCGGCGTGAGAAGCAAGAACGCTACCGCACGACCACGAGATGCGGGCCATGAAACGGTGAGAGCTTATGGAATAACTAGGAATGTCTACAACAAAATTTGAAGATACAGCACTACCACACAGTAGTAAAACCAGAACGTCTTTATTCAAGTGAATGTTTATTACTGAACCACAAACTACACAAACTTGAAGTCCTAGAAAGAAAAATCATTCGAAAAATACTTGGACCACCAAAAAATACAGATGTATGGAAATTAAGAAGCAACCAAGAAGTCTATCGCAACATAGAAAACATAAATGAAACACTACGAAAGAGGCGATTTTTTTTTTTTTTTTTTTTTTTTTTGGCACTTGTACAGAATGAACAGCAACAAGTTAGCCAAACATATTTTTAAATATATTTGGGGCAAGAAGTCCACAATAGCCTGGATTCAAAAGATTAGGAAAGATTTGGAAAGAAACAACATAAGTGAAAAAGATGCAACAGAGAGTGTTAAAAATGGAAAGATTCCAAGGCAAGAGAGAGACGAAGACAGGGTCAAAATGGTCCAAGGAGAGAAAAAGGATACATAGTGAAAAGATGAAAAAATACTGGAGGAAAAAGAAACAACAAAGGAGGAAGCACTGAAATTGGTGCGTGGTCCATTGATGACCCAAACGAAGAAAGAAGAAAAATATCGACACTCGATACTGCTGTTTCGATTTCTATTTGTTAGTAAGTCAGAGAAAAGAGTCTGCAGTATACTTCGCTATTTTTTGAAAAATGTGGATGTACCGATATTTTGTTGACAGATCTAGTATAGATATAAATGTACACTACTGGCCATTAAAACTGCTACACCAAGAAGAAATGCAGATGATAAACGAGTATTCAATGGACAAATATACTAGAACTGCAATGTGAGTTCATTTTCACGCGATTTGGGTGCATAGATCCTGAGAAATCAGTACCCAGAACAACCACCTCAGGCCGTAATAACGGCGTTGATACGCCTGGGCATTGAGTGAAACAGAGCTTGGATGGCGTGTACTGGTACAGCTGCCCATGCAGCTTCAACACGATAACACAGTTCATCAAGAGTAGTGACTTGCGTCTTGTGACGAGCCAGTTGCTCGGCCACCATGGATCACACGTTTTCAATTGGTGAGAGATCTGAAAAATGTGCTAGCGAGGGCAGCAGTCGAACATTATCTGTATCCAGAATAAGGCCCGTACAGGACCTGCAACATGCGGTCGTACATTATCCTGCTGAAATGTAGGGTTTCGCAGGGATCGAATGAAGGGTAGAGCCATGGGTCGTAACACATCTGAAATGTAACGTCCACTGTTTAAAGTGCCGTCAAAGAGAACAAGAGGTAACCGAGACGTGTAACCAATGGCACCCCATACCATCACGCCGGGTGATACGCCACTATGGCGATGACGAATACACGCTTCAAATGTGCGTTCACCGCGATGTCGCCAAACACGGATGCGACCATTACGAAGCTGCAAACGGTATCTGGATTCATCCGAAAAAATGACGTTTTGCTATTCGTGCACCCAGGTTCGTCGTTGAGTACACCGTCGCAGGCGCTCCTGCCTGTGATGTAGCGTCAAGGGCAACCGCAGCCGTAGTCTCCGAGCTGATAGTCCATGCTGCTGCAAACGTCGTCGAACTGTTCGTGCAGTCGGTTGTTGTCTTGTAAACATCCCCATCTGTTGACTCAGGGATCGAGACGTGGCTGCACGATCCGTTAGAGCCATGCGGATAAGATGCATGTCATCCTAAGTGCTAGTGATAGGAGGCCGTTGGGATCCAGAACGGCGTTCCGTGTTACCCTCCTGAACGCACCAGTTCCATATTCTGCTAATAGTCATTGGATATCGACCAACGCGACCGCAATCGCGATAGGCTACAATCCGACCTTTATCGAAGTCGTAATCGTGACGGTACGTATTTCTCCTCCTCACACGAGGCATCACAACAACGTTTCACCACGCAACGCCGGTCAACTGCTGTTTGTGTATGAGAAATCGGTTGGAATTTTTTCTCATGTCAGCACGTTGTAGGTGTCGCCACCGGCGCCAAACTTGTGTGAATGCTCTGAAAAGCAAATCATTTGCGTATCACAGCAGCTTCTTCCTGTCGGTTAAATTTCGCGTCTGTAGCACGTCATCTTCGTGGTGTTTCAATTTTAATGGCCAGTAGTGTAGCAAGCTGCTCCATACCAACGGATTACGACGATGACAATAACAATTGGAAGATTGTAACGTTTAGGAATAAGTCGCGGAGACGTAATGTGGGCGCCGTTAGGCCAACTGTTGCTGCCTGAATGTGTGGGAGTAAGTAGAGAGTAGAGTAGAGAGGGTAAGGTGTGTGTGTGGCGGCGACGGTGGGTTCCCGGGCCGTGCAGCGTGCAGCGTCCGGCTGGCGCCGGGCTGGTATCGACTAGCCGTGCCCTCGCAGGCGACTGCCGCCGGCGCCTGTGTGACGCGTCGTCTGCTCCACTCCCAGCACCGCCACCTCAACACGACGCGGCATCTTTTTTTGTTATTTTGTTCACCACACTGACGTCACCAAAGTACTGTCTGCAAGCAGCCCCAAAGCGCTCCTCTGTCCGCGGCGGTAGAAAATCGCTCAAGGTCTGTATCTGTTACAAAAATTACGTACAAAACCAAGTGCGGTATAGAATGAGATGACAGAAGTCATGAGATAGGGATATACAGGGTGGTCCGTTGATCGTGACCGGGCCAAATATCTCACGAAATAAGCGTCAAACGAAAAAACTACAAAGAACGAAACTTGTGTAGCTTGAAGGAGGAAACCAGATGGCGCTGTGATTGGCCCGCTAGATGGCGCTGCACAGAACAAACGGATATCTACTCCATTTTTTTTAAAATACACTCCTGGAAATTGAAATAAGAACACCGTGAATTCATTGTCCCAGGAAGGGGAAACTTTATTGACACATTCTTGGGGTCAGATACATCACATGATCACACTGACAGAACCACAGGCACATAGACACAAGCAACAGAGCATGCACAATGTCGGCACTAGTACAGTGTATATCCACCTTTCGCAGCAATGCAGGCTGCTATTCTCCCATGCAGACGATCGTAGAGATGCTGGATGTAGTCCTGTGGAACGGCTTGCCATGCCATTTCCACCTGGCGCCTCAGTTGGACCAGCGTTCGTGCTGGACGTGCAGACCGCGTGAGACGACGCTTCATCCAGTCCCAAACATGCTCAATGGGGGACAGATCCGGAGATCTTGATGGCCAGGGTAGTTGACTTACACCTTCTAGAGCACGTTGGGTGGCACGGGATACATGCGGACGTGCATTGTCCTGTTGGAACAGCAAGTTCCCTTGCCGGTCTAGGAATGGTAGAACGATGGGTTCGATGACGGTTTGGATGTACCGTGCACTATTCAGTGTCCCCTCGACGATCACCAGAGGTGTACGGCTAGTGTAGGAGATCGCTCCCCACACCATGATGCCGGGTGTTGGCCCTGTGTGCCTCGGTCGTATGCAGTCCTGATTGTGGCGCTCACCTGCACGGCGCCAAACACAAAGTCCGTCAACTGCACATACGGTTCACGTCCACGCTGTCGCGGCATGCTACCAGTGTTAAAGACTGCGATGGAGCTCCGTATGCCACGGCAAACTGGCTGACACTGACGGCGGCGGTGCACAAATGCTGCGCAACTAGCGCCATTCGACGGCCAACATCGCGGTTCCTGGTGTGTCCGCTGTGCCGTGCGTGTGATCATTGCTTGTACAGCCCTCTCGCAGTGTCCGGAGCAAGTATGGTGGGTCTGACACACCGGTGTCAATGTGTTCTTTTTTCCATTTCCAGGAGTGTATTAGCTCCCATTTTTTATTACACACTCGTGTAGTATGCAAAGAAATATGAATGTTTCAGTTTCGCTTTGTGATAGATAACGCTGTAATAGTCACAAACATATGGCTCGCAATTTTAGACGAACAGTTGGTAACAGGTAGGTTTTTTAAATTAAAATATAGAACGTATTCCTGACATATGAAGTCGCACCCCAGACCATAACTTCAGGTGTAGGTCCACACTGCTAGCGCGCAGACAGGCTGGTTGCAGGCCATCAACTGTCCTCTTCACAACCAACCCACGTACCAACACTGGCACCGAGGCAGAACCAGCTCTGATCAGCTCTGCCCTCGAAATGAGCTCTCCCTTGACACCAATGACGTCGTAAATGGCGGTAGTTAGGGACCAGTGGAATGGACGCTACAGGGCATCTGGCTCTGAGATGCCCAGAAGAAACCGATTTGTTAAGTTCGTTTCGTCACTGTGATGCCAACCGCTGCTCAAACTGCAACTGCAACTGCAGATGTATTACGATGCGCTACAGCTGTACGCCAAAGACGATGGTCTTCACTCTCGGTAGTGCCATGTGTGCTTGCGGAGCCCGACCTTGGGACCGTACATTCTCGTGAACACGATGCTAGCAATCATGTACACTGGCTACATTCCTACCATGTCATTCTGCAGTATCGCAGAAGGAACATACAGCTTCTCGTAGCCCTATTACACGACATCATTTAAACTCAGTGAGATGCTGATAATGGCGTCTTTATCGCCTTAAAGGCATTCTTGACTAACAGGAGCTCACCACGTCCAGTATCAAAGAAAACTAGCCCTCACGGCCGTTACGGCGTCTATTTGAAGCAAACCTGATTGGTATACTCATAATGGTGCTCCTAGCGCCATTCTTATTCGACTGGCACAATTCTAAACAGACATCATCTTTCAGATGCATAAAAAAATAGAAAAGAAAAAAATGGTTCAAATGGCTCTGAGCACTATGGGACTTAACATCTGAGGCCATCAGGCTCCTAGAGCTTAGAACTACTTAAGCCTAACTAACGTAAGGACATCACAAACATCCATGCCCGATGCAGGATTAGAACCTGCGACCGTAGCGTCGCGCGGTTCCAGACTGTAGCGCCTAGAACCGCTTGCCCACCCCGGCCGGCTCAGATGCTTACCAACTTTCGTTAAAGTCGTACAGCTCCTTCTTGATGCTGCGAATTTTTACCGTCAGAGTTTGTACATGGAGGAGAAATGAAATGTGTTTGCAGCATGATGGAAAACACACCAACATGCTGGACACTTAATAGGAATGTAAGTACTTATGTTAAAACAAACTATATCAATTAGCATTCGATACTAGGGGGTACGGAGACTTCTCACCCTACAGTGTCCGCTTGAAACGTGAGTGTCTAACTGACCGAAACTTCCTAATGCTCACGTAGAGGCAGTGTGTGTGCGGTTGAGCACCTGACTAGATCGCTAACTCGTCAGTAGACTTAACTATTCATCTGTGTATAGCGTGCCCAGTGAAATGCAAAGAAAAAGGAAAAAAAACAGTATTTAAAAAGACGAGACATTTAAAAATTGAATAAGTGGACACTAGCCGCTCAGGCGAACATACATTTTTCTCGTCTATGCGTATTATAATAATTTCTCTGTATGAGTTTCGAGGGCAAAGAAATGTAACAAAATGATCTAGAGAGACGATAAGATACGCTCTTTTGTTAATTCTTTTAGTCGTCTTCACTTCTTCTCTCGCCTTGGTTGCGTGTAGACGGACGTCTTGCGAGTGCTGGCAAGTGTAAAGCGTATTTGTACTAATTAAGCACATAATATATTAATTTAATATTACTGTTCACTTTAAATTTGTTAGAGGTGATCCCGATTTCATGTCCGCCTTCCTTGGAATAAACTGCAGTCGAGTACTTTACAGTCCAGCAAACGTAGCGGTCGCTGCAGCCAACGACGCCATTACATGGCGATATTAACTTATAAAAATTAGCGGAAGCGAAAAACTCGCGCGCTATTAACATAATAACATTTTTCTCCACAGCCGCCCGACGCTGCAGAAAATACGTAGCTTTAAGATTCTTATTTTCAGTACAACAGGCGAGAGCCGGAGCCAGGACTCCGACTACAATGCAATGGTTAACGGAGGTAAGAAAAAATACTCTCGCGCGTGTGTGGGCCGCAATTGTAATTAATAACTAAAGAGCTTTGTGCTTTAAAGTGAACTGACTAGCCGAGGAAATTAATATGAACAGTGTATTCCACTGTTCAACTTACCGAGTGATCAAAAAGTCAGTATAAATTTCAAAACTGAATAAATCACGGAATAGTATGGATAGAGAGGTACAAATTGACACACATGCTTGGAATGACATGGGGTTTGATTAGAACAAACAAAAAAAAGTTCAAAAATGTCCGTCAGATGGCGCTTCATGTGATCAGAATAGCAATAATTAGCATAACAAAGGAAGACGAAAGCAAAGATGATGTTCTTTACGGGAAATGCTCAATATGTCTACCATCATTCCATCATTCCTCAACAATAGCTGTATTCAAATGGTTCAAATGGCTCTGAGCACTATGGGACTTAAAATCTGTGGTCATCAGTCCCCTAGAACTTAGAACTACTTAAACCTAACTAACCTAAGGACATCACACACATCCGTGCCCGAGGCAGGATTCGAACCTGCGACCGTAGCAGTCGCGCGGTTGCGGACTGAGCGCCTAGAACCGCTAGACCACCGCGGCCGGCAACAGCTGTTGTGAACAGCACTGTAAAGCATGTCCGGAGTAATGGTGAGGCATTGGCGTCGGATGTTGTGTTTCAGCATCCCTAGAGATATCGGTCGATCACGATACACTTGCGACTACAGGTAACCCCAAAGCCAATAATCGCACGGACAGAGGTCTGGGGACCTGGGAGGCCAAGCATGACGAAAGTGGCTGCTGAGCACACGATCATCACCAAACGACGCGCGCAACAGATCTTTCAAGCGTCTAGCAATATGGGGTGTTTTTGAAACTTCCTGGCAGATTAAAACTGTGTGCCCGACCGAGACTCGAACTCGGGACCGGGGTGTTTTTGTTTGTTTTGGTTCTAATAAAACCACATGTCATTCCAAGCATGTGTGTCAATTTTTACCTCTGTCTATATTATTCCGTGGTTTATTAAGTTTTCAGATTTATACTGACCTTTTGATCACTCGGTGTATGCTGATGTTTTAAGATTAAGCGAGTCTAACGTTCATTAACGTAACAAATAATTTCCACCCAAGATTAATATTGTTTTTAAAAACGAGGACTTCACAAAAGCATTTAAATGTAAATCAAAAGTGAATGAAATATCATTTTGACTAAGGCCCACCACGTAAGTCGGCAACAACGACCACTACCAATCAATTTCTGTAAATTAAATTACGACGGCCGACCGACGCGAGATGTGTGCGCGCACTGGCGTGACTAATTTTTTTGTCCGATGAGCTCACTAGTTGTTTATAAAACTTTTTAAAGGTGTCTCTCGAACAAATGCAGGAAGGGATCAGGCACGTTTGTGTCGGCGTCGAAATCTGTGTTTTGATTGCCATGCCTACTAGTGAGAAACGAGTTTAGTCTAACAGAGAGAGACAAAGAGAGCGCGCTCTGGAATCTGGCCTGGTTTCATTAGGCAAAGAGGCCAGAACAGAAGACAAAGCGAGTGCAAATGGTACGCGCCACCAAGACGCCGGCAGCTCTGTGGGTCAGCAGCTCGGCTGCAGACTGACGCGCCGCGGTCTGGCTGCTGGCAACTCGCCACCGTGTGCGATGCAGCGGCACACGGAAGCAAGGCCGACGTAGTCACTACTGGCCGACTACAGGTTCGCAGTAAAGGCTGTAAGAGAGCACAGGCGGCATGGGACCACAAGAAAGGCAGCTGAAGTGATCCATAAAACTATCGTTCACTCTCACTGACATTTGTTGTAGAATTTCTAGAATTCTGAACACAAAATCCTCCCCACACACCCCAACCCCATAACCCTACCCACATTCCTCCAACCCTCCGATTCTTTAAAGAATCGAACTCTCACGTACAAAAAGTCATATCTCCTGAACGATGGCTGTAAAACGTGCTGCGAATAGATTTAGTACTAAAGAAGCATTAAATTAAAAGTCATCTCTGGTGTTGAAGTTTAACTGAAAATGGCTGGTTCAAATGGCTCTGAGCGCTATGCGACTTAACTTCTGAGGTCATCAGTCGCCTAGAACTTAGAACTAATTAAACCTAACTAACCTAAGGACATCACACACATCCATGCCCGAGGCAGGATTCGAACCTGCGACCGTAGCGGTAGCGCCGTTTCAGACTGAGGTGCCTAGAACCGCACGGCCACACCGGCCGGCACCAACGTCATATAATGGTCCCCATTGACCCATACAACCTTTGTTCCAGCTACTATCATACTTTCGGAATAATTCTAGGTGGCAACAGTTGCAGATTTCAATGTTGGGCCATCAGCAAGTTCAAATGGTTCATATGGGTTGGTTCAAATAGCTCTGAGCACTGTGGGGCTTAACTTCGGTGGTAATCAATCCCCTAGAACTTAGAACTACTTAAACCTAACTAACCTAAGGACATCACAAACATCCATGCCCGAGGCAGGATTTGAACCTGCGACCGTAGCGGTCGCTCGGTTCCAGACTGTAGCGTCTAGAACCGCACAGCCACTTCCTCCGGCTTTACTGCATGAACAGTGGAAATATAGTAAGCGATAAACATTTCATGCTTTCAAGATTTTAAATATGTCTGAAACAGCAACTGTTGAAATTCTTGACGGTAAATTATTACTGCCAACTTAACTACTGACGACGCCTTTGGCACAATTGTTTTATGAATCTCCATTGCAGGATGTGATTTTAGTGTATTTTACTTCTGATTAAGGTATATTTAGATATACCGAAACCGTGGTCAAGAATTTTAATAAATTTTTATGCTTTCATTATTTTGAGAGGGATGTCAGTGACACAAAGTTTCGAAATGGTTTGTAACTCTGTGCAAAATTTGTTGGAAATCGCTAAATGCTCTCATTCTCGAACACTGAATAAATTCAGTCTATGTAATTTGTGCGCCATGAGTTACCATGCCTCAAGACAAAGACACCGTTTTTAACTTTAATACTTCAGTTACTGTGTTAAACCATTAAAGTAGTTTATACTGACGGAAAAAATTGCAACACCAGAAAATAATTAATGTAGAGTAACGAAATTTCGGAATACATTTGTCTAGGTAATATATTTAATAGGAGGTTTACTATCTTTGGCCCCCAAAAAAAGCATGTTCTTCGAGAATTTTTTTCTACTCGGGATGTGCTACAGATATCAATGTCAAATTTGGTCAAAATGTTTATTGATATTTCCTCTACAAACTGGAATATTTTCGACCGGAAATGTGGAAGACTAAAGGCGGAAGTGCCATCGGAACGAAACAAAATTTCGATATAGACCTCCATGCGCGGTATGTTACTGGTCAGCCGGCTCGTCTGAAATCAAAACTGAGTTGACGTTAAATAAGTATATAAGATTCTTTAGGAGTTTTAATTCGCCTAAGTTATTTCGACCATAGGAAACAAAATGGCGCCCATTTGAAAAAAAAATAGGATTTTTTTCATCGATTTTTCGCCTTCGGCGGCCAAGTAAAAATATTTATAGTTGATGGATAGGAATAAAAGCGGTACAACTCCTAGACAATTTAGTTAGCTTCGTCGTAAACAAAGAATCATGCCAGTCTGTTCAGTAGATCTGCAAGTTACCATACCGCGCGATAAAAAAATGTCATTTCGAGAAAAACGCGTTTGAAGTTTTGACTCCATATAAATGCAATATTATGCAACGTACGTTCAATCTGCAATTCCGGGTGCATAAACTAGTCCTTCCTCTTCCTCACAGAGGGCGTTCTTCTCGATCTGGGCCATCCTGCGCTGCTCCACACCTGCTCGTACGGCCGGTGACAAGCGGTTTTCGGCCGCTAGAATCCGGTGGTCGTCCGAATGCTTGGCGAACTGCGTCGAATAGAGTCCCAGGGTTATGTCCACTGTTGTCATAGTCTTCAGAATTCCTGAATACCCTTCGATGAAGCTGCTCACTGCTAGGAAAGTAGCAATCTCCACAGTCTTCGCACCAGAATGCAAATGCTTGAGGGCTAACTTTCAAACACAGGCGTTCAAACTTTCATTTGAATTTTGTGTGTTTCCTCCCAAGCACCGATACATTAAATCGTCCTCCGAAAGAAAAATAACTGGTGCGTGAAAAAGGCCAATTTCAGGCAGGTGCATTTTTTTGTTCAACCGCGAGTAACAAACATTTCGGTTCCGTTTTCGGAAAAACCGTTTCAGAGGTGGATTTTAAACACTTTCATGAATGCAAAAATGCATTTTTTTAAAATCGATTTTTTGGACCAAAAGATAGTAAACCTCCCTTTAAGTGATTAATATTGAAAGCCACATGTTGATGTAGGAGCGAGATACGGCTTTGCAAATGTGAAATGCTGGTACATTACTAACCAGTGTAACTCCCAGTATGTTTAACGCAAGCGAGCAAACGTGCATGCATTGCGTTGTACACTTCTCGGCTGCCAGTTTGTGGTTAGAGTTCCATGCCCGATGCACCTGGTCAGTCAATACAGGAACGATTAATGCTGTTTGAGGATGACGCTGGAGTTGTCATCCGATGACGTACCATATGCGCTTGTTTGGAGACGGATATGGTGATCGAGCAGGCCAAGGAAACACGTCAGCACTCTATGGAGCATGCTGGGTTACAACAGCGGTAGGTGCGCGAGTGTTATCCTGCTAGAAAACACCTCCTGAAATGCTGTTCAAGAATGGCAGCACAGTAGGTCGAATCACTTGATTGACGTACATATTTGCAGCCAGGGTGCGTGGGATGAACACGATAGTGCTCCTGCAAGATTAGATTAGATTAGTTTTTAGTTCCATAGATCCGTGCTGAGGAGATCCTCATGGATGTGGAACATGTCAATATTTTTTGTGAAAAGCTGAAATAACAATACTAATAGTATGTATATACACTCCTGAAAATGGAAGAAAGAACACATTGACACCGGTGTGTCAGACCCACCATACTTGCTCCGGACACTGCGAGAGGGCTGTGCAAGCAATGATCACACGCACGGCACAGCGGACACACCAGGAACCGCGGTGTTGGCCGTCGAATGGCGCTAGCTGCGCAGCATTTGTGCACCGCCGCCGTCAGTGTCAGCCAGTTTGCCGTGGCATACGGAGCTCCACCGCAGTCTTTAACACTGGTAGCATGCCGCGACAGCGTGGACGTGAACCGTATGTGCAGTTGACGGACTTTGAGCGAGGGCGTATAGTGGGCATGCGGGAGGCCGGGTGGACGTACCGCCGAACTGCTCAACACGTGGGGCGTGAGGTCTCCACAGTACATCGATGTTGTCGCCAGTGGTCGGCGGAAGGTGCACGTGCCCGTCGACCTGGGACCGGACCGCAGCGACGCACGCCAAGACCTTAGGATCCTACGCAGTGCCGTAGGGGACCGCACCGCCACTTCCCAGCAAATTAGGGACACTGTTGCTCCTGGGCTATCGGCGAGGACCATTCGCAACCGTCTCCATGAAGCTGGGCTACGGTCCCGCACACCGTTAGGCCGTCTTCCGCTCACGCCCCAACATCGTGCAGCCCGCCTCCAGTAGTGTCGCGACAGGCGTGAATGGAGGGACGAATGGAGACGTGTCGTCTTCAGCGATGAGAGTCGCTTCTGCCTTGGTGCCAATAATGGTCGTATGCGTGTTTGGCGCCGTGCAGGTGAGCGCCACAATCAGGACTGCATACGACGGAGGCACACAGGGCCAACACCCGGCATCATGGTGTGGGGAGCGATCTCCTACACTGGCCGTACACCTCTGGTGATCGTCGAGGGGACACTGAATAGTGCACGGTACATCCAAACCGTCATCGAACCCATCGTTCTACCATTCCTAGACCGGCAAGGGAACTTGCTGTTCCAACAGGACAGAGCACGTCCGCATGTATCCCGTGCCACCCAACGTGCTCTAGAAGGTGTAAGTCAACTACCCTGTCCAGCAAGATCTCCGGATCTGTCCCCCATTGAGCATGTTTGGGACTGGATGAAGCGTCGTCTCACGCGGTCTGCACGTCCAGCACGACGCTGGTCCAACTGAGGCGCCAGGTGGAAATGGCATGGCAAGCCGTTCCACAGGACTACATCCAGCATCTCTACGATCGTCTCCATGGGAGAATAGCAGCCTGCATTGCTGCGAAAGGTGGATATACACTGTACTAGTGCCGACATTGTGCATGCTCTGTTGCCTGTGTCTATGTGCCTGTGGTTCTGTCAGTGTGATCATGTGATGTATCTGACCCCAGGAATGTGTCAATAAAGTTTCCCCTTCCTGGGACAATGAATTCACGATTTTCTTATTTCAATTTCCAGGAGTGTATATACAATACATCATTTGTTTCTATTACAAATTCGTCAATGGAGTAGAATAGTATGAATATATATATATATATATATATATACAATACATCATTTGTTTCTATTAAAAATTTCGTCAATGGAGTAGAAGGAGTTGGCCACTAGTAAGTCTTTCAGGCTCTTTTAAACAGATCTTTATTTGTAACTAAATTTTTTACGTTTGCTGGCAAATTATTGAAGATGAGTGTTCCTGTGCAGTGGACCCCATTTTGAACTAAAGTAAGTGCTTTTAAGTTCTTGTGCAGATAATTTTTGTTGCTGGTATTGAATGTATGAACTGAGCTGTTTGTTGGAAAAAGGAGATATATTATTTAGGACAAATTTCATTAAAGGAGTAAATATACTGAGAGGCAGTTCATTGAAGAGGTTTCTACAGGACGTCTGTGAATTTACTCCAAAAATATTACGTATTACAAGCTTTTGGACTCTGAAAACTTTTGTTTGACTTGAAGAGTTACCCCAAAATATTATACCAAGTGACATTATGGGATGAAAGTAGGCAAAGCATGCAAGTTTTTCATTTTTATGTCGCCTATGTCTGCTAATTCTCGAATTGCAAATACAGATTTGTTAAGGCGTTTCTGCACTTCTGTGGTGTGCTCCTCCCAACTGAATTTATTATCAAGTTGTAATCCCAGGAATTTAAGATTGTCAACCTCTTCTATCTGATCTTCTTCATACTTTATGCATATGCTAGGTGGAAACCTCTTACAGGTTCTGAACTGCATATAGTGAGTCTTTTCGAAGTTTAATGTCAGTGAGTTGGCTTTAAACCACTTATTAATATCCATGAAAATATCATTAGCACATCTTTCTAGAACTACGCTCGACATACTATTTATTGCAATACTTGTGTCATCTGCAAACAAAACGAACTCTGCTTCTGGCAGTGTAACTGATGAGAGATCATTAATGTACACAAGAAAAAGCAATGACCCTAAGATGGATCCTTGTGGGACACCATATGTAATTTCTTCCCATTCTTGTGATGACTGATGACTTAATTCACTATTCCTTTGCACTGACATCCTTTGTTTCCTGTTAGCGAGGTATGACTTGAATCATTTTGCAGCACTGGCTGTGACACCATAGGGTTCTAATTTATTTAAAAGGATGTTGTGGTTCACACAATCGAATGGCTTTGACAAATCACAGAAAATGCCTGCTGCTTGTAACTTGTTATTTAATGAATTAAGTAGATTTGCACTGTAGGTGTAAATAGTCTTCTCGATATCAGAACCCTTCAGAAATCCAAACTGTCTTCTTGATAATATGTTATTTGTGGTCAGATGGTTGAGAAATTGCCTGTACATTACTTTTTCTAAAATTTTTGAGAATGCTGGCAAAAGTGAAATCGGTCTGTAGTTTGATGGTATCTCTTTATCCCCTTTCTTGAATAGAGGCTTAATATCTGCATATTTTAGGCAGTCAGGAAATGTCCCAGTTATAATTGACTGGTTATACAAGTAACTCAGAATTATACTAAACTCACAAGAACATGCCATAATTATCTTTGTTGATATTTCATCGTAACCACTAGAATGCTTTGTTATTAAAGATTTTATTATGGAAGTTATGTCTTTTGGTGAAGTGAGTGGCATATTCATGTACCTGAAGCTATTTGTAAAGACTAGTTTCAGATATTCGAGGGCATTATTTTCTGATCCTGACAATCCCATTCTATCAGTAACGGATATAAAGTACTTGTTAAATAGATTTGCCACGCTATGCCCATCGGTTACTAAAGTGTCTTCTACCCTTAGTGCTATTTGCTCCTGTTCCTTTCTGGTTCTACCAGTCTCCTCTTTCACTATATCCCATATTGTTTTCATTTTGTTTCCTGGCATTGCTATCTTCTTCTCGTAGTGCATTTGTTTAGATGTCATACGAAAACGCACCACAGACCACAACTCCAGGTTCAGTTCCCGGGTGTCTAGCACGCAGATCGCTTGGTTGCAGGCCCTTAACTGTACTCCTCCTAATCAACACATGACATCATTGGGACCGAGGCAGAACCAGTCATCATTACAAAACACGACAGACCGCCAGCCTTACCTTCAATCAGCTCTCGCTTGACACTACTGGCGTTGGTTTAGGGTCAGTGGTGCACGCCAAAGGGCGTCTGGATAGGAGCTGTCCTTGAAGTAACCTATTTGTTCGTTGAGCCACTGTGGTGACAGCGGCTACTAAAATTCCTGCTGCGATTCAATAATTTGTGCGAGCCTTACGCCGGACACGGTGGCTTTCCCTCTCTGCAGTGTTACGTGGCCGTCCGGAGCCCGGCCTTCTTGCTACCGCACATTACCCCGACCACCGATGCCAGCCTTCATGTACAATAGCTACATTCCTGCCAAGTCTTTCTTCAATATCGCAGAAGAAACATCCAGCTTCTCGTAGCCCTATCACACGAATTCGTTAAAACTCAGCGAGGTGCCGATAATGTCGTCTTTCGTACTTCAAGTGCATTCTTGACCGACATCAAATCACCACATCCAACCTCATAGGTAACAAACGCTCAAGGCAGTTAGCTCGCGTATTCAAAGCAAATCTGATCTTCATCCTCGTAGTGGCGCGAAATTTGAACATACATCATCTTTCAGATGTAGAAACACGCCTGCCAACTTTGGTTTATGTCGCACAACTCCTTCGTGATTTCATGATTTTTTTTCCGTCGGTGTATATGAAATAGGAAATGGAAAAATAAAGGGTGGGAATTCGTAATTTCCAGTCGCATAGGACATTGTGTCGTAATGTATAGCCGGCCGCCGTGGCCGAGCGCTTCTAGGCGCTTTAGTCCGGAGCCACACCGCTGCTACGGTCGCAGGTTCGAATCCTGCCTCAGACATGGATGTGTGTGATGTCCTTAGGTTTAAGTAGTTCTAAGTCTAGGGGACTGATGACCTCAGATGTGAAGTCCCATAGGACTCAGAGCCATTTGAGCCATTTTTTTCGTAATGTATGGCGTAAGGTGAAAATTTTGGCCAGCTTGAGACGTAGCATAAGATTTCTGCCTCTTAATGAGTAGATTATGACAGCATTTGAATGTTTAAATTCTGCATGAAATACGGAAAATCAAATTCTTGTTCCCTCTGAAAACCGTTAACCAGGCAACCTTTAATTGGAAATGAGCACCGTTTTAGCCATTCTGAGGTACAGCATCATGATGTGTCTCAGACAGAATAACCTCCTACGTTTATACAACGAAATATTTCGTAAAAGTTGTGATTGCTAAGTAACCTTTGCTCGGGATGGTTTAGTAAGATATTAGACATGGCCGCACCGGATCCCATTAGTAGACCACTGAGTTGTTCGTACACAGTGTCATGTGAAATTCTTATAATTTCAAGAAAGTCAATGAATTCAATAGTTCCAGCCACTGAAAACCTTTTGTGACTCATAAATTTGTGTTTAATAACTTCCACTGTTTCGTCCATTGAAATGTTTTATTCAGATTCATGATATCCAGTAATAATATCTGGCACTTTCTCGGAATATGAATGTTTTGCAGCGGCTGCGCTATTGTGTAGCTGTTTTCAATGGTTCAATTGGCTCTGAGCACTATGGGACTTACCATCTGTGGCCATCAGTCCCCTAGAAATCAGAACTAATTAAACCTAACTAACCTAAGGACAGCACACACATCCATGACCGAGGCAGGATTCGAACCTGCGACCGGAGCGGTCACGTGGTTCCAGACAAAAGCGCCTAGAAGCGCACGGCCACACCGGCCGGCCAGCTGTTTTCTACAGAGTGATTTCATTAATATGTGTTATTGTCTCTCAGAGTCTGATCGAATTTATTCAACAACTTACACATAATGCTGTTTCTAGAATGTACTGTAGGTCCGATAGCGCTGCTCAAAAATGGTTGAAATGGCCCTAAGCACTATGGTTCTTAACATCTAAGGTCATCAGTCCCCTATAACTTAGAACTACTTAAACCTAACTAACCTAAGAACATCACACACATCCATGACCGAGGCAGGATTCGAACCTGCGACCGTAGCAGCCGCGTGGTTCCGGACTGAAGCGCCTAGAACAACTCGCCCACAGCGGCCGTCGATAATGCTTCCCCCAGTATGAATCTGTAGCTGTTACCACAGTTCTGGTGCTATTGTGTTCATGGATATACAACTCTTTTTCTCTTTATCAGAGATTAAGAAGTCTCAAGGCACTCTTAAAGAAGATGGTATCGTATATCCCACATTTTCGAAATCCTTGTTGGTCGGCATGGAAAATATAATTCATTTCGCGATACCTCGTTACATCTGAGCTCAGAATATGTACTAAGACTCTAAAACAGATGGTTGCCAGTAACGTAGAATGGTAGTTTAGTGGATGACTTCTGCTGCTTCTGGTACATACGGTGTCCGTTGTAAGAGTCGTCACGCATGTGTTTTCTGGTGTTGGCAGATATTTACAATTTAGTTCTTTCAATGTGTAGCTGGAATCAGCCCAAATAAATACTGCTCACCAACTCTTTTACGTAACGCCCAGTGCCGACGGAAAGCGTGGGTTTCTTTCCAGTTACAAACAAAATCATCTTTAAAGCGATATTTTACGTACCCATTCGACAGACCCGTCCCAAATTAGTTTAGAGCGATGTTCGTTTTATGGATAGCCGTTAACACGGATAGTAAAACACGAAGAATAACGGGTACTCTAGCAGTGACAATAAGACCCTGGCCCATGCTGGTTGCTACAGAGCTGCTCAGTCGTTTTTGGGGGTACTGGTTATTCTTTGTATTTTAGTGTTCATGTTAAAGCATATCGATAAAACAAATTCAGCCTTCGTTTATAATGGGACACAAATGGACTCTATTCGCTGACAGTGGACGTCAAATGAAAGGCGTGATGAGCATTTTTCGTCAGTGCTGACTCCAGCATACACATTGGCAAAACGATATTGCAAATATCTTCCGAAACACCAGAGAGAATAATGCGCCTGAATACGCTTAGGAGGGATATCCGGTGCACAGACGTAACCTGTCCTTCCAAATCTGGGTAATCTTTTGTTTGAGGGATCCACCATATATTACGGTTAAAATAGCAGCTGACTCGGTTGCAAATCCTGCGTAAGGATCCACAGGGATTCCATAGAGTCCTGGAGCTTTATTTAATCTTTATTTAACTTATGACTGAACCTATGTGATCATTCCCATTCACATTCAGACAAAATGTTACACCTCATGTTAGTGTGAGGTGACAAGCTACTATGTTTTACATTTTGTAAACTGCACAACTTTACATTCCTGAACATCTGTGTGCCGTGATATCCGGCGACGAGCACCAGGGGAAAGAAAGGCGTCGCTCATAAAGTAATGTTATAAGGTTAATAACACAGGGGAACAAAAAAATTTTTTTCTGCGGCGTAGGTTTACGGAGGCTACAATTAAAAGAAAACGGCCCTCGGTCACTAATTTTTAACGAATTAACTGGGTTTCAACACTGCTAGGAGTGTCTCCCTCAGAATTTGAACCAAAGTATGGTATATATTATGGTCACAGAATTATGACTAAAAACGTATGATACAAATTATAAGTACGGAATTGTCGTGAAAGACTGGCAGTACTTATTTGTCATTTGTAAAATAATAAATATGCCAAAAGGGCATCAGTCACGAAGATATTTACGATAAAAAAAATGATGGCGAGCCACTGAGAGATGCTCGTTACTTGCGTGGTGCAGGTTGTAAACGAACATACCAGGTTTTTCGCAGAAGTTGTTGTTGTTGTAGTCAGATAAAAATGGTAAGTGATGTCACAAATGCAACACGCACTGAAGACAGGACCCTCTCCTTAGTTTGTGTGCTTACCGCGAACCGGGAAATTTGGAAGCGATCCGATATTCAAACTTATTTTACATCCAATCGGGTGATTTGTTGACAAGAGTCCCTTATCAAAACTATATCTACTAAGTCTCCCACGATGTGTAGTGCACACATTGTAAACTATTAATTTATTTAGAAGAAAGAAACGTTGCTAAAAGCTTTGTTTATGTCAAAAAAAATCAACATAACATCTCTCCTACTTGAATCATGCGTTGACAATTTTGCTAAGAAAATGGTATCAACCTGTCACCACTGTACCTTATCTTCAGGATACCGCAGTATACAAAAATACATGCATCAAAAAAATTTTGCATCACCACGGTTCCGAGAGTTCCGGAACTTGTACAGAAAATTGGAATAGGGATCAACATAAACATCATTTCCGGCCTTGTTATTGCTCATGAAAACCTTATGTTTCAAATGGCTCTAAGCATATGGGACTTTACATGTGAGGTCATCAGTCTCCTAGACTTAGAACTACTTAAACCTAACTAACCTAACAACATCACGCACATTCATGCCCGAGGCAGGATTAGAACCTGCGACCGTAGCAGGCGCGCGGTTCCCGACTGAAACGCCTAGAACCGCTCAGCCACAGCGGCCGGCTTAAAAACCTTACACTGCATGTTGTCCCACCATACAGCGAGACCTTCAGAGGTGGTGGTCCAGATTGTTGTACACACCGGTACTTCTATACCCAGTAGCGTGCCCTCTTGCATTGATGCACGCCTGTATACGTCGTGGCATACTATCCAAAAGTTCATCAAGACACTGTTGGTCCAGATTGTCCCACTCCTCGACGGCGATTCGATGTAGATCCCTCAGAGTGGTTGGTGGGTCACGTCCTCCATAAACAGCCTTTTCAATCTATCCCAGGGTTCATGTCTGGAGAACAAGCTGGCCACTATAGTCGAGCGATGACGTTATCCTGAAGGAAGTCATTCACAAGATATCCACCCCAAAACAGCAGGAAATATCCGCCTTGGTGCACTCGCTGGACAGTGTGTCTAGGGCGTTCAGCTGAGTGGGTTGCCTTCAAACACGTCTCCGACGATTGTCTGGTTGCAGGCATATGCGACACTCATCGCTAGCCGGCCCAGGGTGGCCCAGCGGTTTTAGGCGCTACAGTCTGGAACCGCGCGACTGCTACGGTCGCCGGTTCGAATCCTGTCTCGGGCATGGAAGTATGT
Organism: Schistocerca gregaria; assembly: GCF_023897955.1. Taxonomy (NCBI): domain Eukaryota; kingdom Metazoa; phylum Arthropoda; class Insecta; order Orthoptera; family Acrididae; genus Schistocerca; species Schistocerca gregaria. The sequence continues at coordinate 196,739,272 of NC_064926.1, forward strand.
GATGTCCTTAGGTTAGTTAGGTTTAAGTAGTTCTAAGTTCTAGGGGACTGATGACCTCAGAAATTAAGTCCCATAGTGCTCAGAGCCATTTGAACCATTTTTGACACTCATCGCTGAAGAGAACGTGATGCCAGTCCTGAGCAGTCCATTCGGCATGTTGTTGGGACCATCTGAACCGCGCTACATGGGGTCGTGGTTGCAAAGATGGACCTCGCCACTGACGTAGGGAGTGATGTTGCGCGTCATGCAGCCTATTGAGCACGGTTTGAGTCGTAACACGACGTCCTGCGGCTGCACGAAAAGCATTATTCAACATGGTGGTATCGCTGTCAGGGTTCCTCCGAGCCATAATCTGTAGGTAGCGGTCATCCACTGCAGTAGCAGCCCTTGGGCGGCCTGAGCGAGGCACGTCATCGACAGTTCCTGTCTATCTATATTCCTCCATGTCAGAACAGCATCGCTTCGGTTCACTCTGAGACACCTGGACACTTCCCTTGTTGAGAGTCCTAGCACAAAATAACAATTCGGACGCGATCGAACAGCGGTATTGACCGTCTAGGCATGGTTGAACTACAGACGACACGAGCCGTGTACCTCCTTCCTGGTGGAATGGCTGGAACTGATCAGCTGTCGGACCCCCCTCCGTGTAATAGGCGCTTCTCATGCATGGTTGTTTACATCTTTGGGCGGGTTTAGTAAAAGGGACTGTGTCTGTGATACGTATCCACAGTCAATTTCCGTCTTCAGTATTTCTGGGAACTGGGGTGATGCAAAACTTTTTCAGATGTGTGTACTGGTAAGTACATTAGGCAGGCTACAAGCTGTAAATAATATGCTGCAAATTATTGCATCACTACACGGTACAGTGGAAACTATAAAGTACTTTCACACCTTCAGACATTCACACCTTGTGATACTACAGCAGGCTGCAAATCGAACAAGAGACACTAAGGGTAACCGATCAGCAAATCAGCACACTAAGCTACGCTCTTCAGAGAGTGTTACTAACGGCTGCACAGTGATATGAAGCAGGTTCTAGAATCGAACAGGTTAATCCTGTTCGCAGTACATCAACTATGACGTTATACGGCGCTTTCTGTTCGCACTCATTACAGTGGTTTTCCACAGCCCGCAATCGACTTATTCATCACCGTCGTTTCTCCGAAGTGACTTGAGTAATATGGGGTACCGTGAATTCTCGGAGTGTCTGCAGGTTAAGTAAACGGGGGATTCGACATGATCTCGATTAAAACCTTGACAATCTTTTGAAATCGAGGCAGTAACATCGTATATCCCAACAGATATGCGCCCATTCCGCACAGCACACAGTTAGGTGATAAAGACAATTTGTACATCCCATTTACACACTTTAGCAGTTTGCCAAGCTGTAATGTGAGTGTTTACGCAAGACATTCGGAGTAATGTGAATAAACATGGCAACCGTGTGCTCTGAAGGACTGCAGTTGCAACAAAGTTAACCTGCTTGATCGACCTAGAAACGATATAGACTTACGTGACTCAGGTTTAGAACTGTAAGTTTCAAAGTGCACAGAAGCAGTACTGTTCGACTGACGTCAGCTCTCTCTCTCTCTCTCTTCCTATGGGAATATTTTTCCACCGTTCGAATGCGGACTATACACATTTTCCTGTACCAATAATCCGTTAATCCGTGCTAAAGCTCTGACAGACCAACGTTTTGTGTCCTGTTCGCAGAAGCGTATCAGATACAAAGAGTTCACAAATGACGTCATCCATCGACTTGCATCAGCATTAGTGACCGTAAGTGGATTTACGACTAACGAAACAGTGCCTCATCAAAATTCCCTCTCAATCACATGTCTATGACTAACATGAGCACACTCACAGCGAATCAGACCATGTAAAAGCGACAGGACAAAGCGTGATGACATGCTCTCATTAAAGATAATAGCTGCATTGCATCAGATCACGACTTTTATTGTCCTACGACCGTAACAATTCAACAGCCGTGCGCGAAAAGTTCGACACGAGAAATGCATACGGGCGAAAAGTTCGACACGAGAAATGCATACGGCATTTCGTGTTATGTTCTCACAACTAGCTCTTTATTCTCACGAAATAATGACTGCTGTCGATAGCGGATGTCAAGCTGCTTACATATTTTTGGATTTCCTCAAGACTTTTGACACCGTTTCTTAGAAGTGACTTCGCCGGCCGTGGTGGCCGAGCGCTTCTAGGCGCTTCAGTCCGGAACCGCGCGACTGCTACGGTCGCAGGTTCGAATCCTGCCTCGGGCGTCAATGTGTGTGATGTCTTTAGGTTAGTTAGGTTTAAGTAGTTCGAAGTCTAGGGGACTGGTGACCTCGAAAGTTATGTCCGATAGTGTTCAGAGACATTTTTTCAGAAGTGACTTGTAATCAAATCGTGCGTCTATGGAGTAAAGTCTCAGTTGTGCGACTCGATTCGTGAGTTCCTGTCAGAAAGGTCACAGTTTGTAGTAACTGACGGAAAGACATCGAAAAAAACAGAAGTAATATCTGGCGTTCCCCAAGGACCAGGTCCTATGCTCTTCCTAAGCTACATGAACCATTTAGAGGACAATCTGAGCACCCTGATTGTTCGCAGAAGATGCTATTATTTACCGACTTGAAAAGCAATCAGATGATCAAAACAATTGCAAAATGATTTAGACAAGATATATGTATGGTGGGAAATGAGACAAGGACTGTAAATAATGGAAAGTGTGAAGTCATCCACATGAGTACTGAAAGTAATTCGCTGAATTTCGCTTACACGATAAGTCACAGAAATCTAAAGGCTGTAATTTCAACTAATACTTTAAAATTACGAATAACTTAATTTGGAACGATCACGTTGATAATGTTGTGGAAAAGCAAGCCAAAGACTGCGATTTCCTGGCAGAACACGTAGAAAATGCAAGAGGTCTACTAAAGAGATCTTACACTATGCTTGTCCGCCCTCTTCTGGAGTATTGCTGTGCGTTGTGGTATCCGCATAAGATAGGATTGACGGGGGACATCGAAGAAGTTCAAAGGAGGTGAGCTCGTATTGTATTATCACGAAATAGGGGAGAGAATACCACGGATATTATACGAGAATTAGGTTGGCAATCATTAAAACAAAGGCGAAAGTTGGCAGGATCTTTTCATGAAATTTCAATCAGCAATTTTCCCCTCAGAGTGTGAATATACACTCCTGGAAATTGAAATAAGAACACCGTGAATTCATTGTCCCAGGAAGAGGAAACTTTATTGACACATTCCTGGGGTCAGATACATCACATGATCACACTGACAGAACCACAGGCACATAGACACAGGCAACAGAGCATGCACAATGTCGGCACTAGTACAGTGTATATCCACCTTTCGCAGCAATGCAGGCTGCTATTCTCCCATGGAGACGATCGTAGAGATGCTGGATGTAGTCCTGTGGAACGGCTTGCCATGCCATTTCCACCTGGCGCCTCAGTTGGACCAGCGTTCGTGCTGGACGTGCAGACCGCGTGAGACGACGCTTCATCCAGTCCCAAACATGCTCAATGGGGGACAGATCCGGAGATCTTGCTGGCCAGGGTAGTTGACTTACACCTTCTAGAGCACGTTGGGTGGCACGGGATACATGAGGACGTGCTCTGTCCTGTTGGAACAGCAAGTTCCCTTGCCGGTCTAGGAATGGTAGAACGATGGGTTCGATGACGGTTTGGATGTACCGTGCACTATTCAGCGTCCCCTCGACGATCACCAGAGGTGTACGGCCAGTGTAGGAGATCGCTCCCCACACCATGATGCCGGGTGTTGGCCCTGTGTGCCTCGGTCGTATGCAGTCCTGATTGTGGCGCTCACCTGCACGGCGCCAAACACGCATACGACCATCATTGGCACCAAGGCAGAAGCGACTCTCATCGCTGAAAACGACACGTCTCCATTCGACCCTTCATTCACGCCTGTCGCGACACCACTGGAGGCGGGCTGCTCGATGTTGGGGCGTGAGCGGAAGACGGCCTAACGGTGTGTGGGACCGTAGCCCAGCTTCATGGAGACGGTTGCGAATGGTCCTCGCCGATAGCCCAGGAGCAACAGTGTCCCTAATTTGCTGGGAAGTGGCGGTGCGGTCCCCTACGGCACTGCGTAGGATCCTACGGTCTTGCCGTGCATCCGTGCGTCGCTGCGGTTCGGTCCCAGGTCGACGGGCACGTGCACCTTCCGCCGACCACTGGCGACAACATCGATGTACTGTGGCGACAACATCGATGTACTGTGGCGACCTCACGCCCCACGTGTTGAGCAATTCGGCGGTACGTCCACCCGGCCTCCCGCATCCCCACTATACGCCCTCGCTCAAAGTCCGTCAGCTGCACATACGGTTCACGTCCACGCTGTCGCGGCATGCTACCAGTGTTAAAGACTGCGATGGAGCTCCTTATGCCACGGCAAACTGGCTGACACTGACGGCGGCGGTGCACAAATGCTGCGCAGCTAGCGCCATTCGACGGCCAACACCGCGGTTCCTGGTGTGTCCGCTGTGCCGTGCGTGTGATCATTGCTTGTACAGCCCTCTCGCAGTGTCCGGAGCAAGTATGGTGGGTCTGACACACAGGTGTCAATGTGTTCTTTTTTCCATTTCCAGGAGTGGATTTTGTTGGCGCACACCTACCCAGGGATAAACGATCGTCATCCCAAAATAAGAGAAATCAGAGCTCACACGGACAGATTTAAGTGTTCGAGAATGGAACGGTAGAGAAACAGCTTGAAGGTGGTTCGATGAACAGTCTGCGGGTACTTAATTGTGAATTGCTGATTAACCTCCTAGATGTAGATATGTAACGGTTAAATCAAAACAAGTATAGTAACTGTAGATACGAAGAAACGTTTGTCAATACTGCATGCAAACACAGATTCGCATACAGGCTCTTTATCAAGCGACGCGGAAGTACATTTTCAAACAAAATCATTCTCTTTCAAAAATCAACATTACGTCTATACTCTTCAACCAATGAAGCGCACGGCACCATTTGTTCCAGTTCAGTTCGCCTATCGTGCGCACTCGGAATGATTGCTTAAACTCGCCCTGTAATTAGTCTCGTCTGCGGCTTCCCCGCGGAAGCCACATGCAGGAGCTATAGAATCTCCTTGTATGTAGGACTTCTCGGTCTTGTCGTAGTCTTTCTTCAAGTGTCTGCCAGTTCAATTTATTTGGCATCTCCGTCAAGATCTCCCACGGATTCGCTAAACTTGTGACCGAAACTTTCTGCCAGATTAAAACTGTGAAGCGGACCGAGACTCGAACTCTGGACTTTCGCCTTTCGCGGGCAAGAGCTCTACCGGCTGAGCTACCCAAGCACGCCTCACGACCTCTCCTCACAACTTTACTTCAATCTGTACCTCATCTTCTACCATCCAAACTTCACAGAAGCTCTCCTACGAAACTTGCAAGACCAGCACTCCTCGAAGAAAGCTTGTGTGAAGTGTGGACGGCAGGAGATGAGGTACTGGCGGAAGTAAAGTTATTAGGACGGGTTGTGAACTTTGGTTAAGTAGCTCCGTCGATAGAACACTTGTCTGCGAATTACCAATGTCTCTATTTGTAGACTCGGGTAAGCAAACAGTTTTTATCTGCCAGGAAGGCACAACTCAACACACACTCCGCTGCAGACTGAAAATGTCTTTCTCGGAACCTGTGACCATTGGTGCTGCCCTTCTTCCCAGTTCGTATATCTTGCGCTGTTGGTCCTCTCTGGTATGGTTCCCACACATCTGAGCGAATTCTAGAATGGGTCGCACGAGTGACCCGTAACCACTCTCCTTTGTAGTCGGACAGTATCTTTCCCCTATCCTGCGAATGAATCGAAGTCTGTCAAATCGTTTACCTTGGACTGAGCCTGTGTGATCCTTCCATTTCGTATTCCTATAAATTGTTACACCCTGGTATTTGTATGAGTTGACGGGTTCCATGTCACTCGATGTTGGTCACAAAATGGTAACTTTTTGCATTTCGCTTAACGCACAGTTTTACATTTCTGAACATTTAAAATAAATTCCAAAGTTTGCACTACTTACAAATATTATCGAGAGCTGACAGAATATTTGTGCTGCTTTGCTTCAGATAATACTTATTACAGAAGACTGTATCATCTGCAAACATTCTGACGTTACTATTGCTAAACCCATGTCACTAGCATACTACATGAAAAGCACTGGTTCCAACACACATCCCTGTGGCATATCTGAAGTTACTTCTACATCTGAGATGCTCCGTAATTCCAACAAAATGTCGTATTATCCATCTTCTGCCAGAAAAACTACAAACTGGAGGGCGTCGTTCAAGTTTATCCCATGGCTCATAAACTTTCTAAACCGCTTTTATTTCAAAACGCAGAGACATGTGGTACTACAAACAGTTTAGTACTATTGTAAACATAACAAAAAAGCTCATTACAGTGGAAAATACTGAATGCATTTGCGTCAAAGGCTTCTGGATCAGAAGAGATACCTGTAAGATTCTAAAAAAATTAAGCGAAAGAACTTTAGCAGCAGTCTATTTTACGTCGCTGGAGCAACCAAGGATACCTAGCGACTGGAACGAAGCGCAGGTCATTCCCACAGGACAAATGCGCATAGTTATAGACCCCTATCGCTTACGTCACTCTGTTGTAGAATTATTCAACATGTTTTGTGCACACATTTTATTACGTTTTTGGGGTTCGAGAACCTCCTCTATAGAAATCAACACGAATTCCGCAAACAGAAAACTTGAGAAATTCAGCTCGCTCCGTTCCTCCATGAGATCGACAGCGGTGTATATTTGGCACTCAAGTTGGTGTCGTATTCCTTGACTTCAGGAAAGCATTTGACGCTGTACCGCAATACCGTTTACTGAAAAAATACAAGCTTAGCGAGTATCGGACCAGATTTGTGACTGGATTCAAGACTTCCTTGCACACAGAAATCAACACGTCGCTCTTAATGAAACATGTAGTCAGACATCTACCTTTGCACAACAAAATATCGTTTATAAATATTACGTTTTGACATGTCCCTGAAATGGTCTCTTACTGAAACCGATCGTACGATCTTCTATAATGTACATGTTTGCTTGTTCAAAATCGTATATCTAAAAGTTCTTTACCCATTGCTTTGAAATTTTGACATAACATTGCATTCGAACAAGAGTGTTTTATATACTTACAGCAATGCCATATGACACATAAATATACTTGTACTAATAACAGTGATATGATATTAGCAAAAATCTCATGTTAGTTTGAACAGAATCGAAACTTTCCGAATAATCGTCACTGATTGCTTTGAAATTTGGCACAACGTTGCATTCCAATACGCGCGTGTTTTAGCTACCTACTGGAGCGCCAAGGGATATATAATTAGGTACATAATACACATAATATATGTACCATATATAGTAGGTATATAAAAGTACGCGCGTACTCGAATGCAACGATGTGTCAAAATTTCAAAGGAATCGATGAAGAATTTTCGGAGAACCAAGATTCTGAACAAACGAACGTACGTCCTGCATATGGCGCTGCAGTAACTGTATAAAAACAGGCACGTATTCGAATGCAACGTTGCGTCAAAGTTTCAAAGCAACGGGTAAAGATCATTCAGAGATTTACGATTTTGTACAAACGAACATTTACACCCGTATAAAAGAAAATGTGTTCGTTCGCTCAAAATCATAAATCTCCGAAAGTTCTTCACCGATTGCTTTGAAATTTTTACACAACCTTGCGGTCGAATACACGCGTGTTTTTATACAGCTACTGGGGCGCCATATGTAGTATGCAGATATACATGTAATAATTGTAAGCGAAATCTACATAAAAATGTAAATGTTCGTTTGTTCAAAATCTTAAATCTCGAAAGTTCTTCATCTATTGTTTCGAAATTTTGACACAACTTTGCAGCCGAATTCGCGCTTATTTTTACATGTCTATTGTAACATATAATATATAAATAAAGATGTAACGTACACAGTGGAACATTGTTATTTAAAATTTCAACGAGTACTTAGCCGATTTACTTCAATTTCTTACATGTACTGTAACAAACAGAGATCATGAGATCATATTCCCTGTCCAAAAGTTCATTACAGTAAGTATATATATATATATATATATATATATATATATATATATATATATATATGAATCCATGTCCAGTTGGTTCGCCGGCCGCGGAGGTCTCGCGGTTCTAGGCGCGCAGTCCGGAACCGTGCGACTGCTACGGTCGCAGGTTCGAATCCTGCTTCGGGCATAGATGTGTGTGATGTCCTTAGGTTAGTTAGGTTTAAGTAGTTCTAAGTTCTAGGGGACTGATGACCACAGCAGTTGAGTCCCATAGTGCTCAGAGCCAATTGAACCAGTTGGTTCGTTGGTTGATTTGGGAGAGAGACCAAATTACGAGGTCATCGGTCCCACCGGATTAGAAAAAAATGGGAAAGGAAGTCGGCCGTGCCTTTTCAAAGGAACCATCCCGACATTTGCCTGAAGCAATTTATGGAAATCACGGACGGGCGCGCGAGCGTTTGAACCGTTGTCCTCCCGAATGCGAGTCCAGTGTGCTAACCACTACGCCACTTCGCTCGGTCCCATGTCTGGAAACGGTACAGAACGGAGAATCCATTGATCAATTAAGCTTGTTTGTATTGATACTAATCATTATGTGTTAACAATATTCCAAAACAGAAAAAAACCCAGCATATTGTACGTGATCCATTACAACAGCGGCTCGATGTGGAGACCACCAACGCTACTACAGACATTGTACCTACGAAGCATGTTCCATCCCAACCGGTGTGTCTTCATTCTCTGGTGCAGCGGCAACAACGCGTGCCTGCAGATCTTCCTCTGTCTGTACAGGGGTCAAGTAAATTAAACTTGGCATACGACTTCACCAGTAGCAGTCCGCGTCATCCTGTCTTCTCTACCGCATAACAGGGCAAGCAACTCTTCTCTTTCCCTCAACAGTGGAATGTTGATAGCAAACAGGAAAGTTGTATTTATGACTTATTGGCTTATGATTAGAATACTACTACAAAAATCTGAATTTGTAACAACAATAAGCAAGGCTCAAGGTTAGAGAGAGGGGGAAGAGGAGATGGACAGAGGAGTGAGATGAAATGGACATACAGAGCGGAACGGAGGAAGTGGACAGAGAGGGGGCAGGAAGAAATGGAGAGAGAGGGAGAAGGAGGTGATGGACGAAGAGGGGGGGGGGGCGCCGAGACAGGTACTGGCAGGCGGGAGAAAGAAATCTGGACGTATATCATATTTCCATACATATCAGGCACGAGTGCTTTCGTTGTTTTTTTGTTTCTTTTTTCTCTTCCGTTTCACCAAACTGAGGCACAGCAACGTGTGCCGGCAAGAGTTAGAAATACGAGGGTCGGTCAAAAAGTAATGCCTCCCATTTTTTTTCTACTTAAAAAAATTAAGTTAAGTGAAAAATTTGAATTTGGCGCCATTCCTCAAACCTTCTGCAATCCACTGCAGTAGTAACTTTCTGTGTCAACAGGTGGCAGCACAGCAGAAGTTTGTAAGATGGCCGACATCGATGTTCGTTTGAGACAGCGTTGTGTGATTGAATTCTTGAATGCAGAAGGTGAAACGCCCATACGCATTCATGAAAGACTGAAGAAGGTGTATGGTGTTGTGACAGTGGATGTCAGCACTGTTAGACGATGGGTTCGTCGTTGTAAGGAAGCTGAAGGGCAAACACCGTTGACTGACGAAAAGCGGAGCGGCAGCCCGGTGAGTGCAGTGACTCCACACAACATTCAGCAAGTTGATGACATCATTCGTGGTGACCGTCGGGTGACTGCAGATGAAGTGTGTCGCATTATTTCTCTTAGTAAAGGCAGTGTGATCACGATTATTAAACAATTGGGGTACTCAAAAGTTTGTGCACGGTGGGTTCCAAGAATGTTAACCGATCAGAATAAAGAGGCAAGGAAAACAATAGCCTCCCAACACTTGCAGCGCTTCCGTTTCGAGGGAGATGAGTTTCTGAAAAAAATTGTGACCGGGGACGAAACATGGGTGCATTTTTTTGAACCCGAATCAAAGAGGCAGTCAATGGAGTGGCGTCACACAAGCTCGCCGAGGAAGAAAAAATTCAAAACTGTGCGATCGGCAGGGAAAGTTATGGCAACAGTTTTCTGGGATACAGAGGGAGTGATTCTGGTTGATTTTTTGGAGCAGGGATGCACAATAAATTCTGTTCAATACGTCAGAACCCTCAAAAAACTTAAAGCACGTCTTCAGCGAGTTCGCCCAACAAAATCAATGGCAGATGTTCTTCTTTTGCATGACAATGCAAGACCACACACCAGTCGTCACACCTCTGACGAGATTGTCAAAATTGGATGGGAAGTTTTGCCTCATCCCCCATACAGCCCTGACCTGGCACCATCAGACTTCCATCTGTTCGGGCCACTAAAAGAAGCTCATCGTGGGATTCATTTTGAAGATGAGGAGGCCGTCAAAACATCCGTGCGTCAATGGCTTAGGAAGCAGAGCTGTGATTTTTACCGTGCTGGGATACATGCCCTTGTTCAAAGATGGACCAAAACTGTAGAGATGGGCGGAGATTACATTGAAAAATGACAAAATGATCCTCAATGTTGTGGTTTTCAACCTATGTAATTGCATTTAAATTTCCTGACAATTAAACGTAGAAAAAAAATAGGAGGCATTACTTTTTGACTGACCCTCGTATATTATACAATAGCTTCGTTGTTTTTTTGTTTCTTTTTTCTCTTCCGTTTCACCAAACTGAGGCACAGCAACGTGTGCCGGCAAGAGTTAGAAATATATTATACAATAGCTTCGCTTGTTACACAAAGTCATTTCTAACATTCGTAGGGGGACTTGTATGTCTAACTGCAACAGTTAGCAAAATGGCTTAGAAATCAGACGTGACACGAGTGATCAAAGCGAGCCATCACGTTTGAGACGCCAGTCCATGAAAGTTGGATGATGAGGCAATGTTTCCAGCGGTGAGACGCAGACAGCTGACAGATGTAAGACTACGTTTTCCTGACATCAAGCCGCCTCACAATCAACCGTCAAAACATTCTTACAACAGAAACCACCGTCGTATTGTTCAGGCACAAAGGTTGTGAATACGAAAAGTAATTATTCCAGACAGGTGATGTCACATACTCTCTCTTCAATATTGGCGAGTACAATGAGAATTCCGCTGTGTGTGTGTGAAATATGGAGAAAGACAGAACAAAAGACACCTCGGTTAACAGGCTTTGACACGGCAGCATATCAAAAACAAAGTTCACCGACGCGAATGCAGGTCGCGCACGCCGCTACATTTTGGCTTCGAGGAACCGACATCGCACGCTGAGCATCCGAGTACCGTACCATACACAACTTTTCCGTCTCGAGACTATAGAACGCAGCACGCGTTGGGCGGTCATAGAGCTCGTGTTATCAGGGAAAACAAGTTCACGCTCTGCAACGTAGAGCAATCCCATGACTCTGCGCACTGTTCCTGAGAAACACGGCTATAATACTAAATTTAAGGTTTCCGCCTTTTCGAGATGATAAAAGCTCCGACAGTGATTCGTTTCCTGTCTCTGAAAGGAAAACAGCAATCGAAAGTCAGATTTATAGGCTTATCTATTTTTATTTGCAGGTAAAGAACTTTGGCCTGCTGCCTAGGTATTATTGCATGACGTATTACATCTATTAGTACAAATTTTTAACTGCTTGCACGCGTATTTTTCTCAAGAAAATAAGCTATGTTATGTTAATGTGTTAATAAACGACAAGAACTTTTCTCATGGTAATTTGTTGGTGTGTTACTACAGTACAAGTAATCAAAAAATGGTCCAAATGGCTCTGAGCACTATGGGACTTAACATCTATGGTCATCAATCCCCTAGAACTTAGAACTACCTAAACGTAACTAACCTGAGGACAACACACAACACCAAGCCATCACGAGGCAGAGAATATCCCTGACCCCGCCGGGAATCGAACCCGGGAACCCGGGCGCGGGAAGCGAGAACGCTACCGCACGACCACGAGATGCGGGCACAAGCAATCCTCTCTCTTCCCCTTACCCATTGTTTAAAGAATGGAGCGCTCACATAATTTACGCTCCGTTTCAAGGAAACCTAGTTTTTGCAACCTCAGTGTTCATGAAGTCGTCCCTCTTGAAGCCTGGGTCGTACAATGATATAATTGTATCAGTACATTAATGGTAATATATGGATACTGTCTGTGAACAGAGTTAGTAGTAAAGAAGTAATAAATTAAAAAAGTCATGCCTTATGCTGAAGCTTTACTGCATGAACAACGTAAATACAGTAAGCGATAAACACTTTTCCTTTAATCAATTTGTCAGGGGTGTCAGCGAGGAAAACTTTGAAACGGTGTTGAAAGTTTGATGCAATCGGTGAGTGCTCTCATTTTCGAATAATGGATAAATATAGTCTGGGTAATTTCAGCAGCCTTCCTCAAGACAGTTCCTAACCGTAGCACTTGCTTTAAACCTTTAAAGTAAGACTACACCCATTATTATTAGATTATGACAGCATATGACATTTTTAAATTCGGTGAAAAATTAACTGAAATACTGCAAATCAAATTATTGTTGCTTTTGAAAGCTGTTAGATAGGCTACATGCAGCTGGGATTGAGTGAGCGTTGTGGCCGTTTAATAATAAAGTTGAGGAGATGCTTAATCGATTGACTGATACCCCAACATGACAAAAAAAAAAGGATCAGTTGACAATCCATCAAGGTATAGTTAACTTGGTAATGGTGGGAAGTTTGTGTGAGAAGACGAAAAATTGTAGATTGAGAACAAAGTTTATTTACAGACTGCTCAAAAGAATTAGGGGAACATGGCTTTGCGCGCCTGCAATACTCCATTGACCAATAATTGAGGACTGGATATGTTATCAATTCATATCTTTCTGTTTCACAAATTACGAGGGCGAGTCAAATGAAAACTTTAAATATTTTTTTTAAATATTATTTATTGTGCAGAAGTGGTACAAACCTGTATTACTTTTCAACACAATCTCCCCCACGCTCAATGCAAGACCTCCAGCGCTTACTCTTCCTTCTTTTAGTGTTCAACCCTGAGGTTGGTTTGCAGCAGAGCGCCATTCCTCTCTTCTGTCTGCTTTCCTCTTCATTTCCACATATGTGTTACATCCAACGTCATTCATGATCTGTTGCATGTATGATATCCTTGGTCGCCCCCGCCGATTCCTTCCCTCAATAACTCCTTCTGCTATTGTTCCAATGATATTGTTGTGTCGTAGGATGTGCCCTACAAGTTTGTCTCTTCTTGTTTGGATGTGCCTCCACAGAGATCTGGTTTCCTGTACTCTTCTAAGCACCTCTTCATTTGTTACTTTGTCTGTAACAAAGTAACAAAACCAGGGCTTACAAAGTGCATAAATTCCTTTAGAAAAAAATTCTTTTGGTAGTCCGCGCAACCACTCACGCACTGCGTGGCGTACCTCTTCATCAGAACGGAACTTTTTTCCTCCCATTGTGTCTTTGGGTGGTCCAAACATATGGAAATCACTTGGTGATGAGGAATGGCGCCATTCCTTCCTCGCTCTCTTCGTTTCCGGTTGGTGGAAGTGAACCCTGGATTCGTCCCCAGTAACGATTCTTGCAAAGGAGCCATCACCTTCTCGTTCAAAGCGCCGAAGAAGTTCTTCACAAGCATCATCACGTCGTTCTCTCAGGAGTCAGCTGCCGTGGCCCCCTTCTTGCAGACACTTTGTGAAACTGGAGCACATCATGCACAACGTGGTGTGCTGACCCAGGACTAATCTGTAAACATGCTGCAGTGTCATTCAGTGTCACTCGGCGGTTTTCCTTCACTACTGCAATGTTCTGTGGAGTCACAATACGTTGTGCCTGACCTGGACGAGGAACATCTTCCACTGAAGTCACACCATTTGCGAACTTCCTACTCCATTCGCAGACTTGCTGCTGTGACAAACATGCATCACCGTACTGAACCTTCAGTCGTCGATGAATTTCAATAGGTTTCACACCTTCACTACGGAAAAACTTAATAACAGAACGCTATTCTTCCCTGGTGCAAGTCGCAAGTGTGCCGGCTATCTTTATACGACACTGCGACGGTATGTGTGCATCTGCACTATGCTGCCACCTACAGGCCATTTTGCACGCTGTTTGTAGCACGCTTACCAACTTACAGGATAACGGCGAGAAATTTGGATTTGATATTTCAAATTTAAGGTTTTCATTTGACTCACCCTCGTCCGCATACAGCAAAACATCGTTACATCCTCGAACGTTTGGATAAAAAGAACTGAAATGTTCGACAGGTGTCAAAAATAAAGTGGAAACACTTATTTATACCGTCATTTTGGATGCTTTTCGCTGGACTCTGGGAGCTTAAATAACGTATATGCCCTTTGCGTGCGTTTATCAGTGCCTAATGTCTACGTGGCATGCTCCGTATAAGTCTACGGAGGTTACCCTGTGAAATCCCTCCCAGTTATTCGATGAGATCCCATGTGAGTTCTTTCAGAGTCTGTGGTGGAACAAAACGACCACAAACACGTCTGTCAAGCACGGTTGGTTGGTTGGTTGATATGGGGGAGGGGACCAAACAGTGAGGTCATTGGTCCCATCGCGTTAGGAAAGGATGGAGAAGGAAGTCCGCAGTGTCCTTTCAAAGGAACCATCCCGGCATTTGCCTGAAGCGATTTAGGGAAATCATGGGAAACCTAAATCAGGATGCCAAACATGTCACACATATGCAGAATGGGTTTTAGGTCGGACTCAGTGCCGGCCATTCCATTACTCCAACGTCCGGAATTCGCAGGACATCCCTGCTTACCCCCGCCATATAGGCCCTCATATTGGAAGGAATTCAGGCCCACCACGTATGCAGCAGCCACCACGTGGTCCAACAGGATCTGTTGGATGAACAGCCTGGCGGTAAGGCGACCGTGGACAACGACAATATCCATATGGTTGTCAACACTGAAGTCTCCCCACAACATCACGAAATTTGTCGGTTTCCTGAACAGCATGTGGCAGGTACCGCTCACAACGGTGTCTCTACTTCCGCCTGAGGTGTCACCTGACACAGTAATGCGTAATACAACCTACAGATGACGAATAATTTTAATTGTTGCCTCCACTGAAAGCAAGGATCTCAAGCCGCGCAATAAGACAACAGGCATCGCCTGTATCAAAATGGATTTAACATACTGGACGTTACTTTTGAATACATTATGGGAGTGACAGTGATTAATATCTTACAAATATTTACTATTAAAAACACTCTTATCATAATTTATTTATTGGCTGTGAGCACTATGGGATTTAACATCTGAGGTCTGAGTCCCCTAGAACTTAGAACTACTTAAACCTAACTAACCTAAGGACATCACACACATCCATGCCCGAGGCAGGATTCGAACCTGCTACCCTAGCGGCAGCGCTGTTCTAGAATGAAGCGCCTAGAACCGCTCGGCCACCAGCGGCCGGCATAGTTTATGTATTACGGTGACCGGTTTCGACCACTACTGTGGTCATCTTCAGACCTACAAGTCGTATACAAAGCTTTAATTAGAGGGCTACATACATTAAAGAAAATACATAAAGTTATAAACCGATGAATTACCAATGAGTAAGCCGGCCGTGGTGGTCTAGCGGTTCTAGGCGCTCAGTCCAGAACCGCGCGACTGCTACGGTCGCAGGTTCGAATCCTGCTTCGGGCATGGATGTGTGTGATGTCCTTAGGTTAGTTAGGTTTAAGTAGTTCTAAGTTCTAGGGGACTGATGACCTCAGCAGTTAAGTCCCATAGTGCTCAGAGCCATTTGAACCATTTGAACCAATGAGTAAGAACCTCCTTCTGCTTGAGAATCACCACTGGAGAAACCAGTGCACATCTTACTATATATAATGGAGGCTCCGCCCACTTCTGACGGTATGATGTAATTACTAACCAATGAGTTATAAGTCGAATAACAATGTAAAATTTTTTAGTTAAAAGAACATTGTCAAGAAATAAAAATAAACACACACTAAACTTATCTTATTTAACAACTATTGTCAATTACGAAGCGCTAAAAATATTTAAACATGTAGGATAAATGAACTTCGTTTTGACAGTACATGAGTTGCCGTCTCAAGGCCTGTTAGTGAACTATTTCGAACCACTGGTTGCCATGGTGAAGTTGGACGCCGTTACAAAGGTGAGGCAGCAGGCTTCTTTCCACTGAAGTTGTAAAGACGACAGGCAAACTAGTTGTTGCCATGGTGAAGATAAACGCCAGTGCAAAGATGTGGCAGCAGGCTTATTTCTAACGCAGTTGTTGCGAAAGTGGAATGGCAATTGTCACGTCAGACGATGTACTATTCAGCAGCAACATGACTTTATTAAAACTATTTTCAATGAGGAGGCTGCAATAATCATTAGCTGGCGTGTATAGTACATGCTGCGCTGATACGATACGAAGTAGTTGTGCATATTTATGAAATATTGCCTATGAAGATCCTATGTAGATTGCAAATTTCTTTTTAATTAGATGGCCGGTCGGAGTGGCCGAGCGGTTCTAGGCGCTTCAGTCTCGAACCGCGCGATCGCTACGGTCGCAGGTTCGAATCCTGCATCGGGCATGGATGTGTGTGATGTCCTTATGTTAGTTAGGTTTAAGTAGTTCTAAGTTCTAGGGGACTGATGGCCTCAGATGTGTAGTCACATAGTGCTCAGAGCAATTTGATTTTTTAATTACATGTGACAATTTTTAAAAAGGCATTGCTATTACTTAAGTTGCACGCCAGTCTTATAAGCAAATAAAAATATTGAAAATGGAGGGAATTTAAAATTATAATACTATGAGTCGTAATGTCAAAAATAAAAGGATGTGAATTAGCAATATGCAGTCTAACAGCATATAAGCAAATATTCTAAAACAGATAGTCATAAAATAATGTTTGGTGAAATAAAATTACAAAGTAAAGATAAAATATTTCCTAAAAGTCTTAATAATTTTAAAAACGAAGGACAGAAGAGTGAACATTCTGAAGCAGATCTTCGAAAAGCTAAAAAAAAATGTTTGTCTTTGAACAGAAGTTGTTCGTTTGAAACACATAACGGATTACTTTTGTGAAGTGAAAAGATTTCAGTTTCTTCTTAAGTTTTTAGCAGTAGTCCTTTTGACACAGTAGTGATTCTCCAGCAGAAGGAGGTTCTTACTCATTGGTCTGAAGATGACCACAGTACTGGCCGAAACCGGTCACCGTAATAAATAAATTGTGATCAAGACTGTTTTTAATATACTGGACGTCGCTACACCTGTTCCCCTGATTCTACTGAACAGTGTGGTAAGCAGGTTCAAATGGCTGTACGGCATAGTATTTATGGAGACACGGAGAGATTTGCACAGCACAGGCTAGCGTGAGGAACTGCAGTCTTGGAGTAAAGAACACAACAACATTTGCAAAGTAACGTCTGTTGCAATGGATAATGACGTTTCACGCCTCATTCGGTGGAATGACGAGGCGAAAGTAGGCGATATATACATAGTTAATGGCTGGGCTTTATAGCTGGAGTTAACGTTGCGCGCTCCAGACAAGCGTCGTAGCACGCACCGACGCGGAAACCCGTTACTCCGGTGCTGGCTGCTGTTTTGCAAGCGAACGCTGTCAATTAAAGGAACGTGGCAAGCGTTCCGGGAAGCTCCGAGGCGGCAGCTGCTGGGGCACGTGCAATAGGGAGGGACACAGCACGCCACTTTCCTACTCGGTGTGTCTACAGTCCCCAGACTGGTTTGATACAGCCCTCCATGCTGGACTCTCCTGCGCCACAAGTCTCCTTATTGCTGAATAACTACTCACTCTCATAAATTAAGGATAATGCTGATACATGGTGAAACAACGTTCTGGTGGCGGTTTGCGGGTTTAAATCACCTCGGGGTATGACCATGTGGTGCATTTGACCTGCGGTCGCCACACGGTGGCGCTGGCAGCAGTCCACATACGTAGAGGTGTGTTGGTGCATGTCAGAGTACGGTGCAGCGAGTAAGTGTGCAGACGTTTTCAGACGTGCTAATGGTGACTGTGTGTTGAAAATGGCTCAAAGAACGCATATTTGTGATGTTATGAGGGTTAGAAAACTAGGCCAACTGGAGGCTAGTGAAACACAGCAGGTCGTAGCACGGGCCCTCCGTGTGCCACAAAGTGTTATCGCAGTATTGTGCCAACGATTCCAGCAGACAGGGAACATGTCCAGGCGCTACAGTACGGGACGTCCGTAGTGTACAACACCACCAGAGGACCGATATCTCACCATCAGTGCCCGCAGACGGCCACGGAGTACTACAGGGAGCCTTGCCCGCGACTTTACCGCAGCCACTGGAACAGCTGTCTCCAGACACACAGTCTACAGACGACAGAACAGACACAGTTTATTCGCCCGGGGACCTTCAAAGTGCATTCCACTGACCCCTGGTCATAGGAGAGCCCGTAAACCCTGGTGTCAAGAACACAGTACATTGTCATTCGAGCAGTATCCCAGGTTATGTTCACGGACGGGTCCAGGTATAGTCTGAACAGTGATTGTCGCCGGGTTTTCTTCTGGCGTGAACCAGTAACCAGATACCAACCCCTTAATGTCCTTGAAAGGGACCTCTCTGGAGGTCGTGGTTAGATGGTGTTGGGTGGGATTATGACTGGTGCACGTACACGCCTGCATGTCTTTGAGAAAGGAACTGTAACAGGTCATGTGTATGGGGACGCCATTTTGCACCGTATGTCTGTCTTTTCAGGGGTTCAGTGGGTCAACCTTCCTCCTGATGGATGATAATGCACGGCCCCACCGAGCTGCCATCGTGGAGGAACAGAAGATATCAGGCGAAAGGAGTGGGCTTATAGATATGTGCCGTGTGTGTTCCCTATGTGCCTATGCTATTAGCGCCAGTTTTGTGTAGTGCCACGTTGTGTGGCACCACATTCTGCAGTTATCCTTAATTTATAAGCATGAGTGTACTACAACCTACATCCATCTCAACGTACAAGAAAACTCCGTCCACAGGACCTGGCATTCCCCTCCGTACCGACCGACCGCCGTGTTATCCTTCGCTAGCGGCGTCACTGGATGTCCTACAGAGAGTCGTGAGGTCAGCTCACCCCTCTCCCGCCGTTGCCAGTTTTCATGGACGGGAGCCGCTATTGCTCTATCAAGTAGCTCTCCAAATGCCATCACGAGGCTGAAGGCAACCCCGTACCAGTCCTCCCATGGAGGAAAAATCTCTGGGAATCGAACTCGAGACCTCCATAAGGCAGTCAGCCACGGTTACCACTCAGGTAGGGAGGCGGACACATCCAACTCAACCAGTAGTGAAAGTGGACTCAACGGTATACCTAGCTTTTCCGTTGCGTGCTTTAACTAGAGAAGTAAATGCGCGAATCATCAGTCAGATGTGGGAAGTGAGTATTTGTTTACACTGAACTACTTTGCCCCACCCAAACCACCACTTTTATAAATCGCGATATATTTCGGAAAAACACCAAACACACGCTAAAATGATAAAAATAACGAAGCACCACGAAGGAATTATACGTATGGGACGGAAATCGGTATATGTGATGTACTCGTATAGACAAACAAATGATTAAAATTTCAGAATAATTCGTTAATTTATTCAACAGAAACAGCGTCACACACTGCGGAAGTCAGTAACGCGTTGGTCCACCTCTGGCGCTTATACAAGCAGTTGTTCGTCTTGGTATTGATTGACAGATTTGTTGGATACCCTCCTGGCGGATATTGTGCCAGATTCTGTCCAATCTGCGCCTTAGATCATCAAAATCGCAGTAAGGCTGCTATCCCCCCTCTGTCCAGGGCGTTCAGATATGTCTTCGGCCTGGAAGGTCAGTGATTGGAGCAGAATTATGTTCAGTTATGAGTCCTGCTTCGAAATGAGACCAGATGGCCAAAGAAGGCGTGTCTGGAATTGCTCAGGACAGCGGTGGGATATCAAACTGACTTTCGCCCGCCATATGGCCCGACATCCAAGATTGATGGTCTCGGGTGCCATTTCTTTTGATAGCAGGACTCCTCTGGTTGTCACCCTTACAGCTCAGCGATGTCGTCGATATTCTGCGCCCCGTTTTATTGCTCTTCATGGCAAGCCATTCACGGCTTCCATTTCAGCAAGATAATGCCCGCCCGTTTGTCTTCATGGTTGCCAAACCCTACAATGGCCAGCTAGGTTGCCGAGAACCTTTGGAGCATTATAGGCAGGAGCCTCCAACCAGCTCTCGATCTCGACGATCTAACGCACCTATTGGACAGAACTTGGTCTGAATATCCCTCAGGAGGATATCCACTATTTCTATTAATCAGTGCCAAGCCGAAGGCCCACATGTGGACTAAGGCCTTACTGACTTGCTTAATTTGTGAAGCTCTTTCTCTTGAATAAAACAACTAATTTTTCTCAAATTGTAATCATTTGTTTATCGGACATTTACATAACATCTACCGATTTCCGTACCTTTCAGATAATTCCTTCATGGTGCGTCGTTATTTCTTTTCTCAGATTGTAACTGTGACAATCAAGATTATAATTTTCATACTTGGTCGCCGACCGTTGTGACCGAGCGGTTCTAGGCGCTTCAGTCCGTAACCGCGCTGCTGCAACGATCGAAGGTTCGAATCCTGCCTCGGGCATGGATGTGTGTGACGTCCTTAGGTTACTTTAAGTAGTTCTAAGTTTAGGGGACTAATAATAATGTCATGTGACTAGGGCCTCCCGTCGGGTAGACACGAAAAGGTTTGATATTACGTTATGAATTTCGCAAGTCAGGCGCGGAAAATATGTAGGAAATTGTGGAAAAGATGAACAGTGTAAATTTACCACATAATCGAAGATAAGCGTTTTCAACGTTTTCGCTCCAGCAAACATTCTTTTCTCCGTCTTTTCCGTACATGTCACTTCATTCAAGAGGCACATTGTCTGTGAACTATTTACAAACATATGTATGCAAATGTGCCTCTTGAATGAAGTGACATGTACGGGAACGATGGAGAAAAGAATGTTTGCTGGTGCTAAAACGTTAAAAACGCTTGTCTTGGATTATGTGGTAAGTTTACACTGTTCATCTTTTCCACAATATCGCGCATATTTTCCGCGTTGAGTTACGAAATTCATAACGTAACATCAAACCTTTTCGTGACAGAAATATGCATGTCACCTCATAAAGTATGTTGTTGTTGTTGTTGTTGTCTTCAGTCCTGAGACTGGTGTGATGCAGCTCTCCATGCTACTCTATCCTGTGCAAGCTGCTTCATCTCCCAGTACCTACTGCAACCTACATCCTTCTGAATCTGCTTAGTGTACTCATCTCTCGGTCTCCCTCTACGATTTTTACCCTCCACGCTGCCCTCCAATGCTAAATTTGTGATCCCTTGATGCCTCAAAACATGTCCTACCAACCGATTCCTTCTTCTAGTCAAGTTGTGCCACAAACTTCTCTTCTCCCCAATCCTATTCAATACCTCCTCATTAGTTACGTGATCTATCCACCTTATCTTCAGTATTCTTCTGTAGCACCACATTTCGAAAGCTTCTATTCTCTTCTTGTCCAAACTAGTTATCGTCCATGTTTCACTTCCATACATGGCTACACTCCAAACAAATACTTTCAGAAAGGACTTCCTGATACATAAATCTATATTCGATGTTAACAAATTTCTCTTCTTCAGAAACGCTTTCCTTGCCATTGCCAGTCTACATTTTATATCCTCTCTACTTCGACCATCATCAGTTATTTTACTTCCTAAATAGCAAAACTCCTTTACTACTTTAAGTGTCTCATTTCCTAATCTAATTCCCTCAGCATCACCCGATTTAATTTGACTACATTCCATTATCCTCGTTTTGCTTTTGTTAATGTTCATCTTATATCCTCCTTTCAAGACACTGTCCATTCCGTTCAACTGCTCTTCCAAGTCCTTTGCCGTCTCTGACAGAATTACAATGTCATCGGCGAACCTCAAAGTTTTTACTTCGTCTCCATGAATTTTAATACCTACTCCAAATTTTTCTTTTGTTTCCTTTACTGCTTGCTCAATATACAGATTGAATAACATCGGGGAGAGGCTACAACCCTGTCTCACTCCTTTCCCAACCACTGCTTCCCTTTCATGCCCCTCGACTCTTATTACTGCCATCTGGTTTCTGTACAAATTATAAATAGCCTTTCGCTCCCTGTATTTTACCCCTGCCACCTTTAGAATTTGAAAAAGAGTATTCCAGTCAACATTGTCAAAAGCTTTCTCTAAGTCTACAAATGCTAGAAACGTAGGTTTGCCTTTTCTTAATCTTTCTTCTAAGATAAGTCGTAAGGTCAGTATTGCCTCACGTGTTCCAACATTTCTACGGAATCCAAACTGATCTTCCCCGAGGTCTGCATCTACCAGTTTTTCCATTCGTCTGTAAAGAATTCGCGTTAGTATTTTGCAGCCGTGGCTTATTAAACTGATAGTTCGGTAATTTTCACATCTGTCAGCACCTGCTTTCTTTGGGATTGGAATTATTATATTCTTCTTGAAGTCTGAGGGTATTTCGCCTGTCTCATACATCTTGCTCACCAGCTGGTAGAGTTTTGTCATTACTGGCTCTCCCAAGGCCGTCAGTAGTTCTAATGGAATGTTGTCTACTCCGGGGGCCTTGTTTCGACTCAGGTCTTTCAGTGCTCTGTCAAACTCTTCACGCAGTATCGTATCTCCCATTTCGTCTTCATCTACATCCTCTTCTATTTCCATAATATTGTCCTCAAGTACATCACCCTTGTATAAACCTTCTATATACTCCTTCCACCTTTCTGCCTTCCCTTCTTTGCTTAGAACTGGGCTGCCATCTGAGCTCTTGATATTCATACACGTGGTTCTCTTCTCTCCAAAGGTCTCTTTAATTTTCCTGTAGGCAGTATCTATCTTACCCCTAGTGAGATAAGCTTCTACATCCTTACATTTGTCCTCTAGCCATCCCTGTTTAGCCATTTTGCACTTCCTGTCGATCTCATTTTTGAGACGTTTGTATTCCTTTTTGCCTGCTTCATTTACTGCATTTTTATATTTTCTCCTTTCATCAATTAAATTCAATATTTCTTCTGTTACCCAAGGATTTCTAGCAGCTCTCGTCTTTGTACCTACTTTATCCTCTGCTGCCTTCACTACTACATCCCTCAGAGCTACCCATTCTTCTTCTACTGTATTTCTTTCCCCTATTCCTGTCAATTGTTCCCTTATGCTCTCTCTGAAACTCTGTACAACCTCTGGTTCTTTCAGTTTATCCAGGTCCCATCTCCTTAATTTCCCACATTTTTGCAGTTTCTTCAGTTTTAATCTACAGGTCATAATCAATAGATTGTGGTCAGAGTCCACATCTGCCCCTGGAAATGTCTTACAACTTAAAACCTGGTTCCTAAATCTCTGTCTTACCATTATATAATCTATCTGATACCTTTTAGTATCTCCAGGGTTCTTCCACGTATACAACCTTCTTTCGTGATTCTTAAACCAAGTGTTAGCTATGATTAAGTTGTGCTCTGTGCAAAATTCTACTAGGCGGCTTCCTCTTTCATTTCTTAGCCCCAATCCATATTCACCTACTATGTTTCCTTCTCTCCCTTTTCCTACACTCGAATTCCAGTCACCCATTACTATTAAATTTTCGTCTTCCTTCACTATCTGAATAATTTCTTTTATTTCATCGTACATTTCTTCAATTTCTTCATCATCTGCGGAGCTAGTTGGCATATAAACTTGTACTACTGTAGTAGGTGTGGGCTTCGTATCTATCTTGGCCACAATAATGCGTTCACTATGCTGTTTGTAGTAGCTTACCCGCATTCCTATTTTCCTATTCATTATTAAACCTACTCCTGCATTACCCCTATTTGATTTTGTGTTTATAACCCTGTAGTCACCTGACCAGAAGTCTTGTTCCTCCTGCCACCGAACTTCACTAATTCCCACTATATCTAACTTTAGCCTATCCATTTCCTTTTTTAAATTTTCTAACCTACCTGCCCGACTAAGGGATCTGACATTCCACGCTCCGATCCGTAGAACGCCAGTTTTCTTTCTCCTGATAACGACATCCTCCTGAGTAGTCCCCGCCCGGAGATCCGAATGGGGGACTATTTTACCTCCGGAATATTTTACCCAAGAGGATGCCATCATCATTTAATCATACAGTAAAGCTGCATGTCCTCGGGAAAAATTACAGCTGTAGTTTCCCCTTGCTTTCAGCCGTTCGCAGTACCAGCACAGCAAAGCCGTTTTGGTTAATGTTGCAAGGCCAGATCAGTCAATCATCCAGACTGTTGCCCCTGCAACTACTGAAAAGGCTGCTGCCCCTCTTCAGGAACCACACGTTTGTCTGGCCTCTCAACAGATACCCCTCCGTTGTGGTTGCACCTACGGTACGGCCATCTGTATCGCTGAGGCACGCAAGCCTCCCCACCAACGGCAAGGTCCATGGTTCATGGGGGGAGGATAAAGTATGTATTAAGACAAATTACACCTGATGAAAGACCCACAGGGCACGAAATGCATCGTGTACTTAATAAAACACGAAAAGCTGTGACTGAAGGCGTTTTTTAATTCATACCTCCAGTGCTATTTTTATCCAAAGATTTCTTTAATTTCGCTACAAGCGGTATTCATTTATACCACAGGCTTGTATCTTTGTCAGCTACGTATTTCCAATCTAGCCGTTCATGGTTTGTTATTTGCATTCTTCTGTGACTTATTTTTTAGACGCCTGTATTCTCTTCCACCTCCTTCATTTGCTGCATTTTTCAATTCCCTCCTTTCATCAATTAAATTAAGTGTTTCGTTTGTTATCCACGGATTTCTACTGATACTTTTCTTTTTACTTATTTAGGAACTGATCAAATCGATAATATCTTACGCGATTTCAGTAACGCAGAAAAGTCTCCACATTCAGCTTTCGCGAAGCTTTAAGAAGCACAGTCTACTTTGACATAGTGATGTGTAGACCCAAGTGTGATAACGAACGGTCAGATAGCGAGTTTATTTCCGGGCGAACTCTGCTCCCGTGGGAGGCCTACATCCGCGCCGCAACGTCCCGCTTCGGAGCTGTTTTCGCTCGCCGCACCGCACCAAACAAATGCATTCCGCGCTCTAAATATAGCACGCGCTGGCGCCACTGGCTGTGTCACGGCGCCGCTGCGAGCGACCAACACAACCTGCAAAACCTGCAAAACTTCGCAATACAATGGCACAGCGCACGCAGAAATATTAAAAAAAAATCATACAACGGGAAATGTCAACGTGTGGACTGTATGCATTGTCGTACGATTTACAAACATAGCGTGAAATTTCTCTGTCCCTGTTGCTACCCATTTTAAAGTTGGAGGAGGTGAAGGACGAGATTAGTATTTCACGTCCCGTCGACAACGGGGTCATTAGAGACGGAGCACAAGCTCGGAAGAGGGAAGAATGAAGAAGGAAAGCGGCCGTGCCCTTTCAAAGGAACCATCCAGGGATTTCTTGTGAGAGGTACCTATGGGACCAAACTGTTAAGGTCATCGGTCCCTAGGCTTACACACTACTTAATCTAACTTAAAACTAACCTACGCTAAGAACAACACACACACCCATGCCCAAGGGAGGACTCGAACCTCAGTCGGGGGGGGGGGGGGGGGGGGGGGGGGGGGGAGCTGCGCGAACCGTGGCAAGGCGCCTAAGACCGAACGGCTACCCCGCGCGGCTCAGGTATTTGTCTTTAGCGATTTAGGGAAATAACGGAAAACCTATATTAAGGTGGCTGAACGCGGGTTAGAACCGACGTCCTCCCGAATGCGAGTAAAGCGTGCTAACCACCACGCATTTTTAAGCTCTTTATAGGAAAAATAAGGCCGCCATTTTCTCTCGGCATGCCGCAATCTACAGTTCGTGATTGGCTAAGTTTCGTCACTTTATGCTTCCGGCCATATTTTGCTGTTATGTTTCGAGTGTGGCACTTGTCTGATAAGAACTTTAGGATGTTTCGAATCGTATAAAGCTACAGTGTTTTCGGCTGCACTTTTGGAAACCAGGAGGAAACGAAATTTTACAGGATTTATGCTGAAGGGAAAGATACAACAAGAAGAATTTTTATAGATAGCCGGCCGTTGTGGCCGAGCGGTTCTAGACGCTTCAGTCGATAACCGCGCTGCTATTACGGTCGCAGGTTCGAATCCTGCCTTGGGCATGGATGTGTGTGATGTCCTTAAGTTAGTTAGGTTTAGGTAGTTCTAAGGTCTAGGGGACTGATGACCACAGATGATAAGTCCCATAGTGCTCAGAGCCATTTGGACCAATTTATACATAACTATAGATCAAATTACGATTTAAGATTCGTCGCCGAGTATATCATGTATCAATGAGATAAAGTGATCTAACGTGAACAAATTCATGATCAAAGTTGGTGTGTACTGCTGTATGTCTTAACGTTTCCGTCTTAATTTGTCCGTGGAAGGTTGACACAAAAGTGGAGGTAACGAGTAAGTAGATCAACAAATCTGATTATTGTTTTGGAATTGACGATAAATTCTGGAAGATTCTTGCATGCTTTGCTAATTCACTTGCATTAATGTATCATTACAGCGAACAAAGTAATAAAACAAGATAAGAAAAACACATAATACTTGGTAACTGTAACAGGAACAGTTCAGTAGATTTTTAACTCCTCGTTTTTTACGCCTACTTCTATGCTACTTTAGATAATTTCAAACGCTAATATTAAAATCAACATGAGCGCCGAACAAAGTTTGCTGTATATCGTTATACAAACGTCAGTACACAAATACAGTGATCTGTACAAGATTTCTGTTTCAATTAAAATGTGCATGGAGGATACTGTTTATTGCATGTCCTTTATCCCGAAGGTATTTATGCTTTGCACAGTATTTGGCTTCAGTAAAACTCCTTTAAGCGAAATATAACAACATTGTTACACACAAAGTACATAATATACTGTGGTGCTATTTCGGTAAAAGAGAGATTCCGAAATCACAGTACTCGTTATGAGGAATTTATAACACGAAATTTATAACACGATCTCTTAGTTAAAACTTTCTGTCAGAGGAGAATGGTATCTCTCCTACTAAATATTTTATCATAGCTTGATGTTTTTTTTTTTTTAATTCGCTAAGGAAAACTGCTGAATAATTCCGTTGTTTGCCCTTAGTTTTGTTTTTTCCTTGTAAAAACGGTGTTTCCTGACCTCGTGCTGGTAAACGGTATTTTGTTCTGTTTATGATGATTCCAGATGATCAATTTACTGCTACTGATGCCATCACTAGCTATTTGAGCTAGCTGCCGTCTGTCATTGTAGCTGTTGATAAGTTGAACGGTTTTGAAGTTGCAGTGTAAAGAGTGGAACCCTGCTCAGACTTCAAGAAGAATATAATAATTCCAATACCAAAGAAAGCAGGTGTTGACAGATGTGAAAATTACCAAACTATCAGTTTAATACGTCACGGCTGCAAAATATTGAAGCCAATTCTTAACAGACGAATGGAAAAACTGGTAGAAGCCGGCCTCGGGGAAGATCAGTTTGGATTCCGTAGAAATGTTTGGGACACGTGAGGCAATACTGACCCTACGACTTACCTTATAAGAAAGAATAAGGAAAGGCAAACCTAAGTGTCTAGCATTTGTAAACTTAGAGAAAGCTTTTGACAATGTTGACTGGAACACTCTCTTTTAAATTCTGAAGTTGGCGGGGGTAAAATACAGGGAGCGAATAGCTATTTACAATTTGTACAGAAACCAGATGGCAATTATAAGAGTCGAGAGGCATGAAAGGGAAGCAGTGTTTCGGAAGGGAGTGAGACAGGGTTGTAGCCTACCCCGATGTTATTCAATGTAGCCTACCCCGATGTTATTCAATCTGTATATTGAGCAAGCAGTAAATGAAACAAAAGAAAAATTCGGAGTAGGTATTAAAATCCATGGAGAAGAAATAAAAACTTTGTCGTTGGCCGATGACATTGTAATTCTGACGGACACAGCAAAGAACTTGGAAGAACAGTTGAACGGAATGGTCAGTGTCTTGAAAGGAGGATATAAGAAGAGCATCAACAAAAGCAAAGCGAGAATAATGGAATGTAGTCGAATAAAATCGAGTGATGCCGAGGGAATTAGATTAGGAAATGAAACACTTGAAGTAGTAAAGGAGTTTTGCTATTTGAGGAGCAAAATAACTGATGATGGTCGAAGTAGAGAGGATATAAAATGTAGACTGGCAATGGCAAGGAAAGCGTTTCTGAAGAAGAGAAATTTGTTAACATCGAGTATAGACTTAAGTGTCAGGAAGTCTTTTCACGAAGTATTTGTATGGAATGTAGCTATGTACGGAAGTGAAACGTGGACGATAAATAGTTTGGACAAGAAGAGAATAGAAGATTTCGAAGTGTGGTGCTACAGAAGAATGCTGAAGATTAAATGGGTAGATCACATAACTAATGAGGAAACATTGAATAGGATTGGGGAGAAGAGAAGTTTGTGGCACAACTTGACCAGAAGAAGGGATCGGTTGGTAGGACATGTTCTGAGGCATCAAGGAATCGCCAATTTAGTATTGAAGGGCAGCGCGGAGGGTAAAAATCGTAGAGGGAGACCAAGAGATGAATACACTAAGCAGATTCAGAAGGATGTTGGTTGCAGTAAGTACTGAGAGATGAAGAAGCTTGAACAGGGTATAGTAGCATGGAGAGCTACATCAAATCAGTCTCTCGACTGAAGACCAGAACGACGACAACATAGAGGCAGTATGGCTCAATATCTCTGTAGGAGATTCCAGTGACATGTTGACTCCAAGACGCGTCGGTCCGCTGCACTACGGCGGGAAAAAGGAGGTCCGACCCGACATTAGTAGGTATTCCGTGACTTTTGTCACTTCAGTGTACTGTAACAGGCAAAGTATCAGTGGCATCGCGACGGTCCTAACATGGCGGCCGCAGGCAAGTCGGCCATACTTTGCTCTTGGAGAGGTTTACCGCTAACTGCTAAGCGCTGCGCTCAAGTCTAAAAAAGAGGACGGCTACAACATAATTACACTGTTTGAGTTTCTCGATAAGATTTCAATGTTGTGTGATGATATGTGAAGAAATATGGCTACAGAACCAGAGGGAAACAGCTTCAGACATTTGCAGTATCACAGACTGTTCAGTAGTTCCGCAAGGAATGGTATACAACTCATAGCCGAGAAACACGGTGGTAGCAAATAGATCCTAACCGTCAGTGTCCATAGACGAGTGTGAAGCCTTACAAAGATGATCAGGGATTGCTGTCGTCAGTGAAGGTAGGTCCACCTCAACCAGTTTCCGAGCAAGCACCGCGAAGAGCACTGCGTACTGCGGACATTTGGAGTAGGGTACTATGCAAACAGGCATTGCTCAGTGGAAAATAAAGCTGCATACTCCAATTGGCCACCAACACAGAAACTGGACACTAGCTGGACAGCCTCTCCAGCAGCGAACAGGAAACAAAAAATTCGAAGTTAATCTAGTTTAGGACAATATATTTTAAGTAATAATTTTCTTTATGCATTAACGCCTCAAGATGAGCAGAACATGCTCGAAACGCGTTGCGTTATGTTAAGTTAGCCATAAAACAAGTAAAATTCACTGGCAGCACAAAATAGAGCCGCGCGTGATTAACCGAGCGGTCTTGCGCGCTGCAGTCATGGAATGTGTGGCTAGTCCCGGTGGAGGTTCGAGTCCTCCCTTCGGGCATGGGTGTGTGTGTTTGTTCTTAGGATAATTTAGGTTAAGTAGTGTGTAAGCTTAGGGACTGTCGGCCGCGGTGGTCTAGCGGTTCAGGCGCTCAGATCGGAACCGCGCGACTGCTACGGTCGCAGGTTCGAATCCTGCCTCGGGCATGGATGTGTGTGATGTCCTTAGGTTAGTTAGGTTTAAGTAGCTTTAAGTTCTAGGGGACTGATGACCACAGATGTTAAGTCCCATAGTGCTCAGAGCCATTTGATTTTTATTTATTTATTTATTTACTCTTTTTTTTTTTTACTGATGACCTTAGCAGTCCCATAAGATTTCACACACATAGAAAGTACAAATAAATGAGGCTGTATTTTTGGTTTGTACATACTGTTTGAAGTATGTGTTTTCATATCAATACCAAGTAATTTTCCATAATTGACATTACCAAGAGATGGCGGGAAGGGGCGTTAATTTTTATTGAATTGTATCAACAACACACTTTCTGTGAGGTACTTATGTGTAAATGTGGCCCAGAACCTGAAAATACCCTTCAGCACACTTTAAGTGATATCAATACACATTCAACACCGATATAATGACCACCACAAAAAAAAAATGAAAAATGCAAAAATTGTTTATTGTTGCTGACTTTTACTCTCAATGTACTTTTTAAAGAGGCACTGGTTTGTAAGGCAGCCCCTGAACCTGTAAATACGGTATTCACTGGGTGAAGTAACTCAGCTACTCACACTTAGATTTTTGAGTTAAGTTTAACTGAACAGTTTAAAACATTTATTCAATCTGGCAGAAGGATTCGTTAAAAACAGTCAGTATATTTCTTGAAAATTTTAAAATTTAACGCAACTGACTAGATTAAATATTTTCAAAGGTGGGCATAAAGCCGCCGCCCCCTCCCCTCTCCGTACTGCGAGGGTTTACAAAGATTATGGTTGTTTGTACCCCAATTCCGATACTACACTCCGACTTTCCATATCACCGATGGTAGCTCACAACCACACTTTCAGCATTCGGTCCTGGGCTACGCGAACTGAAATGACGTGACAGACAGAGTGAATACACCCTGACATGACCGTGACGTGACGACATTTGTGAATATTGAAATTACAATTACGTCACTACCATTAGCTGCTGACAGGCGTTCATACACACCAACGGGGGCAGTCGAAAAAGTGTGTCCCGACCGACTCGAACACGGGATCTCCTGCTTACATGGCAGGCGCTCTAGCCATCTTTTTTTTTTTGCCTGTTTTTCTTCTCATTTTGTCCGGCATTGTTCGTTGCGTTTGGTCTGGGCAGACGTCACAAGACATACGCTCAAGTTGATCGTTGATTCCTTTACTCAGTTTTTTTTATTACAAAAGACAAGCGGCCCTATGACCCAACACGCTCAGCTACCGTACCGACCTTTCCATTTTCTTCGTTGCATCTGGTCGTTGCGGTCGTCGCAAGACAGACGTTTCATTTCGTCGTTGATCCATTAACTCAGTTTTTTTATTACAGAGGGCAAGCAACCCTATGACCTAACACGCTGAGCTACCGATCTATCTGACAAGGGGAAGGCCTCAGACACGGTCAACCAATTCGGCCCAAATCTGGCAGGTCGCTTGTGTGCAACCTAAAACGAAGGAATCTAAGATATTTTGGGTCAACACCACCTCAATTTTGCAAAAAATCACCCCTAAAGGTTATGACGAGGAATCGTCTCAAAACTGGAGGGATCGATAGATGATTGTAAATAGAGCATCTTTCATCATCATGTATGGGGTCCGCAAACGCAAACTTTTCCAGAAATCGAGGAAAGAAACTTTTGCAACTGCCGCTTCCGTACCCACATGGTAAACGCTTTTCGCTGCCACCACCGTTAGCGCAACGGCCAAGGTTACTGGCTAGGAATCCGAAAACCCGGGTTCGAATCTCGAAGAAACCTAGCAGATCTTACTCTTTTCGTTTGTATATTTCCATATCTCAACTGATAGGGATAGGAGGGTTATTAAGGTAACTAAATCAATACGGAATGATAATAATAAGGTAGGCAAACTTATGTCCCAAACGCCGTGAGTTTAGTAAAGTATTAAACTTTTAAGCCTTGTTATTTGAAAACAACTCCGATTAAGAGTGCTCCGAATTTCTCACGAGGGATCACAGATAGCCAACTGCGCGACGCATGTTCACAGCGAGGCACGGGATGGAATGCACGCTGGGAGAGTTATGTTGTCCCGGTTGCCTTTTCATCATGTCAAAGCTGTGAAGCTGGAAGAGTGAAGGTGTCTAGCACGAACCTTATAGAAGTCAATTGGAAAGAGTTGTTTTCGTTATTAGGCTGAAGTAAACCTCGCGGATACATGTAGTGATTTTTCCATCGTTACTGCGCCGAGTGAAATACGTTTTGAGAATGAATACAGTGTTCTTCCTTTAAGTAACATATGACGAGTATTGTATGTAGTTTGTAGTAATTAGCTCGTCTGTTTATGCCGTAGTAGCTAGTTATTGACTCTTGTGTCATATCTCTCAGGTGCGCAATCTGAGTAATGGAGTATGTACACCCTTCGACTAGCGCTGTAATATATAGTTGGGAGCCTGTCACAGACGATGGCAAGAGGGAAGTTACCGACGCTGTGTTTTGGTTTATAAAAGTGTTGCAAGACAGATGCATTATCAATGCACTACCAGAAGCAGGCAGTTCTGTTTCTCGGCGTTCCAGATTGATAGGAGCGGTTAACGCAGAGCGAAAAAATAGTGGTTCAAATGGCTCTGAGAACTATGGGACTTAACATCTGTGGTCATCAGTCCCCTAAACTTAGAACTACTTAAACCTAACTAACCTAAGACCATCACACACATCCATGCCCGAGGCAGGATTCGAACCTGCGACCGTAGCAGTCGCGGGCTTCTGGACTGAGCGCCTAGAACCGCGAGACCACCGCGGCCGGCTCGCAGAGCGATTTTTGGAGCTGACGAACGAAATGACTTTAGTTGATACTGAAGTACTATACCATGAAAGCGAAGCAGAAGGTGATTCAATGGAAGATATCCCGACTAGTGACTTTAGTTGATACTGAAGTACTATACCATGAAAGCGAAGCAGAAGGTGATTCAATGGAAGATATCCCGACTAGTGAATCCCGAAACGGTCATAACACTTTGGAAATCTTCACGTCATTGGGAATATGTGCTTCATCTCATCCCGATGAGTATTACGAACCGGTTACTAAACGACTAAACTACGTCACTATACCCCTTGAAGAAAAAGTGAAGGCGGTAGCGCAAGGCAGGAATCATCCAAATTGAAACTTACAAACACTGCAAAAGAATGGAGGAACAACAGCCTTGAAAAGGAAGAAGGAGTTGAAATTGTGGGAAAGTGATATCGTTAAAGGTGGGACAAGATACGACAAATACCAGGCGATAAATACGTGGACATCGATTTGTAGAATCTCGATGTCGTAACGAGAATGTAACAACGAGAATACTTCAGGAGTAGGCTTCAAGTGCAGCGCTTCAATATACGGGCAACAATGATTTTACTTTTGCTGCATCATTATCTGGGGCAAGAAATTTCAAATCGGAGTATAAAATTCGTCAACGGCACGTCACTAAATACGTCTCTCATAAGGAGGTACAAAATATAGAAGATATACAGAAAGTGGCGGCTCTTTTCAGCACGCAAACGGCGTCACTTATGACCGGTTATAATCGTGATTACGTGATCAACACCGATCAAACGGGATGCGCGTATCGGATGAACATTCGACGCACGTTATCGCATAAGGCAGAAAAACAAGCCCTTGTCGCAGTTGGCAGTAAAAACAAATTAACACATTCGTACACGACACAAAATGCTTTCATAGCGTCTGGAAAAGGGTTGGCTAAGGTTTTCCTGCGTTTACAAGAAACGAATGTTACATTTGGTCCTCGGGTTATAGAAGAGGTCAATCCTTAAACCGACTCGTTGAAAAATGTTTGCATTACCTGCTCCAAATCCGGGAAACTAACGAATGTAATTTACAGAACATTTCTTGAGAATTTTTTAAAACCATACGTTTCTGATAACAAGTTTTGTCTAATATTGGATTCCTGGAGTGGACCAATTAATACGACAATAAATTACACAATGTTTATGGATGGCGAGGGTCAGGCGACGTGCACAGTAAAAGTAATACCGCCAAACCGCACACCTGTGTGTCAGCCGTGTCCGAAAGAACAGATGCCATCTTCATATTGTGAATAGTGGCAGTTATCCTCTCAGGGATAGTTTCTTGCAGTTTGTCTCCATTTAGAAAAATCACCGTCTATATATAAAAGGCACATGAACAGACGGACGCACGCGGGCGTCTCTCTCTCTCAAAAATGGTTCAAATGGCTCTGAGCACTATGCGACTTAACTTCTGAGGTCGTCAGGCCCCTAGAACTTAGAACTACTTAAACCTAACTAACCTAAGGACATCACACACATCCATGCCCGAGGCAGGATTCGAACCTGCGACCGTAGCAGTCGCACGGTTCCGGACTGCGCGCCTAGAACCGCGAGACCACCGCGGCCGGCCTCTCTCTCTCTCTCTCTCTCTCTCTCTCTCTCTCTCTCTCTCTCTGTGTGTGTGTGTGTGTGTGTGTGTGTGTGTGTGTGTACCAACTACAGGAGAGGCCCGGTTGACCTTGGCCGAGGGACGGCCACTTTGCTGCGTGATTTACTGGCGTGGCGTACGTGGCGTCGCGTCGCCGTGCGGTGCTAACGAGGCTGCCAACTGCGCCGGCCACACGCATTCCGCGGGTCAGCGCCGAAATAGCCGCCAGAGGGCTGGGCAAGGCCGCGACACGAGCGCCAAGCCGCCTGCAAATAAGTGCACGGAGCGGCGGCGACTGGAGTGCCAGTGCGTGCCCACGCCGACTCCCCGTAAACTGAGGCACACGTTCTGGGTGGAGATCAGGAATGAGGAAGCGCCGCGTCACTTTTCCATCAGAAACTATACGTTAATATCCGATCAATCGGTAAAAACAGAACCATTATAGAACTACTTTGCTGTCCGTCCGTTCGTTTAAAAAAAATCTTCTTCTTAGGAAGGGGTAGACGCACCAAATTGAAATTTATGTCAATTACTAAGGTCTACAATCTACTTCCCTTTGGTCTATAATGAAATTTGCCAGGAAGCAAGACTTTACAGTACAAGTAAAGGAAAAAATGCTGAAATTGTTAATTTGTAGTTACATCACACGAAAAAATGATTTTTGTCATTTTTGCTACCTGAATGTATGTCCGTCCATCTGTTGACACCCCTTTCTCTCAGCAAGGGCTAAATTCATCTCACACCCTGAGGTCTATGGTCCTTTGGTGGTGTAAAAAAGGTAACACTCAAACCTCCAGATGTCAGACGCTCAGATCGGCACCAAACGTTTTATGTTCCAACAAAAACACCGATTTAGTTCGTCCTATGCGCCGTCGTCCAGTAGAACTCGCGTAAACGGTAATTAAATGTAACACCAGAACTACGGAGCACAGGAAAGAGTGTTTTTGAGAAAAAGTTTTAATGTTTAATGATCTGGCGTGGGTGAGTTGGTAGAGCGTGATGGCGTTGTGCGTAAGGTCCCGCGGTTAAACCTCACTGGCGAGAATTTTTTTAACAGTTTACGCGTGAACTTTTATGTGGGAGAACATTTTCCTGACATGTAAAAGGACTTTTTGGACATTGTAGCATTGTTCTTTTGGCAGTCTGCTTTCATTTCTTTAGTTGAAAGTAGCACACCTATGGAGAACATTTGTGTAGGCAGACGTGGTCTTCTGTCGGACATATGCGACAGAATAGACACCATTCGAGATGAAGCAGCGAGTGCATTTGTAGTTTCACAGAATACACAAAGAACTGGAACAGTAGAATAAAGAAACTACTGCATCACAGCTCCGCACGTCTCATGCAATTGTTTCTTTATTTTTATGTTCTGACTGTATATACTGTGAAACTACAAATCTACTGTATAGGTTCACAACTTTCAACGACACGAAAGCAGACTGCGAAGAGAGCACTGCTGTAAACGGCAAACAGTCCTTTTATATGTCAAAATTTAAAACGGCTCTAAGCGCTATGGGACTTAACAGCTGAGGTCATCAGTCCCCTAAACTTAGAACTACTTAAACCTGACTAACCTAAAGATATCACACACATCCATGCCCGAGGCAGGATTCGAACCTGCGACCGTAGCAGCCGCGTGGTTCCGGACTGAAGCACCTAGAACCGCTCGGCCACCGCTTTTATATGTCGTAAACATGTTGTCTCATGTAGTACTTTAACGCATATTACAGTAAGAAAACGTAGTCTTCATTGGGGTTTGAACCCACGGCCCCTGGCCCAGCGCTCTAATGCTCTACCAAGTTCCCCACGGAAGCTGTGAGCGATAAATACTCACAGTTATGCTTTTCCTCTGCTCTAGTTCTGGTGTTACTATTAATTAACGTTTATGCATGCTGTACTGGATGACAGCACATAGTACGGTCTAAATCGCAATTTTGGTTGATACTCTATCGACATACAACGTTGTGTCTCACATCTGAAGCTTTGCTTGTAAAGTCACATCTGAAGCTTTGCTTGTAAAGCAATGCAAAAAAATGATATGTTTACTTCCGTCACATATTGTGACATCCGCAAATTCACTTATCAAAAATTGTAGGGTACTTGTCCGCTGATGTAAAATCATGAAATTTAGCATGAAGTTAGGTTTCACATTACAGGTAAAGGGGAAAAAAATCAGAAAATTGTTAATTTGTATCTACAGCACATGAAAAAATCTCTTTTGTCATTTGTTATCTGAAGTCAAACTTGAAATTAAAACATTCTCGAAAGTCTTGGAATCCGAGAGATACCTTGCCAGTATCAGTGCCGGCACCAGGCAAAAATCGTCGAGGTTATCGGTTCCTTGCATGGGTGAACTGTCTCTACGTATAGTTAAGTTCGTACGGAACCTTCAGTGCGCGCGAGTGTAACCGCACCTCGGCAATTTTTATTAAACGTTTTTGGACTCCATCTAGTCGCCTCCAGCAAAAGCAAGCAAACCATCATTTAAAAGTCGAGCATAGGACGAGCTACCGATGCTACTCCAGTGGAAGGCGGCAGTAACTAAATGGGGGGCGAAGATTTTAACCGTCGTCCTTCCAAATACGAGATCAATGTCATATCATAGTGTCACCTCGCTTGGTATTAGGAGGAGGTGAAGAAGAGACAGTAGTATAAGTTGCGTGATACTCAAGAAGGGAATAGGACAACACGGAGAAAACTACAAATGTATATCCATAATGAGTTCATGGGCATTGAAACACTTTCCATTGACCAATTGTGCAGCAGTCCAAGAAATCAGTCACATCCAGGTGCGTCGTTAGAAAGATACAATACGAGGGTCATTTGTAAGATGGCAAGAACTATGCCCCTAATGAAGTCTGTGGTGTCACCGCCAGACACCACACTTGCTAGGTGGTAGCCTTTAAATCGGCCGCGGTTCGGTAATATACGTCGGACCCGCTTGTCGCCACTATCAGTGATTGCAGACCGAACGCCGCCACACGGCAGGTCTAGAGAGACTTCCTAGCACTCGCCCAGTTGTACAGCCGACTTTGCTAGCGATGGTTCACCGACAAATTATGCTCTCATTAGCCGAGACGATAGTTAGCATAGCCTTCAGCTACGTTATTTGCTACGACCTAGCAAGGCGCCGCTATCCGTACTATTGATATTGTGAATCATGTACCATAAAGAGCGACGTTCTCCATGAATGGATTAAAGTTAAGTATTCCACCAGCTACGTCCGTTTTTCTCAATTCTAATTCCCTTGTCATGTTACAGACCTCACGCCAGCCTGCGTGAGCTGAGACGCGTGCATTTCGGCCTCCTTTAGAAAACATGGTTGGCTCTCCTGCCAACCACAACAAAGTCATTAAAGATCAGCTAACTCACGTTGATCGAACAGTAGGGCTGAACAAAAATGACTGACAAGGCACAATGCATCTTGTAGAGGGTATAGTATGGACGTATTGGAATAATTAATGTCTAGTGAATGTTTTTAAAGTGATTCACACGACATGAAAACTTTGTGGAAACGCGTCGATTTAATGGAGGCTAGTTTATCCCAGGGAAGTATACAGAGTGACTGTGGCCGGCTGGGGAGCGGCAAAGGGAAGCGACAATAGGCAGCTTAGGGCGGCTTAAGCTCTGAGAAAGCGGTAATGGGGCGCAGCCTCTAGCTGCCTTTAGATGAGTGACAGTGAGTGGCTGGTTGACCCCATGCTGGTGTACCGGGAAGCAGATGGAGAACTTGTAGACCTGTGATAAATGTCTGTCGTCCCGTTTTCAGTGAAACAGCGAGAAAGCCGCGCAGTTTCCACGAGGGTCTCATGAGCCGTGTATTGTAGAATTCTTCTCGCACTTCTCATTACGCGTGGGTCAGTCGATAGAACTAATTTTTGAGTTATCTCACCTTACTCCACGCAAACGCAATTTATTATCACTGTCTGGTAGAAGAGTCATGTAATGTGATGATTGAAGGTCGTGAGTTAAAATAAATCTGTGCTAATCGACTGCATATGTTTTCAATCAAGTAGTTGAAATCCCAAGTCACTTTTTTAATTAATTTTATGTTCAACATTTGCATCTGGTGTTCAACAGCTGAATATAACATCAATGTGCACCCCTTTTTAATTAAAAGGAGTCAATTCTGAATCAATTAATGTCAACACTGCCACCGCAGCTCAATCAGGAGTCACAGGGCCTTATTACTTTCTTTGCGTTATCCGACATTGCGGCAGTATTGCACTCTCTGTTGATCTGTTGGTCAATTACCTGGGGTGAACACACACCAAAACCAGATAAGTGACGGGTGGGGTGTTACACGTTCAGTAAATAATGACACACAGTTCTTTTCGCAGAAAATATTTAGTTCTAAGTTACAATTTGCTGATACTATCAATCAATATTTCAAATTCAAGTGGCTCTGAGCACTATGGGACTTAACATCTGAGGTCATCAGTCCCCTAGAACTTATAGCTACTTAAACCTAACTAACCTAAGGACATCACACACATCTATGCCCGAGGCAGGATTATAACCTTCGACCATAGCGGTCGCGTTTATACCTCTCAAGGTGTACAATTTACAGTTGGTGCTTATTGTACATTTTTTCGTTTTGTATTGGTACCTGTTACCTCCTCCCAAAAACGGAAAGAAAAGGGCTTACAAAAGAAGAGATAGGTTTCTTAGATCGAAGGCGAATTAGTGCTC
Source organism: Schistocerca gregaria (assembly GCF_023897955.1). Taxonomy (NCBI): domain Eukaryota; kingdom Metazoa; phylum Arthropoda; class Insecta; order Orthoptera; family Acrididae; genus Schistocerca; species Schistocerca gregaria. The sequence continues at coordinate 196,778,332 of NC_064926.1, forward strand.
ATAGCTCTTAAGATATGCAGTTTAGAACCCATGTTTACTAGACTTTTTTTTCCATATTACGACCTCTGAAAATTTGTCGCTGGAGTTCTGGTTCACCCTGTACATAGTTAAGAATTACACCATGTTTAACTAGCGCACGGTGTAAAGATGAACAAACTGAAGCAAATAAAACTGTCAGCCGTGATAACTTGTTTCATAGATGTGACGACAGCAGCACCGCTGTAAATTAGTCTTCAAGGTCGATGAAACGTTTGCCTCTGCGCTACGCTTATCGCCAGCAAAACTTAGCAGGCGCCAAAACAAAGCGGCAAAGACAGCGATAAACATCGTATACTTCCCAGGAGCTGCGAGGTGTTTTCTCAGTGCTGGCAGTTACCCCAGTGAATCACAGTGTTCCGCTTATAGACTTCAGCTGGTTAGCGGTAGTTTTCCAGCTGTCAAGCGATCACGCACTCCGCCCGCGCACGCCAATATGTGTGTGTGTGTGTGTGTGTGTGTGTGTGTGTGTGTGTGTGTTATTCCGAGCAACGCACATTGTCCTGCTGCAGTTACTTCCTCGACAGTGGATTAAGATCCAGCCAGCAGTTATACGCACGTTGCTGCTTGGCTACCCGTAATACTCAAGTGTGTTATCTCCCCTCTCACCAAATAAACTTCGATATGAATCACGGCTGTTCAGCGGCCAGGGAGACGCAGAAACTGCGCTCCGCACTGCTTGGCACGATGCACATTGCATATACACTCCCACGCTAAATGGAGCACGGCAGATTTACGAACACCAGATGTATCTTGCGCTCGTGATTACCGCCGGACATGCGCTCCCAAACACTGGAGTTCAGTCCACCGCGGTTTTGTTTACCAGATATTCTGCTAACGAGACAAGAAAATAGAGACAATATAGATGTGAAAATACGAACGCCCCTACAGACGTGATGTACGACAATCACATTTGCTTTGTACACTGACTGAGGATGTACACGTAACGATTCAAACTGCAGAGCTCAGAGGAGGAATTTCCCTAGTGAACATGGAAACGCCGAACGTGCAACAACTGTATTTAATTTGGTGAAAGACTAGTCTTTATTCTAGTACCCTACTTGGCTAGTAAGTATTATGCGAGTTATTCTTTTTATTTATTCGTGACAAAAACATCCAACTTCAGGATACACGACACACACGTAATATAAGTTATCAACTAGCTGCTACCCACGCGACCGCTACGGTCGCAGGTTCGAATCCAGCCTTGGGCATGGATGTGTGTGTTGTCCTTAGGTTAGTTAGGTTTAAGTTGTTCTAAGTTCTAGGGGACTGATGTTAAGTCTCATAGTGCTCAGAGCCATTTGAACTAGCTGCTAAACTGAAATTTGAAGGTAATGGTAAATTGGTACACGTGTAACGTTGCTGTTCTTTTTTTTAATGACAAGTTTAATGTCGCAATATTTCTCACCAAATTACATCTTTTCACACAGTTTTCAACTCGCCAACATAAAAACAGCGCAATGGATAACACATCTTTGCCAACATCAAAAAGTGAAATAACGTTATACACAACCATGTTAAATATTAACTCCCTGAAAGAACATTAATCTTAAGCACAATATTATGAAAGTTTAATTGGAAGTTTCTTTACATTAATCCTAAGCACAATAATATGAAAGTTTACTTGGACGTTTCTTTACAAAATTGCCCCTACACCTACGTTATGATGTTGGCCAGTACTACGAAAATCGTCCGATTCCGGTTCAAAGTTCGGTACTATTTAGGATGACAATGAAGTCTACGGTGGATGGTTAGCCAAGTGACAAATTTGAGCGCAAGGTTACCCAAGGTCGCTCGAGTTTACAGTGGACGCAAGCTGGTGAACCAACAAAGTTTACGCCTCTGCACGCGGTATTTACCTTAAGCTACGACTTCCTGCTGTCTCCAAGGCCACTCTCTCCCACTGAAATTCCTACAAAACTAACCTGTCCTTTGCTGACCTTTCCAGCAGAAACTTTCCCTATGTTTCTCGTTATGCGAGAAAACATGTACTCAGCCCTAGTCTTATTATTTGGCGATATACATGCGTATGGTTGGAGCAGCGTCCATCCCGCCCCCTGCCACGTCTTCACTGTTGTGTCCCCCTACCCTCCATCTCTACACCCTTCATCTCCTTTCCCAAGGTGGCTTCCATCAACTCCTCCTCCCGGATGATGCCCTCTCTCCCACCATTTATCCCTCCTATCAACTCTGATCCTCACTCCCTCTCCTTTCCTCTGTCCTTTTCCCGGGCTCCCTCTCCCCCCCTTCAATCCTCTTTCTTCCCCACCTCCCCTCTCTTTGCCCCCTTCTCTCCCCCAAGACCTTTTGCATTTCCCTCCTCTGCCTCCTCTGATTCCCTCTCGCGTCTGCCCTTCTCCCCCTTTATTAGTCCTCTCCCTCCTTGGTCCCCCCCCTTTTTCGGTTTTTTTCCCTCCCTCCCTCCTTGTTCTCCCCCTCCTCCAGGTCCCCCCATCTGCCTCTAGCTCGGGAGTGTCATCTTTGTGCCACTACTTTCGTGCAGTGTTCTACAGTGAGTGTCTTACAGTGAGTGTTCCGTGTTGCGTTTTTTTTTTTTTTTTGGAAGTGTTGCGAACGGCCATCATACTGTCCCTGGGTGTGCTTTTTATCTCTTGCGAACAGAAACCATACTGTCGCCATGTTTTTTAATTGTGTGTGTATTATGTTACTTGTCTCATTCCTGTGTCTTTTATTAACGTTGCCAACCCCTTTTGCTTTCTGTTTTAACTTTCGGTATTTTTCCGCCGTTTTACACTTGACTTCACCGTTTTATCGCCTTTTTTCTCGTTTCTTTTCTTCTTCCGTTTTTTAAAATAAAAGTCTGTAGGCTGTAAAGCAGCGTACTAAGCTGCTGCCAGCCCGCCTCCTTCGGGGGGGGGGATTGAAAATCAATAAAGAAAAATTTAAAAAAGCAGCGTGCGTATTATAACGCCCTCTCAGTTCTCGCTAGAACAATTAACTAATTTGGCTGGTTCGTTTCTCCACAGTTGGAGCTAAGCGTTGCTACAGGTAATTTCTAGATGAAGTGCAGCCGCTGTGAACGCAGTGTCCACACAAATTTCTTCTCTGTGTCGTATGGAGCGTTAAGCGCCCCATTCTGCACTGGACGCCAATTCAGAGAAGAGTCCCCCTACCAAAATTTCTCTCCTGTCCTTTCATCGCAGAACTGCCCCCCTCCACTTGGATTCCTTTTTCACATCACAGCTTTTTTCGACCTATAGGAGCGTGTCCTCCAGCTTGAATCACCTGGCCCGGGGTCGCTGTCCTCCTGCCTGCCACCCCTTTAAGTCGTTGCCGGCTTAACTCCCGCAGCACGGTTTCGCTACGCCGTTGTGGAGCCGGGTTTCCAAAACTGTTCTAAATTCCGCTCAACATGCATTGTATACGAATGGTGTGTTAATTACCGTCAGTTGACTGTCATCCATTTTTGCATAACATATTGATAGGCAAATGTTCTCATAACTGTCGGTATACGTTAGGTGTCATCTTCACCTTCTCATTGCAATTTGTAAAGGTCTCATGTAAGGTGCGAATCTGAGCATTTATTATGCCACCTTACACAAGTAATTCATAGTCTGTCGAACTCTGCTGTCACAAAGGGCTGATGACGTGGAATTTCTGCAAATTGCCTTTTGATCTCGCAACCCTTGTTATGAGACTGTTCACACTTTTCCTCGTGAGCCTTTTTCAGTGAAACCAGTAGCTGGATTTTCCAATGGTGTCATCATCCGATGGTGGTCAGATGTCACTTTCCACATAGATAATAGGGAATATATCTGTTGCCCAATGTTATTTGCTGCCCTCATGAAACCCACCCTGGACAACATTCTTGGAGGAGGAGGATGGTGATCATAATAACGGGTGTTTATCGGAGATAAGTACCTCATACATTTCACTGCATGTTTGGACAAGCAATTCCAGCTAAATGGTGGAGCGTATTCCACGGTGTAGGTTTCAGACATCCAATACTGAGCCTACACGACTCATTAAGAGCGATATCTGTTTATTTCGGCCGGCCGGTGGAGCCGAGCGGTTCTAGGCGCTACAGTCTGGAACCGCGCGACCGCTACGGTCGCAAGTTCGAATCCTGCCTCGCGCATGGATGTGTGTGATGTCCTTAGGTTAGTTAGGTTTAAGTAGTTCAAAGTCTAGGGGACTGATGACCTCAGCAGTTAAGTCCCATAGTGCTCAGAGCCATTTGATCCATTTCTGATGGCATCGGAAAGCACAATATGTGCATGTAACTCAGGTGGAGTGAATACATAGGACTTTATTATTTACTGACTTTCGGGACGCACCCATACAGTCATCTCAACAGTGGAGAGTCAGTTATGACGATAAGAACGTGAAGCCAACACAATACGGTGTGGTCGAGCGGAGAAAATCTCCGGTACGGCCGGGAATCGAACTCGAGCCCCCTTCAGTTAGCAACCCACCGTTGTGACCGCGCAGCTATCGAGGCGGACAACATAGGACTACTTCAAGGAAAGAAACATGATGACATTATGGAAGGAGAAGAGGACGTCGATGAAGATGAGCTGAGGAATGGGATACTGCGAGAAGAACTGTACTGTGCGCTGAAAGATTAGCAGAGAGAAGTAACATTGATCGCTCTTTAAAAGACAAAATAGCTGGGATAAAGTCGGTCAATCTTTTTCTGGAACACCACAAAACCAAACTATCAGAAACCAAGTTGGTTGGTTGATCTGGGGGAGGGAATCAAACAGCGAGGTCATCGGTCCCATCGGATTAGGGAAGGGTGGGGAAGGATATTGGCCGTTCCCTTTCAACGGAACCATCCCGGCATTTGCCTGGAGCGATTTAGGGAAATCACGGAAAACCTAAATCAGGATGGCCGGACGCGGGTTTGAACCGTCATCCTCCCGAATGCGAGTCCAGTGTGCTAGCCACTGCGCCACCTCGCTCGGTCACAAACCAAGTCTGCATGTACATCCTACAACAGGGCTCTTCGGTTCAGCAAAGAAAATACATAGAATTTCTACAGTCTTCTGGAAGATGTTAATTTATACCTACTTTGGAACTACAAGGTGATGCCTTTTTCATTATTTTTTTTAGAAATAATCAGATTCTGGATATTGTTTTTTTTTCTTCAAAATTCGTGAAATGTAAGGTTTTTGAAAATAACTGAATAGGCTATTGAGTACTGTATGGCGAAAGAGTAATAAATCACCACCAACCAGTATTCCTTTCTTCTCGGGATATGGTGCAGCTGGCGTTCGAAATTCACATCTTCGCGATAGGCTAGGCGCCCGGGAGGGAGTACCGTATCTGCTAAGCGAGGATCTGAGCTGGACGTGTCTACGGCCAGCAAGGCACTACGGTCTGGCGGATGGCATGTGTGCACTTCATACACCACTCATGACAGGCGGGAATAACAGTCCCAAATTCATTAGGAGCCTTACCTGAAAAAGAAAAGAAGAAGAGTGTTACAATTTGACATGCATCTAAAGGTTGATATGGTATTGTTATACTATGCGTTGTTATGTTCTGTTTTAACATGTTAATTAACATCGTGAAACACTATACGTAACGCAGCTGTTCTGCTTGAGACATTGACACTGATTGACAGTAGCAGAGGCAACTTTTTTTTTTACAGTTTATTCTACATAGAGGGCTTTGTCCGTGTATTTTTTTAAAATACTACCATGCATAAACCGGAAAACGTATTACGCGCTGCGCTGACGATTTCTGGTGTTTATTTTCTGCCTGCGCGCATTTTTTCCGCATCATATCCAAAATTAAATGTGATGTTATGTAAACAGGGACGTTAGGCGATCGACACGAGTAGATGTGTTCATTTTGCACAGAATAAAAGGTGCTTAACTCCGCCAGGGCGTGTGTGCGTGTGTGTGTGTGTGTGTGTGTGTGTGTGTGTTGCATATTAATGGTCAGCCAGCCACAAGCACCTGAGTTCAGTTATTAATACAGCAAGCTTACGGTTATCTGGTTTGCGGATTATCCGTGCGTAATTCCGCGGTTTTTGAAACAATAAAAATCCAGATATTACGGTTAGAACGAATATTTTCCTTTAGAATACACTATTACGTTTGTGCCTTTTGTTATACCACGCACACCGAAGCGCTCAAATGGCTTCGTCTGGAATTACAGACGCTGGACAAAACTTGTTCGGCTATAGGCGGATACACGCTAGAGCAACGAATGACAACCAACCGCTTCGTTGGCAGAAATTTAGTTACAAGGGGAGGCCACGACTTTGGGATCACGGATCTATTCCAAATTTTGCACATCTTTAGTAGGCCATTAAAACAGCATAATATTCAAGAACTAAGGTTCATTACACTAGCAATTCCGAGAAAATCGCAACATAAGTTTTACTCGTCTATTATCTAACTGATGTATCTATCTATTCGTAGGCACCGGCTGTATGAAGTTGTGGTCAAGCGATTAGCGTTCGCGCGTTGCAACAAGATCGTAGACGAGACGACGGCTCAAATCCCCTGAACACTTTTTTTTAATCTACTTTTTTTTCCAGCACTGGTCACATTATTTAATTTATATGACATTTGAGAGGTAATATGACTTTAAAACCCATGCATTTTCATGAAGTTGTAGTGAATTTCATACGTTGAATATTTACAATTTGTAATTAAAGTTTCGAGGACGTGAGGCAGGCACGGAAAGCCCAAGTCAAACCTCGATCAATAAAGATGCGAATGATGCTATTCAAAATCAGTAATATAGTAAGTGACAATGTGCCAGACTACAAGAGTAAAGTACAGTTACTCGTCAAATGTGCTCTCTACATCACAGGTTGCAAGATGGCATTTGTCATACAAACATAGAAAGCATAAACTGAAACTTCTTCCAAATACTTCATGCAAATACACGTTGTTTTCCTTTTCATTGTATGTCATATAAATTAAATAATTTAACCAGTGATGAAAAAATATAGATTAAAAAATAAGTATTAGCTAGATTCGAACCATCGCCTCGTCCACGACCTTCCGGCAAATCGCGAAAACTAACCACTTGACCACAACGACTTCTTACGAGAGGGCACCTTCGCACAGATATGTCAGTTACATAATAGACGCGCAGAACTTCACTTGCGATTCTCTCGGAATTGCTAGAGTTGTACATCTTACCACTTGTACGTTATATTGTTTTCATGGCCTGCTAAAGGTGTACAAAGTCCGAAGTAAATCTGTGATCCAAATGCCGCGGCCTTCTCTTGTTAGTGTGTACGAACGATAAATCGGAGCCAACGAAGCGCTTGGCCTCGGCTGAGGTTCGGACTACCGGCGGTATGATCAAAGAATTAGCAATGAGTTGCGCCGGGTACCAAACCAACCTCACAGGTTAGAATTATATTAATACCTTCAGCTGCTAACGGGCGTTGACATATATCAACGGAGACAGGTGAAAATGTGTGCCATGACCCGGACTCGAATCCGGGATCTCCTGCATACATAGCTGACGCTCCACCCAGCTGAGCCACCGAGGGCACAGAGGATAGCGCGTCTGCAGGGACTATCTCGCGCACAACTCCCGCGAAACCCACATTCTCACCTTGTATGTCCACACACTACATTCGAACTGTCCCTACCCAACACATTCATTACTCGTGGAACACATTCTTAACAAGTCCCGCACAGAAGAAGTAGTTCATGGCCGGGATTGCCGGAACTACATACACTACTGCCCATTAAAATTGCTACATCACGAAGATGACGTGCTACAGACGCGAAATTTAACCGACAGGAAGAAGATGCTGTGGTATACAAATGATTAGTTTTTCAGCGCATTCACAGAAGCTTGGCGCCGGTGGCGACACCTACAACGTGCCGACATGAGGAAAGTTTCCAACCGATTTCTCATACACAAACAGCAGTCGACCAGCGTTGCCTGGTGAAACGTTGTTGTGATTCCTCGTGTAAGGAGGACAAATGCGTACCATCCCGTTTCCGACTTTGATAAAGATCGGATTGGAGCCTATCGCGATTGCGGTTTATCGTATCGCGACATTGCTGCTCGCGTTGGTCCAGATGCAATAACTGTTAGCACAATATGGATCGGTGAGTTCAGGAGGGTAATACGGAACGCCGTGCTGGAGGCCAACGGCCTCGTATCAGTAGCAGTCGAGTTGACAGGTATCTTATCCGCATGGCTGTAACGGATCGTGCAGTCACGTCTCGATCCCCGAGACGTTTGCAAGACAACAACCATGTGCACGAACAGTTCGACGACGTTTGCAGCAGCATGGACTATCAGCTCGGAGACCATGGCTGCGGTTACCCTTGACGCTGCGTCACAGACAAGAGCGCCTGCGATAGGGTACTCAACGACGAACCTGGGTGCACGAATGGCATTTTTTCGGATGAATTCAGGTTCTGTTTACAGCATCATGATGGTCGCATACGTGTTTGGCGCCTTCGCACTGAATGTACATTGGAAGCGTGTATTCGTCATCGCCATACTGGCGTATCACCCTGCGTGATGGTAAGGGCTGCCATTGGTTACACGAGTCGGTCACCTCTTGTTCGCACTTACGGCACTTTGAACAGTGGACGTTACATTTCAGATGTTTTACGACCCGTGGCTCCACCCTTCATTCGATCCCTGCAATATCTTGCATTTCAGCAGGATAACGCACGACCGCACATTCTCCAGATCTCTCACCAACTGAAAACGTCTGGTCAATGGTGACTGAGCAACTGGCTCAATACGCCAGTCACTACTCTTGATGAACTGTGGTATCATGTTGAAGCTGCATGGGCAGCTGTACCTGTACACGCCATCCGAGCTCTGTTTGAGTCAATGCCCAGCCGTACCAAGGCCGTTATTACGGCCAGAGGTGGTTGTTCTGGGTACTGATTTCTCAGGATCTATGCACCCAAATTGCGTGAAAATGTAAGTACATGTCAGTTCTACTATAATATATTTGTCCAATGAATACCCGTTTATCACCTGCGTTTCTTCTTGGTGTAGCCATTTTTATGGCCGGTAGTGTACATGCCCGGGCAACGGCGGCTACTACGCTAGTGTACAGAGAAAACAGGGCATCACAGCTCTGTTTCTGCTTCATGCGAGCGCCTTCGGTCACACGGTCTTTTCGACCTCGGGGAGTATCACCAACGTCGGAGTATCTGCGCAGCTGCCCAGTACTGAGATCGCATTTCTGCGCTTATCAGCAGTTGCCCAATGCCTATCTCGCTGAATATCCACGCTCTGTAAGCCAAGCCAAGCCGTTGTTGTAGCCATCCAGCACTATATCTGCGTCTGCATCAGGATCTATACTCCACAAATAACCTTATGGTGTGTGGCGGAGGGCACTTTTTACCACTGTCACTACTCCCCCCCCCCCCAACCCCCCTCCAACCCCACTTTTTTGCTCTATCCGCGAATGTAGCGAGGAACAAAGATTATTCGTAGTCGTCCGTGTGAGATCGAATCTCTCAATATTACGTTCAACGTCTTTTTGCAAGATACGCGGGAGAGGAGGCAATATACAGGACGTTTCCCCAAGAGCGTGCATATATTTAACAGGACATAGAAGAGGCTACGCTGAACAATTTGAGGTACGGAACCTGCGGCCGGAGAAGCCAGCTTAAAGAGATAATAAGAATAAAATCACATTACTATGTACATTTTTATTTACATTAGTTACAGTTAACTGCAAATACCATCATGGAGATAATTTGGGAATTTGTGGTAAGTTCTATGGGACCAAACTGCTTACACGCCACTTAATCTAACTTAAACTAACTTACGCTAAAGACAACACACACACACACCCATGCCCAAAGGTGACTCGAACCTCCGACGGGGCGAACCGCACGAACCGCGGCAAGGCATCCCAGACCGCACGGCTACCCTGGGCGACCCATCATGAGCACAATGAACGTACCGTTTGTAGTTTATCTTACAAAACGTGCTAAAACTGACGGCCATCGAACTCAATTCAAGTAAGACATCGGCGAACAAGATTCTGACGCGCCCTGACAAAATGGTTCAAATGGCTTTGAGCACTATGGGACCCAACTTCTGAGGTGATCAGTCCCCTAGAACTTAAAACTACTTAAACCTAAATAACCTAAGGACATCACACACATCCATCCCCGAGGCAGGACTCGAACCTGCGACCGTAGCAGTCACGCGGTTCGGGACTGAAGTGTCTAGTACCGCTCCCTGACAAATATCCCTGGTGTATTTCGAATCACGTCACAGGCAGCTACGACTCTGGCAAACTAATTCCATATCAGTATCCACTGAGGTCTTACACACAACTGACTTCCCTTAGGAAATAATCAAGGGGATTCAGGTCAGCCGACAGGTGTGGCCAAGCGGTTCTAGGCGCTGCAGTCTGGAACCGCGAGACCGCTACGGTCGCAGGGTCGAATCCTGCCTCGGGCATGGATGTGTGTGATGTCCTTAGGTTAGTTGGGTTTAAGTAGTTCTAAGTTCTAGGGGACTGATGACCACAGCAGTGAAGTCCCATAATGCTCAGAGCCATTTGAACCATTTGTACGTCTCTGAATGGCACTGAGTAACGAATGGGCACTTCTGTCACGTTGAACGATTCTCTTCAGTCTTCGTTCGTCCCGTTCTTGCAAGACCTTATTCCGGCAGCAGCGATGTCTGAGATTTGATGATCTGACGGATTCCGGATATTCACGGTACACTCGTGAAATAGTCGTACGGGGAAATGCCCACTTCATTGCTGCCTCCGAGATGCTGTGTCCCATCGCTCGTGCACCGACTATAACACCACGTTCAAACGCACTTAAATCTTGGCGCTTCAGTGTTTATATTTAGTTATCAGCAAACCCAGGAGTCTAAAAAAAATGGCTCTTAGCACTATGGGACTAAAAAATGTGAGGTCATCAGTCCCCTAGAACTTAGAACTACTTAAACCTAACTAACCTAAGGGCAGCACACACATCCATGCCCGAGGCAGGATTCGAACCTGCGACCGTAGCAGTCGCGGGCTTCCGGACTGAGCGCCTTAACCGCGTGACCACCGCGGTCGGCCCAGGAGTCTCCTCTTCTTTTTTTTCCCCACGTGATCTGTGTGAGCCAGTCCACAGTCTATCCCGAAGATTTACTTCCACATCATGGATGCATGGTATCGCTACCACAAAGAGGCGAGCGATTCGTGCCATCGGAAGTAAAAAGTTGGTATGCAGGCGGAGTCTGTCGGCGCGCTCTGCTCTGTGGCTTGTCTTAGTTCTGATTCTTTCCGGTTTGAGTTGATGAATAGTACCTGTCCCGTTCACGTGTGGTAGGGCTGTCGGTAAAATTTCGATATGTCGATTGATTTTCCAAGTACACTACTAACATTATAATTGCTACACCACGAAGAAATGCAGATCATAAACGGGTATTCATTTGACAAATATATTATACTAGAACTGACATGTGACTACATTTTCACGCGATTTGCGTGCATAGATCCTGAAATATCAGTACCCAGAACAACCACCTCTGGCCGAAATAACGGCCTTGATACGCCTGGGCATTGAGTCAAACGGAGCTTGGATGGCGTGTACAGATACAGCTGCCCGTGCAGCTTCAACACGATACCACAGTCCATCAAGAGTAGTGACTGGTGTATTGTGACGAGTCAGTTGTTCGGCCACCATGGACCACACGTTTTCACTGGTGAGAGATCTGAAAAATATGCTGGCCAGGGCCGCAGTCGAAGATTTTCTGTGTCCAGAAAAGCCCGTACGAGACCTGCAACATGCAGTCATGCCTTATCCTGCTGAAATGTTGGGTTTCGCAGGGATCGAATGAAGGGTAGAGACACGGGTCGTATCACATCTGAAATGTAACGTCCACTGTCAATGCGAACAAGAGGTGACCGAGACGCGTAACCAATGGCACCCCATACCATCACGCAGGGTGATACGCCAGTATGGCGATGACGAATACACGCTTCCAATGTTTGTTCACCACGATGTCGCCAAACACGGGTGCGGCCATCATGATGCTGTAAATAAAACCTGGATTCATCCGAAAAAAATGACGTTTTGTTATTCGTGCCCACAGGTTCGACGTTGAGTACACCTTCGCAGGCGCTCCTGTCTGTGATGCAGCGTCAAGGGTAACAGCAGCCATCGTTCCGAGCTGATAGTCCATGCTGCTGCAAACGTCGTCCAACTGTTCGTGCACATGGTTGTTGTCTTGCAAACGTCCCCGTCTGTTGACTCAGGAATCGAGACGTGGCTGCAAGATCCGTTACAGCCACGCGGATAAGATGCCTGACATCTCCACTGCTAGTGATACGAGGCCGTTGGGATGCAGCACGGCGTTCCGTATTACGCTCCTGAACCCACCGATTCCATATTCTGCTAACAGTCATTGGATCTCGACCAACGCGAGCAGTAATGCCGCGATACGATAAACCGCAATGGCGACAGGCTACAATCCGACCTTTACCAAAGTCAGAAACGTGATGGTACACATTTCTCCTCCTTAGACGAGGCATCACAACAACGTTTCACCAGGCAACGCCGGTCAAGTGCTGTTTGTGTATGAGAAATCGGTTGGAAACTTTCCTCACGTCAGCACGTTGTAGGTGTCGCCAATTGCGCCAACCTTGTGTGAATGCTCTGAGAAACTAATCATTTGCGTATCACAGCATCTTCTTTCTGTCGGTTAAATTTCGCGTCTGTAGCACGTCATCTTCGAGGTGTAGCAATTTTAATAGCCAGTAGTGTAATATCGATATTTATGGGCTATACGATATTCCCCAATACATCGATATATCGATTTCAAAATAGCGATCGCCGATATTTTTATTTTATATTTTTTTCGCAGTTTTCGGTGAACATTTGAAATTGTTCTTTCGAAATTACAGAAGAACATAATTACATGCAGTTACCATTGTTAGCAAAGTGGTTATCCTTTCAATTCTTGCTCTAGGGTGGCTAAGCATGCTGCTAGCTTGCTGATGTACAGAATATCTAATAATAAATCAATATTTACATATACAGCTCTAAAACCGGCAATATATTTACCATGTGCAGCCGGTATTTTCACAGGGCAGTAGGTCGATATGTCCGCCCCGATATTCATTGATCAGCGCGGCGGTCTGTCATGCCAAGGCGCCCGGGTTCGATTCCCACTGGGTCGAAGATTTTCTCTGCTCAGGCACTGAGTGTTACGTGGACCTCATTATCGTTTCATCATCATCATCAGTGGAGGGTAACGGGAAACCACCACTGGAATCACTTCCCTAGACGCTCATGCGGTGGACCTCTCTGACGAGGCTTCCCCCATGACAAGACCTGCCGTACGGCAGAACACACAGCTTAAGCGCCAACGGCCTTGCTGCAGTGGTAATACCGGTTCCCGTCAGATCACCGAAGTTAAGCGCTGTCGGGCTGGGCTAGCACTTGGATGGGTGACCATCCGGCCTGCCGAGCGCTGTTGGCAAGCGGGGTGCACTCAGCACTAGTGAGGCAAACTGAGGAGCTACTTGATTGAGAAGTAGCGACTCCGGCTCGGAAACTGACATACGGGCGGGAGAGCTGTGTACTGACCACTCTATATCCGCATCCCGTGACGCCTGCGGGCTGACGATTACACAGCGGCCGGTCACGGCCTTCATGGCCTGTTCCGGAGGAGTTTAGGTCGATATCCTTTTCGTCGCTATATCAATACCTTCTACGATGTTGGGGGGCCAGCAATGATATTTTTTTTAAATATCGATGTTTCGGATTCCCGAGATTTTTAAAAATACACTCCTGGAAATTGAAATAAGAACACCGTGAATTCATTGTCCCAGGAAGAGGAAACTTTATTGACACATTCCTGGGGTCAGATACATCCCATGATCACACTGACAGAACCACAGGCACATAGACACAGGCAACAGAGCATGCACAATGTCGGCACTAGTACAGTGTATAACCACCTTCCGCAGCAATGCAGGCTGCTATTCTCCCATGGAGACGATCGTAGAGATGCTGGATGTAGTCCTGTGGAACGGCTTGCCATGCCATTTCCACCTGGTGCCTCAGTTGGACCAGCGTTCGTGCTGGACGTGCAGACCGCGTGAGACGACGCTTCATGCAGTCCCAAACATGCTCAATGGGGGACAGATTCGGAGATCTTGCTGGCCAGGGTAGTTGACTTACACCTTCTAGAGCACGTTGGGTGGCACGGGATACATGCCGACGTGCATTGTACTGTTGGAACAGCAAGTTCCCTTGCCGCTCTAGGAATGGTAGAACGATGGGTTCGATGACGGTTTGGATGTACCGTGCACTATTCAGTGTCCCCTCGACGATCACCAGAGGTGTACGGCGAGTGTAGGAGATCGCTCCCCTCACCATGATGCCGGGTGTTGGCCCTGTGTGCCTCGGTCGTATGCAGTCCTGATTGTGGCGCTCACCTGCACGGCGCCAAACACGCATACGACCATCATTGGCACCAAGGCAGAAGCGACTCTCATCGCTGAAGACGACACGTCTCCATTCGTCCCGCCATTCACGCCTGTCGCGACACCACTGGAGGCGGGCTGCACGATGTTGGGGCGTGAGCGGAAGACGGCCTAACGGTGTGCGGAACCGTAGCCCAGCTTCATGGAGACGGTTGCGAATGGTCCTCGCCGATACCCCAGGAGCAACAGTGTACCTAATTTGCTGGGAAGTGGCGGTGCGGTCCCCTACGGCACTGCGTAGGATCCTACGGTCTTTGCGTGCAACCGTGCGTCGCTGTGGTCCGGTCCCAGGTCGACGGGCACGTGCACCTTCCGCCGACCACTGGCGACAACATCGATGTACTGTGGAGACCTCACGCCCCTCGTGTTGAGCAATTCGGCGGTACGTCCACCCGGCCTCCCGCATGCCCACTATACGCCCTCGCTCAAAGTCCGTCAACTGCACATACGGTTCACGTCCACGCTGTCGCGGCATGCTACCAGTGTTAAAGACTGCGATGGAGCTCCGTATGCCACGGCAAACTGGCTGACACTGACGGCGGCGGTGCACAAATGCTGCGCAGCTAGCGCCATTCGACGGCCAACACCGCGGTTCCTGGTGTGTCCGCTGTGCCGTGCGTGTGATCATTGCTTGTACAGCCCTCTCGCAGTGTCCGGAGCAAGTATGGTGGGTCTGACACACCGGTGTCAATGTGTTCTTTTATCCATTTCCAGGAGTATATCAACAGTCCTAGTGTGGGGCCTGTACTGGGAGGGGGTGTGTGTTCTGTATCCACTGTCACACGGAACTTTAGATAGGGGCGACCGGTGTAGCCTCGGTGTGTGGTGGCGTTCATGCTTCAAAGCAGAAGTAATTTAGTGGTTTCAGTTTGTATCTATGGAGGTGTTGCCTAAATGCTGTCTTCACAGTTGTCGAGTTCTCACATGGATGGAGATCTGGCTCACGGAACTTATTTGTGGAGGCTGCAGCGCTGCATTTGAAAATGGTGAGCATCGGCCAGTTTGCATGTAATCCATTTCTTTCCTTCGCCGTGAGATAACTGATTGAAAGTTGTGCTCTTCCGTTAAGTCGTCAGTGTTACACTTCAGTAGTAATGAGCTGTTAGGAACTTACTTCCATGTAATGTTACGGCATCTCTCTTTGCTGCTTGTGCAGAGGTTCCTGGTTTTGGAAAATGTTATTGTACCTTTTGAGATCTTAAAGTGGCAGTCCCATGCTCCGTGCAGCTTTATCAAAGAACGTTCAAATGTGTGTAAATTCCTAAGGGACCAAACTGCTGAGGTCATCTATCCATGGACTTACACACTACTTGAGGGAGACAGGACGTCAAACGGGCTGACTTGGAGCAGGAAAGGCACCACAGGACTTTTAATTTCCACTGTCTGTACTGTTAGAAATAAATTCATAAAAGTTTGTCAGCATGACCAGGAAGGATTCAGGATTCATACTCACAGCAGTGGAAGTTCAAAAACATAACAAAGTAAATTTGTTTACATGTTAAATTTCATCATTTTTTTACTTACTATTGGCTGCATTTGTTGCTATAGGTACACTTTTCTTCAGAAGTTACAGAGATTCTTCGATGAATTTTGCACAGCATACAAACCATACTTACAGGTGTATCAAACTCTAGAATTTATTTAATTTATGAAAAAATAAATGAGCTGTTACATTTTAAACGTCATGTTTAGAAAAAAAAACTCAAATTTTATAGTTAATTAGTTCAATTTTTACCACAATTTTAACAGATTTGGAAAATTCTAGAGTTTCGTACACCCGTAAGTATGGATTGTATGCTGTTCAAAATTCATCGAAGAATCTCTCTTACTTATAAAGAAAAGTGTACCTATAGCAACAAATGCAGCCAATAGTAAGTGAAAAAATGATGAAATTTCACATGTAAAAAAATTTATTTTGTCATGTTTTTGAACTTCCACTGCTATGAGTATGAATCCTGAATCCTTCCTGGTCATGTTGACTAACTTTTATGAATTTATTTGTGAAAATATAGACAGTGGAAATTAAAATGTCCTGTGGTGCCTCTCCTGCTCCGAGTCGGGCCGTTTGACTTCCTACCCCCCCCCCCCCCCCCCTAAACTAACTTATGCTAAGAACAACACACACACCCATGCCCAAGGGAGGACTCGAACCTCCGGCGGGAGGGTCCGTGCAATCCGTGATATGGCGCCCCTAACCGCGCGCGGCCACAATGCGCGGCACAGCTTTATCGGTCTGTTATTAATTTTAAACATATTCTAGCCCATTTAATTCATAATTGTGCCTACTCGTAATTTGTTTGAGAACAGAGGCGATAACATTTAATGTCCCTGTTTAAAAATTTACATCTGAGCCGTAAATTTTAACTGCTGCACTCAGCGGCCTGGTTTTCAATTTTATTTGTTTTATAGATAATTCTTTTAATCTCGTTCTCATCTAGGCACGTTTGGGCAATCTGTGTGTTTTATCTCGTTTAAGTGGTATTAATTATTTATACATTTGTTGGATAATAGCCGCATAAAGTCCCGAGCTCGCGTGGATTTTCTTTTACAGGGTGTTTTATATTAACTCAATGGTTTACTGAAATATTTCATGTGTAGTAATCGTTTTATTTCAAGTGTGTTTTAGAAATTCCTGTCCACACAACTGCAAACGGTTGTGTAAAGCTGATATCACGCGGCCGGCGGCGCTCGGTGAGGGCCTGTAGCTGGTTACTTCCGCAACTAGAATCTTTTGTTGAATGCACTGCTTAAGATTTACTTCATGAATTTACTTTTTTAATTAATTTTGAATTCAGAATTACATAAAAATTCATAATGTTCGCTTCCATTGAGTGGTCTGTTTAAGCACCTTATACTACCGAGCCTGACCATACAGTATTGGGATCCTTTCCTGATTAATTTTATGTTTCTCCTAATGTGTCTCCTTTTAACATTAAGTAAATTTGTTGTGCCTGGGATTAACTAAGGTAATTTTGTCAGAGTAAGATAGTCAAGGCACAACGTAAGGCCATTCTAAAGTTTAAAGTAGATCGACCACAGCTTACCATCAATATTGTACAGTGTATTACCACTTTGCTTAAAGTATGAACACGTTGAAAGTTCCTGGCGGATTAAACCTGTGTGCCGGACCGAGTCTCGAAATCGGGACCTTTGCCTTTCGCGAACAAGTGCTCTTCCATCTGAGCTACCCAAGCACGATTCACGCCCCGTCCTCACAGCTTTACTTCTGCCAGTACCTCATCTCCTACCTTCCAAACCTTACAGAAGCTCTCTTGCGAACCTAGCAGAACTAGCACTCCTCAAAGAAAGGATATTGCGGAGCCACAGCCTGGGAGTTGTTTGCAGAATGAGAGTTTCACTCTACAGCGGAGTGTGCGCTGATATGGAGCTTCCTGACAGATTTCAACTGTGTGCCTGACCCAGACTCGAACTCAGGACCTTTGCCTTTCGCGGGATAGTGCTTTACCAACTGAGCTACCCAAGCACGACTCACGCCCCGTCCTCACAGCTTTACTTCTGCCAGTACCTCGTCTCCTATTCGTCCCGAGTTCGAGTCTCGGTCCGGCACACAGTTTAATCTGCCAGGAAGTTTCATAACAGCGCGCAGTCCGCTGCAGAGAGAAAATGTCATTCTGGAAACATCCCCCAGGCTGTGGCTACGCCATGTCTCTGCAATATCCTTTCACAGCGGTGCTAGTTCTGCAAGGTTCACAGGAGACCTTCTGTGAAGTTTGGAAAGTAGGAGACGAGGTGCTGGTGTAAGTAAAGCTGTGAGGACGGGGCGTGAGTCGTGCTCAGGTGACAGAGCACTTGCCCGCGAAAGGCAAAGGTCCCGAGTTCGAGTCTCGGTGCGGCACCCAGTTTTAATCCGCCGTGAAGTTTCATATCACCGCACACTCCGCTGCAGAGTGAAAATCTCATTCTAAGAACACGTTGTCCGAACACTGTTCCAAATCAGGAAGCACGGCCTGAATAATTAACCCACTCTGAATTTCATTTCCCGGCCACGTGGCACTACAAGAGGGAAGACCATCGTGTTCGGTGTATGGCTCTGGCGCATCGTAATGCATCTGCGGCAGCAACTTGAGCCGCAGTTGACGCCACACTGACACAAAGAACGGTTACTTCAAGGGCAGCTACGAGCCAGACGCCCTGTTCCGTGCATTCCACTGACCCCAAATCAGCGCCATTTGCGACTTCAGTGGTGTCAAGCTAAAGTTCACTGGAAGGCAGAATGTAGGTCTGTTGTGTTTTCTGATAAAAGCTGGTTCTGCCTCAGTGCCAGTGATGGCCGTGTGTTGGTTATAAGGCTACAGGCCCATATCGTTGACGTAGATATGAAGCAGCATTTTGGAACATATATTGCGCTCAAACATTATGAATTACCTCGAAGACAAGGTCTATTGACACACAGTCAACATGAGTTTAGAAAACATTGCTCCTGTGAAACACAACTAGCTCTTTATTCACATGAAGTGTTGAGTGCTATTGACAAGGGATTTCAGATCTATTCCGTATTTCTGGATTTCCGGAAGGCTTTTGACACCGTACCACACACGAGGGCCGACGCGGTGGTCTCGCTGTTCTATACGCGCAGTCCGGAACCGTGCGACTGCTACGGTCGCAGGTTCGAATCCTGCCTCGGGCATGGATGTGTGTGATGTCCTTAGGTTAGTTAGGTTTAAGTAGTTCTAAGTTCTAGGGGACTAATGACCACAGCAGTTGAGTACATAGTGCTCAGAGCCATTTGAACCAACCACACACGCGGCTTGTAGTGAAATTGCGTGCTTATGGAATATCGCCTCAGTTATGTGACTGGATTTGTGATTTCCTGTCAAAGAAGTCACAGTTCGTAGTAACTGACGGACAGTCATCGAGTAAAACAGAAGTGATTTCTGGCGTTCCCCGAGGTAGTGTTATAGGCCCTTTGCTGTTCCTTATCTTAATAAACGATTTGGGAGACAACCTGAGCAGCCGTCTTAGGTTGTTTGCAGAAGACGCTGTCGTTTATCGACTAATAAAATCATCAGGATACCAAAACAAACTGCAAAACGATTTAGAAAAGATAGCTGAATGGTGCGAAAATTGGCAGTTGACCCTAAATAACGATAAGTGTGAGGTCATCCACATTAGTGCTAAAAGGAATTCGTTAAACTTCGGTTATACGAGAAATCAGTCTAATCTAAAAGCCGTAAATTTAAGTAAATACCTAGGTATTACAATTACGTAAGACTTACATTGGAAGTAAAACATAGAAAATGTTGTGGAAAGGCTAACCAAAGACTTCGTTTCATTGGCAGGACACTCAGAAAATGTAACAGATCTAGTAAGGAGATTGCCTACACAACGCTTGTCCGTCCTCTTTTAGAATACTGCTGCGCGGTGTGGAATCCTTACCAGATAGGACTGACGGAGTACATCGAAAAAGTTCAAAGAAAAGCAGCACGTTTTAGTATTATCGCGAATATGGGAGAGAGTGTCACAGAAATGATACACGATTTGGGCTGGGCATCATTAAAAGAAAGGAATTTTTCGTTGCGACGGAATATTCTCACGAAACTTTCTCCTCCGAATGCGAAAATATTTTTTTGACATTGACCTACATAGGGAGGAACGATTACCACGATAAAATAAAGGAAATCAGAGCTCGTGCGGAGAGGTATAAGTGTTCGTGTTTTCCGCGTGCCATACGTGTTTGGAATAATATAGAATTGTGAAGTTGGTTCGATGAACCCTCTGCCAGGTACTTAAATGTGATTTTCAGAGTATCCATGTACATGTAGATAGGAAGGAGGCCAGCTGAGTACCTGCAACCAACCTATCTTCGTGCAAGACAAACTGGAGTCACACCTGGAGTTATGGTCTAGGGTGCGATTTCATACGATAGCAGGAGCACTCCAGTCTTCATCCCATTCACCCTGACTGCAAATCTGCAGGTTAGTCCGGTGATTCGATCCGTTGTGGAACACAAAGTGTTTTCCAACAGGATAACGTTCGCCCAATATCATTTTTGCAACCCACCATGCTATACAGAGTTGGCCTGCTCGACCACCAGATCTGTCTCCAATCGAGCATCATTGGATGACAATTCCAGCGTCATTCACAAACAGCATAAACCATCCCTGCATTGGCCGACCAAGTGCAATTAAGCACAGAACTCCCATCCCACAAACTGATATCCGACACCTGTACAACACTGTGTGTTTGCATCGGGCAGCCTGTCGGTTACACCAGTTACTGATGTCCCAACATTTCACATTAGCAATGGCTTCCCTCGCGCTTACATTAACCTGCAATCTTGCAATGTTAATCACTTAAATATGTTACTAGACAAATGTACGAGAGTGAGTCAAATGAAAACTTTAAATTTGTAATAACAAACAAATGGCTCCGAGCACTATGGGACTTAACATCTGAGGTCATCAGTCCCCTAGAACTTAGAACTACTTAAACGCAACTAACCTAAGGACTTCACACATATCCATGCTCGAGGAAGGATTCGAACCTGTGAACGTAGCGGTCGCGCGGTTCCAGACTGTAGCGCCTAGAACCGCTCGGCCCACCGGCTGGCAGGCGCTTTGAACGAGAAGGTAATAGTTTCCTTGCAAGAATCGTTACTGGGACGAAACCTGGATCGTAGGAAAACTTATCTTTGCACTTGTAAGGTGTCAGGCAAATCCAACACCTTCCATGAAAACCCTGACATGGTAGCAAATCCGGCAGTATGTCACATAGCTCCGAATAAATCCTGACAAATTAACCAAAGTAATACGATCAACGAGCGAGCAAATGGAATACCACAGACTAACACAAGAACGCCTAAATGCATGTCATACCTTCCCACCGCGAAACAGGCGCAGTTCCCAGGGAAGGAACGAGAACAGAAGCCGAGAGCAGAGTCGTGTAGGCTAGGAGGCCGTACGATAAGGGACGGACACCCACGTCGCCAGCCGACCGCCATGACCAGCCCCCCAGCTCATGTTAAAAGATAGAGCCCTGTAGAAGAACAGTATAGATCTTACGATAACTCTAAAAGGACCACACCAGCTTAAAGTTTTAGCGTGAGACTATACGCGTCTCTGTTACGTTGCAAACGTTAAAAACATTGCCCCACCACGAAAAGTATAACATTGCTCATTGGATAGTCAGAATTTTTGTAGGCAGAGCTTAAGGTTAACATTGAGACCCTGATTGGTCAGATGAAATCATAGCCAGATACCTTTTTTTAAACCAACTTCGGTAAATTGGAGTAAGGAGAATTTAGGAGATAGTTGCTTCCGAGACGGCGAGGTGCGTGGAGCTGCGCCCCCTGACGCTGCCTAAACACCGACAAGGTAATGAACGCACGCGGTGCCGCCATAAGGGCTCACTCAGAACTGCAGAAGTCTCCTCTGTTACATCCCCTTTTTAAGTAATACTAGTGTCGATTGTCAATTAAACTTCGTGGTATTCACATTTGCTACTAGAAGTAAAAATCTGTTATATAGTTATTGAGAAGCCACTGTAATTTACGACAAGTTAGATAAGTAATTAAAGATAACTGAGGTTCACTGTAGACCATTTTGATAGTTTTCTCTCTTGTGAAACTTCATTTAAACCTAGATTATAGATGTGATATGGCATAGGTCATCCTTCGATCCATTGTAGAACTAGGAAACCCATTCAGGGAATATTCGTTCACATTTTTGTTGAACGCAGTTGGTTTTTACCATCCTGTATTAAAACACTTCCTTTTATCAATAGTGCAATTTATAAACAATATTTTGTGAGTAGAATAAAATTTCCTATGGTAAACTTAACTGCTTTTTCGACGTTATATTACCAGCTAACTAAAAATAGGAAAGCCTTGAACCCCTTCCACTAAATTTAGATAGTATTAAGACTCTTTTACAGGGAGTGCAGTGGAGCAGACGCTGAAATAATTAAGTATTTGATTATATCATCGCTAGTCTCACTGAACTCTTCTGAATTCCACATGTCATGTGTGGTCTGGCGTCTCCTTACCAACAACAGGTCCCAGGTTCAAACTAGTCAATTCCCTAAAAAACAAGCTCAGAGCGTCGTTGCGCGAAAGTGGTAGGGAGCCACGACTAAGAAGAAACAGACACCACGCATAACGTTAGGTCGTAGGAAAACTTGTCTTTACACTCTCCAAACGCTTTATTGTTGGAAGTGGAGAACAATTTTCGTCGTCGGATTCTCCAATTGATATAGAAACACATAGTGATTTTGTTTCCAACGCTGGATTACAGACAGAACGGAAAATTTGTACGAGAACCTTTCCTAGGGTGGCGACCAAACGGCCGTCGTGTCTTTACGAGGTGTTTTACGGGCTTGGCTTGAGTCGTGCTGGCTGACCCTGGCATAGCAGAGGCTCTACCGTGTTTTCCCCAAGTGCCGCATTCTCGACGGCCACTGGCTATTTCGAGAGCCGAGGTGCCTTCGGGGTGGGGGGCTAATGTCACCGCACTCCAGATTTTCTCGCTTTTTATGCGACAGTTCCGTAGAAGAAAAGAGCTGTCTGTGCGCTGTTCGGAAAGTAACTACTTTAGTTAGTACTGGAACACTTGTAAGTGATCTCAAAACGTATGCTGATTTCAGGAAAGGGCGCTCTTAGCCAAAACAAATTTTCAGCCTGAAACACATCATCACGAACAGGACAACTGGTACGTACGACTACGTGTTCGTTGTTGTTGTTGTCTTCAGTCCAAATATTGGTTCGATTCAGCTCTCTATGCTACTCTATCCTGTGCAAGTCTCTTCATCTCTGAGTAATTACTGCAACCTATATTCTTCTGAATCTGCTTACTATACTCATCTCTTGGACTCCCTCTACGATTTTTACACCCCACGCTTCCCTCCAATACTAAATTGGTGATCCCTTGAGGCATCAGAATATGTCCTACCAACCGATCCCTTCTTCTAGTCAAGTTGTGCCATAAATTTCTCTTCTCCCCAATTATATTCAGTACCTCCTCATTACTTATGTGATCTACCCATCTAATCTTCAGCATTCTTCTGTAGCACCACATTTCGAAAGCTTCTATTCTCTTCTTGTCTAAACTATTTATCGTCCGCATTTCACTTCCATATATGACTACACTCCATACAAATTCTTTCAGAAACGACTTCCTGACACTTAAATCAATACTCGATGTTAACAAATTTCTCTTCTTCAGAAACGCTTTCCTTGCCATTGCCAGTCTACATTTTATTTCCTCTCTACTTCGACCATCATAATTTTTTTTCCTACCCAAATAGAAAAACTCATGCACTACTTTGAGCATCTCATTTCCTAATTTAATTCGTGATTTAATTCGTCTACATTCCACTATCCTCCTTTTGCTTTTGTTGATGTTCATCTTATATCCTCCCTTTCAAGACACTGCCCATTCCGTTCAGCTGCTCTTCCAGGTCCTTTGCTGTCTCTGACAGAATTACAATGTCATCGGCGATCCTCAAAGTTTTTATTTCTTCTCCATGAATTTTAATTACTACTCCGAATTTTTCTTTTGTTTCCTTTATTGCCTGCTCAATATACAGAGTGAATAACATGGGGGAGAGGCTACAACCCTGTCTCACTCCCTTCGCAACCACTGCTTGCCTTTCATGCCCTTCGACTCTTATAACTGCTATCTGATTTCTGTACAAATTGTAAATAACCTTTCGCTCCCTGCATTTTACCCCTGCCACCATTAGAATTTGAAAGAGATGCTTATAGCGTCCTATCCCCTTAGCTATGACTTGTCCAGTGACAATTTTGCAGGTGCATTCCGTGAGATATTTGGGTACTGTCTGCAAACTGTGTTGCGAATAAAAGTCTAGTAAATAAGCTATAAATTAAAAAGTCATGTCTGCTGTTGAAATTTTGGTGAGCGAAGATCGAAAAAAAAGTGCGCGATAAATTTTATTTCTTTTATTATTATGCGGCAGCTGTCGGCGAGAAAAGATTTCGAAAAGGTTCGAAATCATCTGTAAAATTTTTTGTAAGTGTCACTAAGTGCCCTCATTCTCGAATAAAGGATGGATATAACGTGGGCAACCTGCGCGTCATGAATCATGCTGTCTCAAGACGTGTACACAGTTTCTAACTTTAATACTTGTCTTGTTGTTTTAACCTTTTAACATAACATCGTACCTCGTAAGGGTATATTATGACGGCATTTTAAATTTCCAAATTAGGCGAATAATTATGCAAAATACTGAAAATTAAATTTTGTTGCCTCTGGTAGTCGTTAGAAAGGCAACCAGCAACTGGGACCAGGTCACAATTTTAGCCCTTTGGTAGTACAGACAGATAAAGCAGACGAGACTTGAAATCAGTACGGGCAGACTCCTAGTCTGCTGCCCTAGCCATTTGCGCCTATGCCACTTCTCAGCCGGCCTCGGTGGCCGAGCGGTTCTAGGCGCTTCAGTCCGGAACCGCGCGACTGCTACAGTCGCAGGTTCGAATCCTGCCACGGGCATGGAGGTGTGTGATGTCCTTAGGTTAGTTAGGTTTAAGTAGTTTTGAGTTCCAGGGGACTGATGTCCTCCGATGTTAAGTCCCACAGTGCTCAGAACCATTTGAACCGCCACTTCTTAACGGTTGGCACTCTCGTATGCTATTCAGCAGGCTTGTAAATCTTTCTATTTCAGTTTCTCGAAATCACTTGAGAATCGCGGCGCACTAAAACAGAATTTGTTACATCCAAGTATCGCGTCGTACTAAAGAAGAATTTGTTACACCCAAGTAATTACAACAACTGTGCGAAACATGAGCAAATTCAGTGGCCCGGAGAGTATATCATTCCTTGGTTAGTGATGTGATAGCGAGAAAGCCACACTGCTTCTCGTTGAACACAGTGCCCTATCAAAAGCAACGTTGCGAATGAAAATCCCGTCAGATGTGAAATCCGTTCAGTCCTATACCTCTTGGTGAAAAAAAAAAAAAAACATGGGTTTGACATTTATGGCGAAATTTGTGCTGTATATGGACTGACTGACGAGTTAGAGCACTGCGCATCAACTGTCTCGTTCGTTGAAGGGCTGACAGGATGAATGTTCATGATGACAGAAGTGGTCTTCCTCAGTAATTATAGCATTGACTAAATAACTCCTGAAAGCTGGCATTTCGCGATATCTTAACTGGCGGAGAGCTTTCCACAGATTTCTCGCCGTGTTGTTGGGTCGGGTTGTTTGGGGAAGGAGACCAGACAGCGAGGTCATCGGTCTCCTCGGATTAGGGAAGGATGGGGAACGAAGTCGCCGTACCTGTTCGATGGGACCATCCCGGCATTTACCTGGAGCGATTTAGGGAAATCACGGAAAGCCTAAATCAGGATGGCCGGACGCGGGATTGAACCGTCGTCCTCCCGAAAGAGAGTCCAGTATCTGACCACTGCGCCACCTCGCTCGGTCGCCGTGATGTGCATCAGATGGTGAGTAAATAATTATGCTAGTTCTCGCTCAAAATAACTTGAGACCTGTGCAGAAATGCGCACTCTTTCTCAGCGCTAGGTGAGTCTAGGCCATGCAATGTGGCCGAGCGGTTCTAGTAGGCGCTTCAGTCTGGAACCGTGCGACCGCTACGGTCGCAGGCTCGAATCCTGCCTCGGGCATGGATGTGTGTAATGTCCTTGGGTAGGTGAGGTTTAAGTAGTTGTAAGTTCTAGGGGACTGATGACCTCAGCAGTTAAATCCCATAGTGCTCAGAACCTTTTTTTTTTTTTTTTGTGCGAGTCTACCTCTTTGTTCCACAGGGATGGCCATCTAGCTGTCGCCTGCTGAGCTGCGCACTTAGTCCATTAGAATCGGCTGCCGAATTTGATTATGTGCTGATTTTCTAATTACGGACTCGCCCCAGTAACTGACAAGTTATGCTACTGACAAGGGAACCTCCCCATCGCACACCCCTTAGATTTAGTTATAAGTTGGAACAGTGGATAGGCCTTGAAAAACTGAACACAGATCAATCAAGAAAACAGGAAGAAGTTGTGTGGAACTACGAAAAAAATAAGCAAAATATACAAATTGAGTAGTCCACGCGCAAGATAGGCAACATCAAGGATAGTGTAAGCTCAGGAGCGTCGTGGTCCCGTGATTGGCGTGAGCAGCTACCGAACGAGAGGTCCTTGGTTCAAGTCTTTCCTCGAGTGAAAAGTTTACTTTTTTTATTTTCTCAAAGTTATGATCTGTCCGGTCGTTCACTGACGTCTCTGTTCACCGCAATAAGTTTAGTGTCTGTGTTTTGCGACCGCACCGTAAAACCGTGCGATTAGTAGGCGAAAGGACGTGCCTCTCCCATGGGAACCGCAAACATTTGATCGCAAGATCATAGGTCAACCGATTCCTCCACAGGAAAACACGTCTGATATATTCTATACGACGCTGGTGACGGCATGTGCGTCACATGACAGGAGTATGTTGTCGACCCACCTAACTTGTACACTTGGCGAATGGGTAAAAAGATTATTCTACCTTGCCCGATTTAGGATTTCTAAGGATGTGATAATCACTCCCAAAAAAAGTGAAGAAAACACAAGAGTTTGTCACATAAGCTGCAAAAAATGAATGCAACAGTTTCACAGTCGCACAGTTTTCCCTATGCTCTGTCAAAACATACATTTTTAACGTTTACAAATAATTTTCCCTGTGTAGACCGTCAAATCCTGCATATGTCCAAGCAAATCTGAACATGTCCTGGAATTTTGGAGAGCGAAGTTGATTATGTGTGACTGCCTGAACTTTGATAATTGTCTGAAAATAAAAAAATTAAACTTTTCACTCGAGGGAAGACTTGAACCAAGGACCTCTGGTGTGGCAGCTACTCACGCTAATCGCGGGACCACGGCGCTCCTGAGCGTACACTCTCCTTGATGTTGCGTATCTTGCGCATGGACTACTCAGTTTGTATAGTTTGCTTATTCTTTCATAGTTCCACACAACTTCTTCCTGTTTTCTCGATTGCTCTGTGTTCAGAGTTTCAATGCCTATCCACTGTGCCAGCTTATAACTAAATCTAAGGGGAGTGCGATGGGGAGGTTGCCTTGTGAGCAGGCGTCTGCTGTTGATCTGCACTTTCCCTACTGCGCAGAGAACGCACGCGCCGGAATCCCCACAACTACCGTTGTCCCCGCCCTTCCAAGCGTTCTGCACTCAGCTTCAAGTTATGCACTAGTTGAGTTCTGAAATTCCTTTCTAAGAGCCACATAACTCAACTGATGCCTGCATCTCTAGACTTCAGTGTTCGTTGTAATGCAGACCCACTAAGCAGTATGATGGCAAATAACAAGACATGCGTTTCATATGTCAAAACGGGAGAAAAAACAGCAGTGTTGTGGAGCCATACCGTCTCACCCAACACTATCCGAAACACGTGCCAAACTCTGTCAGTATGTTTTCCAGCTCAGTGTCAGCTGCTTGATCTAATATAAATCTGCCACCAAATAACACCACCAGCTCGAGCTAAATCACCAAATACCTGACCGCCATCTCGCTACTTGCAAATAAAGTCTTCTTGCATAGACCAATGCGCGTCTCCCCTCAAATGATTGTCTACAAAATTCAGAACTGGCTCTAACCACCGTTCACGTATAGATAATGCTCGATCTGAAATTTTTCCTCTGCGAATGGCCGCAACCAACTATCAGATATTACGAGTTCATAGAAATGCACGAAATTTCTTACATTCACAAAACTTAGCCTTCGCCATAAATAGGGCTAAGCGGATCTGATTAACTGGTGTGTTTATGACTGTTTCTCTCTTTCCGGTTATCTACTGCACTAACAAATGAAGTGAAGGGGATATGGATGAGGTGATCATTTCACAAAAGACAGAGATGCAGATACACTCAAATTAATATACATTTTCAAATCACTCTCGCCAACGTTCTCTTTTTAAGAATACTATTGCAAGTCTGAATGTATAAAAGAACGACTTCCACACTGTTCAAGCTGTTTTGTCCTCTTACATAACGAACACCGTGCATTTCATATAAAACATCAACCCTGCTGTATGCAAATTCAGTATACATCGGTTAAAAAAATTTAAATCGCTCTGAGCGCTATGGGACTTAACATCTGAGGTCATCAGTCCCCTAGAACTTAGAACTACCTAAACCTAACTAACCTAAGGACATCACACACATCGATGCCCGAGGCAGGATTCGAACCTGCGACCCAAGCAGTCGCGCGGGTCCGGACTGAAGCGCCTAGAACCGCTCGTCCACCGCAGCCGGTGGTTAAAAAATAAAGGGACACAATTTAAAGTCTTCATACTCCTCCGCCTTTCTGTTGCCTCTGAAATATACATGAACGTGAAAATTTGAAGATATTCGTATGCAACACAAGAAATATATCGCGCGCGCACACACACACATACACACACATACACACACACAAAGAGAGAGAGAGAGAGAGAGAGAGAGAGAGAGAGAGAGAATGAGAATTTGGGGAAAGGGGGGGGGGGCGGTTCTACGATATGTTTCACAGGCCTAGAAAAAATTTATGGAACAAAAATGTATTTAACATTAGCTTTTATTAAAGTTATTAACATGGGCTGAATGATGCACCACATAGACTTCTATGTTTTCTTCAACAGTAAAATGTTTCGTGGAGTTTAGCAATACTCTGTTATAGTGCACTGAACTCCCATGGAGTTGAATAATGTATAGTGGAATCACAATCTGCCTACGCCTTTTGTACTGCCAGATATGGTCTCATTGATTTTTAGTCATGTAGCACAAGCTGATGGGGTGCTAACGAATGAAAATATCACCAAAAAGAGCTGCAGAATTAATCAAGAACTAGTAACCTAGAATCAAAACACCATACAGTCTCACTTGCAAAACTAATTTGATAAGTGCACCTCGGTGGTCACGAAAACACGTCGAAAATTATTTCATGAGCCTGCTGTAACTGGTCGTCAAAGTGGAATTAGTTTCTCAAGTAGTGCACCAAAAAGCATCTCAAGTGAAAGATGCCTCCCCCTACATATGTGATTCGAGGAAGCAACGCTTCCTCAAACTATAGGTACTGGCTGATTGAATCTCTCCTCGATCCCTTTTCAATTGAAAGAAGTGGGAGACTCCATTGGAAAAGGCGTGAAATGTTCGCCACCAAGAAAACTGCCCTCTGACCAGCACTAGTCGTAAAGTTTTATGACCCCTGGACTGTCACCGGGCCAGCCACTGGTGCTCAGGCTGTCGACAAAAAGCGAGAGTCTGGTCTCTATCTCTGCGGTTATGACCTTATGAAACTACAATCGTCCGATCATAATTGTGGGTTCTTCCGTTGCTCTGGGAGATGGTTGAACGGAACTACAACATATGTAACAGTAGTTCACTAAATTTCAAGAACGATAAAAATATTGACTTTAGTTTATACACCCGACTGCCACAAGTGTTTCGAATATTTACATACGAACAGCAAAGCATCCCTTGATACACAAAATTACAAACTCTTCTGTTCAAATACAAGTTCAATATTTACAAAAGTAGAATTCTACCTAAGACTTTGATAGCACTGGTGTCGCAACTACACTACTGGCCATTAACGTTGCTACACCAACAAGAAATGCAGATGATAAACGGGTATTCATTGGACAAATATATTATACTAGAACTGACATGTGATGACATTTTCACGCAATTTGGGTGCATAGATCCTGAGAAATCAGTACTCAGAACAACCTTCTCTGGCCAAAATAACGGCCTTGATACGCCTGAGCATTGAGTCAAACAGAGCTCGGATGGCGTGTACAGGTACAGCACCCCATGCAGCTTCAACACGATACCACAGTTCATCAAGAGTAGTGACTGGCGTATTGTGACGAGCCAGTTGCTCGGCCACCATTGACCAGACGTTTTCAGTTGGTGAGAGATCTGGAGAATGTGCTGGCCAGGGCAGCAGTCGAACATTTTCTGTATCCAGAAAGGCCCGTACAGGACCTGCAACGTGTGGTCGTGCATTATCCTGCTCAAATGTAGGGTTTCGCAGGGATCGAATGAAGGGTAGAGCCACGGGTCGTAACACATCCGAAATGTATCGTCCACTGTTCAAAGTGCCGTCAATGCGAACAAGAGGTGACCGATATGTGTAACCAATGGCACCCCATACCACCACGCCGGGTGATACTCCAGTATGGCGATGACGAATACACGCTTTCAATGTGCGTTCACCGCGTTGTCGCCAAACACTGATGCGACCATCATGATGCTCTAAACAGAACCTGGATTCATCCGAAAAAATTACGTTTTGCCATTCGTGCACCCATGTTCGTCGTTGAGTACACCATCGCAGGCGCTCCAGTCTGTGATGCAGCATCAAGGGAAACCGCAGCCACGGTCTCTGAGCTGATAGTCCGTGCTTCTGCAAACGTCGTCGAATTGTTCGTGCAGATGTTTGTTGTCTTGCAAACGTCCCCATCTGTTGACTCTCGGATCGAGACGTGGCTGCACGATCCGCTACAGCCATGCGGATAAGATGCCTGTCATCTCGACTGCTAGTCATACGAGGCAGTTGGGATGCAGCACGGCGTTCCGTATTACCCTCCTGAAACCACCGATTTCATATTCTGCTAACAGTCATTGGATCTCGACCAACGCGAGCAGCAATGTCGCGATACGATAAACCGCAATCGCGATGTCGGAAACGTGATAGTTCGCATTTCTCCTCCTTACACGAGGCATCACAACAACGTTTCACCAGGCAACGCCGGTCAACTGCTGCTTGTGCATGAGAAATCGGTTGGAAACTTTCCTCATGTCAGCGCGTTGTAGGTGTAGCCACCGGCGCCAACCTTGTGTGAATACTCTGAAAAGATAATCATTTGCATATCACAGTATCTTCTTCCTGTCGGTAAAATTTCGCGTCTGTAGCATGTCATCTTCGTGGTGTGGCTATTTTAATGGCCAGTAGTGTAAATAATGTACACTGCTTCATCGAAGGTCACGAACTGGGACAGGGTGATTCCATGCTCGGCTTTATATCGACCGGTGTGCAATGGCTCTGCCGTGCTAAGAGAGAGGGTGTGTCTTCCGGTGTATCTCCCATTCGTCGTTGCAGACGGTAGCGAAATATCTGGTATGTCTGTGGTATCGATGAGCGTTGCCGCCTTTGGTGTGGCACCACAAGCCTTGGGCGATACCACATCGAGCACCCTGTAGCTCTTAAAACCCTTAGACTGTCAACAATTACATACGATATTTCGTGTTGTCCAGTATTATTGACCATCAATGAACAATATTGAAAACTGCAGAATACACTCCTGGAAATTGAAATAAGAACACCGTGAATTCATTGTCCCAGGAAGGGGAAACTTTATTGACACATTCCTGGGGTCAGATACATCACATTATCACACTGACAGAACCACAGGCACATAGACATAGGCAACAGAGCATGCACAATGTCGGCACTAGTACAGTGTATATCCACCTTTCGCAGCAATGCAGGCTGCTATTCTCCCATGGAGACGATCGTAGAGATGCTGGATGTAGTCCTGTGGAACGGCTTGCCATGCCATTTCCACCTGGCGCCTCAGTTGAACCAGCGTTCGTGCTGGACGTGCAGACCGCGTGAGACGACGCTTCATCCAGTCCCAAACATGCTCAATGGGGGACAGATCCGGAGATCTTGCTGTCCAGGGTAGTTGACTTACACCTTCTAGAGCACGTTGGGAGGCACGGGATACATGCGGACGTGCATTGTCCTGTTGGAACAGCAAGTTCCCTTGCCGGTCTAGGAATGGTAGAACGATGGGTTCGATGACGGTTTGGATGTACCGTACACTATTCAGTGTCCCCCCGACGATCACCAGAGGTGTACGGCCATTGTAGGAGATCGCTCCCCACACCATGATGCCGGGTGTTGGCCCTGTGTGCCTCGGTCGTATGCAGTCCTGATTGTGGCGCTCACCTGCACGGCGCCAAACACGCATACGACCGTCATTGGCACCAAGGCAGAAGCGACTCTCATCGCTGAAGACGACACGTCTCCATTCGTCCCTCCATTCATGCCTGTCGCGACACCACTGGAGGCGGGCTGCACGGTGTTGGGGCGTGAGCGGAAGACGGCCTAACGGTGTGCGGGACCGTAGCCCAGCTTCATGGAGACGGTTGCGAATGGTCCTCGCCGATACCCCAGGAGCAACAGTGTCCCTAATTTGCTGGGAAGTGGCGGTGCGGTCCCCTACGGCACTGCGTAGGATCCTACGGTCTTGGCGAGCATCCGTGCGTCGCTGCGGTCCGGTCCCAGGTCGACGGGCACGTGCACCTTCCGCTGACCACTGGCGACAACATCGATGTACTGTGGAGACCTCACGCCCCACGTGTTGAGCAATTCGGCGGTACGTCCACCCGGCCGCCCGCATGCCCACTATACGCCCTCGCTCAAAGTCCGTCAACTGCACATACGGTTCACGTCCATGCTGTCGCGGCATGCTACCAGTGTTAAAGACTGCGATGGAGCTCCGTATGCCACGGCAAACTGGCTGACACTGACGGCGGCGGTGCACAAATGCTGCGCAGCTAGCGCCATTCGACGGCCAACACCGCGGTTCCTGGTGTGTCCGCTGTGCCGTGCGTGTGATCATTGTTTGTACAGCCCTCTCGCAGTGTCCGGAGCAAGTATGATGGGTCTGACACACCGGTGTCAATGTGTTCTTTTTTCCATTTCCAGGAGTGTATATTGTACAATATATAGTTGGATCTACTGAAATTAGGTTTTTATAGAGCAAACTGGTTGGAGTGTGTAGTATTTGGCTAATATTTTGTTTGTTGGTCACCTCAGTCCATATGCCAAACTTTTTATTTTGCGCAGTTCGTTGTATTGTGAAAACCGAATTGTGGAATGGCTTCTAAATCAGTGACACGCACGTTCATTTTAGAATAATTGGAAGTCTGTGTATGTAGCGAAATATACAAGAAGCAGATAAGTTCCAGTTAGCTAAGAAGTTAAATTCACTTCAGACGAATTATAGGACGGAGCAGAAAAGAAATTATCAGTGCAACGAAAAGCAGGGCTAGTGAAGCCAACAGTTCGGCCGTTGATGCCACAAACATTTTACAAGTGCCAGAAATCCCTTCCAATTTTAAAGATAGCCACAATTTTAAAATTAGATACGTATACAGGGTGGTCCATTGATCGTGACCGGACCAAATATCTCTCCACAATTTTAAAATTACATAAGTATACAGGGTGGTCCATTGATCGTGACCGGACCAAATATCTCACCACAATTTTAACATTAGATGCGTATACACTGTGGTCCATTGATCGTGACCGGACCAAATATCTCAGGAAATAAGCATCAAATGAAAAAACTACAAAGAACGAAACTTGGCTAGCTTGAAGAGGGAAACCAGATGACGCTATGGTTGGCCTGCTAGATGGCATTGCCATAGGTCAAACGGCTATCAACTGCATTTTTTAAATAGGAACCGCCATTTTTTATTACATATTCGTGTAGTATGTAAAGAAATATGAAAGTTTCAGTTGGACCACTTTTTTCGCTTTGTGATAGATGGTGCTGTAATAGTCATAACCATATGGCTCATAACTTTAGACGAAAATTTGGTAACAGGTAGGTTTTTTAAATTAAAATACAGAACGTAGGTTCGTTTGAATATTTGATTTCGGTTGTTCCAATGCGATACATGTGCCTTTATGAACTTATCATTTCTGAGAACGCATGCTGTTACAGTGTGATTACCTGTAAATACCACATTAATGCAATAAATGCTCAAAATGATGTCCGCCAAACTCAATGCATTTGGCAATACGTTTAACGACATTCCTCTCAACAGCGAGTATTTCGCCTGGCGTAATGTTCGCTCGTGCATTGACAATGCGCTGACGCATGTTGTCAGGCGTTGTCGGTGGATTATGGTAGCGAATATCCTTCAACTTTCCGCAGAGAAAGAAACCCGGGGACGTAAGATCCGGTGAACATGCGGATCATGGTATGGTGCTTCAAAGAACAATCCACCTGTCATGAAATATGAAATTTAATACCGCTTCAACCGCACGCGAGGTATGTGCCGGACATCCATCATGTTGGAAGTACGTCGCCATTCTGTCATGCAGTGAAACATCTTGTAGTAACATCGGTAGAACACTACATAGGAAATCAGTATACATTGCACCATTTAGATTGCCATCGAGAAAATTGGGGCCAATTATCCTTCCTCCCATAATGCCGCACCATACATCAACCCGCCAAGGTCGCTGATGTTCCACTTGTCGCAGCCATCGTGGATTTTCCGTTGCCCAATAGTGCTTATTACACCGGTTTACGTTACCGCTGTTGGTGAATGACGCTTCGTCGCTAAATAGAACGCGTGCAAAAGATCTGTCATCGTCCCGTAATTTCTCTTGTGCCCATTGGCAGAACTGTACATGACGTTCAAACTCGTCGCCATGCAATTCCTGGTCCATAGAAATGTGGTACGGGTGCAATCGATGTTGATGTCACATTCTCAACACCGACGTTTTTGAGATTCCCGATTCTCGCGCAATTTGTCTGCTACTGATGTGCGGATTAGCCGCGACAGCATCTAAAACACCTACTTGGGCATCATCATCTGTTGCAGGTCGTGGTTGACGTATCATACGTGGCTGAAGACTTTCTGTTTCCTTAAATAACCCATTTATATGGCGAACGGTCCGGACACTTGGATGATGTCGTCCAGGATACCGAGGAGCATACATAGCACATCCCCGTTGGGCATTTTGATCACAATAGCCATACAGCAATTGGTTGACGGTCCATTTTAACATGGGTAATGTATCACGAAGCAAATACCGTACGCACTGGCGGAATGTTACGTGATACCACGTACTTATACGTTTATGACTATTACAGCGCCATCTATCACAAAGCTAAGAAAGTAGTCCAACTAAAACATTCATATTTCTTTACGTACGACACGAATATGTAATAAATTTGGGGATTCCAATTTTTAAAAAACGCAGTTGATATGCGTTTGACCTATGACAGCGCCATCTAGCGGGCCAACCATAGCGGCATCTGGTTTCCCCCTTCAAGCTAGACAAGTTTCGTTCTCTGTAGTTTTTTCGTTTGATGCTTATTTCGTGAGATATTTGGCCCGGTCACTATCAACACACCTTCCCTTACCTTTTAAGTAATGTTTCAAAGTTTCTGTATAGGTCTGTTAAAAAAAAATGGCTCTGAGCACTATGGGACTTAACATCTGTGGTCATCAGTCCCCTAGAACTTAGAACTACTTAAACCTAACTAACCTAAGGACATCACGCACATCCATGCCCGAGGCAGGATTCGAACCTGCGACCGTAGCAGTCGCGCGGTTCCGGACTAGGTCTGTTCGTTTCTGTTCTGTTTTGTAGTATCTGTCCATACAGCCATGAAAAATGAAGAAAATGGTAAAGCGCCAGTGCATGAGATGTGCCCGTGTGAGAATATAGAGTGATCAACGGCCGCTGCGCAGCCTGAGGACCAACAGCTGCGTAGGCGCGAGCCACGGTCAGGGGCAGGCGTGGGTGGTTGGCAGCCTACCGTACGCCGGGCAGCTCGTGTGTTTACTCGCAGCAGGAAACGCAGCTGCAATCTACTGGCCGGTGGCGTGGGCGGCTAAACCGCAGTGTAGTGTCAAGGAGAGGGGGTGCATCCTGCAGGTTCTGCCACCCACACTAATGCTTCTAACAATACCACCACTTGCAAAGTAGGTTAGAAATCAGATTAATAATGTTGCTCACGCAGCGTAAGTTCGCTTTATCGGGCAACAACAAAGTTATTGACTGTGAACGGTATCGTCAGAATGGAAATAATGAAGTAACTGTAAAAAAGCCATTAATTTTGGCACTTATCTTGAATGGATTCCCACGTAGATTTCGTCGAAGTTGTTATGGCTCATCTTGTTGATTCTAGGGTGATTCCACTTTGACTGCCAGAAGGTCCAGATCTGTATTTTAGCAATATCTTAAGACCTAACAAATGCGTCTTTCAGGAAAATCTTAATGATCAAACAATCCCAGGTCAGAAGAATGGTATGGTAGAAATAGTTTTTGACTTTGTGTTCACGATCCACATTTTTACTAAACTTCTTGTAAATTCACATATACTTCTTAATTGTCACATCATCAAGAAAACAGTTTTGTATCAATCTC
This sequence comes from Schistocerca gregaria, assembly GCF_023897955.1. Lineage (NCBI taxonomy): Eukaryota > Metazoa > Arthropoda > Insecta > Orthoptera > Acrididae > Schistocerca > Schistocerca gregaria. The sequence goes on from NC_064926.1 coordinate 196,814,930, forward strand.
CATATATTTAATTTCCATTTTAACCGAACACAAGACTTGACTGTTCTTTTACAAAGCGAAATAACAACTTAACTTTTGCAAAGTGAAACAAAGACTGCTGTATGCGCATTTGCGTTAAAACGGTTACAAGTCAAAGATTATGACAGTCTCACAGAAATGAATACACACAAGAACCATATCACTATAATATATAGATACATCGCAGTGTTTTTCTTGTTGTGGTCTTCAGTCCTGAGACTGGTTTGATGCAGCTCTCCATCCTACTCTATCCTGTGCAAGCTTCTTCATCTCCCTGTACTTACTACAACCTACATCCTTCTGAATCTGCTCAGTGTATTCATCTCTTGGTCTCCCTCTACGATTTTTACCCTCCACGCTGCCCTCCAATGCTAAATTTGTGATCCCTTGATGCCTCAAAACATGTCCTACCAACCGATCCCTTCTTCTGGTCAAGTTGTGCCACAAACTTCTCTTCTCCCCAATCCTATTCAATATTTCCTCATTAGTTATGTTATCTACCCATTTAATCTTCAGCGTTCTTCTGCAGCACCACATTTCGTAAGCTTCTATTCTCTTCTTGTCCAAACTATTTATCGTCCACGTTTCACTTCCATACATGGCTACACTCAATACAAATACTTTCAGAAACGACTTCCTAACACTTAAATCAATACTCGAGGTTACCAAATTTCTGTTCTTCAGAAACACTTACCTTGCCATTGCCAGTCTACATTTTATATCCTCTCTACTTCGACCATCATCAGTTATTTTGCTCCCCAAATAGTAAAACTCCTTTACTACGTTAAGTGTCTCATTTCCTAATATAATTCCCTCAGCATCACTCGACTAAATTCGAGTACATTCCATTATCCTATACATTAATAAAACCAAAAGTGAATATTGTCACAAAATATGTCTGTTACTTCGCAGAAAAGTAGTACGATATTACTGGTATCGAAAACTGGGGTTGCAGTGCCGCAATGGTCACGTAAATAAAGAACCATTACATGCTGCATAAGTACGACGGAGCGCCCATATTGAGCCTATCATCATTCACGGTGTTCCATTTGGCTCATCATTAAAGTTGCAAGTCTCTGATCAAACCGAGCGAGGTGACTCAGTGGTTAGCACTCTGGATTCCCGTTCGGGAGAACGACGATTCAAACCCGTGAGCGGCCATCCTGATTTAGGTATTCCGTGATTTCCCTAAATCGCTTCACGCCAACTTTCTGGACTCGGTTGTCACGGGTGACGAAACCTGGGCATATCACTTTACACCTGACACCAAGCAACATCACGCCAGCTCATAACTTTCTGAACAGCATGGTGGCGAACTGGTATGACATGGGCATACAAAAACTGCCACAGCGTCTACAAAAATGCATCGACATAAAAGGTGATTATGTCGAAAAATAGCTAAATGTTCAAGCTGTAAACTGATGTAAACCATTGTAGAAATAAACAGGTCTATGTACCTATAAAAAATAGGAGACCTTACTTTTGGGACTACCCTCGTAGATAGTTCATCCCTAGGTTTCAGTGACAGAGTTTACGAATATCAAAATACACTCCTGGAAATGGAAAAAAGAACACATTGACACCGGTGTGTCAGACCCACCATACTTGTTCCGGACACTGCGAGAGGGCTGTACAAGCAATGATCACACGCACGGCACAGCGGACACACCAGGAACCGCGGTGTTGGCCGTCGAATGGCGCTAGCTGCGCAGCATTTGTGCACCGCCGCCGTCAGTGTCAGCCAGTTTGCCGTGGCATACGGAGCTCCATCGCAGTCTTTAACACTGGTAGCATGCCGCGACAGCGTGGACGTGAACCGTATGTGCAGTTGACGGACTTTGAGCGAGGGCGTATAGAGGGCATGCGGTAGGCCGGGTGGACGTACCGCCGAATTGCTCAACACGTGGGGCGTGAGGTCTCCACAGTACATCGATGTTGTCGCCAGTGGTCGGCGGAAGGTGCACGTGCCCGTCGACCTGGGACCGGACCGCAGCGACGCACGGATGCACGCCAAGACCGTAGGATCCTACGCAGTGCCGTAGGGGACCGCACCGCCACTTCCCAGCAAATTAGGGACACTGTTGCTCCTGGGGTATCGGCGAGGACCATTCGCAACCGTCTCCATGAAGCTGGGCTACGGTCCCGCACACCGTTAGGCCGTCTTCCGCTCACGCCCCAACATCGTGCAGCCCGCCTCCAGTGGTGTCGCGACAGGCGTGAATGGAGGGACGAATGGAGACGTGTCGTCTTCAGCGATGAGAGTCGCTTCTGCCTTGGTGCCAATGATGGTCGTATGCGTGATTGGCGCCGTGCAGTTGAGCGCCACAATCAGGACTGCATACGACCGAGGCACACAGGGCCAACACCCGGCATCATGGTGTGGGGAGCAATCTCCTACACTGGCCGTACACCTCTGGTGATCGTCGAGGGGACACTGAATAGTGCACGGTACATCCAAACCGTCATCGAAACCATCGTTCTACCATTCCTACACCGGCAAGGGAACTTGTTGTTCCAACAGGTCAATGCACGTCCGCATGTATCCCGTGCCACCCAACGTGCTCTAGAAGGTGTAAGTCAACTACCCTGGCCAGCAAGATCTCCGGATCTGTCCCCCATTGAGCATGTTTGGGACTGGATGAAGCGTCGTCTCACGCGGTCTGCACGTCCAGCACGAACGCTGGTCCAACTGAGGCGCCAGGTGGAAATGGCATGGCAAGCCGTTCCACAGGACTACATCCAGCATCTCTACGATCGTCTCCATGGGAGAATAGCAGCCTGCATTGTTGCGAAAGGTGGATATACACTGTACTAGTGCCGACATTGTGCATGCTCTGTTGCCTGTGTCTATGTGCCTGTGGTTCTGTCAGTGTGATCATGTGATGTATCTGACCCCAGGAATGTGTCAATAAAGTTTCCCATTCCTGGGACAATGAATTCACGGTGTTCTTATTTCAATTTCCAGGAGTGTATGTGAATAAATATCCATATCTTTTGATTGCATTGACTTATAGGCTTAACTTTTTCAGGCCACCAAATGATAGTAGATCTTAGTAAAGACATAAATTTCAAATTGATAACCCTACCCGTTCCTGGGAAAAAGGATTCCTAACAGTCTGGCGGACGGACAGACAGACAGACAGACACACTGACTTGACATCAAACGGATCCTGTAAGAGTTCTGTTTTTGCCGGTTCCGGTACGGAAGCCTAAAAATAAGCTCAGGGCCGAATGCACCCGCTGAAAGATGCACCCGAGGAAGATACGTTATCTGTGGAGTGTAGCACATTCAAAGATTTGGAGGTCAGTACGACCACCCAACATTAACGCCTCAACACATCACAACACCTGGAACACCAAAACTATAATGTTCAATAATGCTCCTGACTGCATTACGTCTTTCCACCTCTCGTCAGATCAAGTTACGTAATGAGCCCGTAAGTTTTGCACACCAGTGTATATTTCTGGATAACCATTGAACATGTTTCATAAATAAAAGCGAAATGTGTCTGGTGAAAAATACCCTTACATTGCAGTAAGCTTAAGATGGAAAAGCCAAAAATGATTGATAAAAAAAGCGCTTCGAGTTTCATCTCCCTTTGGCGTGTTGTTCTGGAAACGACGGCAAATCTAAATCAAGGTTGCTATGAGGGACGCAGAATTCGGAGGGGGGGGGGGGGGAGGTTTAAATCCCCCTCCCTCACATTGAGTCCACTAGCAACCACTGTATCACTTAGGTGGAAGCACAAGCGGCCAAAGACATTACTAGCTAGCGCATAACCCCCTATGGGTGCTAACATACACCCACAAGCGACAACATCGGCAAGCCCCTGCAAATTGGATATGCAGCTGTTATTAAAGCCGACCAACAGGCTACAGCAGGGAAGCCGACGAGCTCGCTCAAACAAACCACCTACACTGTGAATCCGATGTATGACCTATCGGACACTAAACGGCGATGAACCCAAGTACCGGCACCCAGCTGCAGCCGCCGAGTAACACGGCTTCATAACGTCAAACGTATCCGCCTGCATGATACCCACTACTAACAAAACCTACCCTCGCATGACCTGTCGCTGGCAGCAAGTACTCCACTACTGCTCTTACAGCCCAAACCAAACTATCGCACAGGGTTTTTTCCCCTTGGTTCTTGCCTTGGCGCCGGCCGCTGTGGCCGAGCGGTTCTAGGCACTTCAGTCCGGACCCGCGCGACTGCTACGATCGCAGGTTCGAATCCTGCCTCGGGCATGGATGTGTGTGATGTCCGTAGGTTAGTTAGGTTTAAGTAGTTCTAAGTTCTAGGGGACTGATGACCTCAGATGTTAAAGTCCCCTAATACTCAGAGCTATTTGAACCAATTTTCTTGCCTTGGCACTTATTTTCATCTGCTCTTGAAACCGCTACCCTTCGTTCAACTTTCGACCCAATCTATCTCCAGATGAACGCGTATTAATGGTTACTCATAACCAGACGCCGAGCGGGGAAGCCATGCGGTCTGACGCCTCTTGTCACGATTTGTGCGGCTCCCCCCGTCGGAGGTATGAGTCCTCCTTCGGGCATGGGTGTGTGTGTTGTCCTTCGCATAAGTTAGTTCAAGTTGGATTAAGTAGTATATAAGCTTAAAAGACCGATGACCTCAGCAGTTTGGTCCCATAATACCTTCCCACAAATTCCCATAACCAGCCGTACGCAAACATCGCAGTACCCACATCCTCCGAGACCTCACTCAGTGAAAACTAACCAACAACCAATATGCAGAGATGGCAGTGGATCTTTTGTGTTGGCCATCACGCTGGTGTAGGTGTGGAGGGGCTCCACCCCATATACAGGGTGAGTCGCTTAAGACGTAACACCCCCTGGAGGTACGTCGATTATACTTTCGTAGTCTGGCCCCACGGAGAAGAAAAGTTAATGGAGTTTTTTCATCATCTTAACTCCATCCGTCAGAATATTCGATTTACCATGGAACTAGAGAAAGATGGTGTCCTTCCATTCCTGGATGTTCTGGTTAAACGGAAGAGTGACGGCTCGTTGGGACATTCTGTTTACCGTAAGCCGACTCACACTGATTTGTACCTGCATTCTTCCAGTTGCCATCACCCATCCCAAACCATGAGTGTACTTAAAACCTTTCTGCACTGGGCACACACGGTGTCGGATGCAGAGAATTTGCCTAAGGAACTTGCACATTTAAGAACGGTGTTCAGGGACAATGGTTACTCGACCCGGCAAATTAACAGGGCCTTCTCAACAAGAGCCAGGAACCGGGAAGTGGATAAAGAAGAGAGTGCGCCAACCAAGTCTCTAGCTTTTCTTCCCTTCGTTGGTAATATCTCTTTTAAAATAGCAAGGATTCTTAATACTTTTCATGTGAAAGTTGTTTTTCGTCCGCCTTCTAAGATTTCAGATTTGCTGGGTTCGGTGATGGATGATCTGTTGCTGCGGAAGGCGGGAATTTACAAAATACCGTGTCAATGTGGTATGGCCTATATAGGACAGACAACACGTACTGTGGAAGAGCGTTGTACAGAACATCAACGTTGCACTCGTCTACTGCAACCCAGTAAATCTGCAGTTGCGGAACATTGTATTTCTAACGGACATTCAATGGAGTACGACAAAACTTCGATTTTGGCCACAGCAACAACTTTTTGGGACTCCATTATTAAAGAATCCGTTGAAATACGCAGTGCTGGAAATTTATTGAACCCGGACAGTGGTTACCAATTGAATAATGCATGGAATCCCGTCATCACAGAAATTTTCTCGAGACGAAGACGCCAGAAGACATCGATACCTGCGGCCAGCGACAATACCGACGGCACCTGAGTTTCGCAGTTCCACCAGCGAGGGCGCTGTTGCTGGGCGGTCTGGTCCTTCTGTCTCCGCGACTGCAGCGGATGCGCGGCAGTACTATCAGCGCACTATATAAGACGGAACGGAGACCGTCTTCGTCACCACGTCGGCTCACCTGAAGATGGCTGGCAGTTGTCCAGCCGAAATATCGTGCGAAGAAGTTTACGACGACCGGCTGCAAGCCCGAAATCTATTTGAACAATTGATTCACCGGGAAATTTTCAAATTTTACACGTAACACCCCTTTTATTCCGGGGGCGATTGCACGTATCGGCATGCGGGTTTCGGCGAATCATAGCCGACTATGGGGCACATACATTGGTACATGCACAATAATCACAACGTTTATATTGACCGAGATAATGAGGCAAGTACATGTTTTTTAAATGGAACGCTGTACTTTTTTTACCATCATTCCAACGCTCTGGAAAAGACGCGTATAGTGATGTAACGCATTTTGCTACTTTGATTCAAACTTTGCTTGAAAGAGGGCGCATGAGGATTTACTTCCATGGCGTGGGTCGTGCAAGCTGCATAGAGCACGGCAACTCGGCCTGCGGGTCGCGCGAGGCGTATATACAGTCTGCAGCCGCTTCCGACTGCCTCGAGCTTCAATCGTACAATATTTCCCAGCGTCTTTTAAGCGAAGTTTGAATCACAATAGCAACATGCGTTAAATCACTATACGCGTCTTTTCCAGAGCGTTCAAATGATGGTAAAAAAAAAGTACAGCGTCCCATTTAAAAAAAAAAAAACATGTACTTGCCTCATTATCTCGGTCAATATAAACGTTCTATATTGGTCATGTATTGTGGGTGTACCAAAGTATGTGCCCCATAGTCGGCTATGATTCGCCGAACACCGCTTGCCGCCACGTGCAATCTCTCCCGGAATAATGGGGGTGTTACGTTTTACGCGACACAGTATATATATATATATATATATCGCTTTTTACCTCTGTTGCCGGCCGTTGTGGCCGAGCGGTTCTAGGCGCTACAATCTGGAACCGCGCGACCACTACGGTCGCAGGTTCGAATCCTGCCTCGGGCATGGATGTATGTGATGTCCTTATGTTAGTTAGGTTTAACTAGTTCGAAGTTCTAGGGGACTGATGACCTCAGAAGTTAAGTCCCATAGTGCTCAGAGCCATTTGAACCATTTTTTTTTTTTTTTTTTTTTTTACTTCTGCCACCCATTTGTTGTTTCTAGTCGTTACCCAGTCGAAGAGCTGTTTGGTCAGTCTGTGTGATGGGATTCTGTATTGTCTCCGTATGTTTGTATATTCCCTCTGCAGGTTTCTTGATCCATATTTCATTGCTGTTAGGTGCGCCAAATATTTTCCGTTCTACTTTTTCTAGTTGTCTGATACGTCTGTGCCCTAGGATTAGCATGGTCTCTGCTGCATAGAGTGCTTCGGGGAACACCACCGTGGCGTAGTGGCGTAATTTGGCTTTTTGTGAGATAGACTTCTTGTTGTAGTGATTCCACACTACTTTGTACGTATTGTCCAGTTTATCCGGTATATAAACTGCATCACTTCCGTATCACGAGACGGAAACTACTTAGCACAAAGGAGAGTAAAGTACGGCTTGTCCATACATTTTTACAGCAGGAGAACAAGCCAACCGACTCGCTTTCCTAAAAGGTGCTTTCAGCTTTCCAGCTTCTAGGCCACGCAGCGCGGCTTCTCCTCTTTTACGGCTTCTCTGTTAACTTCCAGGCCCTGTCGTTAACCGATAATGCTGCCGGCGAACCACGTTATCGGTCATTTCTCCGAACCTACAACACCGTTTCACAGGTAGACAATAAATTTCCGCGCCATTTGCGCTGCAATCATTGTCATGCTTCGCTGGGTATATCCCGAATGACATAGAAGAACGGATAAGAAATAAGAACGGCTCCAAAATTATATGAACACACAGTCTGCTCCAGGCTGTCGTAAAATATATTGAAGGTATTACGTGGCACGGAAAAGGTTATTTTCATCGCTTCGGCGCATGCTCACTATTTCGTAAAAGCCAGTCAATTTTCATGTGGTGGTGGTGGTGGTGGTGGTGGTGGTTAGTGTTTAACGTCCCGTTGACAACGAGGTCATTAGAGACGGAGCGCAAGTTCGGGTTACGGAAGGATTGGGAAGGAAATCGGCCGTGCCCTTTCAGAGGAATCATCCCGGCATTTGCCTGAAACGATTTAGGGAAATCACGGAAAACCTAAATCAGGATGGCTGGAGACGGGATTGAACCGTCGTCCTCCCGAATGCGAGTCCAGTGTGCTAACCACTGCGCCACCTCGCTCGGTTTTTCATTTGATATAGTGTCTCAACGGCATCAAACGTCTTGACTTTTCAATACGGAAGCACTTCGAAGCGGTCCCAACTGCTTTCGCCTGGAGATCATTATAGCGCTTTCAGTAGGCCACATTTCATTACACCTTTGTAGGAACCAGAATGCAACTCTGAAAGAGTAGAAGGAAATGAAAGAGTGGCAGTAGCCGAGAAGAACGAGATACGGTTGCAGCCTATCATCCACGTCATTCAATCTGTACACAGAGTTAGCAGTAAAAGAAGTTCAGAAGAAATTTCGCTGAGGTGACAAAAGTCCCGGGTTAGCGATATGCATATACAGGGTGTTTATAAATTAACATCGGGGTTTTAACGCTTTAAAATATTTATTATACTAAACTTACAGTTATAAATTGTATGTCATATGACAGAGAAACTCAAACAGTTTTACCAAGAACCTTATAAATGTTGAATGTGAATACCATTTGTCACACGGCACACATCAAGTCTATAGCCAAATTCTTTCTAACCGTCGATAAGTGTGTCTTCAATGATCGTAGCAACAGCTGCTTCAATCCGGTTTCTTAATTCAGGAAGAACTGCTGGTAGCGGAGGTACACGAACCTTGATGAAGCCCCAAAAGAAAAAAAAATCGTATGGCGTTAAGTCGGGTGAATGTGGAGGCCATGCAAAGCAAGCCCTGTCATTGGGCCCCAGCGCTTGGGTACAGTCAAGTTCAACCAATCGTACTTCGCTGTGCCACTGAGGTGGCGCACAATCTTACTGGAAAATGAAGTCCTATGGCTCATCTTCTTCCAACCAATGGAAGAGCCATTGCTCTAGTGTATCAAGGTAAGAAGTGCCAGTTACAGTAGGTTCACCAAAAAAGAAAGGCCCATAAGCTTTCCTTTGGGGCTTCATCAAGGATGGTGCACACTTTGAACATTTATAACGTTCTTGATAAAACTGTTTGAGTTGCTCTTTCATTTGACGTATCATTTATACCTGTAAGATTAATGTAATAAATATTATAAACGGTTAAAACCCCGATATTCAGTTATAAACACACTGTATAATGATGGCGGTAGAGTCGCACACACGACGTATTGCAGGGCGTTGGCGAATCTGTCATCTGTACTTAGCTGATTCATGTGAAAATGTTTCCGACGTGATTAAAGCCGCACGGCGGGAATTAACAGATTTTGAACGCTAAATAGCAGTTGGAGCTAGACGCATGGAACATTCCGTTCCAGAAACGGTTAGAGAATTAAATATTCCGAGATACACAGTGGCAAGAGTGTGCCGAGAATACCAAATTTCGGACATTTCCTCTCAACACAGACGACGCAGCGTCCGACGGCCTTCACTTAACGACCGAGAACAGCGGCGTTCGCGCAGTTGTCAGTGCAAACAGACAAGCAGCACTGCGTGAAATAAACGCAGTAATCAGTGTGGGATGTACGACGAACGTATCCGTCGGGACAAAGCGACTGGTCCCAAATATGTGAGTGGCTCGAAGACTTCTTAAGTAATATAACCCAGTACGTTGTCCTCGATGGTGAGAGTTCATCGGAGGTGAGGGTATCATCTGGAGTGCCCTAGGGAAGTGTGGTAGGTCCGCTGTTGTTTTCTACCTACATAAATGATCTTTTGGATAGGGTGGATAGCAATGTGCGGCTGTTTGATGATGATGCTGTGGTGTACGGGAAGGTGTCGACGTTGTGTGGCTGTAGGAGGATACAAGATGACTTGGACAGGATTTGTGTTTGGTGTAAAGAATGGCAGCTAACTCTAAATATAGATAAATGTAAAGTAATGCATATGAATACGAAAAAGAATCCCGTAATGTTTGAATACTCCATTAGTAGTGTAGCTCTTGACACAGTCACGTCGATTAAATATTTGGACGTAACACTGCAGAGCGATATGAAGTGGGACAAGCATGTAATGGCAGTTGTGGGGAAGGTGGATGGTAGTCTTCGGTTCATTGGTAGAATTTTGGGAAGATATGGTTCATCTGTAAAGGAAACCACTTATAAAGCACTAATACGACCTATTCTTGAGTACTGCTCGAGCGTTTGGGATCCCTATCAGGTCGGATTGAGGGAGGACATAGAACGAATTCAGAGGCGGGCTGCTAGATTTGTTACTGGTAGGTTTGATCATCACGCGAGTGTTACGGAAATGCTTCAGGAACTCGGGTGGGAGTCTCTGGAGGAAAGGAGGCGTTGTTTTCGTAAATCGCTACTGAGGAAATTTAGAGAACCAGCATTTGAGGCTGACTGCAGTACTATTTTACTGCCGCCAACTTACATTTCGCGGAAAGACCACAAAGAGAAGATAAGAGAGATTAGGGCTCGTACAGAGGCATATAGGCAGTCATTTTTCCCTCGTGCTGTTTGGGAGTGGAACAGGGAGAAAAGATGCTAGTTGTGGAACGAGGTACCCTCCGCCACGCACCGTATGGTGGATTGCGGAGTATGTATGTAGATGTAGAAATTTTGTCATTAATGGGCTATGGCAGCAGACGACCGACGTGAATGCCTGTGCTAAGAGAACGGCATCGCCCGTATCGCCTCTCCTGTGTTCGTGACCATATTAGTTGGACCGTAGACGATGGAAAACCGTCGCCTGGTCGGATGAGTCGCAATTTCAATTGGTAAGAGCTGATGGCGGCGTTCGAGTGTGGCGTAGACACCAGGAAGCCATGGACTCAAGTTATCAGCACACTGTACAAGTTGGTGATGACTCCATAATGGTGTGGGCTGTGTTTACATGGGATGGACTGGTTGCTCTGGTCCAACTGAGCCGACCATTGACTGGAAATTGGAGACTATTTGTTCCCCAACACTGATGGAATTTTTGTGGATGTCAATGGGCCATGTCACAAGGACAAAGTTGTTCGCGACTGATTTGAAGAACTTTCTGGACAATTCGAGCGAAAAGTTTCGTCCCCCAGGTCGCCCGACAGGAATCCCATCGAACACTTATGGGACATAATCGAGAGATCAGTTCGTGTACAAAATCCTGCACCAGTAACACCCTCGCAGTTATGGGCGGTTATAGAGGCACCATGACAGTATTTCTGCAGGGTGCATCCACGTTGAGTCGGTACACTATGCCGAGCAAAAGGTGGTCCGACAGGACGTTAAAAGATATCCCATGACTTCTGTCACCTCAGTGTAAAGTACAGACAGACGCCACTACGACGATGACTAGCGAAACAACTGATTTGCTGAATAGCTCAGACCTGTCAAAGGAAGTGACGAAGCGGCTATATGCAAGGACGCCAGCCAGACAACGCCTGATTAAACTTCCCCATTGCCATATTGAAGGAGTGCAACTGTTGGCAGTAGCTACCATCATAAATTCACCGACAAAGGGGCTCGCCCAATACATAGATACGCTTCTAAAAATCCTTGTGGGACTCTGCAGTCACAATGTGAAGAACTCGGCCGATGTTGTGAGGATCCTTAAGAGATGCGAGTGTAAGAAGACGATCCGCTTATAAGCTTCGATGTCACATCGCCCTTCACGAAAGTGCTTCTCCAAGGCTCCTTAGCACTACTGGCTCATCACTTTGAGCCGCAAATAGTAAAACTCTTTGGAGAACACTCACCACTACTTACGTAAAGTGTAGCGTGGGTTTTACGAACAAACAGATGGAGTAGCCATGGCAAGCCACACTGGCCCCTGGGATTGCAAATCTCTATATGGAAATATGCTGCCTACGAAAAGAGTGAAGCAGCAAGAAGACATAGTCGGATGTCATTGTAACTTCGTACACAATATCGGTAGGTATGTACATTATTAGAGATGAAATTCTCGGAGACCGGTAGAAAGGCGAGAAAAGTGTACTAGTGTTGTTACCAAGGGTGTATAAATGGTATGGACAACATGATACGTTAAGTGATCACTGTGAACGACACCGGGATACCGCGTATGCGCTGGCCGGTGTGGCCGAGCGGTTCTAGGCGCTTCAGTCTGGAACTGCGAGACCGCTACGGTCGCAGGTTCGAATCCTGCCTCGGGCATAGATGTGTGTGATGTCCTTAGGTTAGTTAGGTTTAAGTAATTCTAAGTTCTAGGGGACTGATGACCTCCCATAGTGCTCAGAGCCATTTTGAACCATTTTACCGCGTATGCGAGTGGGGCAGCTAGATCAGCACCTGACCAACCCAGGTTCGTCGTTGAGTACACCATCGCAGGCGCTCCTGTCTGTGATGCGGCGTCAAGAGTAACCGCAGCCACGGTCTCCGAGCTGATAGTCCATGCTGCTGCAAACGTCGTCCAACTGTTCGTGCAGATGGTTGTTGTCTTGCAAACGTCTCCATCTGTTGACTCAGGGATCGAGACGTGGCTGCACGATCCGTTACAGCCATGCGGATAAGATGCCTGTCATCTCGACTGCTTGTGAAACGAGGCCGTTGGGATCCAGCACGGCGTTCCGTATTACCCTCCTCAACCCAACGATTCCATATTCTGCTGCAGTCATTGGATCTCGACCAACGCGAGCAGCAATGTCGCGATACGTTAAACCGCAACACGATAGCTACAATTCGACCTTTATAAAAGTCGGAAACGTGATGGTACGCATTTCTCCTCCTTACACGAGGCATCACAACAACGTTTCACCTAGCAACGCCGGTCAACTGCTGTTTGTGTATGAGGAATCGGTTGGAAACTTTCCTCATGTCAGCACGTTATAGGTGTCGCCACCGGCGCCAACCTTTTGTGAATACTCAGAAAAGCTAATCATTTGCATATCACAGCATCTTCTTCCTGTCGGTTAAATTTCGCGTCTGTAGCACGTCATCTTCGTGGTGTAGCAATTTTAAGGGCAGTAGTGTTCATTTCGGACGCATTTAGATAGTCGTTTTTCCCTCGCTCTATTTTCGAGTCGTACAGGAAAAGAAATGACAAGTAGTGGTACAGGGTACCCTCCATCACAGACCGAACGGTGGCTTTCGGAATGTCTATGTAGATGTAGCTTTCTTCACTTTTCTTAACTCACTACTCATGTAGGTGTTTCACATTCCCATTTCATCATGTCCTATATGTGGCACCATCACCAAGCGACACCACACACGAGACAATCGATTCAGTCACAAAAGTTGGAAATGCAGAGTTCAGCAGCGGTCGCTAGAGGAAGACACACCTGCCATTTATGAAGCAGTGAACAGAGTTTGGCCAAATTCGCATATCGGGGGCTGCCGGTTTTACTTTGCTAGTCTTGCTGGTGGAGGATACAGAAGCTAGGCCTGCCGAGAACTATACGGCAACTCCAAACACGTCACAGAGTTATTGCTTGAAAAGCTTCTTCGGGCTGCATTTCTTGAGATGAGGTGATGCGAGTACTTCACTGACGATTTCATGGCTGTTATCCCTGGTGACTGGGTGTGGGAGGACAGAGAGCTCGTGTTGAAGCAGAACATTTCATTAATACAACTTACGGTCTACGTTTTCGTCACCGAAATATCCCCCAAAGCCTTGTGCCCGCCAACTATCTAGGCCGAACACACGCCACGCCACTTGCATCAGTTCAGAAGCTTTCCATTCTAAACTGAATGGTTCATTTTATTCTGCCCATCCTTCTGTTTACCATCTTGCGGAGATTGCTTGAGGTGCAATCACGGATATGCGTGAAAATCAGTAGTGCGATCAGTGTCAAGCGAAAAAAAAAAAAAAACTGTTGAGAATGAAACATTTTTACGGGAGCAGATGGAAGCCTTGAGGGAAGGAGTTATCGATCGGTTCGGGTTTGCTAAAAGAGATACCTTCAAGTTTTTGCACGAAGAATTGAAGAAAAAGAAACCGGACATCTTTTTGACGATCTGCAATTTGTCAATGATGTGTCTGTAGACTTATGTTTTAAGTGTAATTTCGGTGGCGAATATGGGAGACAGCCAGTCTCTTTTTGGAGTCTCACTGGTAACACTAACTGGCTGACTAATCCTTTGTCCGCAGTTCATACACTAATGGAAATTGAAATAAGAACACCGTGAATTCATTGTCCCTGGAAGGTGAAACTTTATTGACACATTCCTGGGGTCAGATACATCACATGATCACACTGACAGAACCACAGGCACATAGACACAGGCAACAGAGCATGCACAATGTCGGCACTAGTACAGTGTATATCCACCTTTCGCAGCAATGCAGGCTGCTATTCTCCCATGGAGACGATCGTAGAGATGCTGGATGTAGTCCTGTGGAACGGCTTGCCATGCCATTTCCACCTGGCGCCTCAGTTGGACCAGCGTTCGTGCTGGACGTGCAGACCGCGTGAGACGACGCTTCATCCAGTCCCAAACATGCTCAATGGGGGACAGATCAGGAGATCTTGCTGGCCAGGGTAGTTGACTTACACCTTCTAGAGCACGATGGGTGGCACGGGATACATGCGGACGTGCATTGTCCTGTTGGAACAGCAAGTTCCCTTGCCGGTCTAGGAATGGTAGAACGATGGGTTCGATGACGGTTTGGATGTACCGTGCACTATTCAGTGTCCCCTCGACGATCACCAGAGGTGTACGGCCAGTGTAGGAGATTGCTCCCCACACCATGATGCCGGGTGTTGGCCCTGTGTGCCTCGGTCGTATGCAGTCCTAATTGTGGCGCTCAACTGCACGGCGCCAATCACGCATACGACCATCATTGGCACCAAGGCAGAAGCGACTCTCATAGCTGAAGACGACACGTCTCCACTCGTCCCTCCATTCACGCCTGTCGCGACACCACTGGAGGCGGGCTGCACGATGTTGGGGCGCGAGCGGAAGACGGCCTAACGGTGAGCGGGACCGTAGCCCAGCTTCATGGAGACGGTTGCGAATGGTCCTCGCCGATACCCCAGGAGCAAAAGTGTCCCTAATTTGCTGGGAAGTGGCGGTGCGGTCCCCTACGGCTCTGCGTAGGATCCTACGGTCTTGGCGTGCATCCGTGCGTCGCTGCGGTCCGGTCCCAGGTCGACGGGCACGTGCACCTTCCGCCGACCACTGGCGACAACATCGATGTACTGTGGAGACCTCACGCCCCACGTGTTGAGCAATTCGGCGGTACGTCCACCCGGCCTCCCGCATGCCCACTATACGCCCTCGCTCAAAGTCCGTCAACTGTACACACGGTTCACGTCCACGCTGTCGCGGCATGCTACCAGTGTTAAAGACTGCGATGGAGCTCCGTATGCCACAGCAAACTGGCTGACACTGACGGCGGCGGTGCACAAATGCTGCGCAGCTAGCGTCATTCGACGGCCAACACCGTGGTTCCTGGTGTGTCCGCTGTGTCGTGCGTGTGATCATTGCTTGTACAGCCCTCTCGCAGTGTCCGGAGCAAGTATGGTGGGTCTGACACACCGGTGTCAATGTGTTCTTTTTTCCATTTCCAGGAGTGTATGTCCCCAGTTTACCCATGTCCGCAGTTCACAAGTTCCGACACCCTATTTTAACGTCTATTAATAGGTCTCTCAATACTTTTAGTTAGTGTAAGTAGCAGTAAACTGTTCGTACACTGTCAGCGAGTTGAGTGATTTTGATGTAATTGGCTTTAGCGTGAAGACACAGTTCAGTGTCGAGAAAGTCGCTCTCGACAAATAGTTCCCCTCAATCACTTTTTACAGAGTTCATATTGTGTTACAGGTTGGTACAAATTCTCGTTCTCGGCAGAATGTGGTTGAGGCTACATAGTCAATAGATAATGTCCGACAGAGGACTGGTGCTTGTAGAGAGACAGCGGTCCCGGCGATGCGGAAGGAGCGGACAAGGGCCCTTCAGCTCGAGGGCCTGCCCTCCAGCCCTTATAACTTGCGCAAAGGGAGCACAGGCGCGGACACAACGGCCTGGAGGAGAACCTCAGTAATACTCTGGTTCCCATGCCTGTCTCTCCTTGTCTCGCTCGTGTTCCCTAAATTAAGCGTAACTGCAGAATGGTTTTTATTTAGTAACTAACTTTTTGCCCGCGGTTTCGCACCATATGCACATCTCAATGTCAATAACCATGCAGAGGTTCCCGTCAGATCACCGAAGTTAAGCCCTGCCGGGCTCTGTTACTGTTTCCCGAAGTCGTTGTTCGGCACGTAAGAACGTAATGGCTACCGGAGCTCTTCGCCTAGGATATCTCACGGCGTACGCGATGGCTGCTTCAGTGGCATCGTGTCGGCGCTCGCCGAGCATAAGCAACATGTCATCGTACTCGTTGTTCGTGTATGCCATCTTCATCCGGTATCAGTAACTGAGGTGTACTGAGCCCCGTTTGTTTGTGTGGCTCGAACTGTCGGGTATACGGCCGTGTGCGGCGACAGTCGGCAGTCTAACAGCGCATCGGGGAAGCTTCTCGCTCCGTGACACCGGCGACGTTACAACTCGGCCGAACCACATTTAGAAGGCGCATTGCGTTACGCGCAGCGTGTATAGTATCTGCCCCTGAAACTTTGAAGGGTTGTCGCTGCCAAAGAAAAAGTGGTAGGAATGTAATTTAAATGGATGTATACACAGCTGGTATTGCTGATTCCAGTGCATGATAGAAACAACTGCTGTTCCCAGAATGAAATTTTCACTCTGCAGCGGAGTGTGCGCTGATATGAAACTTCCTGGCAGATTAAAACTGTGTGCCCGACCGAGATTCGAACTCGGGACCTTTGCCTTTCGCGGGCAAGTGCTCTCTCAGTTGGTAGAGCACTTGCCCGCGAAAGGCAAAGTTCCCGAGTTCGAGTCTCGGTCGGGCACACAGTTTTAATCTGGCAGGAAATTTCATAACTGCTTTTCCACTTAACAAATTGTATCTATTTGCTGTAACTCTTTGGATAATAACACAAAAAACTATGTTCATAGCTCCGCAGGCAGTCTAACGTTTCTTATGGTGACCTACGGCAATAAATACTTCCGTCGCCTATTACTTCGTAACTATGTTCATAACTCCGCAGACAGTCTAACGTTTCTTATGGTGACCTACGGCAATATATATTTCCGTCGCCTAGTACTTCGTAACTTACAGAGGCAAACACATTCAGTGAAACACCCTGAACATAGTGTTTTTCACACTTCTACTGCGCAGTTATAGCTGCTGTAGAGGATTCAAGACAGCAATATTCGGTACTAAAACCATGTCCAGAACTGCGCCTTTTGAAAGATAAACAACTTGAAATGATAGGGAAAAAAAATGGTTCAAATGGCTCTGAGCACTATGGGACTTAACTTCTGAGGTCATCAGTCCCCTAGAACTTAGAAGTACTTAAACGTAACTAACCTAAGGACGTCACAAACATTCATGCCCGAGGCAGGATTCGAAACTGCGACCGTAGCGGTCGCGCGGTTCCAGACTGTAGTGCCTAGAACCGCTCGGCCACTCCGGCCGGCGAAATGATGGAAGACACTACATATTGACAGAGGTCTGTGTCTCGTGTCACGTGATGTCCTGCGTGACGTCATGTCACGCGTCATCAGAGAGCACACTGATGAACCGAAAAAATATATCAGTTACCAATTAGTGATCGAGGAACACGGTGCATTATAGAATGGCAGGATGTTCATTTACTGGGTACACTGGGCATGTTGCTCATATACGGTGAAAGTGGACGAAATAGTCGATTAGCATAACGCCTGTATCACGAACAAGTTCCAGGTCGCGCCCCTCCATTTCGTGCCATTTTTGCAAGGATGGAACAATGGCTTCGGGAAACCGACACCTTCAAGGCTAATAGGGTCATTTGTGGTCGTGTCCAGACCTTCCACACTGTTGACTATGAAGAGGAAGTCACACATCTAGTCGGCCAGAACCCATCGACGAGTATCAACATCGCAGGTTTCTTGGATGTATCCCACAGCAGCGTCTGGCGAGTTCTCCAAGAACCACCACCTCCAGAGGCTCCAGGCAATGGCTCCAGCTGATTTTGTGCCACGTGCCGATTACTGCGCATGGCTAGTACACCACTGTCTCGCAGTCCCAGAGTTCCCTCGGATCATTCGTTTCACAGCTGAAGCGCATTTCAGAAACGAAAGTCTGCTCAATCGTAGTAACAGCCACATCTGGGATTACGAGACCCCTCCGACCCATAGATTTCAACATCGTTTCGGTATTAATGTGTGGGTTGGTATTGTCACGGTCGTCTGATCTGCCCGTGCATTACGCTCCATCTAACGGGTGACATCTACTTGGCCTTCCTCAAGATATACTGGTGCAGCATTGGGTGGATGTACCACTGCATATCCGTCGTACAATGTGGTTACAGCGTGATGGCGTGCCAGCCCACTTTTCACGCGACGTCTGTCAGCGCTTTCGCCAAACATTCGGGGACGCGTGGATAGGTCGCAGTGGGCCGAAATGTTGGCCACAGCGATCGCCCGTTTTTACAAATCAGTTCGAATGGCTCTGAGCACTATGGGACTGAACATCTGAGGTCTCGCGGTTCCAGACTGTAGCGCCCAGAACCGCTCGGCCACTTCGGCCGGCCCGATTTAACACCTCTGGACTTTCTCCTTTGGGGCTACATCAAGATTATTGTTTACGAGGCTCCTGCGGGATCACAGTCTCTGCCTGTGTAAGGGGTACAGCGGAGGTCATTCAGGATATACTTCCGATTCGTTCGAGGCATATTTGGGACAGTAGATAACTGTCGGTTCGAGAAAAAGGAGTGGAGGTGGCAGCTGTCTGATTCTCCGCTGTTTTTCATAATGCGTCTCCAGAAAGGATGTTAAGTCTATCTTTGGTTTTCAGGCGTGTGGCATGATCTTTGGCTCCAAAACACGCTGACGAAATCATTGGCTTCCTGCAGTGGTCATTCTTGCGATATCGCTAGCGCAATGAAGTACACAAATAAGAGATTGCGCTTCATCCTTTGCAACATATCCGAGTTAACACTCGAAATAAATACCAATATGTCGTCTTCGAAAACTTCTACCAATTATTACAGCAGATTTTCTTCATCAGAATAATATAGGCGTAAATAATATAGGCGTACAGGATGTTCCGAATGCCTTGACAACCGCCTGCAAAGCGTTCCCGAAGTTCACCGACGCTGTCCTCAGGGCCGGGATACATCAAAGCTTTTAAATATAACAACACAGAAAAAAGAAAAAGAGTTCAGGTCAGAAGACACGCGAGGCCACAGTATTGGCGAGCCACGCCCGATACACTGGATATCGAAAACTCGTGCTTCGTATTCTCAAACAGCCGCATGAATGTGTGCCTGTGCATCATCACATAAGCATCTTTCCAGCATACAGATCATCACCGAAAACGTAGCCTTAGACGTTAACAATGTTACGACACTGGCATCACTGCACTGGTGTATAAGTCTTCTCCGGGAAACCATTGGTTTCCGGACCTATGTTTATTAGGATTATTTGCTTCTCTTGTTGTTCTATATTTGCCCCTTTTCATTCATACCTGTAACAGTCACACAGGTTGTTGTTGTTGTTGTTGTTGTGGTCTTCCGTCCTGAGACTGGTGTGATGCAGCTCTCCATGCTACTCTATCCTGTGCAAGATTCTTCATCTCCCAGTACCTACTACAATCTACATCCTTCTGAATCTGCTTAGTGTATTCATCTCTTGGTCTCCCTCTGCGATCTTTTACCCTCCACGCTGCCCTCCAATACTAAATTGGTGATCCCTTGATGCCTCAGAACATGTCCTATCAACCGATCCACAAGCTCCTCTTCTCCCCAATCCTATTCAATACCTCCTTATTAGTTATGTGATGTACCCATCTAACCTTCAGCATTATTCTGTAGCGCCACATTTCGAAAGCTTCTATTCTCCTCTTGTCTAAACTATTTTTCATGTTTCATTTCCTTACTTGGCTACACTTCTTACAAATACCCTGAGAAACGACTTCCTGACACTTAAATCTATACTCGATGTTAACAAATTTCTCTTCTTCAGAAACGCTTTCCTTGCCATTGCCAGTCTACATTTTATATCTTCTCTACTTCGACCATCATCAGTTATTTTGCTCCCCAAATAGCAAAACTCCTTTACTACTTTAAGCGTCTCATTTCCTAATCTAATTCCCTCAGCATCACCCGATTTAATTCGACTACATTCCATTATCCTCGTTTTGCTTTTGTTGTTGTTCATCTTGTATCCCCCTTTCAAGACAATGTCCATTCCGTTCAACTCCACAACTAGTATTAATTTGAAAACAAATTATGAATTTTTTTTAAGTTTTTAGGAGCCAAGACAGTTTGCCGTGTGCATGAAGAAGAGAGAACAATATGCAACTACGAACTGTTTCTTCAGTTTTCTCTTGCTGATTACGTGAATCATTGTAGCTACTGTTCCGTACGCTTCAGTACTTCTAATGCTACACAGAAAAGGGGGTTTATTTTCCGGATAGCCTTGCTGTTAAGATTGGTCCCGGATAGAGACGGGGGAAAGGAAATAGTGCCGTACTGGTAGGGCCACTCACACGGATTGCCCTTTGTAGCCCTTGACCTGCCGGCGGACATGCTTGAATTACTATGCACGCCGCGTGGCAGCGGGCCAGGGCCGCGACGGCGCATCGGGCTCTAAACCCGGGACCTTCAGCGTCCTCTGCTGTAGTTTATACGCTCGTAAAAACGCAGGCGTACGCGCCGTGACCAGGCTTGCAGTGTCCACACGCTGCCCTCTACTTGCGCAACGCCTCTCACATTCGCTGCGTAAGGAGACTGGGGGGATAACTCCCTAACTCCCCACCCCAATGTAACGTGCCGTCAGCACCATCTACGAGGTCAAAAAATTCCACAAAATTTTTCTTCGCTCATCTTTTACTTATTGTCCATGGTCTCCTTCGAAATACTCTCCTCCATACCACAATGAGATTTTCACTCTGCAGCAGAGTGTGCGCTGATATGAAACTTCCTGGCAGATTAAAACTGTGTGCCGGATCGAGACTCGAACTCAGGACCTTTGTCTTTCTCGGGCAAGTGTTCTTCCAACTGAGCTACCCAAGCACGACTCAAGCCCCGTCCTCACAGCTTTTCTTCTGCCAGTACCTCGTCTCCTACTTTCCAAACTTTACAGATGTCTTCCTTCGAACCTAGGAAGTTTTAATCTGCTAGGAAGTTTCATATCAGCGCACACTCCGCTGCACAGTTAAAATCTCATCGTGGAAACATCCCCCAGGCCGTGGCTAAGCCATGTCTCCACAATATCCTTTCTTTCAGGAGTGCTAGTTCTGCAAGGTTGTTCGCAGGAGAGCTTCTGTAAAGTTTGGAAGGTAGAAGACGAGGTACTGGCAGAAGTAAAGCTGTGAGGACGGGGCGTGAATCGTGCTTGGGTAGCTCAGTTGGAAGAACACTTGCCCGCGAAAGGCAAAGGTCCCGAGTTCGAGTCTCGGTCAGGCACACAGTTTTAATCTTCCAGGAAGTTTCACTCTCCTCCATGATTGATACACCGCTCCCAATGTCGTTTCCACTTCCGGAAGCAGTATTAGTACGCCCCTTGCTGGACCGCACGAAGTGCCGTCTCCGAATTTTCTTTTATTTTGTCTGTCGTTGCAAATCTTCGTCCTTTTAACGGCGATATCAGTTTCGGAAATTAAAAAAAAGTTAGCAGGAGCCAAGAGTCGAGAACACAGAGGATGGGGCAGCATAGTGATTTCGATTTTTGTGCGCTAGTCATGCACCAACGCTGCAGTCATTGACTGTCCGGCTGGTCCCGGCGGAGGTTCGAGTCCTCTCTCGGGCATGGGTGTGTGTGTTTGTCCTTAGGAAATTTAGGTTAAGTAGTGTGTAAGCTTAGGGACTGATGACCTTAGCAGTTAAATCCCATAAGATTTCACACACATTTTTGAACATGCACCAACAGGGGTATGTGCGGGTACGTTATCGTTATGTAAGAACCTTGAATTACCTCGGTGCATATCAAGCCATTTCCTTCCCACATTTTCTTGCAGGCGGCGCAACACATCATGATAGTATCATCAATTACAGTGTATCCCAATCGCACGAATTCATGATGAACTAACCCTTCAAAGTCAAAGAAAACTATCAGCATGGATTTGACATTTGACCTGACCTGAAGAGCTATTTCTGGTCTTGGAGAACCTTTCCCGACCCATTGTGAAGACTGAACCGTTTTAGGTTTTTTTTTGCAGATGACGCTGTCGTTTACCGACTAATAAAGTCATCAGAAGATAAAAAAAATTGCAAAACGATTTAGAAAAGATATCTGAATGATGCGAAAACTGGTTGTTCACCCTAATTAACGAAACGTGTGAGGTCAACCACGTAAGTTCTAAAAGCAATTGGTTAAACTTCGGTTACACGATAAATCAATCAAATCTAAAGACCGTGAATTCAACTAAATACCTAGGTATTACAATAACGAACAACTTAAATTGGAAGGAATAAATAGAAAATGTTGTGGGGAAGGCTAACCAAAGACTGCGTTTTATTGACAGGACACACAGAAAATGTAACAGATCTACTAAGGAGATTGTCTACATTACGCTTGTCCGTCCTCTTTTAGAATACCGCTCCGGGGATCCTTACCATATAGTATTGACGGATTACATCGAAAAAGTTAAAGGAAGGGCAGCACGTTTTGTATTATCGCGAAATATGGGAGAGGGTGTCACAGGAATGATACAGGATTTGGGCAGGACATCATTAAAAGAAAGGCGTTTTTCGTTGCGACGGAATCTCCTCACAAAATTCCAATCACAAGCTTTCTCCTTCGAATGCGAAAATATTTTGTTGACACCGACCTACATAGAGAGAAACGATCACCACAATAAAATAAGAGAAATCAGAGCTCCTACGGAAAGATATATGTGTTCGTTCTTTCCGCGCGTTATACTAAATTGGAATAATAGAGAATTGTGAAGGTGGTTCGATGAACCCTCTGCCAGGCACTTAAAAGTGATTTGCAGATTATCCATGTAGATGTTAATGTTCCTTGTAAAGTTTTGCAACTCTCTGCCATTTTCGAGACTTTATCCCAGTTTATTCTGTTCTTCGAAAGTGAATTGTGAAAATTGGAAACTGATGTACCGTTATGTAAAAATGTGAATGATTTTTTTCATTGGTGGGAGGGGGGGGGGGGGGGGGGGATGACGTCTCCCTTGGATCCGCAGTAAGATCCCATGGGTTGGTGACAAGTACTAATGTTTATACAGACAGTTAAAAAATGTTAACATCGTTTCAAACAAAGAAGTTTGCAGTTTACTTACATGGATGCATGAATCTGACTACAAACTCCTCGATCAACACTGGACTCTAGCGGGACGAAATGGCAGGTGACATCGCTTTCTAGTGGCGGATCATCAGCGTAACGTCACGTTGCTTACAAGCGGACTGTACGAATTTCTCCTGGCCAGCAAGATCTCCGGATCTGTCCCCCATTGAGCACGTTTGGGACTGGATGAAGCGTCGTCTCACGTGGTCTGCACGTCCAGCACGAACGCTGGTCCAACTGAGGCGCCAGGTGGAAATGGCATGGCAAGCCGTTCCACAGGACTACATCCAGAATCTATACGATCGTCTCCATGGGAGAATAGCAGCCTGCATTGCTGCGAAAGGTGGATATACACTGTACTAGTGCCGACATTGTGCATGCTCTGTTGCCTGTGTCTATGTGCCTGTGGTTCTGTCAGTGTGATCATGTGATGTATCTGACCCCAGGAATGTGTCAATAAAGTTTCCCCTTTCTGGGACAATGAATTCACGGTGTTCTTATTTCAATTTCCAGGAGTGTATTTACTGAAAAACAAACTTAGTTTGCGTTCATAAGCGGTTTACCAATCATACCTGTTGTTAAAATTATACGTCAGAACGAAACAAAGAGAGTACCGGCAGCCAGAGTCGATCCACAGACTTCGTGCTTATGAAACTAAGCGCTTCGTACGGCTGCAGAACTGTCGAATAGTAGCGACCATACGAAGTATTCACGGTGTCTCTCCTACGAGTCGTCGGGCGCATTTTCTCTGGTGTCTCAGCAGAAATTTACAATTTCTTTTTTGAGCTGTGTAGCTGGAGTCAACCCAGACAAACAGTGCTCACCAAGTCTTTTATGCGACACCCAGTCGGAAAGCGTCGGATTGTTTACCGTTGCAAACAAATTGGTTTTTAAAAGTGGAGTTTTACGAGCCCATTCGACAGGGCGGTCCCATATTCGTCTAGCGCGATATTCGTTTTATCGGTACGTACTAAGAGGGACGGTAAAAATCGAAGAATAACCAGTACTTCAGCAGCGGTAACACCGACATGGCCCGTGCTGACTGCTACTGCCAAGCACGCAGCGCCATTACGTCGTTGCTCGATTGCTGGTTATTCTACGTGTTTTATTGCTGCTGTTCATACACTCATGTTCAGAAAAAAAACAGAGCACCTTTAAGGACTAGAGAGAGGACGTACATATTTACAGGAATTGTACATTAGTATGTTCTGCAGAAATCATTAGCACTTCAGTCACCTGGTTTAGCATGTGCCCTGTTGCCTGGCAGGCACATGGTCCTCCATGAGCCCTGATAACTTGTTTCATGCGTGATGTCATCGACGCATATAAGGTACGAATGGCCTCCTGTGGTATAGCCATCCATGCTCCATTCACCCGGTTCCAAAGTTCATCTGTGGTGGCTAGCACCGACTCACAGCAGTGCACCCCCCGTTTCAACATATCCCACACATTTTCGATTGGTTACAAGTCTAGCGATCTGGTGGGCCAGGGCAAAAGGCCGACATCCTCCGACACCAAGGAGGAACACGTTCGTGGAGCAACTTATGGTCGTGCATTGTCTTGCTGAAAAGTGGGGTCTGCGGTGTTGTACAGTAAGGGTACGGCTGCGGGTCGCAAGATGTCATTTACGTAGGTCACACTGGTCAATGTGCCCTGGCCACGCATCGACTGTGATCTGTCGTAGCCACTAGAACTCCACAGCGCGATCTGGGGCACCTAGCCACGGTTCGCGCGGCTGCCGCCGTCGGAAGTCCAAGTCCTCCCTTGGGCTTGGGTGTGTGTGTGTGTCTGTCTGTGTGTTGTCCTTAGCATAAGTTAGTTTACGTTAGATTAAGAAGTGTGTGAGCCTTGGGACCGATGACCTCAGCAG
Source organism: Schistocerca gregaria (assembly GCF_023897955.1). Lineage (NCBI taxonomy): Eukaryota > Metazoa > Arthropoda > Insecta > Orthoptera > Acrididae > Schistocerca > Schistocerca gregaria. The sequence continues at coordinate 196,840,116 of NC_064926.1, forward strand.
TTTGCCGGCCGGTGTGGCCGAGCGGTTCAAGGTGCTACAGTCTGCAGCCGCGCGTTCGGTACGGCCGCAGGTTCGAATCCTACCACGGGCTTGGATGTGTGGGATGTCCTTAGGTTAGTTAGGTTTAAGTAGTTCTAAATTCTAAGGGACTGATGTCCTCAGAAGTTAAGTCCCACAGTGCTCAGAGCCATTTGAACCAACCTCAGCAGTTTGGTTGTTGGTTGGTTGGTTTTGGGATATGATGGGGGCTAAACATCGAAGTCAGTTCCAAACAGACGTACTTCTAAAAGGGCTATACACTAAAAGTTTAACCTCTGCGCCCAGAGGGAGCGAACACCGAGGGGTACAGAGCTAAAAGGAACACCGCAGTAACACAAAATAGAGGTCACTTAAAAGGAGCAGAGCAAATAGTTGACTAGAGTAAAACAGACTACAGTGGTTGATGGATCAGGTAAAAGGTCAACCACTCAACTACCAACGAAGAACCTCCAGCTGAAAAGCGTTGATAGAGGTACCAACATAGCTTGTTACCATAAAAGACACTATTTTGGTTCAAAGGGTTCAAATGGCTCTAAACACTGAGACTTAACATCCGAGGTCATTAGTCCCCTAGACTTAGAACTACTTAAACCTAACTAACCTAAGGACTAGACTTAGAACTACTTAAACCTAACTAACCTAAGGACACCACACACATCCATGCCCGGTGCAGGATTCGAACCTGCGACCGGAGCAGCAGCGCGGTTCCGGACTGGAGCGCCTAGAACCGCTCGGCCACAGTGGCCGGCAGTATTTTGGTATCCACGTCACAATTAAAAGTCGCTGGAGTCGGTGTAGCCTGAGAAATCATGCGAGAGCGCCCACACTAGAGGGAGTGATAAATCCCAGGTGCACGAATAAAACTTAACACTGAGTCCGCGATAGAGGCATCATCACCTATAATTAAACCAAGTGCAGCTGGTAAATTAAAGGACTGCAGCAAAGGAGGCTAAAAGGGGGCGGTCCGTCAGAAGATGGACCACTGTCAGCCGTGCATCACAGCGACACTTGGGCGGGTACTCACGGCTGTGGGTCAACCGAGTACGTCCAATTCGGAGACGGCAGAGAACAAGTGAGTCCATACACGCGTGCCCCTCAAGGATGAGTTCCATACAGCCGTGGACGACTTTACCATGCCGAGCTTATTTGGCGTGTTCAAGACAGACCATTCAGAGCTCCAGACATCGCGGACCTTGCGATGTAGGGCTTACCGGAGGTCTCTTTCCACGAGACCAAGCTCCAGGGGTGGCGAAGTGGTAGCCTGCTTGGCCAACCGATCGACACGTTCGTTTCCCGGAATGCCGATGTGGCCCGGGGTCCACACAAACGTCGCTGAAAGACCACACTCGGCGAGAGCAAAAACAGCATCCTGAATACCGCGCACCAAAGGGTCCCGAGAAAACCACTAGTCGAGTGCTTGCAATCCACTCAGGGAGTCACTGCATATGACGAATGACTCCCCAGGGCAGGAGGAAAGGTGAGCGAGTGCACGATAAAGAGCAACCAGCTCCGCAGTGAAAACACTGCTCCCACAAGGCAGGGAATGCTGCTCAACGTAGTCGCCGTGGATGAAAGCAAATCCAGTGCGTCCATCGACCACAGATCCATCGGTGTAGACACCTGCATCGCGAGGCAAGAAGAGCCAGGAATTGTTGACGAAGACTATCGGGAGACCCGACATAGGCCGCCGTCAGCAGTTTGGTCCCATAAGACCTTGCCACGAATTTCCTTACTAGACCTCCACACCATAAGGCCTTGATTTGGCGCTGCATATCCTGAGCGAACGCAGTCACTGTGATACCGCTCCCACTGTCTGCGGCGAACGAAAATGCGGCCATCATTTTCAAACAAACAGAATCTGCATTCTGTCCGAAAACACTATCTGATGTCATTCCCGTCGCCAGTGACGTCGTTCCATACACGATTTCCGTCTAGAATGTTTCTGCACATTCGTCAAAAGTAGACGGAGAATAAACAGCGACGGACTGTCACCTCAGATAGTGTACGACGTGTTACATTGTTGTGGCAGAGCCGAGAAGGGTGCAGATTTGTCCTGGAATACCATTAGGATGAGGTGTTGATCTTCTCGGGGGAGGGGGGGGGGGTCTGGATGGTGAGACCTGACCCATGTCGTGTCCTACGGCCTTCCGTGAGTCATTCTACAATGGGAACTCAAATGAAACCCGGTCACTAGTGTAAAATAACGGTAACGATTTTATTAACTCGAAAATGTACTTATACATAGTACACATACTAAAAAATAGTCGCCAAAACTGTTGGCATATTTATCCTATTGCCACACTAGCCCGTCGATTCCATCCTTGAAGAAGCTAGTAGGCTGCTGTCGGATCCAGGACTGGATCCACCCACACACTTCGTCGTCCGTTGCCAATCGATATCTGCGAATAGCTTTTTTTTTAGACGTCACGCGGTGAAGTGTCGGGACTATATGGTGGATGAACCAGCGTTTCCCACCGAAACTGCTGCAATGTCTTCACCGCATTGGCCGTAACTGGGCGGGAATTATCATGCAGGAGGATAACGCCATTGGACAACGTGCCTCGGCATTTTGACTTGATGGCAAGTCTAAGGTTCTGCAAATGGGCTTGATAACGCTGGGCATTGATTGTGGTTCCCCGTTAGAGGAAAATGGTTCAAATGGCTCTGAGCACTATGGGACTTAACATCTATGGTCATCAGTCCCCTAGAACTTAGAACTATGTAAACCTAACTAACCTAAGGACATCACACAACACCCAGCCATCACGAAGCAGAGAAAATCCCTGACCCCGCCGGGAATCGAACCCGGGAACCCGGGCGCGAGAAGCGAGAACGCTACCGCACGACCACGAGCTGAGGACCCCGTTAGAGGAACTCGACAAGCAGTGGGCCCGTGGGGCCAAAAAAGGACATCATGACCTGGTGTGCACGGCCTTTGATTTCTTTGGAGGTGGTGAAGTCGCATGTTTCCACTCCTTGCTCTGACGCTTGCTTTCCGGTTCAAAATGGTTACACCATGTTTCGTCACCTATGATAATACGCGCCAGAAAGCCGTATTCCACCTCATGATAACGTTGCAGATGACTCCAAGACAGCGCTATTCGAGTATTGTCCTGTTCGGCGGTCAGATGGTGGGGAAATCACTGCGCACAGATTTTTCGAAAGTTCAAGTGTTGATGCATTATGGTGTGGGCAGTGGTCACGTTAATACCCAGTAACCGACGGATCTCGTCCACGGTGATTCTGCGGTTGTCCAAGAGTACAGCATTCACTTCCACAACCATTTCCGGTGTGATGACACGATGAGCCTGTCGCACCCCTCAAGGGGCGCCATTCCACAACACTTGAAAGACTCAAACTGTACTAACTGTACACAGCCTTCATCCGTCGATACATTTCACGACCTCCAACGCCCCCAAGTCGAATCACTCCTCATTGTTCCTGCTTACTCGCCTGCATGTTCGGTAAAGGACGATAACTTGTGTTACCACCTTCTCTTCGGCGTGAAACCACACTGGCGCTATGCAACATCAAACGGTGCACTCGTCAGTCACTCTGCCAATAGATGGCAGTTACGTGGTGCCACCTTACGTGTAAGGCAAAGGTAGACGCACTGACCGGATTTCATTTCAATGAATATCATACACACACCAGTTGGACTGCCAAACACTTGATCCTACACGAGCAGCAGTTACCCGGATGGGTGTGCATCACATTATCTCATGCCAAAAACGCACCCTCTTTCAAACTCATTGTAAAATATCTGGGAGTATGCGTGCGGAACGATTTGAAGTGAAATGATCATATAAAATTAATTGTTATTAAGGCGGGTGCCAGGTTGAGATTCATTGGGAGAGTCTTTAGAAAATGTAGTCCATCAACAAAGGAGGTGGCTTACAAAATACTCGTTTGACCTATACTTGACTGCTCATCAGTGTGGGATCCGTACCAGGTTAAGTTGACAGAAGAGATAGAAAAGCTCCAAAGAAGAGCGGCGCGTTTCGTCACAGGGGTATTTGGTAAGCGTGATAGCGTTACGGAAATGTTTAGCAAACTCAAGTGGCAGGCTCTGCAAGAGAGGCGCTCAGCATCGCGGTGTAACTTGCTGTCCAGGTTTCGAGAGGGTGCGTTTCTGGATGAGGTATCGAATATATTGCTTCCCCCTGCTTATACCTCCCGAAGAGATCACGAATGTAAAATTAAGAGAGATTCCAGCGCGCACGGAGGCTTTCCTGCAGTCGTTCTTCCCGCGAACCATACGCGACTGGAACAGGAAAGGGAGGTAATGACACCCGGCCAGAGTGGCCGAGCGGTTCTAGGCGCTACAGTCTGGAACCGCGCGACCGCTACTGTCGCAGGTTGGAATCCTGCCTCGGGCACGGGTGTGTGTGATGTCCTTAGGTTAGTTAGGTTTAAGTAGGCACGTAAAGTGCCCTCCGCCACACACCGTTGGGCGGCTTGCGGAGTATAAATGTAGATGTACACGTAGATTTGACAGCACGGTTCTCGCTCACGTCTGCTAGGCATCCTGCACGTGTGCTCAAGTCACACTGATCCATACTTTCGGTTTATAGCGACAACGAGAGCCACACGCACATTTTACCGGTAGGTGCTGCTGTGGCGTGATATTGATGTTGACTTTGAACCCGCGGTTCGACATTGTTCAAATGCTAATCATTTCTGCAGATCATACTAACGTACATGTTCTGCGAATATGAATGTCGTATCCATAGTCGTTCAAAGTGTTCTCTTTCTTCAAACGTAAGTCTACGTATCGATAAAACGAATATAGGACTAGAAGAATTTGTGAGCGCTCTGGCGAATGTATACAAATGGTTCAAATGGTTCTGAGCACTATGCGACTTAACATCTGAGGTCATCAGTCCCCTAGACTTAGAACTACTTAAACCTAACTAACCTAAGGACATCACACACATCCTTGCCCAAGGCAGGATTGAGAACCTGCGACCGTTGCAGCAGCACGGTTCCAGACTAAAAGGCCTACTACCGCCGACCACAGCGGCCGGCTCAAATGGAAACTTACATTCTAAAACTCAATTTTCGAAAGCAATGAGAATTGTGTCTTCCTGTCCTGGAGCACTAGTCGTACCCTACGCAACCTGTGAATACGAGTCAGATCGGCGGGGGGAAGTTCGTGCGGCTCCCTCGTTAGCGCAGAGTCAAACGGCGGGATTGAGGTTATAGCCATACCATCACCAACGCTGTCTGCCTTGCTATCACCTTATGCTGGTTCAAATGGCTCTGAGCACTATGGGACTCAACTGCTGTGGTCATCAGTCCCCTACAACTTAGAACTACTTAAACCTAATGCAAAAAGGATATTGCAAATATCTACCGAAACACCAGACAAAGGCTCCCCAGGCGACTGTTAGGAGGGACATCTGGTATTATGACGCAGAACATTCTAAAACTCAATTTTCGAAAGCAATGAGAATTGTGTCTTCCTGTCCTGGAGCACTAGTCGTACCCTACGCAACCTGTGAATACGAGTCAGATCGGCGGGGGGAAGTTCGTGCGGCTCCCTCGTTAGCGCAGAGTCAAACGGCGGGATTGAGGTTATAGCGATACCATCACCAACGCTGTCTGCCTTGCTATCACCTTATGCTGGTTCAAATGGCTCTGAGCACTATGGGACTCAACTGCTGTGGTCATCAGTCCCCTACAACTTAGAACTACTTAAACCTAATGCAAAAAGGATATTGCAAATATCTACCGAAACACCAGACAAAGGATCCCCAGGCGACTGTTGGGAGGGACATCCGGTATTATGACGCAGAACATTCTAAAACTCAATTTTCGAAAGCAATGAGAATTGTGTCTTCCTGTCCTGGAGCACTAGTCGTACCCTACGCAACCTGTGAATACGAGTCAGATCGGCGGGGGGAAGTTCGTGCGGCTCCCTCGTTAGCGCAGAGTCAAACGGCGGGATTGAGGTTATAGCGATACCATCACCAACGCTGTCTGCCTTGCTATCACCTTATGCTGGTTCAAATGGCTCTGAGCACTATGGGACTCAACTGCTGTGGTCATCAGTCCCCTACAACTTAGAACTACTTAAACCTAATGCAAAAAGGATATTGCAAATATCTACCGAAACACCAGACAAAGGCTCCCCAGGCGACTGTTAGGAGGGACATCCGGTATTATGACGCAGAACATTCTAAAACTCAATTTTCGAAAGCAATGAGAATTGTGTCTTCCTGTCCTGGAGCACTAGTCGTACCCTACGCAACCTGTGAATACGAGTCAGATCGGCGGGGGGAAGTTCGTGCGGCTCCCTCGTTAGCGCAGAGTCAAACGGCGGGATTGAGGTTATAGCGATACCATCACCAACGCTGTCTGCCTTGCTATCACCTTATGCTGGTTCAAATGGCTCTGAGCACTATGGGACTCAACTGCTGTGGTCATCAGCCCCTACAACTTAGAACTACTTAAACCTAATGCAAAAAGGATATTGCAAATATCTACCGAAACACCAGACAAAGGCTCCCCAGGCGACTGTTAGGAGGGACATCCGGTATTATGACGCAGAACATTCTAAAACTCAATTTTCGAAAGCAATGAGAATTGTGTCTTCCTGTCCTGGAGCACTAGTCGTACCCTACGCAACCTGTGAATACGAGTCAGATCGGCGGGGGGAAGTTCGTGCGGCTCCCTCGTTAGCGCAGAGTCAAACGGCGGGATTGAGGTTATAGCCATACCATCACCAACGCTGTCTGCCTTGCTATCACCTTATGCTGGTTCAAATGGCTCTGAGCACTATGGGACTCAACTGCTGTGGTCATCAGTCCCCTACAACTTAGAACTACTTAAACCTAATGCAAAAAGGATATTGCAAATATCTACCGAAACACCAGACAAAGGCTCCCCAGGCGACTGTTAGGAGGGACATCCGGTATTATGACGCAGAACATTCTAAAACTCAATTTTCGAAAGCAATGAGAATTGTGTCTTCCTGTCCTGGAGCACTAGTCGTACCCTACGCAACCTGTGAATACGAGTCAGATCGGCGGGGGGAAGTTCGTGCGGCTCCCTCGTTAGCGCAGAGTCAAACGGCGGGATTGAGGTTATAGCGATACCATCACCAACGCTGTCTGCCTTGCTATCACCTTATGCTGGTTCAAATGGCTCTGAGCACTATGGGACTCAACTGCTGTGGTCATCAGTCCCCTACAACTTAGAACTACTTAAACCTAATGCAAAAAGGATATTGCAAATATCTACCGAAACACCAGACAAAGGCTCCCCAGGCGACTGTTAGGAGGGACATCCGGTATTATGACGCAGAACATTCTAAAACTCAATTTTCGAAAGCAATGAGAATTGTGTCTTCCTGTCCTGGAGCACTAGTCGTACCCTACGCAACCTGTGAATACGAGTCAGATCGGCGGGGGGAAGTTCGTGCGGCTCCCTCGTTAGCGCAGAGTCAAACGGCGGGACTGAGGTTATAGCCATACCATCACCAACGCTGTCTGCCTTGCTATCACCTTATGCTGGTTCAAATGGCTCTGAGCACTATGGGACTCAACTGCTGTGGTCATCAGTCCCCTACAACTTAGAACTACTTAAACCTAATGCAAAAAGGATATTGCAAATATCTACCGAAACACCAGACAAAGGCTCCCCAGGCGACTGTTAGGAGGGACATCCGGTATTATGACGCAGAACATTCTAAAACTCAATTTTCGAAAGCAATGAGAATTGTGTCTTCCTGTCCTGGAGCACTAGTCGTACCCTACGCAACCTGTGAATACGAGTCAGATCGGCGGGGGGAAGTTCGTGCGGCTCCCTCGTTAGCGCAGAGTCAAACGGCGGGATTGAGGTTATAGCGATACCATCACCAACGCTGTCTGCCTTGCTATCACCTTATGCTGGTTCAAATGGCTCTGAGCACTATGGGACTCAACTGCTGTGGTCATCAGTCCCCTACAACTTAGAACTACTTAAACCTAATGCAAAAAGGATATTGCAAATATCTACCGAAACACCAGACAAAGGCTCCCCAGGTGACTGTTAGGAGGGACACCCGGTATTATGACGCAGAACATTCTAAAACTCAATTTTCGAAAGCAATGAGAATTGTGTCTTCCTGTCCTGGAGCACTAGTCGTACCCTACGCAACCTGTGAATACGAGTCAGATCGGCGGGGGGAAGTTCGTGCGGCTCCCTCGTTAGCGCAGAGTCAAACGGCGGGATTGAGGTTATAGCGATACCATCACCAACGCTGTCTGCCTTGCTATCACCTTATGCTGGTTCAAATGGCTCTGAGCACTATGGGACTCAACTGCTGTGGTCATCAGTCCCCTACAACTTAGAACTACTTAAACCTAATGCAAAAAGGATATTGCAAATATCTACCGAAACACCAGACAAAGGCTCCCCAGGCGACTGTTGGGAGGGACATCCGGTATTATGACGCAGAACATTCTAAAACTCAATTTTCGAAAGCAATGAGAATTGTGTCTTCCTGTCCTGGAGCACTAGTCGTACCCTACGCAACCTGTGAATACGAGTCAGATCGGCGGGGGGAAGTTCGTGCGGCTCCCTCGTTAGCGCAGAGTCAAACGGCGGGATTGAGGTTATAGCGATACCATCACCAACGCTGTCTGCCTTGCTATCACCTTATGCTGGTTCAAATGGCTCTGAGCACTATGGGACTCAACTGCTGTGGTCATCAGTCCCCTACAACTTAGAACTACTTAAACCTAATGCAAAAAGGATATTGCAAATATCTACCGAAACACCAGACAAAGGCTCCCCAGGCGACTGTTAGGAGGGACATCCGGTATTATGACGCAGAACATTCTAAAACTCAATTTTCGAAAGCAATGAGAATTGTGTCTTCCTGTCCTGGAGCACTAGTCGTACCCTACGCAACCTGTGAATACGAGTCAGATCGGCGGGGGGAAGTTCGTGCGGCTCCCTCGTTAGCGCAGAGTCAAACGGCGGGATTGAGGTTATAGCGATACCATCACCAACGCTGTCTGCCTTGCTATCACCTTATGCTGGTTCAAATGGCTCTGAGCACTATGGGACTCAACTGCTGTGGTCATCAGTCCCCTACAACTTAGAACTACTTAAACCTAATGCAAAAAGGATATTGCAAATATCTACCGAAACACCAGACAAAGGCTCCCCAGGCGACTGTTAGGAGGGACATCTGGTATTATGACGCAGAACATTCTAAAACTCAATTTTCGAAAGCAATGAGAATTGTGTCTTCCTGTCCTGGAGCACTAGTCGTACCCTACGCAACCTGTGAATACGAGTCAGATCGGCGGGGGGAAGTTCGTGCGGCTCCCTCGTTAGCGCAGAGTCAAACGGCGGGATTGAGGTTATAGCGATACCATCACCAACGCTGTCTGCCTTGCTATCACCTTATGCTGGTTCAAATGGCTCTGAGCACTATGGGACTCAACTGCTGTGGTCATCAGTCCCCTACAACTTAGAACTACTTAAACCTAATGCAAAAAGGATATTGCAAATATCTACCGAAACACCAGACAAAGGCTCCCCAGGCGACTGTTGGGAGGGACATCCGGTATTATGACGCAGAACATTCTAAAACTCAATTTTCGAAAGCAATGAGAATTGTGTCTTCCTGTCCTGGAGCACTAGTCGTACCCTACGCAACCTGTGAATACGAGTCAGATCGGCGGGAGGAAGTTCGTGCGGCTCCCTCGTTAGCGCAGAGTCAAACGGCGGGATTGAGGTTATAGCGATACCATCACCAACGCTGTCTGCCTTGCTATCACCTTATGCTGGTTCAAATGGCTCTGAGCACTATGGGACTCAACTGCTGTGGTCATCAGTCCCCTACAACTTAGAACTACTTAAACCTAATGCAAAAAGGATATTGCAAATATCTACCGAAACACCAGACAAAGGCTCCCCAGGCGACTGTTAGGAGGGACATCCGGTATTATGACGCAGAACATTCTAAAACTCAATTTTCGAAAGCAATGAGAATTGTGTCTTCCTGTCCTGGAGCACTAGTCGTACCCTACACAACCTGTGAATACGAGTCAGATCGGCGGGGGGAAGTTCGTGCGGCTCCCTCGTTAGCGCAGAGTCAAACGGCGGGATTGAGGTTATAGCCATACCATCACCAACGCTGTCTGCCTTGCTATCACCTTATGCTGGTTCAAATGGCTCTGAGCACTATGGGACTCAACTGCTGTGGTCATCAGTCCCCTACAACTTAGAACTACTTAAACCTAATGCAAAAAGGATATTGCAAATATCTACCGAAACACCAGACAAAGGCTCCCCAGGCGACTGTTAGGAGGGACATCCGGTATTATGACGCAGAACATTCTAAAACTCAATTTTCGAAAGCAATGAGAATTGTGTCTTCCTGTCCTGGAGCACTAGTCGTACCCTACGCAACCTGTGAATACGAGTCAGATTGGCGGGGGGAAGTTCGTGCGGCTCCCTCGTTAGCGCAGAGTCAAACGGCGGGATTGAGGTTATAGCCATACCATCACCAACGCTGTCTGCCTTGCTATCACCTTATGCTGGTTCAAATGGCTCTGAGCACTATGGGACTCAACTGCTGTGGTCATCAGTCCCCTACAACTTAGAACTACTTAAACCTAATGCAAAAAGGATATTGCAAATATCTACCGAAACACCAGACAAAGGCTCCCCAGGCGACTGTTAGGAGGGACATCCGGTATTATGACGCAGAACATTCTAAAACTCAATTTTCGAAAGCAATGAGAATTGTGTCTTCCTGTCCTGGAGCACTAGTCGTACCCTACGCAACCTGTGAATACGAGTCAGATCGGCGGGGGGAAGTTCGTGCGGCTCCCTCGTTAGCGCAGAGTCAAACGGCGGGATTGAGGTTATAGCCATACCATCACCAACGCTGTCTGCCTTGCTATCACCTTATGCTGGTTCAAATGGCTCTGAGCACTATGGGACTCAACTGCTGTGGTCATCAGTCCCCTACAACTTAGAACTACTTAAACCTAATGCAAAAAGGATATTGCAAATATCTACCGAAACACCAGACAAAGGCTCCCCAGGCGACTGTTAGGTGGGACATCCGGTATTATGACGCAGAACATTCTAAAACTCAATTTTCGAAAGCAATGAGAATTGTGTCTTCCTGTCCTGGAGCACTAGTCGTGCCCTACGCAACCTGTGAATACGAGTCAGATCGGCGGGGGGAAGTTCGTGCGGCTCCCTCGTTAGCGCAGAGTCAAACGGCGGGATTGAGGTTATAGCCATACCATCACCAACGCTGTCTGCCTTGCTATCACCTTATGCTGGTTCAAATGGCTCTGAGCACTATGGGACTCAACTGCTGTGGTCATCAGTCCCCTACAACTTAGAACTACTTAAACCTAATGCAAAAAGGATATTGCAAATATCTACCGAAACACCAGACAAAGGCTCCCCAGGCGACTGTTAGGAGGGACATCCGGTATTATGACGCAGAACATTCTAAAACTCAATTTTCGAAAGCAATGAGAATTGTGTCTTCCTGTCCTGGAGCACTAGTCGTACCCTACGCAACCTGTGAATACGAGTCAGATCGGCGGGGGGAAGTTCGTGCGGCTCCCTCGTTAGCGCAGAGTCAAACGGCGGGATTGAGGTTATAGCGATACCATCACCAACGCTGTCTGCCTTGCTATCACCTTATGCTGGTTCAAATGGCTCTGAGCACTATGGGACTCAACTGCTGTGGTCATCAGTCCCCTACAACTTAGAACTACTTAAACCTAATGCAAAAAGGATATTGCAAATATCTACCGAAACACCAGACAAAGGCTCCCCAGGTGACTGTTAGGAGGGACATCCGGTATTATGACGCAGAACATTCTAAAACTCAATTTTCGAAAGCAATGAGAATTGTGTCTTCCTGTCCTGGAGCACTAGTCGTACCCTACGCAACCTGTGAATACGAGTCAGATCGGCGGGGGGAAGTTCGTGCGGCTCCCTCGTTAGCGCAGAGTCAAACGGCGGGATTGAGGTTATAGCCATACCATCACCAACGCTGTCTGCCTTGCTATCACCTTATGCTGGTTCAAATGGCTCTGAGCACTATGGGACTCAACTGCTGTGGTCATCAGTCCCCTACAACTTAGAACTACTTAAACCTAATGCAAAAAGGATATTGCAAATATCTACCGAAACACCAGACAAAGGCTCCCCAGGCGACTGTTGGGAGGGACATCCGGTATTATGACGCAGAACATTCTAAAACTCAATTTTCGAAAGCAATGAGAATTGTGTCTTCCTGTCCTGGAGCACTAGTCGTACCCTACGCAACCTGTGAATACGAGTCAGATCGGCGGGGGGAAGTTCGTGCGGCTCCCTCGTTAGCGCAGAGTCAAACGGCGGGATTGAGGTTATAGCGATACCATCACCAACGCTGTCTGCCTTGCTATCACCTTATGCTGGTTCAAATGGCTCTGAGCACTATGGGACTCAACTGCTGTGGTCATCAGTCCCCTACAACTTAGAACTACTTAAACCTAATGCAAAAAGGATATTGCAAATATCTACCGAAACACCAGACAAAGGCTCCCCAGGCGACTGTTAGGAGGGACATCCGGTATTATGACGCAGAACATTCTAAAACTCAATTTTCGAAAGCAATGAGAATTGTGTCTTCCTGTCCTGGAGCACTAGTCGTACCCTACGCAACCTGTGAATACGAGTCAGATCGGCGGGGGGAAGTTCGTGCGGCTCCCTCGTTAGCGCAGAGTCAAACGGCGGGATTGAGGTTATAGCGATACCATCACCAACGCTGTCTGCCTTGCTATCACCTTATGCTGGTTCAAATGGCTCTGAGCACTATGGGACTCAACTGCTGTGGTCATCAGCCCCTACAACTTAGAACTACTTAAACCTAATGCAAAAAGGATATTGCAAATATCTACCGAAACACCAGACAAAGGCTCCCCAGGCGACTGTTAGGAGGGACATCTGGTATTATGACGCAGAACATTCTAAAACTCAATTTTCGAAAGCAATGAGAATTGTGTCTTCCTGTCCTGGAGCACTAGTCGTACCCTACGCAACCTGTGAATACGAGTCAGATCGGCGGGGGGAAGTTCGTGCGGCTCCCTCGTTAGCGCAGAGTCAAACGGCGGGATTGAGGTTATAGCGATACCATCACCAACGCTGTCTGCCTTGCTATCACCTTATGCTGGTTCAAATGGCTCTGAGCACTATGGGACTCAACTGCTGTGGTCATCAGTCCCCTACAACTTAGAACTACTTAAACCTAATGCAAAAAGGATATTGCAAATATCTACCGAAACACCAGACAAAGGCTCCCCAGGCGACTGTTAGGAGGGACATCCGGTATTATGACGCAGAACATTCTAAAACTAAATTTTCGAAAGCAATGAGAATTGTGTCTTCCTGTCCTGGAGCACTAGTCGTACCCTACACAACCTGTGAATACGAGTCAGATCGGCGGGGGGAAGTTCGTGCGGCTCCCTCGTTAGCGCAGAGTCAAACGGCGGGATTGAGGTTATAGCCATACCATCACCAACGCTGTCTGCCTTGCTATCACCTTATGCTGGTTCAAATGGCTCTGAGCACTATGGGACTCAACTGCTGTGGTCATCAGTCCCCTACAACTTAGAACTACTTAAACCTAATGCAAAAAGGATATTGCAAATATCTACCGAAACACCAGACAAAGGCTCCCCAGGCGACTGTTAGGAGGGACATCCGGTATTATGACGCAGAACATTCTAAAACTCAATTTTCGAAAGCAATGAGAATTGTGTCTTCCTGTCCTGGAGCACTAGTCGTACCCTACGCAACCTGTGAATACGAGTCAGATTGGCGGGGGGAAGTTCGTGCGGCTCCCTCGTTAGCGCAGAGTCAAACGGCGGGATTGAGGTTATAGCCATACCATCACCAACGCTGTCTGCCTTGCTATCACCTTATGCTGGTTCAAATGGCTCTGAGCACTATGGGACTCAACTGCTGTGGTCATCAGTCCCCTACAACTTAGAACTACTTAAACCTAATGCAAAAAGGATATTGCAAATATCTACCGAAACACCAGACAAAGGCTCCCCAGGCGACTGTTAGGAGGGACATCCGGTATTATGACGCAGAACATTCTAAAACTCAATTTTCGAAAGCAATGAGAATTGTGTCTTCCTGTCCTGGAGCACTAGTCGTACCCTACGCAACCTGTGAATACGAGTCAGATCGGCGGGGGGAAGTTCGTGCGGCTCCCTCGTTAGCGCAGAGTCAAACGGCGGGATTGAGGTTATAGCCATACCATCACCAACGCTGTCTGCCTTGCTATCACCTTATGCTGGTTCAAATGGCTCTGAGCACTATGGGACTCAACTGCTGTGGTCATCAGTCCCCTACAACTTAGAACTACTTAAACCTAATGCAAAAAGGATATTGCAAATATCTACCGAAACACCAGACAAAGGCTCCCCAGGCGACTGTTAGGAGGGACATCCGGTATTATGACGCAGAACATTCTAAAACTCAATTTTCGAAAGCAATGAGAATTGTGTCTTCCTGTCCTGGAGCACTAGTCGTACCCTACGCAACCTGTGAATACGAGTCAGATCGGCGGGGGGAAGTTCGTGCGGCTCCCTCGTTAGCGCAGAGTCAAACGGCGGGATTGAGGTTATAGCGATACCATCACCAACGCTGTCTGCCTTGCTATCACCTTATGCTGGTTCAAATGGCTCTGAGCACTATGGGACTCAACTGCTGTGGTCATCAGTCCCCTACAACTTAGAACTACTTAAACCTAATGCAAAAAGGATATTGCAAATATCTACCGAAACACCAGACAAAGGCTCCCCAGGTGACTGTTAGGAGGGACATCCGGTATTATGACGCAGAACATTCTAAAACTCAATTTTCGAAAGCAATGAGAATTGTGTCTTCCTGTCCTGGAGCACTAGTCGTACCCTACGCAACCTGTGAATACGAGTCAGATCGGCGGGGGGAAGTTCGTGCGGCTCCCTCGTTAGCGCAGAGTCAAACGGCGGGATTGAGGTTATAGCGATACCATCACCAACGCTGTCTGCCTTGCTATCACCTTATGCTGGTTCAAATGGCTCTGAGCACTATGGGACTCAACTGCTGTGGTCATCAGTCCCCTACAACTTAGAACTACTTAAACCTAATGCAAAAAGGATATTGCAAATATCTACCGAAACACCAGACAAAGGCTCCCCAGGCGACTGTTAGGAGGGACATCCGGTATTATGACGCAGAACATTCTAAAACTCAATTTTCGAAAGCAATGAGAATTGTGTCTTCCTGTCCTGGAGCACTAGTCGTACCCTACGCAACCTGTGAATACGAGTCAGATCGGCGGGGGGAAGTTCGTGCGGCTCCCTCGTTAGCGCAGAGTCAAACGGCGGGATTGAGGTTATAGCGATACCATCACCAACGCTGTCTGCCTTGCTATCACCTTATGCTGGTTCAAATGGCTCTGAGCACTATGGGACTCAACTGCTGTGGTCATCAGTCCCCTACAACTTAGAACTACTTAAACCTAATGCAAAAAGGATATTGCAAATATCTACCGAAACACCAGACAAAGGCTCCCCAGGCGACTGTTAGGAGGGACATCCGGTATTATGACGCAGAACATTCTAAAACTCAATTTTCGAAAGCAATGAGAATTGTGTCTTCCTGTCCTGGAGCACTAGTCGTACCCTACGCAACCTGTGAATACGAGTCAGATCGGCGGGGGGAAGTTCGTGCGGCTCCCTCGTTAGCGCAGAGTCAAACGGCGGGATTGAGGTTATAGCCATACCATCACCAACGCTGTCTGCCTTGCTATCACCTTATGCTGGTTCAAATGGCTCTGAGCACTATGGGACTCAACTGCTGTGGTCATCAGTCCCCTACAACTTAGAACTACTTAAACCTAATGCAAAAAGGATATTGCAAATATCTACCGAAACACCAGACAAAGGCTCCCCAGGCGACTGTTAGGAGGGACATCCGGTATTATGACGCAGAACATTCTAAAACTCAATTTTCGAAAGCAATGAGAATTGTGTCTTCCTGTCCTGGAGCACTAGTCGTACCCTACGCAACCTGTGAATACGAGTCAGATTGGCGGGGGGAAGTTCGTGCGGCTCCCTCGTTAGCGCAGAGTCAAACGGCGGGATTGAGGTTATAGCGATACCATCACCAACGCTGTCTGCCTTGCTATCACCTTATGCTGGTTCAAATGGCTCTGAGCACTATGGGACTCAACTGCTGTGGTCATCAGTCCCCTACAACTTAGAACTACTTAAACCTAATGCAAAAAGGATATTGCAAATATCTACCGAAACACCAGACAAAGGCTCCCCAGGCGACTGTTAGGAGGGACATCCGGTATTATGACGCAGAACATTCTAAAACTCAATTTTCGAAAGCAATGAGAATTGTGTCTTCCTGTCCTGGAGCACTAGTCGTACCCTACGCAACCTGTGAATACGAGTCAGATCGGCGGGGGGAAGTTCGTGCGGCTCCCTCGTTAGCGCAGAGTCAAACGGCGGGATTGAGGTTATAGCCATACCATCACCAACGCTGTCTGCCTTGCTATCACCTTATGCTGGTTCAAATGGCTCTGAGCACTATGGGACTCAACTGCTGTGGTCATCAGTCCCCTACAACTTAGAACTACTTAAACCTAATGCAAAAAGGATATTGCAAATATCTACCGAAACACCAGACAAAGGCTCCCCAGGCGACTGTTAGGAGGGACATCCGGTATTATGACGCAGAACATTCTAAAACTCAATTTTCGAAAGCAATGAGAATTGTGTCTTCCTGTCCTGGAGCACTAGTCGTACCCTACGCAACCTGTGAATACGAGTCAGATCGGCGGGGGGAAGTTCGTGCGGCTCCCTCGTTAGCGCAGAGTCAAACGGCGGGATTGAGGTTATAGCGATACCATCACCAACGCTGTCTGCCTTGCTATCACCTTATGCTGGTTCAAATGGCTCTGAGCACTATGGGACTCAACTGCTGTGGTCATCAGTCCCCTACAACTTAGAACTACTTAAACCTAATGCAAAAAGGATATTGCAAATATCTACCGAAACACCAGACAAAGGCTCCCCAGGTGACTGTTAGGAGGGACATCCGGTATTATGACGCAGAACATTCTAAAACTCAATTTTCGAAAGCAATGAGAATTGTGTCTTCCTGTCCTGGAGCACTAGTCGTACCCTACGCAACCTGTGAATACGAGTCAGATCGGCGGGGGGAAGTTCGTGCGGCTCCCTCGTTAGCGCAGAGTCAAACGGCGGGATTGAGGTTATAGCGATACCATCACCAACGCTGTCTGCCTTGCTATCACCTTATGCTGGTTCAAATGGCTCTGAGCACTATGGGACTCAACTGCTGTGGTCATCAGTCCCCTACAACTTAGAACTACTTAAACCTAATGCAAAAAGGATATTGCAAATATCTACCGAAACACCAGACAAAGGCTCCCCAGGCGACTGTTAGGAGGGACATCCGGTATTATGACGCAGAACATTCTAAAACTCAATTTTCGAAAGCAATGAGAATTGTGTCTTCCTGTCCTGGAGCACTAGTCGTACCCTACGCAACCTGTGAATACGAGTCAGATCGGCGGGGGGAAGTTCGTGCGGCTCCCTCGTTAGCGCAGAGTCAAACGGCGGGATTGAGGTTATAGCGATACCATCACCAACGCTGTCTGCCTTGCTATCACCTTATGCTGGTTCAAATGGCTCTGAGCACTATGGGACTCAACTGCTGTGGTCATCAGTCCCCTACAACTTAGAACTACTTAAACCTAATGCAAAAAGGATATTGCAAATATCTACCGAAACACCAGACAAAGGCTCCCCAGGCGACTGTTAGGAGGGACATCCGGTATTATGACGCAGAACATTCTAAAACTCAATTTTCGAAAGCAATGAGAATTGTGTCTTCCTGTCCTGGAGCACTAGTCGTACCCTACGCAACCTGTGAATACGAGTCAGATCGGCGGGGGGAAGTTCGTGCGGCTCCCTCGTTAGCGCAGAGTCAAACGGCGGGATTGAGGTTATAGCCATACCATCACCAACGCTGTCTGCCTTGCTATCACCTTATGCTGGTTCAAATGGCTCTGAGCACTATGGGACTCAACTGCTGTGGTCATCAGTCCCCTACAACTTAGAACTACTTAAACCTAATGCAAAAAGGATATTGCAAATATCTACCGAAACACCAGACAAAGGCTCCCCAGGCGACTGTTAGGAGGGACATCCGGTATTATGACGCAGAACATTCGAAAACTCAATTTTCGAAAGCAATGAGAATTGTGTCTTCCTGTCCTGGAGCACTAGTCGTACCCTACGCAACCTGTGAATACGAGTCAGATCGGCGGGGGGAAGTTCGTGCGGCTCCCTCGTTAGCGCAGAGTCAAACGGCGGGATTGAGGTTATAGCGATACCATCACCAACGCTGTCTGCCTTGCTATCACCTTATGCTGGTTCAAATGGCTCTGAGCACTATGGGACTCAACTGCTGTGGTCATCAGTCCCCTACAACTTAGAACTACTTAAACCTAATGCAAAAAGGATATTGCAAATATCTACCGAAACACCAGACAAAGGCTCCCCAGGCGACTGTTAGGAGGGACATCCGGTATTATGACGCAGAACATTCTAAAACTCAATTTTCGAAAGCAATGAGAATTGTGTCTTCCTGTCCTGGAGCACTAGTCGTACCCTACGCAACCTGTGAATACGAGTCAGATCGGCGGGGGGAAGTTCGTGCGGCTCCCTCGTTAGCGCAGAGTCAAACGGCGGGATTGAGGTTATAGCGATACCATCACCAACGCTGTCTGCCTTGCTATCACCTTATGCTGGTTCAAATGGCTCTGAGCACTATGGGACTCAACTGCTGTGGTCATCAGTCCCCTACAACTTAGAACTACTTAAACCTAATGCAAAAAGGATATTGCAAATATCTACCGAAACACCAGACAAAGGCTCCCCAGGCGACTGTTAGGAGGGACATCCGGTATTATGACGCAGAACATTCTAAAACTCAATTTTCGAAAGCAATGAGAATTGTGTCTTCCTGTCCTGGAGCACTAGTCGTACCCTACGCAACCTGTGAATACGAGTCAGATCGGCGGGGGGAAGTTCGTGCGGCACCCTCGTTAGCGCAGAGTCAAACGGCGGGATTGAGGTTATAGCCATACCATCACCAACGCTGTCTGCCTTGCTATCACCTTATGCTGGTTCAAATGGCTCTGAGCACTATGGGACTCAACTGCTGTGGTCATCAGTCCCCTACAACTTAGAACTACTTAAACCTAATGCAAAAAGGATATTGCAAATATCTACCGAAACACCAGACAAAGGCTCCCCAGGCGACTGTTAGGAGGGACATCCGGTATTATGACGCAGAACATTCTAAAACTCAATTTTCGAAAGCAATGAGAATTGTGTCTTCCTGTCCTGGAGCACTAGTCGTACCCTACGCAACCTGTGAATACGAGTCAGATCGGCGGGGGGAAGTTCGTGCGGCTCCCTCGTTAGCGCAGAGTGAAACGGCGGGATTGAGGTTATAGCCATACCATCACCAACGCTGTCTGCCTTGCTATCACCTTATGCTGGTTCAAATGGCTCTGAGCACTATGGGACTCAACTGCTGTGGTCATCAGTCCCCTACAACTTAGAACTACTTAAACCTAATGCAAAAAGGATATTGCAAATATCTACCGAAACACCAGACAAAGGCTCCCCAGGCGACTGTTAGGAGGGACATCCGGTATTATGACGCAGAACATTCTAAAACTCAATTTTCGAAAGCAATGAGAATTGTGTCTTCCTGTCCTGGAGCACTAGTCGTACCCTACGCAACCTGTGAATACGAGTCAGATCGGCGGGGGGAAGTTCGTGCGGCTCCCTCGTTAGCGCAGAGTCAAACGGCGGGATTGAGGTTATAGCGATACCATCACCAACGCTGTCTGCCTTGCTATCACCTTATGCTGGTTCAAATGGCTCTGAGCACTATGGGACTCAACTGCTGTGGTCATCAGTCCCCTACAACTTAGAACTACTTAAACCTAATGCAAAAAGGATATTGCAAATATCTACCGAAACACCAGACAAAGGCTCCCCAGGCGACTGTTAGGAGGGACATCCGGTATTATGACGCAGAACATTCTAAAACTCAATTTTCGAAAGCAATGAGAATTGTGTCTTCCTGTCCTGGAGCACTAGTCGTACCCTACACAACCTGTGAATACGAGTCAGATCGGCGGGGGGAAGTTTGTGCGGCTCCCTCGTTAGCGCAGAGTCAAACGGCGGGATTGAGGTTATAGCGATACCATCACCAACGCTGTCTGCCTTGCTATCACCTTATGCTGGTTCAAATGGCTCTGAGCACTATGGGACTCAACTGCTGTGGTCATCAGTCCCCTACAACTTAGAACTACTTAAACCTAATGCAAAAAGGATATTGCAAATATCTACCGAAACACCAGACAAAGGCTCCCCAGGCGACTGTTAGGAGGGACATCCGGTATTATGACGCAGAACATTCTAAAACTCAATTTTCGAAAGCAATGAGAATTGTGTCTTCCTGTCCTGGAGCACTAGTCGTACCCTACGCAACCTGTGAATACGAGTCAGATCGGCGGGGGGAAGTTCGTGCGGCTCCCTCGTTAGCGCAGAGTCAAACGGCGGGATTGAGGTTATAGCCATACCATCACCAACGCTGTCTGCCTTGCTATCACCTTATGCTGGTTCAAATGGCTCTGAGCACTATGGGACTCAACTGCTGTGGTCATCAGTCCCCTACAACTTAGAACTACTTAAACCTAATGCAAAAAGGATATTGCAAATATCTACCGAAACACCAGACAAAGGCTCCCCAGGCGACTGTTAGGAGGGACATCCGGTATTATGACGCAGAACATTCGAAAACTCAATTTTCGAAAGCAATGAGAATTGTGTCTTCCTGTCCTGGAGCACTAGTCGTACCCTACGCAACCTGTGAATACGAGTCAGATCGGCGGGGGGAAGTTCGTGCGGCTCCCTCGTTAGCGCAGAGTCAAACGGCGGGATTGAGGTTATAGCGATACCATCACCAACGCTGTCTGCCTTGCTATCACCTTATGCTGGTTCAAATGGCTCTGAGCACTATGGGACTCAACTGCTGTGGTCATCAGTCCCCTACAACTTAGAACTACTTAAACCTAATGCAAAAAGGATATTGCAAATATCTACCGAAACACCAGACAAAGGCTCCCCAGGCGACTGTTAGGAGGGACATCCGGTATTATGACGCAGAACATTCTAAAACTCAATTTTCGAAAGCAATGAGAATTGTGTCTTCCTGTCCTGGAGCACTAGTCGTACCCTACGCAACCTGTGAATACGAGTCAGATCGGCGGGGGGAAGTTCGTGCGGCTCCCTCGTTAGCGCAGAGTCAAACGGCGGGATTGAGGTTATAGCGATACCATCACCAACGCTGTCTGCCTTGCTATCACCTTATGCTGGTTCAAATGGCTCTGAGCACTATGGGACTCAACTGCTGTGGTCATCAGTCCCCTACAACTTAGAACTACTTAAACCTAATGCAAAAAGGATATTGCAAATATCTACCGAAACACCAGACAAAGGCTCCCCAGGCGACTGTTAGGAGGGACATCCGGTATTATGACGCAGAACATTCTAAAACTCAATTTTCGAAAGCAATGAGAATTGTGTCTTCCTGTCCTGGAGCACTAGTCGTACCCTACGCAACCTGTGAATACGAGTCAGATCGGCGGGGGGAAGTTCGTGCGGCTCCCTCGTTAGCGCAGAGTCAAACGGCGGGATTGAGGTTATAGCGATACCATCACCAACGCTGTCTGCCTTGCTATCACCTTATGCTGGTTCAAATGGCTCTGAGCACTATGGGACTCAACTGCTGTGGTCATCAGTCCCCTACAACTTAGAACTACTTAAACCTAATGCAAAAAGGATATTGCAAATATCTACCGAAACACCAGACAAAGGCTCCCCAGGCGACTGTTAGGAGGGACATCCGGTATTATGACGCAGAACATTCTAAAACTCAATTTTCGAAAGCAATGAGAATTGTGTCTTCCTGTCCTGGAGCACTAGTCGTACCCTACGCAACCTGTGAATACGAGTCAGATCGGCGGGGGGAAGTTCGTGCGGCACCCTCGTTAGCGCAGAGTCAAACGGCGGGATTGAGGTTATAGCCATACCATCACCAACGCTGTCTGCCTTGCTATCACCTTATGCTGGTTCAAATGGCTCTGAGCACTATGGGACTCAACTGCTGTGGTCATCAGTCCCCTACAACTTAGAACTACTTAAACCTAATGCAAAAAGGATATTGCAAATATCTACCGAAACACCAGACAAAGGCTCCCCAGGCGACTGTTAGGAGGGACATCCGGTATTATGACGCAGAACATTCTAAAACTCAATTTTCGAAAGCAATGAGAATTGTGTCTTCCTGTCCTGGAGCACTAGTCGTACCCTACGCAACCTGTGAATACGAGTCAGATCGGCGGGGGGAAGTTCGTGCGGCTCCCTCGTTAGCGCAGAGTCAAACGGCGGGATTGAGGTTATAGCGATACCATCACCAACGCTGTCTGCCTTGCTATCACCTTATGCTGGTTCAAATGGCTCTGAGCACTATGGGACTCAACTGCTGTGGTCATCAGTCCCCTACAACTTAGAACTACTTAAACCTAATGCAAAAAGGATATTGCAAATATCTACCGAAACACCAGACAAAGGCTCCCCAGGCGACTGTTAGGAGGGACATCCGGTATTATGACGCAGAACATTCTAAAACTCAATTTTCGAAAGCAATGAGAATTGTGTCTTCCTGTCCTGGAGCACTAGTCGTACCCTACGCAACCTGTGAATACGAGTCAGATCGGCGGGGGGAAGTTCGTGCGGCTCCCTCGTTAGCGCAGAGTCAAACGGCGGGATTGAGGTTATAGCGATACCATCACCAACGCTGTCTGCCTTGCTATCACCTTATGCTGGTTCAAATGGCTCTGAGCACTATGGGACTCAACTGCTGTGGTCATCAGTCCCCTACAACTTAGAACTACTTAAACCTAATGCAAAAAGGATATTGCAAATATCTACCGAAACACCAGACAAAGGCTCCCCAGGCGACTGTTAGGAGGGACATCCGGTATTATGACGCAGAACATTCTAAAACTCAATTTTCGAAAGCAATGAGAATTGTGTCTTCCTGTCCTGGAGCACTAGTCGTACCCTACGCAACCTGTGAATACGAGTCAGATCGGCGGGGGGAAGTTCGTGCGGCTCCCTCGTTAGCGCAGAGTCAAACGGCGGGATTGAGGTTATAGCGATACCATCACCAACGCTGTCTGCCTTGCTATCACCTTATGCTGGTTCAAATGGCTCTGAGCACTATGGGACTCAACTGCTGTGGTCATCAGTCCCCTACAACTTAGAACTACTTAAACCTAATGCAAAAAGGATATTGCAAATATCTACCGAAACACCAGACAAAGGCTCCCCAGGCGACTGTTAGGAGGGACATCCGGTATTATGACGCAGAACATTCTAAAACTCAATTTTCGAAAGCAATGAGAATTGTGTCTTCCTGTCCTGGAGCACTAGTCGTACCCTACGCAACCTGTGAATACGAGTCAGATCGGCGGGGGGAAGTTCGTGCGGCTCCCTCGTTAGCGCAGAGTCAAACGGCGGGATTGAGGTTATAGCCATACCATCACCAACGCTGTCTGCCTTGCTATCACCTTATGCTGGTTCAAATGGCTCTGAGCACTATGGGACTCAACTGCTGTGGTCATCAGTCCCCTACAACTTAGAACTACTTAAACCTAATGCAAAAAGGATATTGCAAATATCTACCGAAACACCAGACAAAGGCTCCCCAGGCGACTGTTAGGAGGGACATCTGGTATTATGACGCTGAACATTCTAAAACTCAATTTTCGAAAGCAATGAGAATTGTGTCTTCCTGTCCTGGAGCACTAGTCGTACCCTACGCAACCTGTGAATACGAGTCAGATCGGCGGGGGGAAGTTCGTGCGGCTCCCTCGTTAGCGCAGAGTCAAACGGCGGGATTGAGGTTATAGCCATACCATCACCAACGCTGTCTGCCTTGCTATCACCTTATGCTGGTTCAAATGGCTCTGAGCACTATGGGACTCAACTGCTGTGGTCATCAGTCCCCTACAACTTAGAACTACTTAAACCTAATGCAAAAAGGATATTGCAAATATCTACCGAAACACCAGACAAAGGCTCCCCAGGCGACTGTTAGGAGGGACATCCGGTATTATGACGCAGAACATTCTAAAACTCAATTTTCGAAAGCAATGAGAATTGTGTCTTCCTGTCCTGGAGCACTAGTCGTACCCTACACAACCTGTGAATACGAGTCAGATCGGCGGGGGGAAGTTCGTGCGGCTCCCTCGTTAGCGCAGAGTCAAACGGCGGGATTGAGGTTATAGTGATACCATCACCAACGCTGTCTGCCTTGCTATCACCTTATGCTGGTTCAAATGGCTCTGAGCACTATGGGACTCAACTGCTGTGGTCATCAGTCCCCTACAACTTAGAACTACTTAAACCTAATGCAAAAAGGATATTGCAAATATCTACCGAAACACCAGACAAAGGCTCCCCAGGCGACTGCTAGGAGGGACATCCGGTGTTATGACGCAGAACATTCTAAAACTCAATTTTCGAAAGCAATGAGAATTGTGTCTTCCTGTCCTGGAGCACTAGTCGTACCCTACGCAACCTGTGAATACGAGTCAGATCGGCGGGGGGAAGTTCGTGCGGCTCCCTCGTTAGCGCAGAGTCAAACGGCGGGATTGAGGTTATAGCGATACCATCACCAACGCTGTCTGCCTTGCTATCACCTTATGCTGGTTCAAATGGCTCTGAGCACTATGGGACTCAACTGCTGTGGTCATCAGTCCCCTACAACTTAGAACTACTTAAACCTAATGCAAAAAGGATATTGCAAATATCTACCGAAACACCAGACAAAGGCTCCCCAGGCGACTGTTAGGAGGGACATCTGGTATTATGACGCAGAACATTCTAAAACTCAATTTTCGAAAGCAATGAGAATTGTGTCTTCCTGTCCTGGAGCACTAGTCGTACCCTACGCAACCTGTGAATACGAGTCAGATCGGCGGGGGGAAGTTCGTGCGGCTCCCTCGTTAGCGCAGAGTCAAACGGCGGGATTGAGGTTATAGCGATACCATCACCAACGCTGTCTGCCTTGCTATCACCTTATGCTGGTTCAAATGGCTCTGAGCACTATGGGACTCAACTGCTGTGGTCATCAGTCCCCTACAACTTAGAACTACTTAAATCTAATGCAAAAAGGATATTGCAAATATCTACCGAAACACCAGACAAAGGCTCCCCAGGCGACTGTTAGGAGGGACATCCGGTATTATGACGCAGAACATTCTAAAACTCAATTTTCGAAAGCAATGAGAATTGTGTCTTCCTGTCCTGGAGCACTAGTCGTACCCTACACAACCTGTGAATACGAGTCAGATCGGCGGGGGGAAGTTCGTGCGGCTCCCTCGTTAGCGCAGAGTCAAACGGCGGGATTGAGGTTATAGTGATACCATCACCAACGCTGTCTGCCTTGCTATCACCTTATGCTGGTTCAAATGGCTCTGAGCACTATGGGACTCAACTGCTGTGGTCATCAGTCCCCTACAACTTAGAACTACTTAAACCTAATGCAAAAAGGATATTGCAAATATCTACCGAAACACCAGACAAAGGCTCCCCAGGCGACTGTTAGGAGGGACATCCGGTATTATGACGCAGAACATTCTAAAACTCAATTTTCGAAAGCAATGAGAATTGTGTCTTCCTGTCCTGGAGCACTAGTCGTACCCTACGCAACCTGTGAATACGAGTCAGATCGGCGGGGGGAAGTTCGTGCGGCTCCCTCGTTAGCGCAGAGTCAAACGGCGGGATTGAGGTTATAGCGATACCATCACCAACGCTGTCTGCCTTGCTATCACCTTATGCTGGTTCAAATGGCTCTGAGCACTATGGGACTCAACTGCTGTGGTCATCAGTCCCCTACAACTTAGAACTACTTAAACCTAATGCAAAAAGGATATTGCAAATATCTACCGAAACACCAGACAAAGGCTCCCCAGGCGACTGTTAGGAGGGACATCCGGTATTATGACGCAGAACATTCTAAAACTCAATTTTCGAAAGCAATGAGAATTGTGTCTTCCTGTCCTGGAGCACTAGTCGTACCCTACGCAACCTGTGAATACGAGTCAGATCGGCGGGGGGAAGTTCGTGCGGCTCCCTCGTTAGCGCAGAGTCAAACGGCGGGATTGAGGTTATAGCGATACCATCAC
Source organism: Schistocerca gregaria (assembly GCF_023897955.1). Lineage (NCBI taxonomy): Eukaryota > Metazoa > Arthropoda > Insecta > Orthoptera > Acrididae > Schistocerca > Schistocerca gregaria. The sequence continues at coordinate 196,866,538 of NC_064926.1, forward strand.
CAACGCTGTCTGCCTTGCTATCACCTTATGCTGGTTCAAATGGCTCTGAGCACTATGGGACTCAACTGCTGTGGTCATCAGTCCCCTACAACTTAGAACTACTTAAACCTAATGCAAAAAGGATATTGCAAATATCTACCGAAACACCAGACAAAGGCTCCCCAGGCGACTGTTAGGAGGGACATCCGGTATTATGACGCAGAACATTCTAAAACTCAATTTTCGAAAGCAATGAGAATTGTGTCTTCCTGTCCTGGAGCACTAGTCGTACCCTACGCAACCTGTGAATACGAGTCAGATCGGCGGGGGGAAGTTCGTGCGGCTCCCTCGTTAGCGCAGAGTCAAACGGCGGGATTGAGGTTATAGCGATACCATCACCAACGCTGTCTGCCTTGCTATCACCTTATGCTGGTTCAAATGGCTCTGAGCACTATGGGACTCAACTGCTGTGGTCATCAGTCCCCTACAACTTAGAACTACTTAAACCTAATGCAAAAAGGATATTGCAAATATCTACCGAAACACCAGACAAAGGCTCCCCAGGCGACTGTTAGGAGGGACATCCGGTATTATGACGCAGAACATTCTAAAACTCAATTTTCGAAAGCAATGAGAATTGTGTCTTCCTGTCCTGGAGCACTAGTCGTACCCTACGCAACCTGTGAATACGAGTCAGATCGGCGGGGGGAAGTTCGTGCGGCTCCCTCGTTAGCGCAGAGTCAAACGGCGGGATTGAGGTTATAGCGATACCATCACCAACGCTGTCTGCCTTGCTATCACCTTATGCTGGTTCAAATGGCTCTGAGCACTATGGGACTCAACTGCTGTGGTCATCAGTCCCCTACAACTTAGAACTACTTAAACCTAACTAACCTAAGGACATCATACCCATCCACGCCCGAGGCAGGATTCGAACCTGCGACCGTAGCAATCGCACGGTTCCGGACTGCGCGCCTAGAACCGCGAGACCACCGCGGGCGGCACACCTTACGCTGTTTTCATGGTACTATCAGCATATAGAAACGTACACTGCCACTGCAGGAAGCCATTTTCCATGCTTAGAGCGCCTATCGGCGATATTCGCAGCAATAATTTTATTCATATGTGGATCACTTTTAGAAGGATACCAGTAATCCATCTCACTCCACTCATGATCCTTTAAAATTTCTATCTCGCACTTAGAAACAGCTTAATACGTCAAAGTATATGAAAAATTAATTTTTTGGTAGTCAGTAGGTGATCTCATTATCGAATACTCGATTTTAATTTGGAAAATTTGCGCTCTGTTTTAAGGAAATCCATTCTTTGAAGCATCTTAATGTTTATGACATAGCCGGCCTTGGTGGCCGAGCGGTTCTAGGCGCTACAGTCTGGAACCGCACTACCGCAACGGTCGCAGGTTCGAATCCTGCCTCGGGCATGGATGAGTGTGATGTCTTTAGGTTAGTTAGCTTTAAGTAGTTATAAGTTGTAGGGGACTGATGAACTCAGAAGTTAAGTCCCATAGTGCTCAAAGCCATTTTTGTTTATGACATATTTCCTGAACTATGTGTCGTACAAAAACATAGTTTTACAGATACATTCAGTGATATATGAGCATAATTTATACAAAATGTCGCAATTACAGTTAGTAACAAAGCAGTAATAAATTAAAACGTCATGCCCGATGCTTATGTTTTATTGCAGGAACAATGAAAATGTAGTAAACGATAAACAATTTTCGTTTCGTTATTTACAGGGGGAGGTGTCAAGTTTGAAATTATGTTTGTTAGAAGTCGCCGAGTACTCTCTTTCTCAAATACTGGATGAATATAGCCTGGGTAATTCGCGCGCAGTCAGTTACGATGCCTGAAGACATACACACAGTTTTTAACTTTAATAGACGACTTATTGTGTTTTACATTTAACGTGAGAATACACCTCTTAATGCGTAGATTATGACAGCGTTTAAAGCATTTAAATTCGGTCAATAATTGTATGAAATACTGAAAAGCAAATTTTATTGCCCCTAGAAAGCGGTAGATAGGCAACGTGTGCAATTGGAACTGTGCATCATGAACCGGATAAATCGTTTATTCAGTCATTATTATATTACAGATATATACTTTATTAACTGGTATGTTTCTGGAATTGACTTGTTAGTAGATTTTCTGGTTATAATCGACATTAACTTACTGCTGATGTGGCGATGGTACCAATGGGCGTGCTTACCTGAAACAAAAAATGATATACTTTAGTTCCAGTAATTTACGCCTATTCCCTACATCAAATCAATATAGGAGCAATAGTATTGTAGAAACAATTAAAATGTACAGATGCATTCGTCTCCTTGATATGGTAGACAATAAATAATAATTTGTAAAATTAGTCATTCTTGATGCAATGGTGGCATAATCATACAGTGATACAAGTTTAAATTTTTTTTTTTTTCAATTTGAAACTGTACACGTTCGAAAAGAAATTCCTTTCTTTTCTTTATTTTACAATACGTCTCGATCTATATGATAATCACCAGAAATATCTATAGAAGACAAAAAGTATGTCCACTGCATTAATGGACAACTGTATTGGAAGTGTCGTTTACATAACTGATATAAGAAGCATTTAAAACTCGTCCTATCTGGCTATATATATCTCTTGTTATAGGCAACTAGTACATACACACATCAACAGAAGTGTTACATCCCCCGATAGGTCGTGCAGGTATGTTTCTATTGCGACTGCTCCTGTATCGATCGGAAGGTGACCCCTGATAATTTTCGTAAAACACACACACATACACATTCACCATGAGCGCTAACTACGGGTACAACGCCGCACTCTAATGGATTGAGCAAAATTCAAATGGCTCTGCGCACTATGGGACTTAACTTCGGAGTTCATCACTCCCCTAGAACTTAGAACTACTTAAACCTAACTAACCTAAGGACAACACACACATCCATGCCCGAGGCAGGATTAGAACCTGCGATCGTAGCGGTCGCGCGGTTCCAGACTGTAGCGCCTAGAATCGCTCGGCCACTCCGACCGGCTAATGGATTGATCATTTCCATTCGATGGATAAACACGGTTTTGCAGCGCCTGTGTTGTTAAGAAGAGGTGCGCTTCTGTATTCATGGGCACAACCTGCCAATCCTTTTACTATTATTTTCATTATTATTTTATTATTATTACTATTACCGTCCTTGTATACATGACTTTTCACGTACCATAAGTTTGGTCGTAGATGTGACGCTCTTACAAAATTCCTAGTTCAGCCGAGGGTTGAAAATGATTGGCACTAACATGCATATTGGTGATGGTTCAAATGGCTCTGAGCACTATGGGACTCAACTGCTGTGGTCATCAGTCCCCTAGAACTTAGAACTACTTAAACCTAACTAACCTAAGGACATCACACACATCCATGCCCGAGGCAGGATTCGAACCTGCGACCGTAGCAGTCGCACGGTTCCGGACTGCGCGCCTAGAACCGCGAGACCACCGCGACCGGTTGCATATTGGTGAGAAGTGAACCTTAAAGAGATGCACCAAACTTCTGTGTGAATCACCAGTAGGCATAACTGAAGGCTATTGCCAATCTGTTTTCACTTGTATGCATTCTCATATTCACATTAGTCTTAAGAGTTCTCGGATGAATTGCTTTTAAACGATATATTCAAAATCGTGATTCTGCATTGGTATGTATTCAGCATCTATTCTCTAGTTATAGTCTCGGAAGCAGTTCACTTACCTAAAAAAGAATGCAACCACAAAGCCCGTTGCTTGTTAACTTGCTTCCTTGTGGAACGCAAACGCGGAAGAGCCGGTCACACTTCTACTAGCTCACTTTTCGTCCTTTTCGCGGCCCGTCCAATCACGACTGACCTGCAAATTAATTGCTGCAGACATTGCTGGCCAACAGTGACTGGCAATGTTGCACAACACCTGACTTCAGTTCGTGGGGACGGCTAGCTAACGGAATAAGTAGTTCTGTTAATTTTGTGCGTGTACATCAGTGTTTTGAATCAAAGTGCAACCATTACCTCGAAAAACTGTTTCCCCGAATATCACGGTTTTTTTAACGGTCATGCACAGGAAACAGCCACCTTCATAGAATTGCCAGTAGGTTCTCACAATGCTTGCATCAGCGGTGTCTTCAGCACTCCTTGGCTGTAACTATAGAGAAGACACGTAGTGCCAAAAATTCGCGACGAAGACTGCAATGAACGCGTGTCTGCATGTACAGAAATAGTCCAGCGCCGTCTGCGGTCTAAGGAAAGACAACCCATACTAGCCGCGGAAGATACGTATCACCGCCAGTGTTTCAGTATATTATTCTTTACTCTTAAAGATAACACGTTCAGTATATGAAGAAGTAAAGCCGTAAGTTTAGAAGTTTCTCCGCTATAATACCACGGTGGATTGTTTGTCTGTTTACCACAGTGGAACTTTACGGCTTGCCCCTCTTCAGTTTTGTTCATACTTAGGCCTACACGAAATAGAGCCTGCCAGGCACTATTATAAAATTACGACTACTACGAGAGTAGCGGCGACGGTGCTTTGTTTCAGAGTGCTAGTATTCAGTACGGCAATAGCGCCCGTCTGATCTGGCGGCAATTGGTATTGGATAAACTTTCTAATTATTGTAGGATCTCAACTGAAAAATGTGAATGTTTAAATTACACACGTGCGACAGAGTCATCGAGCGACAACACAAAGTCCAGTCTGAACAGTGATTCTGAAATTCTAGCCTTTCAGATACGATGACACAAAACTTGCACTTATATTTTGAATTAATCACGGTTGGATTACTATTAATATTTCTTAAGTATTTCGGTGATAATAATCTGTAGATAATTCGCAAGTAAGCGCTCACTATCGATTCATTCAAATGGTTCAAATGGCTCTGAGCACAATGGGACTTAACATCTGATGTCATCAGTCCCCTACAACTTAGAACGACTTAAACCTAACTAACCTAAGGACATCACGCACATCCATGCCCGAGGCAGCATTCGAACCTGCGGCCGTAGCCGTTCCAGACTGAAGCGCCTAGATCCGCTCGGCCACTCCGGCCGGCCCTATAGATTCATTAATTCCCTTCATAGTTACATTACTTCACAATGCATTCCGCATAACTAGACTCACAATGAGAGGTAGAACCTTTAAAATGAAATAATTCTCAAGACTTTGTTTAATTAATCGACTCAATAAGCGCTCATGTTGAAGTGAACCCTGAGCAAGATCTATCGTAGCACTGGGGTTCATAAAATGGCTGTTGTGTCTTTTATATTTTCTAATAGTCAGCGAGGAAAACTAAAACTGCTATAGTGATGCCTGAACTACGGGCAAGTGATTAACTTGATCGACAATCAAAGATATGGAAATCGAAAAAAAAAAAACACAAGCTCAATGTCCAGATACTTATTTCCTAATATAAAATAGGCTCGGAAAAATCTCCTTTCGGTGATGTTAGTTACAAAACATTTGTAACTTAATAACATAGTCACTAGTGCTTGAATACACGGCGTAAAAGTGTTGGTATCGTAAAATCGCTGGTTCGAACGTCGTCACTAGCAATTTTTTTACTTTAATTTAAATTAATGTTAATTATAAAATACTGTCATAATAATTAATAAAAATAATTTTTTATTTTTAATTACTAATCGTATGAAAATGCGAGTGTTCACAGTAAATTTCCCGTTCCACCCGTCTAGTTTAATTACAATGTAAAAATTATCGAAGTGCAAAGAGATGTCCCAGGACTGGTAGTAATCCACTACAAGTCACGCCATAACTGTCCAACCTATTTGGTACCAAGAACAGATATAAAACAAACTTCTCTTCACTGAATGATGGAGGTGAAAAATTAAGAATTGCGTTCCTTCTGTTCATGCAAACAACTACTTTTCTTATTGGCCAGATCAGCAGAGAACATACACACCGTGTCTTGGAAGTTAAATGTTTTAATTTATGACAACTGTTCACTAAAATTTCGTGTGCTGTGTCTCAGTACCTGTTTTTGCAACGGGTACATACACATGAGGTCAAGAACTAAGAGAGAAACTATGGCAAGCTGTAATAGAATTTAAAGGTGGTCCTACAAAGCCTAATATTATACAGTCTAATACCTGAATAAAACAGGTCCATTGATAAAACAAATGTGCTGAAACATGTTTAGACAATAAGATTAGTTGTTTGCATAATCATACGAAACGTAATTCTCATCAATTAGTCTTCAGACACGGCTGTTGTTGGAGCATTGTGAACCAAATGGTTATCAATTGGGGGAGGGGAGGGGGGAGGGACGGGAAACATACAGCGAAGCAATAACAGTATGTTAAGTCGGCATCTGGAACAGGTTATGGAACAGCTGTTTCAAGGATTTCATTTCTTGCAAAAAAAGTAAATAAATAAATAAATAAAAATTTAAAAAGCCTCTGCAGTTCAAAATACGCTCTTTGACACGAAAGATTTTAATTTCATTTTAGAAATGCGCCTTTGGTCGACAGATACAATTTATGTGGGTCTGAGGCAGCCCCGGAGTAATATTCAATGAGAAATTGGCAAAACTAGAAAAAGATAATGAAAATAGCAGAAAAATTATTTCAAACTCCCATAAATTAAAATTATCTGTACCATTACAACAAGCCTATCCGGAATGAGGCACATGGAATCAGTCTAAAATTATACGACGCGTAAGTTACACAAAGACACAGGCAGCTATTACCCGAAAACGTTAGTCTACTTCGTTTAATGAAACAGAAAGCAAATACTACGTTAAAGAAAATCAGATTCAGCTATGGTTCATTACCTAGTCAACTGCACTGAATCAAGGTTGTTTTGTTCTCGTGTTGGGATTGTGATGGAACATTAGTTGGATATTTGGACCATCTGCAGGCAGCATGACAATCACCAAAAAGAACTACTGAGCCTTTTGGAAAAATCTGGTAGACACCTACAAACTGCTTTCGACTATTGATCTGGTTGGTTCGTTGGGTATTCAGGGACTAAACGGCAAGATAATCAGAAGTTAGTCTGGAGTTACAGACGTCAGCCAGAAATTTGATCGAATTATTAAAGTATGTGGAATGACAAAATCGAAGCCTTGAAAGCAACGCCTTTGCCAGAGATGATAAATAATTTAAAGAGAACGGAAAGCACATGGGTCCGGCCGATACGTAGATCAGAGCTGACGAAGGATCACACAGGGCTCACCTGTGGCGAGAGATACCCCATCCTGGGTCTAACCCTCCGCCAACACGATTAAGAACGAAGCCAGTTAAAGAGTAAAGAATGCCTTATACTCGGGAGATTCGTAATTGTAAATCTGAAAAGGCTAAAAACGTTATAGACATCAGTTGGACCTCAAACTTTTACAACGTGCCGTCTTTATGTGCTACTTGAAGTGCATATGGTGGTATTAAGGTGAAAAATTGTGCAGTTACTATTTATAAATTATTTTTAATATATATGGCGGCAGCCAAGTCGGCGTCTCTCACGATCGACTATTTCTTACAAGAAAATAATATATTTACATGCACAAAACTGTAGTACAAACAAGGAAAGAAAGTCTTATAATTATTTTGGTACATAAACACTGTAATACCTAGATGGCTGTGTGATTACAATGCCAAAATAAATTAATAAATAGAATAAAAATACGAAAAGTATACCGAGGGTAATGGTAAAGTAGTCATAATTCATTCATTAACTGATGGAAATCCTTGGAATTTTACATATAATTGGAGTGCTATTCCTCTATACGAAGGGAAAAATCATAGTTTCTACTTCGGCTGTTTTCATTAATTGATCTGCACAATTTTATTCACCGCATATATTCGACAGACCGATTACGGTCAGGGGCCATTTTTATCTACGATTGGTAAATAGAATCAGCGAGGCGTGCATGCACATTGAAAATATTGCCTCTCAATATCCATCATGGCAGGTGGATGCACAAACAGTCACGATGTACCTAAACCCAGTAAAAATCTCCACTCATGTGATTAGCATGTTAATATGCACTCGGATGTGTCCACTGTCGCTCCGAAAACAAACTGCCAATGTCGTTTGCGCGGACACAAAACTGTGCAAAGATACTGTACTATACAGGAATAAATTATCATGGAGATATATAAGCCGGTATTTGTGGCCGACCGGTTCTAGGAGCTTCAGTCTGGAACCACGCGACCGCGACGGTCGCAGGTTCGAATCCTGCGTCGGGCATGGATGTGTGTGATGTCCTTAGGTTAGTTAGGCTTAAGTAGTTCTAAGTTCTAGGGGACTGATGACCTCAGATGTTAAGTCCCATAGTAATGTTTCTGCAAATTCGTCAAAGGTAAGCGGAGTAGTAGATGACGCGCACGTAAGCCGTGCCGTAACAAACAGCGACTGACTGTCACCTCTGATAGTGTATGGTATGTTCCACTGTTCCACCAGAGCCGAAGAGGGTGCAATTCTGTCCTGTCATGCAAATCGGATGAGGTATCGATCTCCTCGGGGCGGGGGGTCTGGGATTGTGCGACCTGACCCATCTCGTCCTCTACGGCCTTCCGTGAATTATTCCGCACACTTCCGTTGCGCTGCCGAAACACTTAGTCCCACACGGGCAGCAATTTGCCGCATGGATGCGTCACATTCTCTCACGCCAATAATGTGCGCCCTCTTTCAAACTCACTGATTTGACGGTACGGTTCGTGCATACGTCTGTGAGGCATTCTGCGCGTCTGCTCAGGTTACACTGTTCCATTACTTTCGGTTTATAGCGACAACGTGATCCTAAGGCACATTTTACCGGTAGATGGTGTTGCGCTGCTATATCGATGTTGATATTGAACCCGAGGGTCTGACATGATTCAAATACTAATCATTTCTGCAGAATATACTAATATTCATGTCCTGTGAATATGAACATCCTATCTATAGTTGTTCAAGATGTTTTTTTTTTTTTTTTTTTTTTTGCACTGAGCACTATGGGACTTACCATCTGAGGTCATCAGTCCCCTAGAACTTAGAATTACTTAAACCTAACTAACCTAAGGACATTACACACATCCATACCCGAGGCAGGATTCGAATCTGCGACCGTAGCGGTCGCGGGGTTCCAGGGTGAAACGCATACAACCGCTCGGTCACTACTGCCGGCTTCTTTCTGAACATCAATGTAGAAAGTAATGCCTATCCTGACAGTATGCTGTTTTCTTGGTGGGGCCGAGTTTTCAAACAGGACCCAGCAGGGTCAATCAGCCTCACTTTTGTCGGTGTTCTGGAGTAGTCAGTGTACATCACAGAAGAACTCGTATTAGGTGCCATGTGGGCGAGAGTCTGACACTAAGGCCTCACGCAGATAGTATGGTGTTTACTATTCGCGAGAAGTAAATGATCTAGCGATTCAGGAGACAGAAGACAACCACCGGCCGCCATCTGCATAACACGGCGTGATGCTACGGCCTACAGGCTAGGCAACACGCCATTGTGGTTCACTGTTTCTCCTCATTGTCAGCATTTCTCTGCCTGTCTGCCTGTCTCTCTCTCTCTCTCTCTCTCTCTCTCTCTCTCTCTCTCTCTCTTTCGCTCATTTCAAAATGGTTCAAATGGCTCCGAGCACTATGGGACTTAACATCTGTGGTCATCAGTCCCCTACACTTAGAACTACGTAAACCTAACTAACCTAAGGACATCACTCACATCCATGCTAGAGGCAGGATTTGAACCTGCGACCGCAGCAGGAGCGCGGTTCCCGACTGAAGCGCCTCGGTCACAGCGGCCGGCTAAAATTAAGTTTTATGATGGTAAAAACACATCTGTTCAGTTGTCTTTCGGACACGAAATTAAAATATTTTTAAGACTATTATCATTGTTTTGTAAGACTAGTACTGATTGCGTGGTACTATTAATTAATTTTTTCAAAGAATGCGATTAACATGTACCACAGTGTTGTGGAGGTTGCTTCTGAAACAAATGTATTAACAGTGTCTCTCATTTTTCGTCGTTGTTTTTTAAAGTAAAAATTGTCCACCAACTGATGCAAATAAACGCCATATGAATCCATACCCGTTGCTGGTTCAACGATGGAAGGGGCGTCAGTGGTGGAACGACGCATGCGCAGAGAGCCAAAGAAGAGAGAGTAGCAGCAGACCGGTGTCCTGGGGTTATTCAATTGCATATCACGATGGCAGACGGACGTGTACCGACAGCGTGTTCGCCAATGAAAGTGCATGCTGTTATGCGGTATGAACGGGCACGTGGGACTTGTGCGTCTGTCTTGCATAAACGCCTACCGATTGTGTATGGTGACGATGTCATGTCTCGTCAAATGGTTGGTCGCTAGAGTTGGATGTTCAGAGAAGGAAGGCAGAGTGCGGAAAATGAAGGTCGAAGTCGGTGTGTGAGACGTGGTGGTCACACTGCGTAGACCGACTGTTCTGACCGAGCGGTTCTAGGCGCTTCAGTCCGGAACCGCACTGCTGCTACGGTCGCAGGTTCTAATCCTGCCTCGGGCATGGATGTGTGTGATGTCCTTAGGTTAGTTAGGTTTAAGTAGTTCTAAGACTAGGGGACTGATGCCCTCAGATGTTAAGTCCCATAGTGCTTAGAGCCATTTGAACCGTTTCACACGGCGTATTGACCGTGATCAGGCAGTCACATGCTTCGTAATGTGTTGGGCTACAGAAAAGTGTCTGTTAGATGGGTGCCAAGAAAGCTGATTCCGAATCACAAGAGTACAAGAATGGGAAACAGCCTCGATCACTTGACGCGGTACCCGTGAGATGGAAATGAGTTCCTATTCAAAATCATCAGAGGATGAAAAGTGTACCACTTTACCCGGGAATTCTAGGCCTCAATGGCGTGGAAAACATGGTTCAAATGACTCTGAGGACTATGGGACTTAACTTCTGAGGTCATCAGTCCCCTAGAACTTAGAACTACTTAAACCTAATTATCCTAAGGACATCACACACATCCATGCCCGAGGCAGGATTCGAACCTGCGACCCTAGCGGTCGCGTGGTTCCAGACTGCAGCGCCTAGAACCGCTCGGCCACTCCGGCCGGCCAATGGCGTGGAAGCAATCCTGTTTGTTGTTGTTGTTGTTGTTGTTGTTGTCTTCAGTCTTGAGATTGGTTTGATGCAGCTCTCCATGCTACTCTATCCTGTGCAAGCCGCTTCATCTCCCAGTACCTACTGCAACCTACATCCTTCTGAACCTGCTTAGTGTATTCATCTCTTGGTCTCCCTCTACGATTTTTACCCTCCACGCTGCCCTCCAATGCTAAATTTGTGATCCCTTGATGCCTCAAAACATGTCCTACCTACCGACCCCTTCTTCTAGTTAAGTTGTGCCACAAACTTCTCTTCTCCCCAATTCTATTCAATACCTCCTCATTAGTTATGTGATCTACCCATCTAATCTTCAGCATTCTTCTGTAGCACCACATTTCGAAAGCTTCTATTCTCTTCTTGTCCAAACTATTTATCGTCCGTGTTTCACTTCCATACATGGCTACACTCCAAATAAATACTTTCAGAAACGACTTCCTGATACATAAATCTATATTCGATGTTAACAAATTTCTCTTCTTCAGAAACGATTTCCTTGCCATTGCCAGTCTACATTTTATATCCTCTCTACTTCGATCATCATCAGTTATTTTACTTCCTGAATAGCAAAACTCCTTTACTACTTTAAGTGTCTCATTTCCTAATCTAATTCCCTCAGCATCACCCGATTTAATTTGACTACATTCCATTATCCTCGTTTTGCTTTTGTTGATGTTCATTTTATATCCTCTTTTCAAGACACTGTCCATTCAGTTCAACTGCTCTTCCAAGTCCTTTGCCGTCTCTGACAGAATTACAATGTCATCGGCGAACCTCAAAGTTTTTACTTCTTCTCCATGAATTTTAATACCTATTCCAAATTTTTCTTTTGTTTCCTTTACTGCTTGCTCAATATACAGATTGAATAACATGGGGGAGAGACTACAATCCTGTCTCACTCCCTTCCCAACCACTGCTTCCCTTTCATGCCCCTCGACTCTTATGACTGCCATCTGGTTTCTGTACAAATTGTAAATAGCCTTTCGCTCCCTGTATTTTACCCCTGCCACCTTTATAATTTGAAAGAAAGTATTCCAGTCAACATTGTCAAAAGCTTTCTCTAAGTCTACAAATGCTATAAACGTAGGTTTGCCTTTTCTTAATCTTTCTTCTAAGATAAGTCGTAAGGTCAGTATTGCCTCACGTGTTCCAACATTTCTACGGAATCCAAACTGATCCTCCCCGAGGTCCACATATACCAGTTTTTCCATTCGTCTGTAAAGAATTCGCGTTAGTATTTTGCAGATGTGACTTATTAAACTGATAGTTCGGTAATTTTCACAATCCTGTTTACCAATGAGGAAAATTTTGAAGTGTCATCCTCCACAGGAAAGGTTATGACCACAGTGTTCTGGGACGTTAAAGGTGCGCTTCTCCCTGATTTCCTCCGACAAGAGACCATCAATGCGGCACGCCCTCACCAGATTTAGGTCCGCGATTCGATGAAAGAGACCAGCCCTCTTGAGTGAAGATGGTGTGCTCTTGAACGACAGGGAAATCACACACACCAAGACTCACACAGGATTAGATTCGTCGCTTCGGATGGGAGAGTCTGATTACCTGGCCTACAGCCGCGACTTCCCCCATTGGCCTTTCTACTGGTCCCTGCATTGAAAACCGCACTCTCGGAACGTCACTTCCAAACCAGTGCTGAGGTGGAGCAACCTGTGCGACAATTCCTTGCACCACGAGGCACTGAGTTTTGCCAGAGTGGTTTCTTCAAACTTATTGCACCCAATGCCAAATGTCTCAATGTCGGTGGCGAGGTGTATAGTTATGACGCTATGGTGCATTTGTTTTTAGCAATAAAGTTTCCGTGTGAAAAAGAATGATGAAATTTACTTTCGGAACATCCCTCGTATATAAATAACCTAACGAATGACGTCGGAAGTTCTTTTCGTGGATGATCCTGTTGTAAAGAGAAACGTCGAAACGCTAGAAAACCATATCCACTATAGATACAGCCATGACTAATTTGATATAGACATATCACAGATCATTAAAACTGATGGAAATTTATTGACCCTACTGTTAATTTCTCGGCTTTGGTGTGCATAAAATTTGGGATACCCAATAGTAGATGCTTTACGTACAACGTAAGACTGATATTGTACGGGGAAACAAAAAGGGATAACACGAGAAAAGCTAGTTTAAAAACCAATTATAAATGAAAAAAGCTTCGCAGAAAAATGTTTACATAAGGAACGGGTACCAGCGTTTTGCACAAAGACGAAATTACGAATTTTCCATTACGAGGCAATAGCTGTTTCACCACTACACGCACTTCAAAAATAATGTAAAATTCGTTGCTCTGGCGATTCGCTGGCGTTACTTCCGCGCGAGGGAACAGAATGAATGGAGGAGCGAACAGTGGTGTTGCGATGGTAACTTCGGCTCAGAGCACGCTTCCACTTAGTGCTTCCCCCCCCCCCCCCCTCCCTCTCCCGACATCTCCCAATTTCCCCATCTCTGATCAGCCTCTTTTTCTTTTATTCACATCGACTCGACTTCACAGGAAGTAAAAGGCACTCTCCGTAACAATTTTTATTTGTATAACGCAGTTCAGAAATTGGAGAAACACACACAGTCCACAGTCAGATGGCTTGCAACAACAACGCAGTTCGTTTTTCACTGTTTCTGTGGTGATGAGTTCAAAGCAATAACAAACAAATCAACAATGGCAAAAAATACTGTGTAACCACCCTAAAGCCGATGTACACAGTATTCGTCGCAATAGAATTCAGTAATTGTGTTGCTATTTAAAAATTTATTCATCATTATTTTTCCATCTCAGTTAAACTTCTTGTTATTTTTTATTTTACGACTAGTTTCGTCCACATGTAATCATCTTTAGATCTATGTAGCTGCGTAAGAAAGTCGTGTCATGCACAACTATGCATCAGAAGTTAATTATTTAGTTTCAAGTTCCATGGGTCATTCGTACGATTAATCGTAATGATGAGGAATGAGTCATTTTACATTAACATACACGTTCATGTATAAATATGGCAACATGCACACCATTAACAAGGATGTTTTGTTTTTCATTCAATGCGGAGGTGGGTGAGTAACCTCTAACACATTACAAAAATTAAAATTCTTCTATCGAACAGAAGGGTTTATCAACGAGTAACTTTTTCAGTTTATTTTCAAATTTTTCAGTGATCTGACAGATTTTTTGTATTACCGGGTAAGTGATCAAAAACTTTGGTGGCAGCATTGCGCACTCCTGTTTGTTCTAAATACAACCTTTCTGTGGAGTAGTGAATCTCATTTTTTTCTTCTGGTATTGCCAATTACGTACATCAATATCCATTTTGAACTGCAGTTGATTATTTACGACAAACTTCACGAGGGAATAAATATATTGTGAGGCAGTAGTCAAAATGCCTGACACCTTAAACAGATGTCTATAAGATGATAGCGAGTGAGCACCACATAGCACAGAATTATGTTGTTTCTGTTTGAAATTGAGAATGACACCATCAGCTTCTGTATGTATGTTGGATGATAGCAGTTCTAGCATCTCCTCAAAAATAACTAGTTCTGCTTGTTGTATATTATAGACGGAAGGTCTTTTACATATCTAACATTCATGGTGGTTTCTGTTTGTTCTATATCGTGTCTCCCTACCACTTTCGCGCAACGACGCTCTGAGCGTGTTTTTTAGGGAATTGACTAGTTGCTGGTAAGGAGACGCCAGACCACACATGACATGTAGAATTCAGACTAGCGATGATATAACCAAATACTTAATGATCTCAGCGTCAGCTCCACTGCACTCCCTGTAAAAGAATCTTAATACTAACTAAATTTAGTGGAAGCGGTTCAAGGTTTTCCTATTTTTAGTTAGCTGTTAAAATAACGTCGAAAAAGCAGTTAAGTTTACCATAGGAAATTTTATTCTACTCACAAAACATTGTTTATAAATTGCACTATTGATAAAAGGAAGTATTTTAATACAGGATGGTAAAAACCAACTGCGTTCAACAAAAATGTGAACGAATATTCCCTGAATGGGTTTCCTAGTTCTACAATGGATCGAAGGATGACCTATGCCATATCACATCTATAATCTAGGTTTAAATTAAGTTTCACAAAAGAGAAAACTATCAAAATGGTCTACAGTGACCCTCAATTATCTTTAATTACTTATCTAACTTGTCGTAAATTACAGTGGCTGATGTGGCTTCTCAATAATTATATAACAAAGAAATCATCGCGTTTCAGATTTTTACTTTAAGTGGCAAATGTGAACACCATGAGTTTTAATTAACGATCGACACTAGTATTACGCAAAAAGGGGGTGTAACAGATGAGACTTCTGCAGTTCTGAGTGAAGCCTTGTGCGCTCAAAAATGCGTCATCGCGTGCGTTCATTACCTTGTTGGTGTTTAGGCAGCGTCAGGGCGACAGCGGCCGGCGCACGAGCCATCCAGCTCTCCATCTCGGAACTAACTCTCCTCTAACTTCTCCTTAATACAATTTACCGAAGTTGGTTTAAAAAAACTATCTGGCTGAGTTTTCATCTGACCAATCAGGGTCTCAATGTTAACCTTAAGCTCCGCCTACAAAAATTCTGTCTATCCAATGAGAAACGTTATACTCTTCGTGGTGGGGCAATGTTTTTACAGTTTGCAACGTAACAGAGACGCGAAAAAGTCTCACGCTAAAACTTGCAGCTGGTGTGGTCCTTTTAGCGTTATCGTAAGATCTATACTGTTCTTCTGGAGGGCTCTATCTTTTAACATGGGCTGGGGGGTGGTCCTAACTTAACAGAGACGCGAAAAAGTCTCACGCTAAACCTTGCGGGTGGTGTGGCCCTTTTTGTGTTATCGTAAGATCTATACTGTTTTTCTGGAGGGCTCTAGCTTTTAACATGGGCTGGGGGGTGGTCCTTGACGTACCTGAGACGCGAAAAAGTCTCACGCTAAAACTTGCGGGTGGTAGTGGCCCTTTTTGTGTTATCGTAAGATCTATACTGTTTTTCTGGAGGGCTCTAGCTTTTAACATGGGCTGGGTGGTGGTCCTTGACGTAACAGAACGCAAAAAAGTCTCACGCTAAAACTTGCAGGTGGTGTCGTCCTAATGGTTAGCTGGCGACGCGGGTGTCCAGTCCGTCCCTTATAGTAGGGCCTTCCAGCTTAACACGGTTCTGATCTCGGCTTCTGTTCTCGTTTCTCCCCTCGGAACTGCGTCTGTTTCACGGTGGGAAGGTACGACATGCATTTAGGCATTCTTGTGTTAGTCTGTGGTATTCCATTTGCTCACTCGTTACTCGCATTACTTTGGTTAATTTAATGTCACGATTTATTCGGAGCTATGTGACATACTACTGGATTTGCTTATCATGTCAGGGTTTTCATGGAAGGTGTTGGATTTGCCTGACACCTTACACATATACGACAAATAATAATGTACCTGAAATTGAGCCGTCAGCATGCTGCATGACACGACGCATTGTTTACGGAACTACATAGTTCTGAGGGTGATCACATGTGATCGAAATTAGTCATGTTGGACAAAAAAAGTGCAACTGAGACGGAAGAACAAACGATATTGACAAGAAGATTACAACCAATAAAATAAGATATCCGTATGGTGCGAAAATAGGCAATTGGCCATTAATAATAAAAAAGGTGTAAGGTAATCCACATCGGTTCTAAAAGGAATCCGCTGCACTTCCGTTATACGTTAGATCAGTCAAATCTAAAAGGCGCAAAGTTAACTAAATATCTAGGAATTCCAATTACGAACAACTTAAATTAAAAAGAACACATAGAAACTGTTGTGGGGAAGGCAAACCGAAGACTGTTTTATTGGCAGAACATACAGAAGATGCAACAGATCTACTAAAGAGGCTGCCTACACTACGCTTGTCCGTCCTGTTTTGGAGTACCGCTGCGCGGCGTCGGATCCTTACCGAATAGGATTAATGGAGTACATCGAGGAAGTAGTTAAAAAGGGCAACACGTTCTGTATTATCGAGGATTAGGCCAACATTGTCACGGACATGATAAAAGATTTGGAGTGGAAATCATTAAAACAATGCCGTTTTTTGTTACGGCTAGATCTTCTCACGAAGTTTCAATCACCAACTTTCTCCTCCCAATACAATAATAACCTGTTGATGCCGACCTACATGGGAAGAAACGATCAGCATACTAGAACAAAAGAAATCAGACTTCGCACCGAAAGATACAGGACTTCGTTTTTTCAACACTATCCATTTCCGTTTTTCAACAGATACCCCTCCGTTGTGGTTGCACCTACGGTATGGCTATCTGTATCGCTCAGGCACGCAAGCCTCCCCACCAGCGGCAAGGTCCATGGTTCTTCCTATCACTTAAATATCTATTAAATGTTCTGACTCACTTCGCACGTCTACCGTATTAATAGTCTACTGGCCATTAAAATTGCTACACCAAGAAGAAATCCAGATGATCAACAGGTATTCATTCGACAAATATACTAGAACTGACGTATGATTACATTTACACGCAATTTGGGTGCATAGATCCTGAGAAATCAGTAGCCAGAACAACACCCTCTCGCCTTAATACGCCTGGGCATTGAGTCAAACAGAGCTTGGATGGCGTGTACAGGTACAGCTGTCCATGCAGTTTCAACACGATACCACAGGTCAACAAGAGTAGTGACTGGCGTATTGTGACGAGCCAGTTGCTCGACCACCATTGACCAGACGTTTTCAGTTGGTGAGAGATCTGGAGAATGTGCTGGCCAGGGCAGCAGTCGAACATTTTCTGTATCCAGAAAGGCCCGTACACGACCTGCAACATGCGGTCGTGCATTATCCTGCTGAAATGTAGGTTTCGCAGGGATCGAATGACGGGTAGAGCCACGGCTCGTAATACATCTGAAATGTACCGTCCACTGTTCAAAGTGCCGTCAATGCGAACAAGAGGTGACCAACATGTGTAAACAATGGCACCCCATACCACCACGCCGGGTGATACGCCAGTATGGCGATGACGAATACACGCTTTCAATGTGCGTTCACCGCGTTGTCGCCAAACACTGATGCAACCATCATGATGCTCTAAACAGAATCTGGATTCATCCGAAAAAATGACGTTTTGCCATTCGTACACCCATGTTCGTCTTTGAGTACACCATCGCATGCGCTCCTGTCTGTGATGCAGCATCAAGGGAAACCGCAGCCACGGTCTCTGAGCTGATAGTCCGTGCTGCTGCAAACGTCGTCGAATTGTTCGTGCAGATGTTTGTTGTCTTGCAAACGCCCACATCTGTTGACTCTCGGATCGAGACGTGGCTGCACGATCCGCTGCAGTCATGCGGATAAGATGCCTGTCATCTCGACTGCTAGTGATACGAGGCAGTTGGGATCCAGCACGGCGTTCCGTATTACCCTCCTGAACCCATCGATTCCATATTCTGCTAACAGTCATTGGATCTCGACCAACGCGAGCAGCAATGTCGCGATACGATAAACCGCAATCGCGATAGGCTACAATCCGACCTTTGTCAAAGCCGGAAACTTGATAGTTCGCATTTCTCCTCCTTACACGAGGCATCACAACAACGTTTCACCGGGCAACGCCGGTCAACTGCTGCTTGTGCATGAGAAATAGGTTGGAAACTTTCCTCATGTCAGCACGTTGTAGGAGTCGCCACCGGCGCCAACCTTGTGTGAATGCACTGAAAATCTAATCATTTGCATATCACAGCATCTTGTTCCTGTCGGTTAAATTACGGGTCTGTAGCACATCTTCGTGTGTAGTCATTTTAATGGCCAGTAGTGTACGTCCGCCTGGGTACGCCTTTGAAAATTTACGTGTTATGGAACGCACTGTCTTTGGCGCTTCATTCTTTTAGACTCTCACAAAAAAGCGGCACCAGCAAACTACGACCTGGATACGCGGCCCGGGTGCGTAACTTGTTATGTCACCGGGGCTGGATTGTCTCCGGCATATTCAAAGCCGCGGCACAAGCGATCGCTGGTTACGTCACATCTGGCATTGGCGACTCTACCGAGTTGGCCACGTGTTGAACAGGTGGAAAACACGCGCCAGCGACAGGTGCTGGCCAAGGTCGTAGATGGTGCATGTTTTACTCCAAGCCTACCCGCAGGGATAACGTGTTAGGGCGGTGGATCCCACGCATTCGGATACCATCACTCTTGAGCAAGATCAGATATAGTGAGGACACTAAGTGGGGCCATACATTGAGGTGACAAAAGACGTATGACTCCATCGACAGACAGAGTCTTGTTAGGATCCTGAAGAACAGAGGACTAGATGGAACTACATAAGAACTCATAAAAGAAATTCTGACAGATACAAAAGCAAGGCTGAGATTCAGAGGAGCACTGTCAGCAGAATTTGAGATCAAGACTGGTGTTAAACAGGAGATGAATTGTCACCATTGTTCAATATAGCACTGGACGGATCAGGCAGTGGAGAGCAATAAACGAGGAAATGGGAATACCAAAGACCAATGTGGGGGACAAAAAGGACAACAGGGCTCAAGTGGACTGCCTAGCCTTTGCAGATGACATAGCAATAGTAAGTGAGACGGAAGAAGACGCAAAGACACGACTCGACAACTTAAGTAAGGTAGCCAGAAAGGTGAAACTGAGGATCGTCTATAACAAGACAAAGACATTGAATACCACTGCAGACTGGGAAACACCGGAAGGCATTGCGCAAATGGTGGACAAATTTAAATACCTGGAAGAATTTATAACAAGAAGGAACAGGAGCAAGGAGGGAATAACAGAGAGGATAAAGAAGATGAGGTCAGCCTTCTGCATGACGAGAGCGATATATAATAAAAATAATATATCCACAGAAGCAACGATAAGCCACTACAAGGCAACGGTGAGGAATGCAGTTTATATGCTGCTGAGATGATGACACTAGGAATAAATGGGGCATAACAACTAGAGAAAGAAGAGAGAAACATACTGAGAAAAATACTAGGTCTCAAAAGATGTGGATAGAGGTGGATGCGAAGACCTAGGGAAGAATTGTACCGGAACATGAGAACAATATCCGGGGAAATCAGATTCAAAAGGGCAAGGTTTGCTGGACATGTAGTTAGGATGAGTATAGACAGAATGGCGAAGAGTGTGTGGGAAACAACAGGGAGGACAAGGGGAAAGACAGGAACCAAGTGAGTTGTTGAACTTCGGAAGGACTGGTTGGAATTGGGGATCAAGGTCGAAAAGGAAAGGAAAATTGGAGGAACAAATATACACCGAGCAATATGCCGGAGATCAATGACAGAGAAGAATGCAGGAAAAGATTAGAGTGTCACCAGTGGGGCCGACAGGAGAAACGGAAACTGAAGATCTCAGAAGAAGAGCGGAAGAGAAAGAATGAAGAGGTTCTGGGAAAAGAAGAGGAAAAGGCAGTCCACGAAGAGGCTACCGCTGGTCCTACAGGGGCCGCAACGCAAGAAGGAGAAGAAGAAGAAGAAGAAGGTGGCAAAAGCCATGGGATGCTCACATATACAGATGGCGGTAGTATCGCGTACGAAAGGTATAACAGAGCATTGCATTGGCGGAACTGTCATTTGTACTCATGTGCTTCACGTGTAAATGTTTCCGACGGGATTTCTGCAACACAATGAGAATTAACAGACTTTGAATGCGGAATGGTAGAAGCTAGACGCATGGGACATTCCATTTCAGAACTCGATAGAGAATTCAATATTCCGAGATCCACGCTGTTAGTAATGTGACCAGAATACAAAATTTCAGGAGTTACGTATCATCATGGGCAAAGCAATCGCCGATGGTCTTCACTTAGTGACCGAGAGCAGAGCAGCGGCTCTAGCGTAGTCAGTGCTGACAGACAAGCAATACAGCGTGAAATAGCCACGCCAATCACTTACTGGAACTTAATCATAGCTAACACTTGGTTTAACAATCATGAAAGAAGGTTGTATACGTGGAAGAACCTTGGAGATTCTAAAAGGTATCAGATAGATTATATAATGGTAAGACAGAGATTTAGGAACCAGGTTTTAAGTTGTAAGACATTTCCAGGGGCAGATGTGGACTCTGACCACAATCTATTGGTTATGACCTGTAGATTAAAACTGAAGAAACTGCAAAAATGTGGGAAATTAATGAGATGGGACCTGGATAAACTGAAAGAACCAGAGGTTGTACAGAGTTTCAGAGAGAGCATAAGGGAACAATTGACAGGAATAGGGGAAAGAAATACAGTAGAAGAAGAATGGGTAGCTCTGAGGGATGTAGTAGTGAAGGCAGCAGAGGATAAAGTAGGTACAAAGACGAGGGCTGCTAGAAATCCTTGGGTAACAGAAGAAATATTGAATTTAATTGATGAAAGGAGAAAATATAAAAATGCAGTAAATGAAGCAGGCAAAAAGGAATACAAACGTCTCAAAAATGAGATCGACAGGAAGTGCAAAATGGCTAAACAGGGATGGCTAGAAGACAAATGTAAGGATGTAGAAGCTTACCTCACTAGGGGTAAGATAGATACTGCCTACAGGAAAATTAAAGAGACCTTTGGAGAGAAGAGAACCACGTGTATGAATATCAAGAGCTCAGATGGCAGCCCAGTTCTAAGCAAAGAAGGGAAGGCAGAAAGGTGGAAGGAGTATATAGAAGGTTTATACTAGGGCGATGTACTTGAGGACAATGTTATGGAAATAGAAGAGGATGTAGATGAAGACGAAATGGGAGATACGATACTGCGTGAAGAGTTTGACAGAGCACTGAAAGACCTGAGTCGAAACAAGGCCCCGGGAGTAGACAACATTCCATTAGAACTACTGACGGCCTTGGGAGAGCCAGTCATGACAAAACTCTACCAGCTGGTGAGCAAGATGTATGAGACAGGCGAAGTACCCTCAGACTTCAAGAAGAATATAATAATTCCAATCCCAAAGAAAGCAGGTGCTGACAGATGTGAAAATTACCGAACTATCAGTTTAATAAGCCACGGCTGCAAAATACTAACGCGAATTCTTTACAGACGAATGGAAAAACTGGTAGATGCAGACCTCGGGGAGGATCAGTTTGGATTCCGTCGAAATGTTGGAACACGTGAGGCAATACTGACCTTACGACTTATCTTAGAAGAAAGATTAAGAAAAGGCAAACCTACGTTTCTAGCATTTGTAGACTTAGAGAAAGCTTTTGACAATGTTGACTGGAATACTCTTTTTCAAATTCTAAAGGTGGCAGGGGTAAAATACAGGGAGCGAAAGGCTATTTATAATTTGTACAGAAACCAGATGGCAGTAATAAGAGTCGAGGGGCATGAAAGGGAAGCAGTGGTTGGGAAAGGAGTGAGACAGGGTTGTAGCCTCTCCCCGATGTTATTCAATCTGTATATTGAGCAAGCAGTAAAGGAAACAAAAGAAAAATTTGGAGTAGGTATTAAAATTCATGGAGAAGAAATAAAAACTTTGAGGTTCGCCGATGACATTGTAATTCTGTCAGAGACGGCAAAGGACTTGGAAGAGCAGTTGAACGGAATGGACAGTGTCTTGAAAGGAGGATATAAGATGAACCTTAACAAAAGCAAAACGAGGATAATGGAATGTAGTCAAATTAAATCGGGTGATGCTGAGGGAATTAGATTAGGAAATGAGACACTTAAAGTAGTAAAGGAGTTTTGCTATTTAGGAAGTAAAATAACTGATGATGGTCGAAGTAGAGAGGATATAAAATGTAGACTGGCAATGGCAAGGAAAGCGTTTCTGAAGAAGAGAAATTTGTTAACATCGAATATAGATTTATGTATCAGGAAGTCGTTTCTGAAAGTATTTGTTTGGAGTGTAGCCATGTATGGAAGTGAAACATGGACGATAACTAGTTTGGACAAGAAGAGAATAGAAGCTTTCGAAATGTGGTGCTACAGAAGAATACTGAAGATAAGGTGGATAGATCACGTAACTAATGAGGAGGTATTGAATAGGATTGGGGAGAAGAGAAGTTTGTGGCACAACTTGACTAGAAGAAGGGATCGGTTGGTAGGACATGTTTTGAGGCATCAAGGGATCACAAATTTAGCATTGGAGGGCAGCGTGGAGGGTAAAAATCGTAGAGGGAGACCGAGAGATGAGTACACTAAGCAGATTCAGAAGGATGTAGGTTGCAGTAGGTACTGGGAGATGAAGCAGCTTGCACAGGATAGAGTAGCATGGAGAGCTGCATCAAACCAGTCTCAGGACTGAAGACAACAACAACAACAACAATCAGTGTGGGTCGTATGAGGAGCGTATCCGTTAGAAATACAGGTTAATGGGCTATGGCAGCAGGCGACAGACGCGAGTGGTTTTGCTAACAGCACGATGTCGCCTGCAGCAGCTCTCGTGGGCTCGTGACCATATCTGTTGGACCGTACACGACTGGAGAACCGTGGGTGGTCGGATGAGTTCCGATTTCAGTTGGTAAGACCTGCTGCTAGGGTCGAGTACGGTGCAGATCCCACGAAACCATGGACGCCAGTTATCAGCAAGGCACTGTCCAAGTTGGTGGTAACTCCATAATGGTGTGGGTTGTACTTACATGGAATGGACTGGGTTCTCTGTATGTTCAGTTACTTGTACACCATTTGCAGGCGTTCACTTATCCAAACAACGATTGATGACAATCTGCCATATGACCGGGCTACAACTGCTCGCGATTAACTTGAAGAACATTCTGGATAAATCAAATTAACGTTTTGGTCACCCAGAATGCTCTACATGAATCCCTTCAACATTTATGGGACAAAATCGAGAGTTCAGTTCGTGAACAAGATCTCCCACTGGCAAAACTTTCGCAATTATGGCCAGATATAGAACCAGTATAGCTTAATATTTAAGTCCATGCCAGGTCGAATAGCTACAGTACGCAGGGCAATAAGAGGTCCGAGACGACATTAGGAGGTATCCTGCGACTTCTGTCACCTCAGGGTATATGCATAGTGCAGACTACGTTACTCCTTCACGGGGTAGTCAAAAATATGAAACTCAAAAACTACAACACATTATCGAGACTAATACAGCGACCTTGGGGGACTTCAGTTTGGATTCCGCATAAATATTGGAACACGTGAGGCAATACTGACCTTACGACTTATTTTAGAAGACAGATAAAGGAAAGGCAAACCTACATTTCTAGCATTTGTAGACGTAGACAAAGCTTTTGACAGTGTTGACTGGAATACTCTCTTTCAAATTCTGAAGGGGGTAGGGGTAAAATACAGGGAGCGAAAGGCTATTTGCGATTTGTACAGAAACCAGAGGGCAGTTATAAGAGTCGAGGGACATGAAAGGGAAGCAGTGCTTGGGAAAGGAGTGAGACAGGGTTGTAGCCTCTCCCAGATGTTATTCAATCTGTATATTGAGCAAGCAGTAAAGGAAACAAAAGAAAAGTTCGGAGTAGGTATTAAAATCCATGGAGAAGAAATAAAATCTTTGAGGTTCGCCAATGACATTGTAATTCTATCAGAGTCAGCAAAGGACTTTGAAGAGCAGCTGAACGGAATGGACGGTGTCTTGAAAGGAGGATATAAGGTGAACATCAACAAAAGCAAAACGAGGATAATGGAATGTAGTCGAATTAAGTCGGGTGATGCTGAGGGAATTAGATTAGGAAAAGAGACACTTAAAGTAGTAAAGGAGTTTTGCTATTTGGGAAGGAATATAACTGATGATGGTTGGAGTAGAGTGGATATAAAATGTAGACTGACAATGGCAAGAAAAGCGTTTCTGAAGAAGAGAAATTTGTTAACATCGAGTATAGATTTAAGTGTCAGGAATTCGTTTCTGAAAGTATTTGTATGGAGTGTAGCTATGTATGGAAGTGAAACATGGACGCTAAATAGTTTGGACAAGAAGAGAATAGAAGCTTTCGAAATGTGGTGCTACAGAAGAATGCTGAAGATTAGATGGGTAGATCACATAACTAATGAGGAAGTATTGATTAGGATTGGGGAGAAGAGAAGTTCGTGGCACAACTTGACCAGAAGAAGGGATCGGTTGGTAGGACATGTTCTGAGAGATCGAGGGATCGCCAGTTTAGTATTGGAGGGCAGCGTGGAGGGTAAAAATCGTAGAGGGAGACAAAGAGATGAACACACCAAGCAGATTCAGAATGATGTAGGTTGCAGTAGGTACTGGGAGATTGAGAAGCTTGCACAGGATAGAGTAGCATGGAGAGCGCATCAGACCAGCCTCAGGACTGAAGACCACAACAACAACAATACAGCGTAGGAAACCCTTTTGTTCAAAACAGCTTCCAGTCGTCTCGAAGTGGATAACTACACGTCCTTCATGGTTTTCAAGGCAATCTTATACCATTCTGCTGGCATAATAGTGGAACTTTAGGTAACGACCTCGGAAGTCGATAGCGATCATGAACCCTTCTCTACAAATTAGAGTACAAAAGCTCAGTAATATTTAGATCTTGTGACTTGTGGCCAGCATGAGAAGATTCGTTCTCGTGCTCATAAAACCAGTCCTAGACGATCATAGCAGTGTGAATAGGGGTCCTCTAGTCTTGGAACACACGATGGGACCCACGCAATACCACGATGTGGCTGGGCAATTCATTAACGGACTCCCGCCATGTTTCATTCTTGGGAGGAAAACAATGCCAGAAGTTGGAAGCAGTGTGAAAGGTGAATCATTCGACTTCCACTGCTCCATACTCCAGGTTTTATGACCTCAGCACAGCGTTTTCCTTCTACAAACACCTGCATCTCTTTTTAATCCTAGCGTGCCTTGAAATTCCCTGCTTATGGCGCTCCCTTCGTACTTTTTTTGACGCTGACAGGATTCCTGAGTTCGACATGCAGTTCTGCAATGATTTTTGCAGCTGTCGTCCCCTTATTTTTCGTCACCATGCTCTACAATGACTGTCATGATCACTTAACACTCAATTTCGTCCGCGTTGTGACTTCGCGATCATTCACATTCCACCTGTTAAGAAAAGAAAAGAAAAAGGGAACCCAATGACATCCGTGACTCGTCAGCCAGTGGAATGTGTTGGACCTGTACAACACGTGCCAATCGTCGGCACACACTTCTCCACGGCGTGGGTGGGATTGCGTGCAGCACCCACTCGCAAAGAGAATCTTGGCCCAGATCCCAGCGGTGCAAGGTCGCCTTTGTCAGCCCAGCGTCTGTTGGAAAACAACTCGGCTGAGTCCGGAACTCCCATGGCAGCGCCTTGCACTCTGCCAGTATATATAGCATTCGCGGCATCTCGTACAGTGTCTCCTATGTCCTGCTAAACCACTGGACCGATTTCAGCCAAACTTTTTGCACATATCCTTTACTGTCAGGCTATCGGGGTATGAATCACCTGTCTATCATAGTTCGGGAGACGCGTGAAAAAAAAATATATACCCCAACATGCATGAAGTCTTAATGCATTTATTCTCTGCTACTGAGACACTTACGGAAATCCGAGACACCTGGCAGCGCTTTTGACAGCTTTCCATTTCGAAGCACACACTGCTGTAGGCGAAAACAGTAGTTGTATATAGCGCTATGAAGACGCGTTACCGTAGTGACGTTCACGAAATCGCGTTGTTGATACACGAAGCATCTATACTTACACATTTGTACATTATGCCTGTTTCTTTGTACGACTGTTTCATAATTTCAAAGATGTATTCACGAATATATATCCGGTCAATGCTGGGTTTGTCAGCTAGTACGGTTGCCCAGAAAATTATGCACAGCATTTTTTTTTTCCTTATCCGAAAACAATGCTACAAATGCGAAACGTTACGTATGTATTATATGAAGTCTCCTGAGTGATCGCGCCTAGTTTCAGTCACTTCCGACAGACAGCGTAGCTGCAGAACAGTTTCATAATGGCGTTGTAGGTGATGGAAGTTACAAGCAACCTGCCGTCATTGAATTTATCACTGCCGAATGTCCGCAGCTCGTGGTGTAGGTGCTAGCGTTACTGCCTTTGGATCACGGGGTCCCGAGTTCGATTCCCGGTCGGGTTGGGGATTTTCTCTACCCGGAGACTGGGTGTTTGCATCATCATAAACGAGAGTGACTAGATTGGATTGTGAAAAGAAACTGGACTGTGTAGCAATTGGGATTTTGTACGGGCGCTGATGACCGCGCAGTTGAGCGCCCCCCAAACTAATCATCCTCACCACTGCAGAGAAAAAAAAAACTGTGAGCAATATTCACAAACGCTTGTGGAAAGTCTATGGAGTATCTGCTGTCGACAGAAGTAGAGTTAGTCGCTGGGCACGGAGGGAGAGGCCATCAGAAAACGGTTCGGTGGAACTCCACGATTTGCAGCGGTCGGGGAGACCATCCACGGCTGTCACACCTGATATGCTGCAGCGAGCTATGTTCTCACTCGCGAAGACAGACGCATTACGACTCGGCAGTTTGCGTTGCATCTGTTAATCAGCAAAGGCCGTGTGCATGCAATTCACGTAGTGAAGCACTGGCTCCGCCACCAGGACAAGGATTGATACCGACAGGGCATACACGCCCCTGTTTCGCGCTGGAGGAAGGCCACAGAAAGGGACGGAGATTATGTGGAAAAATAGGGTGTGTGGATAAAACACCATTCTTTCGCAATGTAATTCTCGTTATGTTCAATAAACAAATTTAAAAGAAAATAAATGTGGTGCATTACTTTCTGGGCAACCTCGTATATTTATAAAATCATCCATATCTCCTTCTAAACCACTGAATCGGGCAACCTCGTATATTTATAAAATCATCCATATCACTGAATCGATTTCAAGGAAACTGGTACACATATTACTATCTGGAGGAAAGCACTGGTGGGTGGAGAGGGGGGCTAAAACCACATAAATCCTATAGAGGACAGGAAGTAGATGACAGGGGGGTGAGACATAACCACAACTCCAGAAGGCCTCTAGCAATTTAAATTAAATTTTGTATACACGCTATTTGTATAATTATTTGTGTGCAGATATTGTGAGGACTAATATACCCTTGGTATCCCTTGGGCTGGTGGTGGCGATGAGGCGTGCAGAAGTTCTGCGAAGGAGTCAGAAGCCGTGACAAGTAAAAACTATAGGTATAAACAGATACTAGTATCGAATCCATTGTATTCGGGGTCCCTTGGCCCATAGGTTCATTGCTGACAGTCACGATGACGTTTCACGTCTAATAGGAGTGGGAGGGAAGTGGATGGTTCCAAAGACAGTGACAAATCAGACATTATCTGTAACACCTGAAACAACTTCTGCCAAACCTGGCCCACGTGTCACTCGCTATCTTATTATATATACTACTGGCCATTAAAATTGCTACACCACTAAGACGACAAAATTTAACAGACAGGAAGAAGATGCTGTGATATGCAAATGATTAGCTTTTCAGAGCATTCACACAAGGTTGGCGCCGGTGGTGACACCTACAAGATACTGACATGAGGAAAGTTTCCAACCCATTTCTCATACACAAACAGCAGTTGACCCGCGTTGCCTGGTGAAACGTTGTTGTGATGCCTCGTGTAAAGAGGAGAAATTCGTACCATCACGTTTCCGACTTTGACAAAGGTCGGATTGTAGCCTATCGCGATTGCGGTTTATCATATCGTGACACTGCTACTCGCGTTGGTCGAGATCCAATGACTGTTAGCAGAATATGGAATCGGTGGGTTCAGGAGGGTAATACGGAACGCCGTGCTGGATCCCAACGGCCTCGTATCACTAGCATTCGAGAAGACACGCATCTTATCCGCATGGCTGTAACGGATCGTGCAGCCACGTCTCGATCCTAGAGTCAACAGATGGGGACGTTTGCAGGACAACAAGCATCTGCACGAACAATTCGACGACGTTTGCAGAAGCTCAGAGACCGTGGCTGCGGTTTCCCTTGATGCTGCATCACAGACTGGAGCGCCTGCGATGGTGTACTCAACGACGAACCTGGGTGCACGAATGGAAAAACGTCATGTTTTCGGATGAATCCAGGTTCTGTTCACAGCATCATGATGGTCACATCCGTGTTTGGCGACATCGCGGTGAACGCAAATTGGAAGTGTGTATTCGTCATCACCATACTGGCGTTTCGCCCGGCATGATGGTATGGGGTGCCATTTGTTACACGTCTCGGTCACCTCTTGTTCGCATTGACGGCACTTTGCACAGTGGACGTCACATTTCAGATGTTTTACGACCCGTGGCTCCACCCTTCATTCGATCCCTGCAATACTTTGCATTTCAGCAGGAAAACGCACGACCGCACATTCTCCAGATCTCTCACCAATTGAAAACGTCTGGTCAATGGTGGCCGAGCAACTAGCTCTTCACAATACGCCAGTCACTTCTCTTAATGCCGGCCGCGGTGGTCTCGCGGTTCTAGGCGCGCAGTCCGGAACCGTGCGACAGCTACGGTCGCAGGTTCGAATCCTGCCTCGGGCATGGATGTGTGTGATGTCCTTAGGTTAGTTAGGTTTAAGTAGTTCTAAGTTCTAGGGGACTGATGACCACAGCAGTTGAGTCCCATAGTGCTCAGAGCCATTTGAACCATTTTTGAACTTCTCTTAATGAACTGTGGTATCATGTTGAAGCTGCATGGGTAGCTGTACCTGTACACGCCATCCGAGCTCTGTTTGACTCAATGCCCAGCCGTACCAAGGCCGTTATTACGGCCAGAGGTGGTTGTTCTGGGTACTGATTTCTCAGGATGTATGCACCCAAATTGCGTGAAAATGTAATCACTTGTCAGTTCTAGTATAATGTATTTGTCTAATGAATACCCGTTTATCATCTGCATTTCTTCTTGGTGTAGCAATTTTAATGGCCAGTAGTGTGTATACTGTACAGTGAGACATACCTACTGCACCTACGGCTGAGGATGGAGTGAAGAGGAGTTACACAAAAGCACCATCCGGAACGTTTGGCGCAATTTCAACCAAAACAGGTGTATACATCTCTCAGTAATTGTATAAAAAAATTGGGGGAGGACGTCACATTTACCACTCCACGCGAAGTAGTAGGAATGAGTAGGGACATGTACAACTGTTCGAAAATGACCTGTGTTGTCCGTGTGTGTATGTGAAAGGGAAAGAGAGAGAGAGAGAGAGAGAGAGAGAGAGAGAGAGAGAGAGAGAGAGAGAGAGAGATATTTGTGACATATGTGTACGCAGACAAAAAGCTAATTAATGTATAAATGAAACACATTAATGTGACATACACTATGTGATCAGAAGTATCCGGACACCTGGCTGAAAATCACTTACAAGCTCGTGCCGCCCTCCATCAGTAATGCCTTGATGACAGCTTCCACTTTCGCAGGCATATGTTCAATCAGGTGCTGGAAGGTTTCTTGGGGAATGGAAGCCATTCTTCACGGAGTGTTGCACTGAGGAGTGGTATCGATGTTGGTCGGTGAGGCCTGGCACGAATTCGGAGTTCCAAAACACCCCAAAAGTGTTCTCTAGGATTCAGGTCAGGACTCTGTGCTTGCCAGTCCATTACAGGCACGTTATTGTCGTGTAACCACTCCACCACAGGCCGTGCATTATGAACAGGTGCTCGATCGTGTTGAAAGATGCAATCGCCATCCCTGAATTGCTTTTCAACAGTGGGAAGCAAGGAGGTTCTTAAAACGTCAATGTGGGCCTGTGCTGTGATAGTGCCACGTAAAACAACAAGGGGTGCAAGGCCCCTCCATGCAAAACACGACCACACCATAACACCGCCGCCTCAAAATTTTACTGTTGGCACTTCACACGTTGGCAGATGACATTCACCGAGTATTCAGCATCACCCACAGCCTGCCATGGGATCGCCACTTTGTGCACAGTGATTCGTCACTCCACACAACGTTTATCCACTGTTAAATCGTCCAATGTTTACGCTCGTTACACCAAGCGAGGCGTCGTTTGGCATTTACTGGAGTGATGTGTGGCTTATGAGCAGCCGCTCGACCGTGAAATCCAAGTTTTCTCACCTACAGCCCAACTGTCATAGTACTTGCAGTGGATCCTGATGCAGTTTGGAATTCCTGTATGACGTTCTGGATAAATGTCTGTCTATTAACATTACGACCCTCTTCAGCTGGCGCCGGTCTCTGTGAGTCAACGGACGAGGTCGCCCTGTACGCTTTTGTGCTGTACGTGTCTATTGACGTCTCCACTGCACTATCATACCGGAACAGTGGACCTAGGGATGTTTAGGAGTGTGGAAATCTCGCGTACAGACGTATGATACAAGTGACACCCAATCACCTGACGACGTTCGAAGTCCGTGAGTTCTGCGGAGCGCCCCATTCTGCTCTCTCACGATGTCTAATGACTGCTCAGTTCGCTTATATGGAGTACCTGTCAGTAGGTGGCAGCACAATGCACCAATATGAAAAACGTATGTTTTTGGGGGTGTCCGGTTCAAAAAATGGCACTGAGCACTAAGGGACTTAAAATCTGAGGTCATCAGTCTCCTAGAACTTAGAACTACTTAAACCTAACTAACCTATGGACATCACACACATCCATGCCCGAAGCAGGATTCGAACCTGCGACCGTAGCAGTCCCGCGGTGCCAGAAAACCTCTAGAACCGCTCGGCCACACCGGCCGGCGGGGTGTCCGGATACTTTTGATCTCATAATGTATATATCACGTTGCTTTGGGTTGAGGTCGGGACTCTGGGGAGGCAAGTCCATTTCAGGACTGTTACTGTTCACAAAGCTGCAGCTGTTACAGGAAGCTTTGTCATCTGATACAAGCAGTAATCCTGTCCACACTATTTATCTGCTGTACGAGTACAAAAAGCTGTAAAATGTCTTCATATTCTTCCACATTTAGCGATGACTTAAACGCAATAAGGGGGCCACATTGTGATCCCTAAAACACCCCCTTACTGTAAACACTACTTCCTCCGTACTTCGCTGTTGACATTACACATCATTGCAGGTAACGTCCTCCAGGTATCCGCAAACCCATGCCTTGTATCTGACTGCGACAGGGAGTAGCGCCACTCATCATTCTACACTACTGGCCATTAAAATTGCTACACCAAGAAGAACTGCAGATGATAAACGGGTATTCATTGGACAAATACATTATACTAGAACTGACATGTGATTACATTTTCTCGCAATTTGGGTGCATAGATCCTGAGAAATCAGTACTCAAAACAACCAACTCTAGTCGTAATAACGGCCTTGATACCCCTGAGCATTGAGTCAAACAGAGCTGGGATGGCGTGTACAGGTACAGCCGTCCATGCAGCTTCAACACGATACCACAGTTCATCACGAGTAGTGACTGGCGTATTGTGACGAGCCAGTTGCTCGGCCACCATTGACCAGACGTTTTCAATTGGTGAGAGATCTGGAGAATGCGCTGGCCAGGGCAACAGTCGAACATTTTCTGTATCCAGAAAGGCCCGTCAGGACCTGCAACATACGGTCTTGCATTATCCTGCTGAAATGTAGGGTTTCGTAGGGAGCGAATGAAGGGTAGAGCCATGGGTCGTAACACATCTGAAATGTAACGTCCACTGTTCAAAGTGCCGTCAATGCGAACAAGAGGTGACCGAGACGCCGGGTGATACGCCAGTATGGCGATGACGAATACACGCTTCCAATGTGTGTTCACCGCAATGTCGCCAAACACGGATGCGACCATCATGATGCTGTAAACAGAACCAGGATTCACCCGAAAAATGACGTTTTGCTATTCGTGCACCCAGGTTCGTCGTTGAGTACACCATCGCAGGTGCTCCTGTCTGTGATGCAGCGTCAAGGGTAACAGCAGCCAAGGTCGCCGAGCTGATAGTCCATGCTGCCGCAAACGTCATCGAACTGTTCGTACAGACGGTTGTTGTCTTGCAAACGTCCCCATCCGTTGACTCAGGGATCGAGACGTGGCTGCACGATCTGCTACAGCCGTGCGGATAAGATACCGGTCATCTCGACTGTTAGTGATATGAGGCCGTTGGGATGCAGCACGGCGTTCCGTATCTTCTCATGAAATTTCAAGCGCCAGTACTCTCCTCCCATTGCGAAAACATTCTGTTGGCACCCACCTACATGGGGAGAAATATCACGATAAAATAAGAGAAATCAGGGCTCGCACAGAAAAATTTAAGTGCTCGTTTTTCCCACGTGCCGTTCGAGAGTGGAACGGTAGAAAGACAGCCTGAAGGTGGTTCACTGAACCCTCTGCCAGGCACTTTATTGTGAATAGCAGAGTAATCATGTAAATGTAGATTTATGCTAGCTTAGTTTCCAGGCAACGGTTGGCACAGCAGAAATAATACAGAACGGTAATTACAGGGTCTGGGGCTTGATTAATGTATTTAAGAAAGTTTTCGTAAAAGGAATGAAAAGGTAGGACAAATAAAAATTTGGGGTAGCAAATTAGTTTCCAAGGAAGTATTGTACTTCCAACAAGGGATGGTAATTAAAACGTTCAGGACGTCGTATTCTTCTTCTTTTTTTGTTTTATTTTGGCCTTTGAACAAAATTACGTGTCGCTCGCTGTAAAACTACAGAGAGAGACACTCTTATGAATATAAAACAAGTTTGTTTGTCTATAGAAACTTCAGAATAATCACGTAATTGTAGAAATACAGCGTGTGCAAGATGCCGATAAAATTACTGATTTCCTTGTTTTTACGATGAATATCGTTAACTGTAAAATAATATAAGAGGATCTAATTGTACACGAAGTTCTCGAGTACGTCTTATAATCTTTTCTGGAAATTTATTTGCAGAATCCTCGTGGATAGTGTAAGTAAAATGACTTCGAAGAAAGCATTTTACTTTCTTCGAAGTTTATTTTCAATTCAAAATAATCGTTTGCTTTTTTTCTTTTTAAGAAAAACCTCAATAAATACAATATATTGAGCATTACTTCAGTTTATTTGTAGTATAAGTAACGTAGAAACTAAGAATGAAAACAGATTACCTCACAGCGACTCGGTCCCACTAACCGCGAATTAACGTTCTGTACTTTTTCCGTTGCGTCATCCACTGCTTGTAACCTACGCTAATATAAAAGACTCAAGTCACAACCAACCCGCATCAAAAATGCTGTTCTTTTTTATGCACTTGGCCAGCTAGAGCTCCAACAGCTCCTGCTTCTGTGACTTTCATTTCTAGCCAAACCAGCATATGCCATAAAGTTGGACTAAATCGGTACTGACAAGTAACCGATATCCCCTTGTCAATGACATATCGACTCATCTTACACGGAGCTCTCACTGAAATTCTCAGAAGCTGCCAGTCGATATCTGTTACACTATTCCGATCTTTTCGCTGTGTCCGAGCGGTTCTAGGCGCTTCAGTCCGGAACCACGCTGCTGCTACGGTCGCAGGTTTGAATCCTGCCACGGGCATGGGTGTGTGTGATGTCCTTAGGTTAGTTAGGTTTAAGTAGTTCTAAGTCTAGGGGACTGATGACCTCAGATGTTAAGACCCATAGTGCTTAGAGCCAGCTGAACCATTTTTCAAACCTGTATTTTATCTTGTTGGCTGCAACGTCTGAAATACACCTTTTAATAGGTTACTACCGTTTCGAGGTAAAAAACTGTAGGATTCGCAGTCTTGGTCACATTTCAAATAATAATACTTAACTGGTATCCACTTTACAGCCATCAACAACCCTTAAAAAAGCAACGTAATAACAAAGGCCGTGTAGTCTTAAGTTGACGACTACCCTTCCTCTGTGTTAATGCTTTCTTTAAATGTCTGAGATGGCTGTAAAGCCGAAACCCGTTACCTATTGAAATAAATTAAACCATGACCAACACTGCGAATGTTTTCAGTTTATTGAGATATCAAGATGCAGGTCTCGAACAAGGGTCAAAGGTTATCATAACGATGTCTTCCGCGGCGGGTTTGTTATCTTTAAACGTTCCAACACCACTTGTCGCGTTAATTCTCTGTCAAATTCTGAGTTTTCAGTAAAATCTACCACTGTCTTCGACAGGACTACCGCAGTCTGCTTCGCATACACAGACTGATTCGCTTCTCTATCCCCAGAGTTAATATCGCACAACATAAGAATAAAACATTCAAATGTATTCAATATTATCAAAGGCCTTTTCAGAATACATGAATGCAATGAATTTTCTTAAATCTTCCTCTATTATCCGTCGTCAGGTCCCGTGAAGTCTGTCAGGAGATGGCACGTGTTAGGGCAGGTTCAAATGGCTCTGAGCACTATGCGACTTAACTTCGGAGGTCATCAGTCGCCTAGAACTTAGAACTACTTAAACCTAACCAACCTAACGACATCACACACATCCATGCCCGAGGCAGGATTCGAACCTGCGACCGTAGCGGACGCTCGGTTCCAGACTGTAGCGCCCAGAACCGCACGGCCACTCCAGCCGAGTTAGGGCAAGGTACAATGGTCGATCTCTGATCGTTTGTAATTCCCAAGCAATCCGATGAATCGCTGGCGATGAATCAGCCATGTTTGGCAATATGGTAGCGACTCTTAATTATTACACGTGGTTGTGTAATTCTGTTTCAGGTCGCTGAAAACTGGAGGTGAAGTCGGAGTCGCCACTTACATTCGGAGAATAGTACTCTGAAATTTTTTAAAAAATGAGGATTTCATTTATTAAAATGTTTCCTAGGATGTCTACTTTACTGTAGTGTTCATTCCAAGTTCGCCAGAAATTCCGTTATCAAGTTACAAGCCAATTTGTGAATAAGTGTCTCCGGAAAGTATGAAACTTCCTGGCAGATTAAAACTGTGTGCCCGACCGAGACTCGAACTCGGGACCTTTGCCTTTCGCGGGTAAGTGCTCTACCAACTGAGCTATCCAACCACTACTCACGTCTCCTCCCCACAGCTTTACTCCTGCCAGTATCTCGTCTCCTACCTTCCAAACTTTACAGAATCTCTCCTGCGAACCCTGCAGAGCTAGCACTTCTGAAAGAAAGGATGTTGCGGAGACATGGTTTAGCCACAGCCTAGGGGATGTCTCCAGAATGAGATTTTCACTCTGCAGCGGAATGTGCGCTGATATGAAACTTCCTGACAGACTAAAACTGTTCGAGTCTCGGTCCGGCACACAGTTTTAATCTACCAGGAAGTTTCATATCAGCGCACACTCCGCTGCAGAGTGAAAATCTCATTCTGAAATCGACAAGTAATTTCGACTACAGCCTAACAGGCATTATGGAAATTATGAAGATGTTCGGCTTTGAGATATGACCAGCCTGTTACAACTTCTGCACAAACGGGGGCTAAGAGCGAATGGCGCGATCAGAGCAGCAGGTTCGCAGACCCAACATGGCCACGGAGAAGATTGAGGAGGATCTCCTTTTGCATCTGGAAGGATTGTTGTATGGTACAGGGATCACCGACTATAGGCATGTTTAATTTAACAACAAAAAGTGTAATGCAAAACTTTAACCTCGTTATACTAGAGACCATATTTTAAAATTGGCGGGAAAATAACTTGAGATCGGTTCATACGACTTTAATCGGAATGTGATGCCAACATGCTAAATTGAAGTCGTACGTAGCCGCTTTTCAGAAGGAAACATTTGTTTCAACATGTCAAAAAAATTTTATAACTTCTTCATCTACATCTACATCTACATGGATACTCTGCAAATCACATTTAAGTGCCTGGCAGAAGGTTCATCGAACCACCTTCACAATTCTCAATTATTCCTATCTCGTATAGCGCGTGGAAAGAATGAACACCTATATCTTTCCGTACGAGCTCTGATTTCCCTTATTTTAGCGTGGAGATCGTTCCTCCCTATGTAGGTCGGCGTCAACAAAATATTTTCGCATTCGGAGGAGAAAGTTGGTGATTCAAATTTCGTGAGAAGATTCCGTCTGAACGAAAAACGCCTTTCTTTCAATGATTTCCAGCCCAAATCCTTTATCATTTCTGTGACACTCTCTCCCATATTTCGCGGTAATACAAAACGTGCTGCCTTTCTTTGAACTTTTTCGATGTACTCCGTCAGTCCTATCTGGTAAGGATCCCACACCGCGCAGCATATTCTAAAAGATGATGGACAAGTGCAGTGTAGGCAGTCTCCTTAGTAGATCTGTTACATTTTGTAATTGTCCCGCCAATAAAACCCAATCTTTGGTTAGCCTTCCCCACAACATTTTCTGTGTTCCTTCCAATTTAAGTTGTTCGTAATTTTAATTCCTACGTATTTAGCTGGTTTACGGCTTTTAGATTAGACTGATTTATCGTGTAACCGAAGTTTAACGAGTTCCTTTTAGCACTCGTGTGGATGACCTCACACTTTTCGTTATTTAGGGTCAACTGTCACTTTTCGCAACATTCCGATGTTTCTTCTAAATCGTTTTGCAGTTTGTTTTGGTCTTCTGATGACTTTATTAGTCGATAAGCGACTAATATTTTCAATTCTCCTTTGAATGCTGATCAAAAATATATACAAAATCACTTTTACAAAATTATTTTGTTTGCAGATCCAATACGAGGGCTTCGGGAATCACCGCAGATGATCAGTGTTGTGGTTGCAAGGGAGCGTCGATGCGGACATAAAAATGATTTCTTAAAGACAAAAGTGTATGGAATAAAACTTTACCTTCAGATTTAACATCACTATTTATTTTAGTTGAAAACTCATGAAACTCACTTATTTTCCATCCGTTCAATA
Source organism: Schistocerca gregaria (assembly GCF_023897955.1). Taxonomy (NCBI): domain Eukaryota; kingdom Metazoa; phylum Arthropoda; class Insecta; order Orthoptera; family Acrididae; genus Schistocerca; species Schistocerca gregaria. The sequence continues at coordinate 196,904,209 of NC_064926.1, forward strand.
GGGCTGCCCCCTTAAGAAGGAATGCAAATTTTGAAAACGGATATTCCTTAGATTCTGCTGTGAGCAGCAGTTTGAAGCTTGTGTTGTAGAAGTAGGAATTCAGCGAAGTCACAATATGCTGGGCTCTATTTGGTGATTTAGAGTCATTTATCCAATTAAACACATTATTAGTGTTTAGCTTCTAAACAGCATATGGTAATATTATGTGCAGACTTCATTTTAAATGATTAGGGCATACCTCTTCTAGAGTAATACTTGAGTATTTTGCCATTTCGTATAATCTAACTCTTCCTCAAAAAATTTACAACTAGAGTTATGAAAAAGGGAAGGAAGATTAAACTTCAATGTCCCTTCGACGGCGCAGTCATTAGCGACAGAGCGCAAGTTCGGATTACTAAAGGATGAGGAAGGAAATCGGCTGTGCCCTTTTAAAGGAACCATCCAGACATTTGCATGGAGCGATTTAGGTTCAAATGGCTCTGAGCACTATGGGACTTAACTACTGTGGTTATCAGTCCCCTAGAACTTAGAGTTACTTAAACCTAACTAACCTAAGGACATCACACACATCCATGCCCGAGGCAGGAATCGAACCTACGACCGTAGCAGTCACGGGGTTCCGGACTGCGCGCCTAGAACCGCTAGACCACCGCGGCCGGAGAGCGATTTATGAAAATAACGGAAAACCTACATCCGGATGGTGGGACGTGGTTTTAAACCGCAGTCCTCCAGAATGCTAGTCCAGAGCGTTAACAACTGCGACACCTCAGTCGGTAAGAGAACGCCCAGCCCAACCACTAAGAATAGAACTCGAAATCTGGAGAGGGTGAAGATCTTATACTGCAGGCATCATTTAGTAAGGGACTGTTTAAAAAGTAGGGGACGAAAGGTTTTTTGGAAATATGTCGCTATTAATCATATTTTGAAGCTAGAACTCCAAAAATTGGTATTTGGTCTAATGTCAGGAATTAAAGTACGTGCTTCAGCATCTTTAGAAATTCAGTAGCTGCGGTGGTAAAATAGTGGTTGAAATCTTTTTTTAGAAAATAAGACGTTATTAAAGTACTAATAAAGCATTTTAAATCAACACCTATGAAAATGGTATTTGACTTCTCGGTTAGAACAAAAAAAAGGGTTTCATAGTTTCTAAAAATTCAACGTTACTAAGGGGGTGAAATAGGGGATGATTGTTTTTATGAAATTATTTCATTTTGAAAGCATTTTATGCTAAATATATGCGAAATTTTATTAGACTTCAGGCTGGAAAAAAATTACGTGTCTCATTGTTTTTGGAAATCCAAGCTGCCGGCCGATGTGGCCGAGCGGTTCTAAGCGCTTCAGTCTGGAACCGCGCGGCCGCTACGGTTGCAGGTTCGAATCCTGCCTCGGGCATGGATGTGTGTGATGTCCTTGGGTTAGTTAGGTTTAAGTAGTTCTAAGTTCTAGGGGACTGATGACCTGAGATTGAGTCTCATAGTGCTCACAGCCATTTGAACCATTTTTGAATTCAAGCCCTAAGAGGGTAAAATAGAGCATGGAAGGTTTTATGGAAATATTTCACTGCGAAAGAATTGTTGAAACAATTTTTTTAAATTTGTATTTCACTTCTCGATGAGAAATTTTTTAAAAATCGTGTTTTTCTGTGTTTTACGTAAATTTAACCACTAAGGGGTGAAATAGGAGATGAAAACTTTTATGAAAATATTTCGCTATATTAAAACATTTTTAAAGCTAAATCTATGAAACTTTGTATTTGACTTCTAAATAAATATGTGTTAGGGAATGAAAATTACTATGGAAATACCACAACAAGAACTCCAAAGTTAGGATTAACAAAGATCGCCGACTCTAGTTACCAGAATCGCTATATTTGGTCAGAAGTACACTCGGAAAGACCATGCTTCTACGACCCTAATCAGCGTGCAAGTTGAGAAGATGTTGAAACTAACGAACAACATACAAATTCAATTAAAGGAAAAAAATCTCCGCAGACCATAAAGTCAACGCGAGCGAACAGCGGGCGCTAAGCTGTTTGGTAACATGTCTATAGACACAGACATTTCAACGCCATTTTGTAAGTACTTCTGGTTAAACTACAAAACTAATAAACAAAAAGGGAAATGAGGATTTTGAAAAGTAGTTGCGACATACGGACCGAAAAGACGTGGCCTACAAAAATCACATGACCTACAGTACCCAAGAAAAGTGTTCCAAAACAGCTGTCATAAATTCAGTTCGTTGTTTTATTTTTGAAATTAGTGATGGGTACCCGAAGATCAACTGCTACTGCTGCTAAACAAAGCGTAGCGGAACCTCACGACACAGTGGCGTTGCAAATACTACTGGGTAAATCATTTGCCTGTGGTGGGGTCGAAAGGAGCGACATATGACTGGCGATATAGAATTATCGCTCGTGTGTGCGGCCATTTGGTGACCTACGCTATCCAGTGTCGTAACATCCGAAACCGAGACAAGTGCATTACAGTTAAACACTAGCAAATGGCTCGGCCGCCACGGTCAACCACTTTAAGTGTTTACAGAAAGAAAGAAAAAGTCTGCTTGTTTAAACATTCGTCGGAATGCGTTCCTAACCGTCGATGGGAAGATGGGAAGTATAAGTATGCTGACAAGCTAAAAACGCCAGTGTTTACTTTTCGACGCGAATTCGAAAGAGAAAGGAGAACTGCAGGGAAAGGTCCAGCTGACACTCCAGTCATTGCCGGCCACTGTAGCCGAGCGGTTATAGGCGCTCCAGACATTATAGCTGGGGCACTAACCCAATTTGACAACGAAGCGATCATAGACCCATCCAACTACAGGGTGTTTATAAACTAGTTATACGAAAGTAAACTTTAATTCTGAGAAAGGTAAATAACTTACAGAAACGTTTGGTACAGCACTGAAAATAGTGTATCTTCCAAGTTTTATTTACAAATGTTCAATGTGCCTAGCTTCTGTGACACGACAAATGTCCCGTCTCTAATCAACTTCCTGTCAAGTCATATGAAGCACGCCTTTTTGTACGGTGGCAACTGCTTGTGTTATACGTTGTCGCAGCTTGTCGACGTTTCCCGGCCGTCCGCGGTGGCCCAGCGGATCTAGGAGCTTCAGTCTGGAACCGCGCGACCACTACGGTCGCAGGTTGGACTCCTGCCTCGGGCATGGCTGTGTGTGATATTCTTAGGTTAGTTACGTTTAAGTAGTTCTAAGTTGTAGGGGACTAATGACCTCAGATGTTACGTCCCATAGTGCTCAGATCCATATGAACCATTTTTTTTCGTAATAAAGCTGAACAATCTCTTATGTTCATTACGGCTCGGAATTTATTGACTCATGGTTACTTTGTAACCGATACAGTTTTTACTGTAAATAGGTAATTCTGTGGTGCCTATTGACATTTACAGGTTACTTCCTGTCTGGGAGTACTCAATTGTCTGCGTGATGAAATACTTTGCTTTTGTGGATGTAAACAGCGATCAGCTGGCCACGACAGTACAGTTCCAATGGGAAGTTGCCTATTTCCAGGGGCAAGAAAAATTTGATTTTCAGTATCTCTTATAATTATTGACGGAATCTGAAAATCTGAAATGTGTTCATAATCTACTCATTTAGAGGAACAACTTTACGTTGAGGGTCTAAAACAGTGAGAAAAGCATTACAGTTAGAAACTGTGTATGTCTTGAGGCACCGCACTTCATGGTGCGGAAATTGTGCAGGCTTTCTTCATCCAGAAATAGGTCGGGCGTCTGAGGTTGTTTTTGCTGTTTTACATGCCAGTTTTGTAGCTGCTACTACACCTGTCGTGCTCTCGATTTTGCTTAGATCAAGCCCGTTGTATTTGAAAGAGATATCAGTTAAGTTTATCACTGTTCTGTAGAATTTGTGCCACTGCTTTGCATTTATTTGTGGTTCATTTACTTAAGGTTTAACATGATCCTAACTCCTTATGCCTAGGGGACACTGTCTAGTGATGTTTACTAAGAGTACTGTCTCTATGGTGGAGCATGTATGTGAGCTGTTGAGGTAAGAGACTATCCTAACCGTAGATGCAACTTGTATACTCATTTATTAAGCTTTTCTTTCTTCTCATATCAGTTTTTAGCCACATAGTTTCACATTTCGATTTTGATAACTTAGCTGCTTTTGTTCGGCGTTTGACTTTAACATAGACTAGTGGAAATGGAAAAAAAAAAGACCACATTGACACCGGTGTGTCAGACCCACCATACTTGCTCCGGACACTGCGAGAGGGCTGTACAAGCAATGATCACACGCACGGCACAGCGGACACACCAGGAACCGCGGTGTTGGCCGTCGAATGGCGCTAGCTGCGCAGTATTTGTGCACCGCCGCCGTCAGTGTCAGCCAGTTTGCCGTGGCATACGGAGCTCCATCGCAGTCTTTAACACTGGTAGCATGCCGCGACAGCGTGGACGTGAACCGTGTGTGCAGTTGACGGACTTTGAGCGAGGGCGTATAGTGGGCATGCGGGAGGCCGGGTGGACGTACCGCCGAATTGCTCAACACGTGGGGCGTGAGGTCTCCACAGTACATCGATGTTGTCGCCAGTGGTCGGCGGAAGGTGCACGTGCCCGTCGACCTGGGACCGGACCGCAGCGACGCACGGATGCACGCCAAGACCGTAGGATCCTACGCAGTGCCGTAGGGGACCGCACCGCCACTTCCCAGCAAATTAGGGACACTGTTGCTCCTGGGGTATCGGCGAGGACCATTCGCAACCGTCTCCATGAAGCTGGGCTACGGTCCAGCACACCATTAGGCCGTCTTCCGCTCAAGCCCCAACATCGTGCAGCCCGCCTCCAGTGGTGTCGCGACAGGCGTGAATGGAGGGACGAATGGAGACGTGTCGTCTTCAGCGATGAGAGTCGCTTCTGCCTTGGTGCCAATGATGGTCGTATGCGTGTTTGGCGCCGTGCACGTGAGCGCCACAATTAGGACTGCATACGACCGAGGCACACAGGGCCAACACCCGGCGTCAATGTGTGGGGAGCGATCTCCTACACTGGCCGTACACCTCTGGTGATCGTCGAGGGGACACTGAATAGTGTACGGTACATCCAAACCGTCATCGAACCCATCGTTCTACCATTCCTAGACCGGCAAGGGAACTTGCTGTTCCAACAGGACAATGCACGTCCGCATGTATCCCGTGCCACCCAACGTGCTGTAGAAGCTGTAAGTCAACTACCCTGGCCAGCAAGATCTCCGGATCTGTCCCCCATTGAGCATGTTTGGGACTGGATGAAGCGTCGTCTCACGCGGTCTGCACGTCCAGCACGAACGCTGGTCCAACTGAGGCGCCATGTGGAAATGGCATGGCAAGCCGTTCCACAGGACTACATCCAGCATCTCTACGATCGTCTCCATGGGAGAATAGCAGCCTGCATTGCTGCGAAAGGTAGATATACACTGTACGAGTGCCGACATTGTTCATGCTCTGTTGCCTGTGTCTATGTGCCTGTGGTTTTGTCAGTGTGATCATGTGATGTATTTGACCCCAGGAATGTGTCAATAAAGTTTCCCCTTCCTGGGACAATGAATTCACGGTGTTCTTATTTCAATTTCCAGGAGTGTAACTTATGTCAACTTTCTCGAACAGGCATTTCCTGTTCAATTTTATGTTTAGATTTGCTACATTAATGTTGCATTCTTTGAAAACTTAACATTCTCGTTACCTGGCCAGACTGCTGTTTGAAATAATAAACCTTAATAAATGGTTCAAATGGCTCTGAGTACTATGAGACCTAACATCTGAGGTCATCAGTCCCCTAGAACTTAGAACTGCTTAAACCTAACTAATCTAAGGATATCACACACATCCACGGCCGAGGCAGGATTCGAACATGCGACCGTAGCGGCCGCGCGTGCCAGACTGTAGCGCCTAGAACCGCTCGGCCACTCCGAAATGTAAGAAGACCATCCAGAAAGTAAAAAGCTTTTGCGCATACAGTCCGCGCACCTGTATTATGGCACCCTCTCATTGGTTTGTGGTGTCCAGTGTAATGTAGACGAATTGCAGCTACCGGTTGTGAGTCGGACCTTGTCACGTGGTAAGCGAAGAGAGAGTTGTAACCACGGCTGTGCCGATTGGGAATACCGCCGACTGTGAGGTACGAGGTGTTACTTGTTTCCTGCAGGCGGAAAATGTTAGACCCTGTAGCATTCACCGCAGACTTGTTACCATTTATCACGAAGGTGCAATGAATGCAACCGATATCCGAAAGAGGTGCATAATGTTTCAGAATGGGAAATCAAATGTTCGTGAGGAAGAGGTGTCAGTGGGACCCTCCAATCATCACAGATGCATTGAAACAAAAGGTGGCAAGCTTCCAGACAAACAAAGATTCATAATTAACGAGGTGTGTAAACAACAACAGCAAGTGTTTCATTCAATTCTGCACGAAACTGTCATTCAGCACTTAGGGTACCATAAAATCTGGGTACCACGCATGCCCACGGATGACCAGAAAGCTGCGAGAATGGGTGCTGTATCAGCGTTATTGGAGCGTTACGAAAAGGGTGGCAACACATACATTGCAGTCAAACAAAAATTACGCGAAGCGAAATGTAATGTGAGGAGGGCTATGCGAGAGGCGTTCAATGAATTCCAAAGTAAAGTTCTATGTACTCACTTGGCAGAAAATCCTAAGAAATGCTGGTCTTATGTCAAAGCGGTAGGTGGATCAAAACAAAATGTACAGATACTCTGTAACCAAAATGGTACTGAAACAGAGGATGACAGACTAAAGGCCGAAATACTAAATGTCGTTTTCCAAAGCTGTTTCACAGAGGAAGGCTGCACTATAGTTCCTTCTCTAGATTGTCGCACAGATGACAAAATGGTAGATATCGAAATAGACGACAGAGGGATAGAGAAACATTTAAAATCGCTCAAAAGAGGAAAGGCAGCTGGACCTGATGGGATACCAGTTCGATTTTACACAGAGTACGCGAAGGAACTTGCCCCCCTTCTTGCAGCGGTGTACCGTAGGTCTCTAGAAGAGCGTAGCATTCCAAAGGATTGGAAAAGGACGCAGGTCATCCCCGTTTTCAAGAAGGGACGTCAAACAGACGTGCGGAACTATAGACCCATATCTGTAACGTCGATCAGTTGTAGAATTTTGGAACACGTATTATGTTCGAGTATAAAGTCTTTTCTGGAGACTAGTAATTTACACTGTAGGAATCAGCATGGGTTTCGAAAAAGACGATCGTGTGAAACCCAGCTCGCGCTATTCGTCCACGAGAATCAGAGGGCCATAGACACGGGTTCCCAGGTAGATGCCGTTTTCTTGACTTCCACAAGGCGTTCGATACAGTTCCCCACAGTCGTTTAATGAACAAAGTAAGAGCATATGGACTATCAGACCAATTGCGGGATTGGATTGAAGAGTTTCTAGATAACAGAACGCAGCATGTCATTCTCAGTGGAGAGAAGTCTTCCGAAGTAAGACTAATTTCAGGTGTGCCGCAGTGGAGTGTCGTAGTAGGACCGTTGCTATTCACAATATATATATAAATGACCTTGTGGATAACATCGGTAGTTCACTGAGGCTTTTTGCGGATGATGCTGTGGTATATCAAGAGAGGTTGTAACAATGGAAAATTGTACTGAAATGCAGGAGGATCTGCAACGAATTGACGCATGGTGCAGGGAATGGCAATTGAATCTCAATGTAGACAACTCTAATGTGCTGCGAATACGTAGAAAGAAAGATCCTTTATCATTAGCTACAATATAGCAGGTCAGCATCTGGAAGCAGTTAGTTCCATAAATTATCTGGGAGCAGGCATTAGGAGTGATTTAAAATGGAACGATCATATAAAGTTGATCGTCGGTAAAGCAGATGCCAGACTGAGATTCATTGAAAGAATCCTAAGGAAATGCAGTCCGAAAACAAAGGAAGTAGGTTACAGTACACTTGTTCGCCCACTCCTTGAATATTGCTCAGCAGTGTGGGATCCATACCAGATAGGGTTGATAGAAGAGATAGAGAAGATCCAACGGAGAGCAGCGTGCTTCGTTACAGGATCATTTAGTAACCGCAAAAGCGTTACGGAGATGATAAACTCCAGTGGAAGATTCTTCAGGAGAGACAGTAGCTCCGTACGGGCTTTTGTTGAAGTTTCGAGATCATACGTTCACGGAGGAGTCAAGCAGTAAATTGCTCCCTCCTACGTATATCTCGCGAAGAGACCATGAGGATAAAATCAGAGAGATTAGAGCCCACACAGGGGCAGACCGACAGTCCTTCTTTCCACGAACATTACGAGTCTGGAATAGAAGGGAGAACCGATAGAGGTACTCAAATTACCCTCCGCCACACACCGTCAGGTGGCTTGCGGAGTATGGATATAGATGTAGATGTAAACGTGATTGTTACAGGAACATGGGTTCCTCACAACACCCCGACAATACCGCGACATTCTATGGAGTGGCATCATCCCCTGTCCCCACAGAAGTCAAGGAAATTCAAATAAACTCCGTCGATTTCATGCTTCGCAACTCAACCGTCATTAGTGCGTTTACTACGCTACCCTTGTATCTGCGTCGGGCTTCATTGCACGGTAATGCACGTTCGCATACTGCCTGGCAGACAAAAGCCTCGCCTATTGAGAAATTCCTTGTAGATGTAGATGTAGAACATCTTCGAGCATCCCCCCTAAAGTCCAGACATGGCACCGTCGGGCTTTTTCCCCGCTTCCAAAACTAAAAGAGCACCTTGCTGGTAAACGCTCCGCAAATGATGAAGACCTGAATGATGATTTCGTGACCTGGCTCAACAGCCAGGCGGCCACGTGGTATGAGCAGAGTAGCTATGTCGAAAAGTAGACAAAGTACCGGGCAGTTATAAAGTGCAACTACTCACAGAGATCCAATGTGGGCTGTAACTATCCTAAGGGGGTCCGCCCCCCCCCCCCCCCCCCCCCCCACTCCCGTAGCCGAGTGGTCAGCGCTACAGAATGTCAATCCTAAGCGCCCGGGTTCGATTTCCCGGCTGGCTCGGAGACTTTCTAAGCTCAAGAACTGGGTGTTGTGTTGTCCTAAGCATCACCATTTCATCCCCATCGTCACGCAAGTCACCGAAGTGGCGTCAAATCCAAAGACTTGAACCCAGCGAACGGTCTACCGGACGGGAGGCCCTAGTCACACGACATTTACATTTATTTTTAGTATCGTAAGGCAGCGAAACTTGGCAAGTATTCTAATGCGTTAAAGAGGAATCGATTTACGCTGGAAGAAAATTAGTTCAAATTTTGGCCACCTAGTGCAAATATTGCGCTGTGAATGCAAGAATGAAGTGTAGAAATGTTTCCGCAAGTAATGGATTAGGGCAGAAAAGGTCAAACAAATGAGAAAGGCTAAATGTTGATTTTACGAGGGTAATCCCAAAAGCATGGCCTCTATTTTTTTATAAATACATAGACCTGTTCATTTCTACAATAGTTAACATCAGTTTACAGCTTCAACATTTAGCTATTTTTCGACATAATCACCATTTCTGTCGATGCATTTTTGTACACGCTGTGGCAGTTTTTGTATGCCCATGCCATACCAGCTCGCCGCCATGCTGTTCAGAAAGTTATGAACCTCTTCTTTCATCTAGTCGTCGGAGCTGAATCGCTCAGACCACAATTAACGCTGACAGGTTCTGTGAGACTCTGAAAAAGCTCAAACGGGCAATTCAGACCCGGAGAAGAGGAATGTTGAGCTAGGGCGTGCACATTCTCCATGACAACGCTCGCCCACACATCGCTCGGCAAACCGTTGCTCTCCTGCAACAGTTTCAGTGGAACATAATCAACCACCCACCCTATAGTCCTGACTTGGCGCCCAGCGACTATCACCTGTTCCCTAGGTTAAAAGAACATTTGGCCGGAAAGCGATTCAGCTCCGACGACGAGGTGAAACAAGAGGTTCATAACTTTCTGAACAGCATGGCGGCGAGTTGGTGTGAGATAGGCATACAAAAACTGCCGCAGCGTCTACAAAAATGCATCGACAGAAATGGTGATTGTGTCGAAAAATAGCTAAATGTTCAAGCTGTAGGCCGAGCGGTTCTACGCGCTTCAGTCCGGAACCGCGCGACTGCTACGGTCGCAGGTTCGAATCCTGCCTCGCGCATGGATGTGTGTGATTTCCATAGGTTAGTTAGGTTTAAGTAGTTCTAAGTTCTAGGGGCCTAATGACCGCAGATGTTAAGCCCATAGTGCTCAGAACCATTTGAACCATTTTTTTTGTTCAAGCTGTAAACTGATGTAAACCATTGTGGAAATAAACAGGTCTATGTACTTATAAAAAAAATAGGAGACCTTACTTTTGAGATACCCTCGTATTATTAACTGCGCTTACACACTTTGTACCGAACGAGGTGGCGCAGTGGTTAGCACACTGGACTCGCATTTGTCAGGACAACGGTTCAAATCCGCGTCGACCATACAGATTTATGTTTTCCGTGATTTTCCTCATTTGAAAGGGCACGGCCGATTTCCTTCCTCATCCTTAACACAATGCACGCTTGTGCTTAACCCCTAATGACCTCGATGTCGACGGGACGTTAAACCCAATCTTCCTTCCTTCCTTCCACAATTAGTTCAATACGAGCACCGGACACGTCGGCGAGACGCCGTACAGCGCCAGATTTGCACCTGGTGGTCAAAACTGAAACCCAATTTTTTTCACCGTAAATCGATTTCGCCTTAACGCATTAGTATATCTACCACGTTTTGTTGTAATACGATAATAACAGCACACACTGGACCTCCATTGGTATCTGCAGTTTAACTGTAACTACACGGTATGCGCCGAAACGTGTATATTCAGTTACTGTAGTATTATCGAATAATGTCTTGATACGCCGCGCGGGATTAGCCGAGCAGTAAGGAGCGCCGTGGTCCCGCGGTTAGCGTGAGCAGCTGGGGAATGTGAGGTCCTTAGTTCAAGTCTTCTTTCGAGTGAAAATTTTAATTACGCCGGCACGGTAACTTAGCGTGTTCGGTCAGAGGGTTAGCTACTCTTTGTAATAAATAAAAAACTGAGTAAACGGATCAACGAACAAACCCAACTAGTGTCATGAGACGTCCGCCCCGAACATATACAACGAACAAAATGAGATCAACAACGAATTAAAAAAAAAAAAAAAAAGCGGTTTAAGGCGCTCCAGTCATGGACTGTGGGCTGATCCCGAAAGAGGTTCGAGCCCTCCCTTGGGCATGGGTGTATGTGTGTTTGTCCTTAGGATAATTTAGTTTAAGTAGTGTGTGAGCTTAGGGACTGATGACCTTAGCAGTTCAGTCCCACAAGATTTCACACACATTTGAACATTTTGAATGTCTTGATACCGAGAAACGTTTTGTATTTTCTGGATGCGCCTCGTAGATGCAGCACCCCGTTGCGCCTCGCCCTGAAGTTTGCTGTCAGAGAGGAAGAACACGCAGGGCAATGTGGCGTGTCGGCAGCCGCGACGTCTGGAGTCTGGACGGCGTCTAGGCTTAAGTGCCTGGCGAGCATCCAGCCAGACGCATCTGCATGCAGCGCGGCGGACGCAGCCGCATACAACTGGTTCTGCGTCCGTGCCGATAAACCTCTGCGCCGCCGCTCCTATCTGGGAGCGACTGACACAGCAACATCTCGCGTCAACGAGCCGCGCTTCGGCAAATGCTGTGCTTGCGCTGACGTCCGTATTCCGATCAGGTTATCAAGGAAACCTTCGAACCGTGGCAAAAAGAAGCCGTTCACGCCACTTAATAGTTAGGAAATAAAATATTTTACATCTGGCAGAACCCGACTCGGTGTAAGATCAGTTGCGGAAAACACAAGAAAAAGCGAGGCAATACTGACCACTGAATTATTTTCAGTTTAAAAAATTGTCAAAGCTTTTATGGCCACTTGTTGACAAAGACATGTCCGAAAGAACAGACACCATTATCATATACACTACTGTCCATTAAAATTGCTACACCAAGAAGAACTGCAGATGATAAACGTGTATTCATTGGACCAATATATTATACTAGAACTGACATGTGATTACGTTTTCACGCAATTTGGGTGCATAGATCCTGCGAAATCAGTACCCAGAACAACCACCTCTGGCCGTAATAACGGTCTTGATACGACTGCGCATTGAGTCGAACAGAGCTTGGATGGCGTGAACAGGTACAGCTGCCCATACAGCTTCAACATGATACCACAGTTCATCAACAGAAGTGACTGGCGTATTATGACGAGGCAGTTGCTCGGCCACCATTGACCAGACGTTTTCAATTGATGAGAGATCTGGAGAATGTGCTAGTCAGGGCAGCAGTCGAACATATTCTGTATCCAGAAAGACCCGTACAGGACCTGCAACATGCGGTCGTGCATTATCCTGCTGAAATGTAGGGTTTCGCAGGGATCGAATGAAGGGTAGAGCCACGGGTCGTAACACATCTGAAATGTAACGTCCACTGTTCAAAGTGCCGTCAATGCGAACAAGAGGTGGCCGAGACGTGAAACCAATGACACCCCATACCATCACGCCGGGTTATACGCCAGTGTGGTGATGACGAATACAAGCTTCCAATATGCGTTCACCGCGATGTCGCCAAACACGGATGCGACCATCATGATGCTGTAAACAGAACCCGGATTCATCCGAAAAAATGACGTTTCGTCATTGGTGCACCCAGGTTCGTCGTTGAGCACACCACCGCATGCGTTCCTGTCTGTGATGCAGCGTCAAAGGTAACAGGAGCCATGGTCTCCGAGCTGATAGTCCATGCTGCTGCAAACGTCGTCGAACTGTTCGTGCAGACGGTTGTTGTCTTGCAAACTACCCATCTCTTGACTCAGGAATAGAGACGTGGCTGCACGATCCGTTACAGCCATGCGGATAAGATGCCTGTCATCTCGACTGCTAGTGATACAAGGCCGTTGGGATCCAGTACGGTGTATCCTTATTACCCTCCTGAACCCACCGATTCCATATTCTGCTAACAGTCATTGGATCTCGACCAACGCTAGCAGCAATGTCGCGATACGATAAGCCACAATCGCCATAGGCTACATTCCGACCTTTATCAAAGTCGGAAACGTAATGGTACGCATTTCTCATCTTCACTCGAGGCATCATAATAACGTTTCCGAAGGCAACGTCGGTCAATTGCTGTTTGTTTATGAAAAATCGGTTGGAAACTTTCTTCATGTCAGCACGTTGTAGGTGTCGCCACCGGCGCCAACCTTGTGTTAACGCTCTGAAAAGCTTATCATTTGCATTTCACAGCATCTTCTTCCTGCAGGTTAAATTTCGCGTCTGTAGCACGTCATTTTCGTGGTGCAGCAATTTTAATGGTCAGTAGTGTAGTTAAGGCTAACCGGCCACTGACCTCCTGTGCTGGACGCACACGCATTTCCCGAACTCTTATGGTACTTGGTCAGATTGTCTGCGCGAGTAATGGGCGTAATGGGCAGGGGCGCTACGAATGTAGTGTGTTGACATTAAGTTGCGAATGTGGGTGTCACGGGGTGCGTGCAAGGGATAAATGCCTACAGTGGCGCTATCCTCAGTGCCGTCGGTGGCTCAGATGGATAAAGCGTCTGCCATGTAAGCAGGAGATCCCGGGTTCGAGTCCCGGTCGGGGCACACGTTTTCAACTGTCCCCGTTGATGCATATCAACGCCTCTCGACAGCTTTTCAAGCGCCTGTTGGCTCCTGTCTCGGGTTCTTCGGCAGACGTTCGTCTGATGATTTTTCTGACGTTTCGCCAGCACGAGTAGCTGGCACTGTCAAAGTTTCACCCTCAATTGCCGGTGACGTGACTGGAGCCGAGCTCGCGGCAACAGACTATGTACTTGGCGCGCCATCGTCCTCGGGCTTCCCCGAATTTCAGTGCGGTTCTCCTCTTGCTACCTGCAACGGCCGTCCTCTGCAGCGCAGGAAGCCAGTACTCGTTTACCTGACGCTGTCTTCTTTCTTGCTTACGCTGTTATCGTGTTTGTGCATTTCTAAAGCTTCCCTGAACAAACGGGTGTGATAGCTCTTTTCAACAGCCAGAACTTCCGTGTCGACGAATTTTACTATGTGGTCGGCCTCACAGAGCGCTTGCTCTGCCACAGCCAATTTCTCCACCTGCCCCAAGCTGCAATGTCGCTTATGTTCTGTGATCCTGGTGTTGATTGTTCGTCCAGTCTTTCCAACATTTTCAGTTTCCTTGAGTGAACGATCTTGCGATATTTTAGAAATGACAACACATTCCTCATTTTATTTCGTGAACGGCTAAATATATAGAAACGCGGTTTTCGGCAAATGTTAGACCGTCGAGGTGCCCGTATTTTTTGTTTGTTTAATGTTTTTGGCGCTGGCATCAACGGAGATATTGAAGCAAGTACTTTTTTAACCCCTTATTTGGCAAATGGTGAAAATAAAAACAAAAAAACAGTGCTTATATTTATTTATTATGCTTAAAGAAATACAATTCAGTCAGTTTTAGAAATTTTTGACAAAAATTGTGAAAATTATGAAATGTTGCTTACAAGCAACATTGCCAGCAGTAGATCACATTTATACATATTATAGAAAAAAAGTGTTTGCCAATAACGTCAAGCAAAAGGTTTCCTGTAAGTGAATAATTTAATTTATAAACACATTTATGCCGTGTAATAGAACTGTTTCATTTTCCCTTCTAGTTCTTCTTGCAAATGGAATTTTTGGAAACAGTTCCTCTTTGGAACGAAGCACAATACTAGATTGTATTTTGAACACATGACTGTAGAAAATCCAGATGGACAATAACGACACCGACCTTTGGGACCGTATACAGGCCAATGCTCCATATTATCAAATTGGACATCTTGCGTAACAGTCGGAGCTGTTGGCTTCCTCCCCTTATTTTGTGGTGGTGTTACGCCTATTGAGGGCCTTCCTACTTTCCTTTTCCCTGAAAACATAAAACCATTGGCAATATCCGCCCTGAATGACTTCAGTGAGGTCTTCTTGTCCAGAGATTCTCTTCGAAATACCAGTCAGGTATTTACAGCACTCAGATCTAGCATAAATCCAAATAATGTCATGTACAAACACCTAGTTTTCATTGGTCGTCTGTAGAGCTCTATCAGCATACAGCAAGATCAACTCCTCCCATATGCTTGTTGTACTGACGTACAATACTGGAACAGGGCACATCAATTCTTCTTTTTTCATTGCTGTCCCATCGTTTTACTGTTGAGAGTGGTTGGACACCACAAAATGAGCTTGCAAGTGTCACGATTTTATTGTTTTGAATATCCGCCGTCCGCCGTAAGCATATGTTATATACTAATGGCACATGTCCCAACTATGGGCAATGTTGCTCACAGGCAACATAAAAGTTTTATACTATTTACGCAATTCAAAACAATATTAGATTGAAATATTTCTACTGTAAACTCACCTCTGGGTATTTCTTAAAGAAAATCTGCTAAGATTACTGCCAATTTATTGAAATCCACTCTTTCATAACCAAAATAAGACACCCCTGTTGCTCACACGAGGAGATCTCTGTAACACCACTGCACAAACTGCCATATCGTGTGGAAAACCTTAAACTATTCCAACAACTGGCATTCGCAGTGTGGTAAAGGAACGTTACCTGGAAGCAACAATGCCAGTAAAAGGCACTGGGGAGTCTTTGTTGTTCCATAAGGCCAACGTAAATTTGATGTTGCTTGAGAGCAACACTGCCAAATAAAGGGTTAAATGGAACCTTATATATATTTTTTTATAATTGTATTCGAAAGCTCTTGAGAAGACCATTACAGTGATATAGCGTTTGTTAATGTTCGCGTTGAAACCTGCTGTAAAAAGACTCGGAAACTGTCCTAGAATGTCAGAGCACAGTGGCCGGAAACGGCATTTGCGGTAGAAACACTGCCAAGCAGGCGTTTCGGACCAGGCTATGTAGCTGTATGCGGTAAGGTAACCCTGCGCTACGAGAATAAACCTTTATTTTCCCTTGAACCAACTTACGACCTAGATGCAAGTTCACCTACAATTGCCATATATGGAAAAAGGGCACAGGATAGAATCTAGCGTACCACAAACGGATTAGGAAAACTATTTTGCAGCCTGTAAGATCTCATTATTTCTGAAGAATGAACCGTTAATTTCTCTGCTTCAACTCACGTAAATCTGGGAGCATGCATAAACGCCTGATTGGCAATGTTTTCACTCCAAATGCCGCTTCCTGCCACCGTGTTCTCACATTCTAGGGCATTTCTCGATTTTTTATACTACAGACTTCAACGCCACATTAACAAACGCTATACCACTGTAATTGTCTTCTCAAGAGGTATCGAATGCAGTTATAAAAAGTGTACAGTTCCATTAAAGAAACGCACTTGCTTCAATATTCTCGCTGACACCAGCCCTAAAACATTAACCAAACAAAAAATACGTGCTCCTCGAGGCTCTAACGTTTGCGAAAACCGCGTTCCGATATGTGTAGCCTCTCACGAAATACAAGGGGTGTTACGGCTTACGTGACTCATACATACACTTTAAAAATGTGTTTTCAGTGCTACTGTGTTTCAGTACTCTGTTGTACGTCTTCAGTTCTTTTTCCAAGTGCCAAATGATGGAAAAAATGCTGCAAATGTCCATTATTAGAAAGCGGAATGTCTTGCGCGGAAGTATAATAAGGGAAGATGGTGCTACAGACTTAACGCTGTACGTTGCTTTAAAGCCGGTGCCGCCAAGTTAAGGGCCCAAAATATGAGCACACTAAAGTTAACGAGTACTTTTTAATTTTTGCCGGCTGCATGTAACAGTAGAGCAGAAAATGTCACGGTGATTTCGTGAATAACGCAAATGTCGAAAGACACTTTCACACGTTTTAGTGATCCTTAATGTATATTTGATTCACTAATACTACAAATTTCATCTTGTTAATAGAATTTGGTTGAAATGGTTCAAATGGCTGTGAGCATTATGGGACTTAACATCTAAGGTCATCAATCCCCTAGAACTTACAACTACTTAAACCTAACTAACCTAAGGACATCACACACATCTATGGCCCAGGCAGGATTCGAACCTGCGACCGTAGCAGTCCCGCGGTTCTGGACTGCAGCGCCTAGAACCCCGAGACCATCGACTTGTGTCCCTTAATATAACTTACTGTACAGAAGCTATTCGTGCCTTTTGATATCATATTGTATAATTAGTTACGGTTAATAACAAAGCGTGTGGTTCGAGAATGGGCATGTCAGACCGTAACTGGTACCCGAAACCGATATAAAAAAATTACCCAGTCTCCTCACTTTCTCTTTCGCCAGTGTTGTAAAACGCTGTCTTATGAAAAAGTTAACGTGGGATTGACAACCACTTCACTTGCCATCAGAAGGCTACGTGTGACTTACTAAATGAGATGTATTCGACAAATTAAATGAAACGCTCGTAAGAAAATGCTGGTCTACTGGGGCGCTTTTGGGTGTTGAGCCGAGTTGATTCAAATTCATGAACAATATTTAAACGACCGTCCAAGCCGTCTTCTGCAAGCGCAGCGAGCTGTATTTTTAAGCGCACCCGCTGAAAAAACAGCTCGCACAAACTGACGAAGACGGCTGCGGCGGTCGCCGAAATAATGTGCATAAAACTGAATCAACAACTCGTCTACAAACCCGAAAGAATTATTCACACCGAGAAAACTTAATAACGCTCGCTGCCTTTCAGAACGCGCAAAATTAATTTAAAATACACGACGCCGCGCGCAACTCGCGTATGATTCTGCAAGGGGAGAGGCCATGGTCGGAGCCCCCTGGAATATTCATACAGTAAGAACGCAGCGGAACCTGAAGGTGAGAGGCAAGGCCGGGAGACTGAGCGCGTGTCTAGTTGCGCAAGGCGGTTACACGTTGCGAACTCGCCGCGCGCATCACAATCAATACTGCACGACACGGCCAGATGAATAGACGGCTGCCGGCTGCATTCTGTACTCGCCTAGCTCCGAACCACCCACCGACGCGAGCGCGCCTTATGCGTTCGCCACCTGCAATTCAGCAGTGCTGCCAACACACGGACGTTAATCGTCGACGTCTGGAAACGCTGCGACTGAAGATCCCCGTCGCATGCTGTTAGAGCCTGCCCTGTACTTGCTTTTACTTTTTATTTATTTCTTTAAATTTGGATCTGGCCAGATTACGAGTTTTCTATTCTTCTCTTACATCATACGGGGAAGTACACATATCAAAAACTATTAAAAAAAAACACGCGTGTCAATTTATCGGCAAACCGACAGACCGACCAATTTCATTGTAGTCTACAGGTACATACGTTCCGACCGACTTCACTCGTAGATCACCGTTCCTATAGGTGGTTGCGCATTGTTAATCTTACGGTTATTGAGATTATGTTCTACGAGCTGCCGCTTGGCATTACGCAGACATACAAACTGGAATTTGTCTTGCAGTCTTAAAACTAACAAGCTCAAAAAAGGTTGGAGAAAGCGGTGGGCAAACAAATGGTTAACGGAAAGAAAGAAATTCGCCCACGTTCTGTTACTTAAGGAGCCAATGTTTTTCGAAATTATTAAAGAATGCATGAACATACTTTTCGGAGCTACTGAATGTCGTTAAACAATATTTCAAGAAAAAGAATACACTCATGATCGAAGCTGTAATCAGCGAGGAGAGGCTGTTAGGTCATTACGGATTCTAGCCAGTAGCAGAACTTAAAAGGACCTCAAATTCACTGCGCCTTCATCTCCACAATTATTATCTGAAACTATCCCTGAAACTTGCAATTGATTTATAATTGACTTTGGTAATACATTATCGTAAAGCAAAATAAAAAAGTGATGTTCATACAAAATTAATTTGATTTTCAGGTTAACATAAAAAAAATGCTCTCTGGAAGTTTAAGAAGCTCACGTCACATTTGAAGAAGAAAGACCATAAATGGTCGCGGCGCACATCATCTAATACATATAGCAACGGATACATAAGAAATGAAGCATTTAGCAACTGTTGGAACTGTGAAAAAAGACCTCTTTGCACTTCATACCATACGGTGCAACGATAGGACGGGTCTTTTTAACACTCCTAAAAATGAAACAAATATATTTTATAAATAAAATTCTGTCGACTGTTTATCTTTCGGTTTTTATGTTTTATTTCTGATGACTATCGGCAAAGAAATCTAAAACCTAATGCCTGTATTTCGTTTTTTTTACATTTCATTCCTGGTTATGTACCTCTATTTCGGTTTTAGGTTACGTTTCTTATAAGTGTAGGTAATAATCCTAAAAAGCGAAATACAAATAGTCTACTTATTTCTATTCATCAAAATACAATCTTTCACTATCTTTGTGCACGATACTAAACCATATCGGATCTCTTAAAAAATGAAACAACTCCATTTTATTTCTATTGCTATAGTCCTCGCACGACGTGACTCGTAAATGTCTGCAGTCTTTAAATTTCTCCGTAAACTCTGTCATAAAAGTTTCGTCTCCCTCGCACTCTGTCATGTTAACTATATTTGCGAACAGCTTTCAAACCCACGCGTTGTGACAGACGATGAACTTTTCTGGCGGTTAGGGCGATAGCGCTACATACAAAACTGTTTTTTTGGCTGAAGTGATTTTGTGAGGGGGGGGGGGGGGGAGGGAAGGGGGGGGGGGGGGTAGTGGCTGTCGTATGGCCGTACCCAATCGATCTCACGACACGAAAAATCGATCGGTAGGTTGACCTAAACGCCTACATATGTTGTGTTCGTCGGTCGGTTGGTTTGTGCGTGTGTAGGGCTCTACACAAAACATTCTGAATTTCTTGTGTGTACATACGATTGAGCAATGTAAATCTGATATATTTTTATGAGGATCATTATAATCACCAATGCAAATAACAGTGAACAAAAACAAAGAATAACAAACAAGCTTGTAATATTAACAATGCAAGATGTTTCTAAAAGGACTTTAAAACTTCGAAAGTTAAGGTCCTAGAAATTTATTCATGTGAGTTACACACTTAATCTTGGCGTGATTCCTTTTAATCTAGGAGTAATTTTTTTTTTTAGTAAAGTAGATGAATTTCTGACTAGCGTATTAGGCTAATTCTGGCTAACATCACTGCAAGCGCCAGCAAAAATAGCGGCCTTAACTAGTCCAGAGCGCCGTCGCTGTGTGTTTTGTTTTGTGCAACAACTTTACAACGTAATTAACGTACATGCTCCCACTAGACCTATCACTTACGAGTAGCGTAAGTGTCCTCTCGAAACTGGGTGCTCGAGAAGGCATCGTAAAAAGTCCTCAGGTCGACAGCAACACGTCGTGCTTCTCGCTCCCTGGGCATCACACAAGCGACTGGCGTGTGTTACGAAGGCATCGGAATCACAAAGCGTACAAATGAATATAGATGTCTCAAGAAGCGCGTTCCAGGTGAATGGATATGCTGGACAGCGCCGATTCCATGACCCCCACGTTCACCGGACCTATCAACTTCTGATTTATTTTTATTTATCAAGGCTAAAGTGTTTTGTACCACCCTTACTGGATTATCTAGCAGACCTCAAAGCAAGAATATGCTACGCAACTGAACAAGTTACGCCTCATATGTTAGAGTGAGTTTGGCAAAAAATCTACAATGTGACCCAGAAGTCCGTTGACATTTGAAAATCCACTAATTCACGGAATAATGTAAATAGAGAGGTAGAACTTTACACACGTCTCCGAAACAATATGGGGTTTTATTGAAACCCACAGTGAGTGCGAAAGCCGGCCAATACAAGGCACTGGACAGCAAAACCGTTAGTGACGTCGGATGAGCATCTTGTATAAAATGAGCTGTAGTGAAGGAGGGAGTCAGATGTGCCAGCAATCGCGAGTTGACTTTACCAGAAAAGCCAATGTTATGAATCTTTACTATCAGAATGGATAATCCGCTACTACAGTTTTAAGATCCTGCCGCCACAAGAAGAGTATTCGAATGGGTACAGGTCCTATGAGAAGTGTCGCTGTGGAGAAATTGATCACGAATTTCCGCCCCAAGTATTGTTTAGGCGATTGGCCCCGTAGTGCGAGACCAGACTCTAGTGCTTCTGTTGCTCAGACAATTCAGCAAGAAGTGGAGACTTTAGGGGGCTCATCTCCAGAAGGTAGAGTCAACACTCGTGAAGTCGTACGTAAAAAAACATCTGAGGTCATCAGTCCCCTAGAATTCAGTAGCGGCGGCGCGGTTCCAGACTGAAGCGCCTAGAACCGCTCGGCCACACCAGCCGGCAAGTCGCACGTCGTACCGGCATTATACGCACAACGTTTGGAGAGCACAAAGGCCCAGAACTTCCAATGCTAGCTGTACAAAATCCAGTAGCTATTATGAACGGTTAACCAACTATTTTGTGACGCGGAAAGCATTTGCCGTGCGGGCACTTCAAAAAATGGGGGAAGATAGCGATTGGTCGTCTAACGTGTTATGTACCGTTGAAGCCGATTTCACACTTCGAGGGTCTGTCGACACCCAATACTGCAGAATTTGGGCTACCGAATATTCTAGAACTGTCGTGGAAACCCCATTGCACGAAAAGAAAGTCGCGGCATGTTTTGGCTTTACCACATCAGTCGCGACTGGATCCTTTTTCCTCGAGAAAGTGCAAGTTGTTGCTTTTCAAACTGTCAACATGCCAGGTACGAGATACGCCGAAATGTTATAGAATCGAATCATCCCTAACCTGGCTGACAAACACCTCCCGGAAAGTGCGACTTCTATGCAGCAGGACGACGCTCCACCCCGTATTGTTACACGTGTGGAAGATCTGCGCTCATCGTTTGGCGAGGATCGCGTGTTACGCGACTACTTCCCTTATGCTTGGCCTGCCTAATCTCCAGACCTCAATGCGTGTGATTAATAGTTGTGGGGTTACCTGAAGTCTCACGCCTCCCGCGATTTCCCGACATCATTAGGGATACTAAAAGACAACATCCAATGGCAGTTTCTCACCATACCTACAGATACGCTGTACAATGCTTTTCACAACATTATCCCTCGCCTACACGTATTGTTCAAGAAAGACGGCCGACATGTTGAGCATTTGTTATAACGAACATCGTTTTCAACTATTGTGCTAACTAGTGCGTTTGCATTATTTCAAGCACCACCTGTTCGTCATTTTGTGCACTTTCCTTGTTTCAATAAAACCACATGTCATTTCGAGTATGTGTGTCAATTTTTAACTACGGGATCCCGGGTTCGATTCCCGGCGGGGTCAGGGACTTTCACCTGCCTCGAGATGACTGGGTGTTTATGTTACCATTTCATCATCATTCATGAAAGTGGCGAGACTGGACTGAGCAAAGGTTGGGAATTTGTACGGCCGCTGATAACCGCGCAGTTGAGCGCCCCACAAACCAAACATCATCTTCAACAATTTTTACCTGTCTCGCTACATTACTCCGGGAAGTAATGGCTTTTCAGATGTTAACGGACCTTTGGGTCACCCTGTACTTCAGATAGGATGTGCCTCGCGTGACGAATGGGAATCACATTCAACCTGTGTGGTTGTAACTTAAAAGTACCTGATATAAGTGGCTCGAAATATCACGCTAGAACCAGGTCTGTAAATGATATGAACAAGTCTACATGAATTTTCAACATTGTCAATTTCTTTTGGAAACAATCTGTAAGATTCTATTATTTGAGCATGCATAAAACAAATAGATACATACACACATATTTAAACAAAATTTATTTTTGGGACAATGTTCTTCGTTGTCTCAGAAGTCAAATACATCCAATCCTCCGATTCGATCAAGGTTTTCGGGAGACTTCTCTTGGTCATAAAGCGAATGTCCCCCCTGAACATTCGTAGTTGAGATTCCTTCTGCCCCACTAGCACCCTGCTGGCATATTTGGGTGCAAGGAAAGAAGTTCTAAAACAGCCTGCCCTGCTCTCGCGAGTTGGGAACGAAAGATGTAAAAAAGTAAATAAGAAAGTACTTTAGCCCTCTGAAGCTGTGCTTAATATCATCACAAACAGAAAGAATAACAGAGGACAAGAGTGAAATAACAGCAACTGCTGTTTCTGATGAACCACACCCGCAAATTACAATTTCGAATTTCGCAAAAATAACATTTTTGTGCTGGTGTGTGCATGATCCGTGTTCATGTTCACCTGTTCTCAATGCCCGGTCCGAAACCTCGTTTGAACTTTACTTATCTTCTCCCCCCTCCCCCCCCCCCTCTCTCTCTCTCTCTGTCTGTGTGTGTGTGTGTGTGTGTGTGTGTGTGTGTGTGTGTGTGTGTGTTTTAATTCTTTTATCTGCTTTTGTTGTGGACTATTTGAGGGTGGGAGTGTTCAGTACAGAGAGCTGCAGACAAGTATGTGTCAGAGACACTTACTGTAACAGCAAGCTATTAAGTGTCTTTTAAAGTCATGTTTCCAATAAGGAAAACATTTTGAGACGATCGCTGGAGGTGTAACGTGATAGTACAGAGGATTACTCTTAATTGTGAGCGAGTATTTCTGCTGGGTTTCTCGGAAAGAAATATTACAGGTGAATATAAAAAAATACTATGCCAATATTAAACGTAACTTCGCGGAATAATCTGCAAAACCACAACCATTACCTCTTCAAGCGCACTAGATTGCCTGTGAGTAAACAGATAGTTCCCTTAAAAACAATGTTACATCACGGCAACGTTAGGTAAAGTAACGAGTGCTGAACAAAGAGAAAATTGCGAGTACCAGGAACTCGGCGCTACATCACTTACCTGAAAGCTTGTTTAGAGGTCTTAAACCTTTTATGAAACATTATTAACCAGTGTTTAATGTGTTTCTTTTCAGGGTATAGATACGACAGAAAAACTGACGAAAGAAAAAGAACAGTTATCATTTCAAAAGTGTACTTTCTTTTACCACGTAATCGCCTGGTAACTTTATGAAAGACTTAAAAATCTTTTTTCTCTTTGTTCCTTAGTGTAATATCAACTGCTTAAAAATCTTTTACAACACACGCATATCTACTAACGTGTGTGTAACTGGGAATAAATCAATAAGCCTTATGCGAATGTAATTTATCTTTGAAACAAATGGCTTGCAAAACACTTATTTCTCCGATTCTTGAGTATTGATCATCAGTCTTACGACCTTTACCTAGCTGGATTAATAGGAGAGATGGAGAAGACCCAACGAAAAGCGCCGTGTTTCGCTATGGGATGTTTATTAGGAGCCAAAGAATTACGGAAATGCTCAACAAATTACAATGGCAGATTCTACAACAAAGTGGTTGTGCATCACAGATAGGTTACATCTTGAAATTCCGAATATGTACTTTCCACAAAGAGTCGATCAACATATTTCTTTCTACATACGTCTCGCGAAATGATCACAAAAAAAAAAAGATATTTTAGAGCGGATACAGAGGCTACCGACAAATATTCTTATCGCTCGTCATTCGCCATTCGCGAATTAAATACGAAATGCAAGTTAATATAGATAAGTAAGAAAACCACTCCTGTAATGTTCGAATATTGTATCAATGATATGCTGCTTGACACAATCACATCGGTTAAACATGGGTGCAATTACTATACTGCAGTGCCTGTGATGGTTAAGAAGAACGATGCATGCATGCATTTAACACCAAGATTGCATTTCTTGTGCCAACGGCCTTGCCGCAATGGTAACACCGGTTCCCGTCAGATCACCGAAGTTAAGCGCTGTCGGGCTGGGCTAGCTCTTGGATGGGTGACCATCCAGTCTGCCGAGCGCTGTTGGCAAGCGGGGTGCACTCAGCCCTTGTGAGGCAAACTGAGGAGCTACTTGCTTGAGAAGTAGCGGCTGCGGTCTCGTAAACTGACATACGGCCGGGAGAGCGGTGTGCTGACCACACGCCCCTCCATATCCGCATCCAGTGACGTCTGTGGCCTGAGGATGATACGGCGGCCGGTCGGTAGCGTTAGGCCTTCAAAATCCTGTTCGGACGGAGTTTAGTTCAGTGCATTTCTCGTGTTGTTTACATACTTTGTCCAACACCTGCTGCAGTTCTCAGTCCCACTAAAAGTACAATACGCTATCAGTAATAAAGAAGTATCTAAGCTACGCCCACAGAAATATGGAAACACCGTGAGAATTGCATGCGTGGACATGAATGCAGCTGCTAGCCAATCCTGGAGGTTGCGCCGTTGAATTTGACCACGACGGCACTTGCGCAATGCCATCAATACGTTGCAACTATCTGTTGTGGTCAGAGTAGTGTTCTGTATAGCTGTGTGTAGGAGCTAAGAGAATTCGAACATCGGCAGATTGTTGGTGGTAGTGTGGCGGGTCTTCCGTAACGAAGGTCTACATCTACATCTACATCCATACTCCGCAAGCCAACTGACGGTGTGTGGCGGAGGGTACCCTGAGTACCTCTATCGGTACTCCATTCTATTCCAGTCTCGTATTGTTCGTGGAAAGAAACATTATCGGTATGCCTCTGTGTGGGCTCTAATCTCTCTGATTTTATCCTCATGGTCTCCTCGCGAGATATGCGTAGGAGGGAGAAATATACTGCTTGACTCCTCGGTGAAGGTAGGTTCTCGAAACTTTAACAAAAGCCCGTACCGAGCTACTGAGAGTCTCTCCTGCAGAGTCTTCCACTGGAGTTTATCTATCATCTCCGTAACGCTTTCGCGATTACTAAATGATTCTGTAACGAAGCGCGCTTATCTCCGTTGGATCTTCTTTATCTCTTCTATCAACCCTATCTGGTACGGATCCCACACTGCTGAGCAGTATTCAAGCAGTAGGCGAACAAGCGTTCTGTAAGCTACTTCCTTTGTTTTGATTGCATTTCCGTAGGATTCTTCCAATGAATATCAGTCTGGCATCTCCTTTACCGACGATCAACTTTATATGTTAATTCCATTTTAAATCACTCCTAATGCGTACTCCCAGATAATTTATGGAATTAACTGCTTCCAGTTGCTGACCTGCTATATTGTAACTAAATGATAAGGGATCTTCCTGTCTATGTATTCGCAGCACATTACACTTGTCTACATTGAGATTCAATTGCCATTCCCTGCACCATGCCTCAATTCGCTGCAGATCCTCCTGCATTTCAGTACAATTTTCCATTGTTACAACCTCTCGGTATACCACAGCATCATCCGCAAAAAGTCTCAGTGAACTTTCGATGTCATCCACAAGGTCATTTATGTATATTGTGAATAGCAACGGTCCTACTACGACACTCCCCTGCGGCACACCTGAAATCACTCTTACTTTGGAAGATTTCTCTACAATGAAAATGACATGCTGCGTTCTGTTACCTAGGAACTCTTCAATCCAATCACGCAATTGGTCTGATAGTCCATATACTTTTACTTTGTTCATTAAACGACTTTGGGGAACTGTATCGAACGCCTTGTGGAAGTTTCACACGAACGTCTTTTTCGAAACCCATGCTGATTCCTACAGAGTAGATTTCTGGTCTCCAGAAAAGTCATTATACTCGATCATAATACGACTTCCAAAATTCTACTACTGATGGACGTTAGAGATATCTGTTCGACGTCCCTTCTTGAAAACGGGGATGACCTGTGCACTTTTCCAACCCTTTGGAGCGCTACGCTCTTCTAGAGACCAACGGTACAGCGCTGCAAGAAAGGGGGGGGGGGGGCGCAAGTTCCTTCGCGTACTCTGTGTATAATCGAACTGGTATCCCATCAGGTCCAGCGGCCTTTCCTCTTTTGTGCAATTTTAATTGTTTCTCTATCCCTCTGTCGTCTGTTTCAATATCTACTATTTTGTCATCTGTGCGACAATCTAGAGAAGGAACTACAGTGCAGTCTTCCTCTGTGAAACAGCTTTGGAAAAAGACATTTAGTATTTCGGCCTTTAGTCTGTCATCCTCTGTTTCAGTACCATTTTGGTGACAGAGCCGAAATGTGTGATTTTTCACGGGACACTGTATCGAAGGTTTATAGCGCATAGAGGGAAAGCGGGAAAACATCATGCGCTAACTGACAACGCGGACGAAACTGTGTGCTGAGTGATCTGGCTGCTGTGGCCGAGCGGTTTTACGTGCTTCAGTCCGGAACCGCACAGCTGCTACGGTCGCATGTTCGAATCCTGCCTCGGGCATGGATATTTGTGATGTCCTTAAGTTAATTAGGTTTAAGTAGTTCTAAGTCTAGGGGGCTGATGACCTCAGATGTTTAGTCCCATAGTGCTTAGAGTCATTTGGACCATTTTGTGTGTTGAGTGATTGTGACAGATGATCACTGCAGAGGATTGTGACGGAAAGTAAGAAAACGACAACTGCAAAAGTCATTGCAGAACTGAATGTCACACTCACGAAAGCTGTCAGTACCAAAACACGAAAGAACCTCCAGAACGTGGGAAATGCAGAGCGATCTGGAATTCCAAAATGATTCGTCAGTGATGCAAATGCCTGTAACAGGAAAATGTAGTTCCGAAGCGCTGAAACCTGGACTGCGTAGGAATGGAAGAATGTCATTTGGTCGGATGAGTCTTGCTTCACATTCTTTGGAGCTTCTGGCCGAGTTTGCGTCCCAGGAGTGAAACATGAGTGGTTTCGGTGATGATATGGGCAGCCACATTGCGTTATTACACGGACCCCACTGGTATTCTGCAAGGTCGTATTACTGCCAAGTATGATGTGAACATTTTGGCTGGTCGGGTCTACCCCATGGTACAACGTTTCGTTCCCCGAAGTTGATACCGTGTTTTAAGACAACAGAGCTCCAGTCTACACACCTCACATCGTCCAGGAATGATTTTGTGAGGACGAAGGTGAATTGTCGCATCTCCTCTGGCAATCACAGTCACCAGATCTGTCAAGGTGTGGGCGTCATGTTCTCGACAATTACCGACTAGTAAGACAAACTCATTTCCGAAATGTTAAGGGCAGCAAATAGATACTACACTCACGCTCATAAATTAAAGATAATTGCAGAATGCGGTGCCACGTAACGTGGCACTACACAAAATTGGCGCTAATAGCATAAGTACATAGGGAATACACTCCACCCAGACCTGTAAGTCCACGGTATTGGTGATAAGTTGAGAAAACCGCCCCGAGACACATTTGCTACAAATCGCCACTGTTTCCTGCGCATGTACTCCGACATCATTCTGGGATATGATCAGGTATCGAGCAGCTGATGGGGTATAGCCTCCCATTCTTGCACCAGTGCCTGTCGGAGCTCCTGAAGTGTCCTAGGGGTCTGAAGACGTGCAGCGATACGTTCGCCGAGAGCATCCCAGACGTGCTCGATGAGGTTTAGGTCTGAAGAACAGGCAGGCCACTCCATTCGCCTGATATCTTCTGTGTCAAGGTACTCCTCCACGATGGCAGCTCGGTGGGGCCGTGAGTTATCATACACCAGGAGGAAAGTGGGACCCACTGCACCCTTGAAAAGGCGGACATACTGGTACAAAATGACGTCCTTATACACCTGACCTGTTACAGTTCCTCTGTCAAAGACATGCAGGGGCGTACGTGCACCAATCATAATCCCACCCCACACCATCAAACCACGACCTCCATACAGGTCCCTTTCAAAAACATTAAGGGATTGGTATCTGGTTTCTGGTTCAAGCCACATGGAAACACGGCGAGAATCACTGTTCAGACTATACCTGGACTAGTCCGTAAACATAACCTGGGACCACTGTTCCAATGACCATGTACTGTGTTCTTTACACCAGGCTTTACGGGTTCTCCTGTGACCAGGGGTCAGTGGAATGCACCTTGCAGGTCTCCGGGCGAATAAATTATGTCTCTTCAGTCGTCTGTAGACTGTGTGTCTGGAGAAAACTGTTCCAGTGGCTGCAGTAAGGTCCCAGGCAAGGCTACCTGCTGTACTCCGTGGCCGTATTCGGGCATTGACGGTGAGATATCGGTCTTCTTGTGGTGTTGTACACTGTGGACGTTCCGTACTATAGCGCCTGGACACGTTTCCTGTCTGCTGGAATCGTTGCCATAATCTTGAGATCACACTTTGTGGCACACGGAAGGCCCGTGCTACGACCTGCTGTGTTTGACCAGCCTCCAGTCGCCCTAGTATTCCAAGCCTCATAACGTGATCAATATGTGTTCTTTGAGCGATTTTCAACACACAGTCACCATTAGCACGTCTGAAAAC
Source organism: Schistocerca gregaria (assembly GCF_023897955.1). NCBI lineage: Eukaryota > Metazoa > Arthropoda > Insecta > Orthoptera > Acrididae > Schistocerca > Schistocerca gregaria. The sequence continues at coordinate 196,933,340 of NC_064926.1, forward strand.
GTCTGTTGATCGTCGGTAAAGCAGATGCCAGACTGAGATTCAATGGAAGAATCCTAAGGAAATGCAATCCGAAAACAAAGGAAGTAGGTTACAGTACGCTTGTTCGCCCACTGCTTGAATACTGCTCAGCAGTGTGTGATCCGTACCAGATAGGGTTGATAGAAGAGATAGAGAAGATCCAATGGAGAGCAGCGTGCTTCGTTACAGGATCATTTAGTAATCGCGAAAGCGTTACGGAGATGATAGATAAACTCCAGTGGAAGACTCTGCGGGAGAGACGCTCAGTAGCTCGGTACGGGCTTTTGTTGAAGTTTCGAGAACATACCTTCACCGAGGACTCAAGTAGTATATTGCTCCCTCTTACGTATATCTCGCGAAGAGACTATGAGGATAGAATCAGAGAGATTAGAGCCCACACAGAGGCATACCGACAATCCTCCTTTCCACGAGCAATACGAGAGTGGAATAGAAGGGAGAACTGATAGAGGTACTCAAGGTACCCTCCGTCACACACCGTCAGGTGGCTTGCGGAGTATGGATGTAGATGGACACTTACTCGCTGCACCGTACTCTGACATGCACCAACACACCTCTCCGTATGTGGACTGCTGCCAGCACCATTGTGCGACGACCGTAGGTCAAATGCACCGCAATATCATACCTCGACGTGATTTACACCCGCAAACAGCCCACCAGAGCGTTGTTTCACCATGTATCAGCATTATCCTTAATTTATGATCATGAGTGTACATATTTTAGCCATTTAACTGCACTTAATTTCAATCAACTATGGACGTTAATTAAGATGAGCTACGGCCGCGTTTTCTATTTCCGCTACACCGGACATTTCACAATGAGTGGTAGGCTGATAAAACGGTTATACAGTTGGCGCAGATGACGACACTGCCTCCCCAGCCGTGACCGCTATATTAGCGTTCACGTCACGGTGAGGACGGCAGCCAGGGTAGGCGAAGCGTGGCGAATAGTGTCAAAGGCAGAACAATCCCATGCTTGAAAGAAATGTCAAAAGGAAATGACCTAGGCACATTCACTTTGTCTCGGATTTTTTGTAATTCTATATTTGTGATACGTGACTTTCAGAAGCCAAATATCATTCCCCAAAGCAATTCGATGGAACTCGCAAAAGTTCTCGAGAAAACACGATTTGAAGTTTTCTGAAAAATTTAGATTCACTGAAAATAAGACGTTTTTTTTCGACAGGCCGCATGTCTCACTCGGTAGTATTGGTGAACGGTGATAGCGTAATCAATGGATCAAATGGCTCAAATGGCTCTGAGCACTATGGGACTTAACTTTTGAGGTCATCAGTGCCCTAGAACTTAGAACTACTTAAACCTAACTAACCTAATTACATCACAAATATCCATGCCCGAGGCAGGATTCGAACCTGCGTCCGTTGCGGTCGATCGGTTCCAGACTGTAGCGCCTAGAACCGCTCGGCCACCCCGGCCGGCAATCAATGGATCGCTATTTCGAATCTTGTGAAGATCTTTTTCGTCAAATTTTTCATTCACTTCGAAGATTTACATAGTTTAAATATAAAATTCATTAGGTATAAACTAATTAACACATCCTTAAGCGTAATTTTTGGAAAAACGCACAGAAAGTTCCAGTTTTCATGGCAAATATAAATTCCTAACTACTGGTGTTTTATAAAAGATTGTCAGTAACTTTGTAATTTTTTTAAAAAAATTAAGCAATTTTTACTAACAATGTTTTATAAAATACAGGTAATGGAGAATTTATATTTTCAATGTGTGCAGTTTGTAATTAGGAGCAAGATGATGTGCATTTTAATGAAAATGATAGATATGTGTTAATTACCATATAGTTAATGAATTTTAAGTTACATGGTGAAGGTTTTCGAAATGAACGAGAAAGTAAAACGAAAAAAGACCGTACCGAAATCTGAACGAGCAACCCGTTGATTACCTGAATGTCATTCTTCGACTGCGAGGTAGCGCAGTGGTTACCAAGCTGGAATCTCATTCAGGTGGAGAACGGTTAAACCCCCGCGTCCCACCATCCATATTTGGGTTTCCCGTCTATTTCCCCAAATCGCTTAAGGCAAATGCCGGAATGGATTTTTGGAAAGGACGCGGCCGCTTTCCCTCTCCGTTCCTAACGACCTCGTTGTCGGCGGAATGTAAGTACTAATCTACTCCTCCTCCTCCTTGGCGCTAACAAGTGAGCCAAGCGGAATAAGGAAAAATTCGCCTTAACTTTGGTGAATTAAAATTGCATGGAAATCTTCAAAGTCGATTTTCTCAAGTGTTCTTGAGAGCTGCAGAACTGGTCTGGTTAACTAATATTTCAGTACTGTTCTTCACCTACCGTAAATATAAAAAACCACCAAAATCCGATTCGTGGGTGGTCTCTGTCAGTTTTTGTTACTATCTGTATCATTTTGTTATGTTGTATGTTTTCTTAACGTGCAGGTATGCGCGCTACACCTCGTGCCTCTGACGTTGAACACAGGAACGTTCAAGGGAACGTGGCTGACCACTGTCCACTACATGACAAAGGGGTAAAAACTGGAGGAAAAAATATGGAAAAAATATGGCGTCTGAGACTTGCGTAGGACATGGTCCTTCGAGCAAGAGATGAGAAAGAGTTGAAAGATATAGTGGATGTTCGCCAGTTACGGCCTGTATCGTCGCGATAATGATTCCCCATTTGTCTCTGATCTGCTGATGTAGATCCTCTCCTTAGGCCGGTATTACAGAATCAAATTTTTGTCACAAAGAAATTGATCAAAGTTTCTTTGACAGAGATCTTTAATGTGGCACAAAAGGTGGTCTCACACTGTCATCAAATATACGAGGGCTATCCACAAGGTATATTACGTTTTCGTTTGTGTCCGTTAGGGGCACGGCTAGCGCGGCCATCTTCATGTTATGGCATTCCGCCGCTCATTCGGCATCCTGCCGTGCTAGTGAGAGGTTCGTGCTGTACTCCGTTGAGTTACCGTGACAGTTTGAAACGCCAGCGTTAATTGAAAATGCCGCGATGTGTGAAGTGCGTGCTGTAATAAGGTTTCTGACTGCAAAAAACTGTACACCGATAGAAATCTATCGGCAGCTTCGTGAAGTATATTGGGACAACATAATCATTGAAGGTGGAATGCGTCAATGGGTCGTAAAATTTAAAAATGGCCGAACTAACGTTCACGACGAAGAGCGAAGTGGAAGACCCAGCATAGTGACTGCCGAACTTGTCGAAAAAGTCGATGCCGCGGTTCGTGAAAACCGTAATTTCACAATAACGGAACTCTCTATGAGTTTTCCACAAATTTTACGAAGTTTGTTGCACGAAATCATTACCGAAAAGCTTGATTACCACAAGTTTTGTGCAAGATGGATGCCAAAAATGTTGACAGAGATTCACAAAAATCTGCGAATGGCTGCAGCGTTAACGTTTTTGGACGCTTACGAGAAAGATGGCAACTCATTACTCGATCGCATCGTTACTGGTGACGAAACATTGGTTGAGCATGTGAACTGCGAGACAAAATTGCAGTCAATGCAGTGGGGGCACACAAATTCCCTCCAAAAACCCAAGAAATGCATGCAGACAATGTCGTCAAGGAAGGTCAAGGCGACTGTCTTTTGATACAGAAAAGGTGTGATTTTTGTGGATTTCCTGGAAAGAGGCACTACAATAAACTCTCAGAGGTATTGCCAAACTCTGCACAACCTCAGAAGAGCAATAAAAAACAAGCGCAGGGGAAAGTTGGGCTCAAAGATCTTGCTGATTCACGGCAACGCCCGGGCCCACACGGCAAATGCCACTCGTGAAGTTCTCGAATCTTTTAAGTGGGAGTTGTTTCCTCATCCGCCGTACAGTCCCGACCTGGCACCGAGCGACTTCCATTTATTCCCAGCAATGAAGAAGTGGTTGGCTATGCAGCGTTTCGATGGCGACGCACAGCTTCAAGAAGCGGTAACCACGTGGTTGAAGGCGCAGGTGGCCGAATTTTACGACGAAGGAATTTCCAAGCTAGTCCATCGCTACGATAAGTGCCTTCATTTAAATGGCAACTATGTAGAAAAGTAGTATTTAAATGTGGCTTTCATCTGTACATAATTTTAAAAAGATCCAATACTTTATTTTTAATTCCAAAACGTAATGTACTTTGTGGATAGCCCTCGTATCATAAAAGTTCCTTGCCAATGGAGACCTATTACTACTGTATGACCTGCAATTGCGTGTACAGCAAATGTATTGCTATTCTACTTGGAAGAAAGACAGTAGAAAAGGAAAAGAAAACGTTCTTGGGCGAAGCCGTGGGTGTCACGCCGAGATGAGAAAGGCATGCAACACGATTTACAACGGGAGCTACAAGCCGAGGACTTTAAGTCGTATGATAATTGCTTGCAATAGGACGAGAGTACATTTCAATATGTGGGCAGGAAAGTGGATTCTCATATTACAAAGCAGGACACTCATCACAGAATGTGAAAGATAGACTTATCGTGACGCTACGATTTCTTGCAACAGGAGAAAGCTGCTCTAGTTTATAGACAGCTGTCAGTTTACTTTACGCTGCCTGACACACGTTTCACACAATGATTCAATACACCGGCAGAGAGAATTTGGTTTTCTGGCTGTGAAAACGTCGTGATACCTTTGGTCTAACAGTGTCAAGAACGAGACGAGAAAGATAATAGACGCGATCCTGCAAAGATGCAAACCTTACGCTGCACGCTCTCAGATATTGCTTGTTGTTTTGCGCCTAGAGAACTTCTTACGTCATTTCTGAGGATAAGCCTGAGGTAGCGTGTAAGGTGCAGATAAGACACAGACGGTAAACAACTAAACCTGTGTCTTCGGCTGTGCGCTTTTAAGACAGGTTGAGAAAGAAACGAAGGCTTGTGGTTAATGGAAATTACTGAAGTCTTGACTTAATTATTAGGGCAAACTAATGATGAAAATTATTGAAATAAGATAAAATTTTTAATAAAACAGGTTTTAAAATGGACAATAAGTGTAAAATAATTGTTCCTAGCCCCATACAGAGTCCTAATCCCAAACTGATAGTTCCGAAAACTGTTGCTTGCGATTTTTTAATAGCTGTGACAAAACTTGTAAAATTTAAAACGAAATACATGGGACGCATACAGCTGATTATCCATGCACGAATATTTCACCTAAATCACTGACAACTTTACTGCACTGCAAATGATATGAGCTGATGTGTGATTTTTCTCAACGAAAGTTACTCTTTACACTCCTATTGTCTATACCGTACACATCACGTTTTCCGATTTAAATTTTAGAAGTATCGCCTTAGCTATTAAAAAAAAAACCACAAGTACAGATTTTGAAGACTGTCTACATGGGTTACGAACCTGTATGGCGCTAGGAGCAATTATTTTATACTTTTAATCCGTTTAAAAACGTCTTATATAAAAAAATTATTTTCATTTAAGTAATTATTTTCACCTTTTTAGTCTTGTGAATTTTTCAATGATGAGATTACAACAGACATGTTGAAACCTCAGAATTATTTCAGTTTCTGTTCACCTCAGCCAATTAATATATTGTTATTAGTATTAGTTGAAAACAGTCCTGGTTGCAATTTTAGTTTTTTTTATTTATCAACAATGCGTTTCACCTTATTTAGGCACCTTCAGGCTGATCTGCATAGAAAATAGAGAACAAATACATCTATTTAAGGATCGCGATCGTGTTGTGAAGACTTTGATAACCTAAAAGCATGTATAAACAGATCAAATAGTGAAAGAGCAAATACCTTAATTTAGTATTTCTTAGGACGATTCTTTAGACACTGTAGCTAAAGGGCATCGTTGGCCTGATGTACCTTTTTCCAGATAGTCGATGAGGATTATCCATTGCGAATCCCAAAAGACAGTCGCCATAACCTTTCCGGCCGAAGGAATGGTCTACGCCCTTTTTGGTGCAGATTCTCCCTTGGTAAGCCACTGTTTACAGTGTTGTTTCGTCTCAGGAGTATAGTAATGTATCCATGTTTCATCCACAGTGACGAAACAACGCTTAGTCGCGCGGATTCTTCCTGAACACCTGCAAACCATCCTTGCAGCACTTCACACGATTCCGTTTTTGGTCAAGCGTGAGCAGTCGCGGAACCCATCTTGCGGATAGCTTTCTGATGTCCAAATGTTTACGCGAGATATTATGTACCCGTTCATTCGAGATGCCCACAGCACTAGCAATCTCACGCACCTTAACTCTTCTGTCATCCATCACCATATCACGAATTTTATCAATGATTTCTGGAGTCGTAACCTACACAAGAACATTCAGCATCACTTGTGCCCATATGGCCACTCCGAAAATTTTGAAACCGCTTATAAACTGTTCTAATCGAAGGTGCAGAGTCATCGTAATGTTTATCAATCTTCTCTTTAGTCTCCTGAGGCGATTTGCCTTTTATAAAGTAATCTTTAATCACCACACGAAATTATTTTTCGTCTATTTTTTGAAAGCCACTCGACTTCCTTGATTCACACGAATGCCAAACAACGAAATACACCAATATGGCTGAAACTTGGTGTGCCTTCTTTCCAAAGATGCTACCAACTAAACATGACCTCGATACGCGCCGGTGTGCCATCTCTCGGACTTTCTACGGACTTTACAAACGTCCCTCGTATACACTATAGTCAAATCAAGTATCAGCAAGCTGATGTTTCACCTCATCCACGTTGGTTCATGTTTTCTATAGCCGGTATTGTTTTTATTTCTTTTCTGTTGATTTTTATTTTCTGTATCAGCAGATAACGTCGGAATGTAACGCTATTTTTGATATCGGTTTATTAAAAAAGTACTCTTTCACTTTTATCTCCTTATCTAAAATCAGAGATAAAGTCATGCATCTTTATCAGCGGCCACTTTCGTTCAGGGCAATCACGCGGTTTATTTAGTTTAGTCGCGCTGGACAAACTGATATAATCGTATCGTACATTTAAAATGAGAACTAAATTCTAAGGTTTTTCTATACACAACTTGAGTATTAGATAGAGGAAAACAGCAACCAGTCACTATTGATATTGCTATTTTCGACAAAATACCACAAAGCTTTTTCGTTGTTTTCTGGAGCTACGGTTTCGTATCGGGTGTTTCAAAATGAATAACGGGGTTTTAAGGCTTTCCAGCATTTATTACATTTAACTTAACAATTATAGATAATGCATCAAATGAAAGAGCAACTCCAACAGTTTTTCCTACAAATGTTTAACGTGTATACAATTCGTAAAGGACGATCAAAAGTAACTGAAAAACGCGTTGAACGAGTGAGACCGTCTTTCATGCCTAGCCCCAAGAAATCCGTTCGGAAGGCTAGTCGCAAATTAACAGTACCAATGACGGCCGTGTACAGACTTTAAGGAGACGCTTACAATTACGTCCTTATTCATTCGTAGCTGGTAAAAGTTGTGAAACCTACAGCCTAGGTTTGCGTACCGACTTTGCAAACGAAACGATGCTGTATGACGACGAAGATGTTCTGGATCGTGTCGTTTTCGTGATGAATCGACATTTCACCTAAGTGGAAATGTGAAGACACATAATGTGCGCATCTGGAGGTCAGAAAATCCCCACGAGATGGTACCGTTTTAACGAGACTCCTCTAAACTGGATGTTTTTTTGCGCCATATCCCGGCGGAAAGTTTATGGGCCTTTCTTTCCCGGTGAAGCAACTATAACTTTTGTTTCTTATGTTGATGCGCTATAACTATGGCTCTTTTCTGACTTGGAAGAATCTGAACCACACAAGTGTATTTGGCAGCAAGATGGTGCGACACCTCACTGGCGTAACTCAGTACGCGACTGACATACCCGACAAATGGATTGGCCACAAGGAGCCGGATGACAGAGCTTGTTTCGCATCGCCTGCACATTCACCGAATCTGACGCCTGCGATTTTTACCTTTGGGGGTAAATATTGGATCATGTGTGTCTGCGTCCGCTACAAACTGATTTACCCGCCTCAAGAAACAGGCCTCAAGCAGAAAGAGATTTTCACTCTGCAGCGGAGTGTGCGCTGTTATGTTACTTCCTGGCAGATTAAAACTGTGTGCCGCACCGAGACTCGAACTCGGTACGGGTAGGAGACGAGGTACTGGCAGAAGTACAGCTGCGAGGAAGGGGCGTGAGTCGTGCTTGGGTAGCTCAGTTGGTAGAGCACTTGCCCGCGAAAGGCAAAGGTCCCAAGTTCGAGTCTCGTCCGGCACGCACTTTTAATCTGCCAGGAAGCTTCATAACAGCGCACACTCCGCTGCAGAGTGGAAATCTCATTCTGGAAACATCCCCCAGGCTGTGGCTAAGCCATGTCTCCGCAGTATCCTTTCTTTCAGGAGTGCTAGTTCTGCAGGGTTCGCAGGAGAGCTTCTGTAAAGTTTGGAAGGTAGGAGACGAGATACTGGAAGAAGTAAAGCTGTAAGGACTGGCCGTGACTCGTGCTTCGGTAGCTCAGATGGTAGGGCACTTGCCCGTGAAAGGCAAAGGTCCCGAGTTCGAGTCTCGGTCGGGAACACAGTTTTAATCTGCCAGGAGGTTTCAGGCCTCAAGCAGTTCGTAACGATAAAATCAATATTGTTTATAACTTGTACTGATTAATCCTGCATAATGCCACGTATATATTCTTTATTATGAGATTTCTTTGATCTACTGTAAAGAAGTAGAAAAGTATTGTGACATGTTTACTCTTTGCAAGTTAAGTACTTTGCATTATTTGGAGGGCAGTAGCATGTAATTATGTAATTTTGTGCTGACTTCTTAATATGTTTAAATGATAAGATTTCTTAAAATGTGTTTGCTGGCAACTATGTAATAATTGGTTCATACATATGGACTGCGTATTGTATAAAGAGAAACCCAAAGTAGTTCCCCTCTGCAACGGAAGTGAGTTGGCGCGCTAGGAAAAGGTGGATGTGGCGCTCAGTCTGGCCGCCAAGTGACAAGAGTACAAGAGTCAGTGGGCAGCAAGTAACTGACGAGTAAACAGCGCAGGTGCCGAGTGAGGTTTACAAGTGGAATGGAATGGCTTCGGATTTAAAATGTGGCTATAAAATGGTGCTCTCGATTTGGTTCAAATGGCTCTGAGCACTGTGGGACTTCTGAGGTCATCAGTCCCCTAGAACTTAGAACTACTTAAACCTAACTAACCTAAGGACATCACACACATCCATGCCTGAGGCAGGATTCAAACCTGCGACCGTAGCGGTCGCAGCGGTTCCAGACGCTCTCGATTTGGGAAAAGCCTAAAAATGATATGAACAATGCCAAGAAGAGGTAAATAGTGCTAATTATTGCCAATGGAAAGGCCAGCTAACCGCCAAGTGCTCGCCACCACGATTGCGCAACCAGTTAATCACACACACACGAAAGGTCAGAACTGTATTACTATATGAACCAGTAATATTGTTTGGTTCTGTGAAAATATAATCCTAATGTTCAAAATGTGTTTGAACAACATGCCCATCCTATGCACTTATCCAAGTAGGATCCTTTCCTTTAAGTGATGAAATCTGAGTGTGTCCTTTGCATAAAAAGCATTAACAGCTTTACAGTGTGGCCGAACGGTTCTAGGCGCTACAGTCTGGAATTGCCCGACCGCTACGGTCGCAGGTTCGAATCCTGCCTCGGGCATGGATATGTGTGATGTCCTTAGGTTAGTTAGGTTTAAGTAGTTCTAAGTTCTAGGGGACTGATTACCTCAGAAGTAAAGTCCAATAGTGCTCAGAGCCATTTGAACCATTTTTTAGAGCGTATTTTATTGATGTGTGGCGAAGTTATGCCAGTACTCTTAATGTGCAGCAGGGTAAAAGTTACTTGTTTTTCATACATATAAAAGAGACTATTTATGTTTGAGTATTTTGAAACTTAACTAGAAAATGAACTTGAATATCAGTTTAGGAAAGAGTATTACTTGGAAAACAAAAGTGTTCTAATGTTTGTTGCTTTAAAGTTGTTTTCAAAACTACTCACTTCACAAGAAGTAAAATTTTACTGGAGATTATCTCTGATTTCTAGAGGTTATTTTCAGGGTAAAGAGTGTTAAAGTAGTAGACACTTAACGATCTCAGATGAAGGAGCAACCCAGTTTTACCTTAATGCTACATAATTCTGGAAGTGTGCATAGTTTTGTTGCTACAATGAAAGGGATAGTTTGTGGGACCATATTTCTATTCCATCATAACACAAAGGATAAATCAGATTAGTAGCTTTCTAGCTAATGAGTCTAGAAATGATTACTGAGAAGCAGAGGTAGTAGGTTTGTATGCTGTGTCTCCTTATTGCTTTTGTATAGTAAATGTGTGTATTAACTGTGATTAACTATTATCATGAGCTATCTGGTCTTGTGTGGATTGTGAAGAGCAAATTTAGACTGTATTAGTTAAAGGCAAAAGTAAGATTAAAGTAAACAAGAGAAAGGGCTCATTTGCAAATCTTGTGACTGCTTTACTGCCAAAGTGAAAATTGCTGCTATTCACTGTGTAATTTGTACATGTGGGTGTGTTCATTGCACTTCACAGAACAGTATTTAGCCGGCCAGTGTAGCCGAGCGGTTCTAGGCGCAACAGTCTGGGACCGCGCGACCACTACGGTCGCAGGTTCGAATCCTGCATCGGGCATGGATGTGTGTGATGTCCTTAGGTTAGTTAGGTTTAAGTAGTTCTAGGGGACTGACAACCTCAGATGTTTAGTCCCATAGTGCTCAGAGCCATTTGAACCATGTTTGAACAGTATTTAATGAAAGTTCGTTTTGAATTAGTAAAAATAGGTTTTTTATAAATAATGTTTTTACATTATTATGCCTAATTAGGCTGGCGACCGTATAACTATTTCATTAAGCAGTAATCAGTTGCTGTTACCTCTTGCAAAATTATTTCTTTCTGCTGTCTACCAACAGCTATTATTACGAAATTAAGGTTCGATACCAATCTTTCCGTTAGGTAAACTCGGCCAGTTTTCTAAACTCCTCTCTGAGGGTGACATTTATAGCGAGTTTAGGCCGTATTTGGCAAATCTACTACCGCAGTAGTGTTGTGCGTGGCTGCCTTGTCGTCACTAAGTTAAATGCATGCCGGTATAACAAGCGGAGCAGTAGTGTTGTACGTGGCTTTTCCCGTGACAGGATTATTTGTTCTGTTGGGGTGTTATAAGTTGTTGCAACAATTACTCCAGACACACTGAATAAGCTTTTGGAAAAGCCCGTCTATCGATGCCACGTGTGGAGTATGAATAATGGTGCTCGCGGTGCACTCTTGTAAGAAAAACTGTTTGAGTTGTTGTTTCATCTGATGTATTATTTACAATTGTAAGTCGAAAGCAATAAATGCTACAAAGCCATAGAACCATGATAATCATTTTGAAACACCCGTTATATCACGTACGCCGTACACTGTGGAGCACGTACTGGCTAGGATTCTTCACATTCGATGCACAACTTTTCGAGTTTACATCTTCTTCTTCTCTATATACAAAAGGCAATCTCCTGACTGACTCACCATCGCACAGCCCAAACCGCTAAGGATAGAAACTTGAAATTTGGAGAAAGTGTGGATCTTTTACTGTAGGCGTCGTTTAATAAGGGATTTTTCTAAGTTCCAACCTTAAGGGGGTTAAATAGGGGGTGAAGTTAAAAAAGAAAAACTCGCTATTAACCTAATTTTGAAGCTAAACGTACGAAAATTGGTATTTGATTTCGCGGTCAGAAATAAAGAAATACGTGTTTCGCCATTTTTGAAAATTTAACCCTACGGAGGTGAAATAGTAGCTGAATGATTTTTTGAAAATGTTATTATTAAAGACCGACTAAAGTATTTTTAAAGCTACATGTATGAACATTGGTATTTCACTTCTAGGTTACAAATACAAATAAATTACGTGCCTCATGTTTTGGAAACTGAACCCCTAAGGCGGTGAAAAAAGCGATGAGACTTTTTGTGAAAATATTTTAATATAAAAGCATTTTTAAAGTTGAAACTATGAAAATTTAAAATTGGTTACTCAGCTGGAAATAAAAAAACGTGATTCACTGTTTTTGGAAATTCAACCCCTACGGGGTTGAAGCGGGAGTTTTTATCGAAATATTTCATTGCGCAAGCATTCTTGAAGCTAAGTTTATGAAACTATGTATTTGGCTTCTCTGTTAGAAATAAAACACATGCAAGTCGCTGTGTTTGGAAATTCAACCCCTTAAGGGGCTGAAATAGGTGCGAAATGTTTTATGAAAATATTTCATCGTGAAAGCATTTTTAAAGCTAGATCTTTGAAAACTGGTGTTTGGCTTCTCGGCTAGAGATGAAAAACACCTGTTTCACTGTTTTTTGGAAATTCACCCTCTAAGGGGGTCAAAAAGCGGCAGACTACTTCACTGACTCGTCATCCCCAGCCCAAACCGCTAAGGATAGAAACTTGAAGTAAGTGTGGATCTTCATACGGTACGCATCGTTTAGAAGGGATTGTCGGAAAGTCTACTCATAAGGGGGTGAGGCAGGGGATTAAAGGCTTTTTGAAAGTACGTCACTATTAAGGGAATTTTGAAGCTAGAACTACGAAAAAAGATATTCGGTTTCACAGTCAGAAAATAAAAAATTCGTGTTTCAGCATTCTTAGAAATTCAACTACTAAGGGGATAAAATAGAGGGTGAAAGTTTTTTCGAACATACATAATTACTAAAGAACTACTAAAGGATTTTTAAGGCTAGATCTATCACAACTGGTATTTGACTTCTCAGTTAGAAATAAAAAAAATACGTGGTTTCAGTGTTTTTGAAAATTCAACCCCTAAGGGAGTGCAATAGGGAATGAAAATTTTTAAGAAAATATTTCGTTACATTAAAAAAAATTCAGAACCATATTTATGAAAATTGGTATTTCGCTTCTAGATTACACATAAAGAAATATTTGTTAGGGATAAAGTTGCTATGGGAACATGTTCACAAGAATGCCCAAAGGCATGATTAACAAAAACTTTGGACTCGAGCTACGAGAATCGCTATTTGGTCAGAAGCATATTCGGAAAAGACGATGCTCATATGGTCTTAATTAGCATGAAAAACTTGCAGTGGTACAAAAAGTTGTAGTTTGTGAACAACATAAAAATTCGATTAAATAATAACAGGTCATTCATTCTATGCGAGCGAAGCAGCAGACGCTAAGCGAGTTCTTTATATTATTCATTGATGTATAAGTAACAACGCAATTTAGCGACGCAGAAAGACTGAGCTGTGTTATCAACAAAACTGAAAAGCGACAAGTGCTTAGGACGGTTCGCTGGCTGACAAAGGAAACCACAAGCTAGGATTAGCATTAAGCGTGAGATTTCTCCTGGGCTTAAGAAATCTCTCAGCAAACATGCGGTGAATGTGAGGACCAATTACGGCAGTTCACAAGGGGTTTCTGGCAATTTTCAGGTCGAGCAACTTATGCCAGAGGGCTGTGGTACACAGATTTCTCATTAATCACATGTCAATCTCTATAAAAATCCCAACGCCCTGTTGAAGCGGATAGTGATCTGCGATATTTAAGTAAGCACCTGGTTAAGATCTCCATCTGTCTACACTTACATACTGTGATGAGCCAAAATAGTACCAGCGGAAAAATGCTCCCATTGGAAAATAAAATATTCTAATATGTTCCTATTTATTTAAAAGACTCTGACTGAAAAGTGGGATACCAGCTCGTTCTGTCTTCCTCAACACCTTTAAAAAAATTCCCAAAACTTTTGGCATCCGAACATATTCGAGCTTTTTTTAATGTGCATCTCATCTGAAACTCACATATTCAATAACACCCACTAGTTCATCGCCGTAAGTCGCTCATATCCATCCACTTCAGTTGCCCTTTCTCTCTCACTCATTCAGCTCAATTCAATGTCATTATCTGCTCTCAACTGCCATTATATCTCTCTCTTTCTCTGAAACTGCCACTGTATCCTTCGCTCTTACTTTACCACAACCACTGCCTACTATCTTCCAGTATTCATTACTTTTCCATCCCTTTTTCACTGCCACTGTCTCCTTCTCTCTCAGCATAAAAGAGTGCGAACATGTTCACACATTAAAATTTTTGGAAAAAAATTTATAGGTGCTGAGGAAGGTAAATGAGGCACATGGTACCCCATTTTTCAGTTTAAAACAGGGGCATATTAGCCGGTTTTGTGCTCCGATAGGAGCATTTTTCCGCTTGTTGCCTTCTTTTCCCTGCTGGAGCAGGACATGTAACTTAAATTAAAAGAAATGTATTTAGGTAGTTTACTTACGTCAAACTGAAATAACGCAAAATTAATTTTACACTTCGTGCATGTGTTTCAGTACTACAACTTGGGGTTCCCCAGATGGCAACGGCGACACTTTATAGAAAATTGCTCCTTGCTATGTCAGTTTCTAAACTACATTTTCGCCACACACCCGATTTTTCATTCGTACTTTACGTGTATAGGTAGGGTAACTTTGGACCTCGGTATCTCGGAAATGAAGAAAGATACGAAGAACATTTTCATCCACTGGTGACGGCAAAAATATAGTGAAAAACACTTTTTGTGGGGTTTTCGGAGGAACTGCCTATGAACTATTGGTGCCTTCATAAGTGCAATCAAGCCCACCGTAGACCACACCAAATGCAGAAAGAACCAACCGATTTGCTCCATTTGGCTAAGCAGGATAAAGTTTGACCCTGTAATGTAAGACATTGACACTAAGACCATCCTTCTATTGGGTATACAAATGGTCCCTAGCCCAAGCACTATCTCAAACATTGACCGTACCTTATTACCAACGACCCTAGGTATGAGCACCTGAAAACCGCTTTTGGACCTCACTAGGCCCGCATGCTGCCGCGTTTATACCGGTGACGTTCTGCTTTATAGCGTTTTGGTGCGCCGTTGAAAGAGTGTCAGGGAACACTTTCAATTATTTATTGCATTACAACCAAACATTGTACAGATATCATACATACGTCATCTTAAAGAGAAATCCTAAAATCTTTTTTATCGTGTATACCGCCACAGTGTAGTTCGGTAATTTGCCGATAGTCAGCGCTATAGTTCAATTCTTTTATCTTGGCGGCTCGCGCATGCCCGCCCAGACGCGGAAGATTGCTGCGTTGCCAGTTGTACGCGCCAAGAGAAGCAGCGCCATAGTATACACTCCTGGAAACTGAAATAAGAACACCGTGAATTCATTGTCCCAGGAAGGGGAAACTTTATTGACACATTCCTGGGGTCAGATACATCCCATGATCACACTGACAGAACCAAAGGCACATAGACACAGGCAACAGAGCATGCACAATGTCGGCACTAGTACAGTGTATATCCACCTTTCGCAGCAATGCAGGCTGCTATTCTCCCATGGAGACGATCGTAGAGATGCTGGATGTAGTCCTGTGGAACGGCTTGCCATGCCATTTCCACATGGCGCCTCAGTTGGACCAGCGTTCGTGCTGGACGTGCAGACCGCGTGAGACGACGCTTCATCCAGTCCCTAACATGCTCAATGGGGGACATATCCGGAGATCTCGCTGGCCAGGGTAGTTGACTTACACCTTCTAGAGCACGTTGGGTGGCACGGGATACATGCGGACGTGCATTGTCCTGTTGGAACAGCAAGTTCCCTTGCCAGTCTAGGAATGGTAACGATGGGTTCGATGACGGTTTGGATGTACCGCGCACTATTCAGTGTCCCCTCGACGATCACCAGAGGAGTACGGCCAGTGTAGGACATCGCTCCCCACACCATGATGCCGGGTGTTGGCCCTGTGTGCCTCGGTCGTATGCAGTCCTGATTGTGGCGCACACCTGCACGGCGCCAAACACGCATACGACCATCATTGGCACCAAGGCAGAAGCGACTCTCATCGCTGAAGACGACACGTCTCCATTCGTTCCTCCATTCACACCTGTTGCGACACCACTGGAGGCGGGCTGCACGATGTTGGGGCGTGAGCGGAAGACGGCCTAACGGTGTGCGAGACCGTAGCCCAGCTTCATGGAGACGGTTGCGAATGGTCCTCGCCGATACCATAGGAGCAACAGTGTCCCTAATTTGCTGGGAAGTGGCGGTGCGGTCCCCTACGGCACTGCGTAGGATCCTACGGTCTCTGCGTGCATCCGTGAGTCGCTGCGGTCCGGTCCCAGGTCGACGGGCACGTGCACCTTCCGCCGACCACTGGCGACAACATCGATGTACTGTGGAGACCTCACGCCCCTCGTGTTGAGCAATTCGGCGGTACGTCCACCCGGCCTCCCGCATTCCCCCTATACGCCCTCGCTCAAAGTCCGTCAACTGCACATACGGTTCACGTCCACGCTGTCGCGGCATGCTACCAGTGTTAAAGACTGCGATGGAGCTCCGTATGCCACGGCAAACTGGCTGACAAAGACGGCGGCGGTGCACAAATGCTGCGCAGCTAGCGCCATTCGACGGCCAACACCGCGGTTCCTGGAGTGTCCGCTGTGTCGTGCGTGTGATCATTGCTTGTACAGCCCTCTCGCAGTGTCCGGAGCAAGTATGGTGGGTCTGACACACCGGTGTCAATGTGTTCTTTTTTCCATTTCCAGGAGTGTAGTATAGTTCGCAAACTTACGTTCGGGGGGGGGGGGGGGGGGGGGGGGGGGGGAGCGCGCAGTTTATGAAGTAAAGCCACCACGGCCGCATTAACCCTTTCGCTGCTACAGAGACGTGCTCCCCACATTCCGCGCTATACGCGATTTTGTCAGCACTGCACTGCTCGCCTGTACAGACACATGGTGTTCCGACTGCTTTGACACACTTATCATTCGATTTCACATAAACTATTTGGCCCAAAAATTAGATTTTTACACGTCTTCTTACTGATACCTTCCTCCCATAAATAACAATTTTGTTTCGATGTTCAACGCAGTTATTGTGCAGCGTTAAATGTAGTAAACCATTGCACGAAATTTTGAGGAGTTTGCAGAGGTAAAAGTCCACAGCGTATACATTCTGTATGGTCGATTTTAGTTGCCACTAGAAATTTCAAAAAATTACATTCAAACGAATAAAAGACACATCGATATTGTTTTTAAATAAAGAAAATATTAAGCACCAAATAAGGTTAGAACTCAGAACCTTCTGCTTAGCAGTCAAACACCTACACCATTACACAAATGCAGGTCAACATTCTACATAGTTCCTGGAGGACTTTAAAGACTCATGCAAAATACCGACACACACTATTGGTATGACTATGAATTACTCACGCTTCGTTGAAGTACAATAGGAAAGAAACAATTACCGCTGTTCTTTATTGTGAAACAGCGGTTAGTGAGAATGAATTTCTTTGCTATCGCCTGAAGTGGGAGACTTATTGCTTGTTTGGTTTAATTAATTAATAGAATATGAAACAATTGGTATAAAGAATGCTTTTTCCAAACTTTCTTTTACAGAAAATCTGCTATCAAGACATTGCTTTTGTTCTATTACTTTATTTATGACTGAACGTTTCTAAAACTGAAGACACTCTTCCATGCTCTGCACTGCAGTCGAGCTCTGGCAACGTCATTCTCTGCTCATTGGCTGACTGTGTTTTGTGACGTCAGATGCGCAGAACGAACCTAAACTCGGCCGTCATCGTAAATGACGCGCACTTTAGTCGCAAACACGGCGAGTTCAGGTACGAGAGCACTGTCACTGGATATTCCTACTTGGATATGTTGCAACAGTGGCTGATGCCTCAAAAGCACTCGGAATCTCCGTTCATCCTTCAGCAGGATGGGACTCCAATCCATTTTCATCGTGAAGTTCGTTGGCACCTGAACACGGAGCTGCCGTATCGATAGGTCGGCCGTGCTTCAGAAGGGGCAGCTGTCTCATGAAGTGACCTCCCCGATCACCAGATCTCACTCCGTGTGACTTTCTGCTGTGGGGACACATTAAAGATCTGGTGTATGTACCGCCTCTACCACGTGATGCTCTGCTAAGAGCTGCGGAAGAGAATACGGAGAGCCACTGCCACAGTCGATGATGCCATGCTGGGACGAGCTTGGCAAGAATTCCATTAACGTATTGAAGTCTGACAGGTCACTCAAGTATCTGTTTTCCGATGCACCATTGCCTGATTACTGTATCCCTCACGCTCCTGCATTGACGAATTAACACAGAAATTGCGTCGATATTAAATACTATGCGATCCTTACTCATTTCTCCCCAAGTGAGTAACGGGTAAGTGTTCGCATATCGAATGTTTGGGAAAAAAAAACTTTCAGAGTTTCTCTTCGAAATGCGGTATGTATGACATCTGTACAATGTTTAGTTCTTGTGCAATAAATAATTAAAAGTGTTCTCGGACTTTATGGTTCAAATGGCTCTGAGCACTATGGGACTTAAAAGCTGAGGTCATCAGTCGCCTAAAACTACTTAAACCTAACTAACAGAAGGACATCACACACATCCATGCCCGAGAGAAGATTCGAAACTGCGACCGCACCAGCAGCGCGGTTCCGGACTGAAGCGCCTAGAAGCGCTCGGCCACAGCGGCCGGCAGCATATCGACATGGAGTAAATGAAGTAATGTCAATAGCAGGGTTATTGCATCGTAAAACAAAGAAAGTAATGTAGGTAGTTTTGGCTTTAACTGCCTGTGGTCGAGCTATCTTTGCCCGCATCTCGTGGTCGTGCGGTAGCGTTCTGGCTTCCCGCACCCGGGTTTCCGGGTTCGATTCCCGGCGGGGTCACGGATTTTCTCTGCCTCGTGACGGCTGGGTGTTGTGTGTTGTCCTTAGGTTAGTTAGGTTTAAGTAGTTCTAAGTTCTAGGGGACTGAAGACCATAGATGTTAAGTCCCATAGTGCTCAGAGCCATTTTTTTGAGCCATCTTTTGTGAAGCTCATATTAATATTTATTCCTCCCAAATATATTTGCAGCGTCTTCATCCGAATGCCAGGATGATACCTTGAAATGGATAAAACCGATTACCTGCTCCATCAGTTCAGTGGCAGCCATCCTTGTCTCTAATCATTGTCATCAACTGGACGTTAAACCACATTCTTCCTTCGAATTTAAATCAAAGAACATCGATGACTCAACCCAAAATAATTTATTAGAGGGATAGCCAACTATGACCGGTTGTAGTTCGTTACGGATACTGCGAGAGAAGAACAGAAAGAAAAGTAAGAGAATTTAATTTAACTTTGTATTTTCGTGTATACACAACACTACTGCCACCCTTAACAAGTCAAGGAGTCGTGTGTCGAGAATGCATTGGCTATGGTTAAAAACAGGCATCACGGCCTAGATTTCTTTTATCACTGGAGAAAAGCCAGCCAATCAGTCAAGTTAGGTTTATTTTTTTAAATTCAGGACGCGTTTCGAGGCTGTATTGTGGTGTTACACGCTGCTGTTATTCAGATCGCCGGTACACGTGTTTTCTTGGCACTAGAGTTTCTTTGTCTTGTCACTGAGCTGCTGACGTACGCAGCGCGTCGCTGTCAGTCTCCAGCAAGTGAACAAGAAATCTGAACTGTACGGATACCGCAAAAACGACTCACAGTGGCACAAGTGCGCTGCTAGCGGCGATCTGTAACGGTTGAAAACGCTGATCTGCGCTACACCGCATACAAAACTACCGCGAGTGAGTGGCGTGTTATTTACAGTCCGTTCCCCTTGCAAGGACGCACAAATTTTCCAGCTACGACATAACTTAGTACGTTTAGTTCCATAATTTTAAAAATACCGTAGTATGTTTATTAATTTCTAGTTCATATATTTTGCAGATGCGCTCCCCCGAGTAAAATATACCTCGACATGAGGATATCGAAAAGAAGAAGCAGACATCTTTCTATGTTCACAGAAAACCTACTACTGCAGATACCACTACACCGCATTTTTCCACGCATCCCATCACCAAATGGTTCAAATGGCTCTGAGCACTACGATTCAAATAACTCTGAGCACTATGGGACTTAACTACGCTGGTCATCAGTCCCCTAGAACTTAGAACTACTCAAACCTAAATAACCTAAGGACATCACACACATCCATGCCCGAGGCAGGATTCGAACCTGCGACCGTAGCAGTCGCGCGGTTCCGGACTGCGCGCCTAGAACCGCTAGACCACCGCGGCCGGCTGAGCACTACGAGACTTAACCTCTATGGTCATCAGTCCCCTAGAGCTTAGAACTACTTAAACCTAACTAACCTAAGGACAGCACACAACACCCAGCCATCACGAGGCAGAGAAAATCCCTGACCCCGCCGGGAATCGAACCCGGGAACCCGGGCATGGGAAGCGAGAACGCTACCGCACGACCACGAGATGCGGGCATCATCCCACCACCCGCAAGAAAACTGCTTACATAACGATGTCATACAGAATGCACAAATTTCCTCGCACACAGTAAACACACAGAAATACAAATCATTATTTCAGTAAACAACTTATATGACCTTTCACTCATTAATACAATGTCAAAACAGATAAGAAATAAACTGAATAAAAAATGGTTCAAGTGGCTCAAAGCACTATGGGACTTAACGTCTGAAGTCATCAGTCCTCTAGACTTAGAACTAATTAAACCTAACTAACCTAAGGACATCACACACATTCATGCCCGAGGCAGGATTCGAACCTGCGACCGTAGCAGAAGCGCGGTTCCCGACTGAAGCGCCTAGAACCGCTCGGCTAAAACGGCCCGCAAAACTGAAGAACAAAAGCAAACTCCACCCATATACGACGATACCCGAGAAATTAAATAAGTAAAAATGTCATGTCTTGGTGTAATGTCAGGAACTGACGTAAAAATCAGTTTCGGACCACCACCAGGAGATTATTTAGAATATAAACCCGACGGATCAGGACACATCTGATATTTACAGAATTACTGAAGCCAATGCAACAAATATTATATGGGCCAGATTGACAGAAATTTCTGGACGAGATTTAAAGAACATATGGACTGCTATGGACTAAGGAATTGCAAAAATAAGCAGTAGCAACACATATTAAAGACACAGGCCACTCTTGAAAATCGAAGACACCCTAGAAATATTACATGAAATCGGAAAAACTAAAGAAATGGATATCATGAAAGAAATCCAGATATTCTTAATTAGGAAACCTAATTTAAAAACTCAGAATAGTTTAATCGACCTAAGCGAATTGTAATGCGACAGATTTAAAACGCGCCACTACGAAACAAACGCCATCAGAAATATCGTTAAGAAAGAAGCGACAGTCGATATCCACACATTGAAAGACTGCCATATTGTTCTAAGAGCGTATTGTTTACTTCCACCAACAAATATATTGTGTAGTGAAAAACACCCAAGCCACTGACAGTGGCATAGTGTTACGTACCTTAATAGTACCGCTTGAGCAACAGATGGAAATACACTGCTATGCAACGCCGAAATCCTCAGTGAATGAATGACATTTCAAAATTATTGTATCACAGAAAATACACGGGTAACTGATGCAAAACTACCTGCACGTCTCCCACATAGTCTGTGTTTTCCACCTCAGCAGGCGAGAGACATTTGCTGAGCTCCACACCAGATATTAATGAACGTCGACTTCTGCCTCCTCCTGCCGCCCCCCCCCCCCCCCCCCCCCCCCGTATCAAAGAGCCACTCCCTCGAGTGCATACTGCGCAACGTTGTAGCTATAATGTTCTACGTCTACATCTAAATCCATACTCCGCAAGCCACCTCACATTGTGTGGCGGAGGTACCCTGAGTACCTCTATCGGTTCTCCCTTCTATTCCAGTCTCCTATTGTTCGTGGAAAGAAGAATTTTCGGTATGCTTCTGTGTGGGCTCTAATCTCTCTGATTTTATCCTCAAGGTCTCTTCGCGAGATATACGTAGGAGGGAACAATATACTGCTTGACTCTTCGGTGAAGGTATATTCTACAAAACTTTAACAAAAGCCCGTACCGAGCTACTGAGAGTCTCTCCTGCAGAGTCTTCCACTGGAGTTTATCTATCATCTCCGTAACGCTTTCGCGACTACTAATTCATCATTTAACGAAGCGCACTGATGTCCGTTGGATCTTCTCTATCTCTTCTATCAACCCTACCTGGTACGGATCACACACTGCTGAGCAGTATTCAAGCAGTGGGCGAACAAGCGTACTGTAACCTACTTCCTTTGTTTTCGGACTGCATTTCCTTAGGATTCTTCCAATGAATCTCAGTCTGGCATCTGCTTTACCGACGATCAACTTTATATGATCATTCCATTTTAAATCACTCCTAATGCGTACTCCCAGATAATTTATGGAATTAACTGCTTCCAGTTGCTGACCTGATATTTTGTAGCTAATTGATAAGGGATCTATATTTCTATGTATTCGCAGCACATTACAATTGTCTACATTGAGATTCAATTGCCATTCCCTGCACCATGCGTCAATTCGTTGCAGATCCTCCTGCATTTCAGTACAATTTTTCATTGTTGCAACCTCTCGATACACCACAGCATCATCTGCAAAAAGCCTCAGTGAACTTCCGATGTCATCCACAAGGTCATTTATGTATATTGTGAATAGCAACGGTCCTATGACACTCCCCTGCGGCAAACCTGAAATCACTCTTACTTCGGAAGATTTCTCTCCATTGAGTATGACATGCTGCATTCTGATATCTAGGAACTCCTCAATCCAATCACACGATTGGTCTGATAGCCCGTATGCTCTTTGTTCATTAAACGACTGTGGGGAACTGTGTCAAACGCCTTGCGGAAGTCAAGAAACACGGCATCTACCTGTGAATCCGTGTCTATGGCCCTCTGAGTCTCGTGGACGAATAGCGCGAGCTCGGTTTCACACGATCGTCTTTTTCGAAACCCATGCTGATTCCTACAGAGTAGATTTCTAGTCTCCAGAAAAGTCATTATACTCGAACATAATACGTGTTCCAAAATTCTACAACTGATCGACGTTACAGATATGGGTCTATAGTTCTGCACGTCTGTTTGACGTCCCTTCTTGAAAACGGGGATGACCTGCGTCCTTTTCCAATCCTTTGGAATGCTACGCTCTTCTAGAGACCTACGGTACACCGCTGCAAGAAGGGGGGCAAGTTCCTTCGCGTACTCTGTGTAAAATCGAACTGGTATCCCATCAGGTCCAGCTGCCTTTCCTCTTTTGAGCGATTTTAAATGTTTCTCTATCCCTCTGTCGTCTATTTCGATATCTACCATTTTGTCATCTGTGCGACAATCTAGAGAAGGAACTATAGTGCAGTCTTCCTCTGTGAAACAGCTTTGGAAGAAGACATTTAGTATTTTGGTCTTTAGTCTGTCATCCTCTGTTTCAGTACCATTTTGGTCACAGAGAGTCTGGACATTTTGTTTTGATCCACCTACCACTTTGACATAGGACCAAAATTTCTTAGGATTTTCTGCCAAGTCAGTACATAGAACTTCACTTTCGAATTCATTGAACGCCTCTCGCATAGCCCTCCTCACACTACATTTCGCTTCGCGTAATTTTTGTTTGTCTGCAAGGCTTTGGCTATGTTTATGTTTGCTGTGAAGTTCTCTTTGCTTCCGCAGCAGTTTTCTAACTCGGTTGTTGTACCACGGTGGCTCTTTTTTTATCTCTTACGATCTTGCTTGGCACATACTCATCTAACGCATATTGTACGATGGTTTTGAACTTTGTCCACTGATCCTCAACACTACCTGTACTTGAGACAAAACTTTTGTGTTGAGCCATCAAGTACTCTGAAATCTGCTTTTTGTCACTTTTGCTAAACAGAAAAATCTTCCTACCAGTTTTAATATTTCTATTTACGGCTGAAATCATCGATGCAGTAACCGCTTTATGATCGCTGATTCCCTGTTCTGTATTAACTGATTCAAATAGTTCGGGTCTGTTTGTCACCAGAAGGTCTAATATGTTATCGCCACGAGTCGGTTCTCTGTTTAACTGCTCAAGGTAGTTTTCAGATAAAGCACTTAAAAAAATTTCACTGAATTCTTTTTCCCTACCGCCCGTTATGAACGTTTGAGTCTCTCAGTCTATATTCGGCGAATTAAAATCGCCACTCAGAACTATAACATGGTGGGGAAATCTACTCGAAATATTTTCCAAATTATTCTTCAGGTGCTCAGCCACAACAGTTGCTGAGCCCGGGAGCCTATAGAGACATCCAATTACCATGTCTGAGCCTGCTTTAATCGTGACCTTCACCCAAATCATTTCACAATTCGGATCTCCGTCAGTTTCCTTCGATACTATTGCACTTCTTATCGCTATAAACACGCCTCCCCCTTCACTGTCCAGCCTGTCTCTGCGGTATACATTCCAATTTGAGTTTAGGATTTCATTACTGTTTACGTCTGGTTTCAGCCAACTTTCTGTCCCTAGTACTATATGGGCGTTGTGACCGTTTATTAATGAGAGCAGTTCTGGGACCTTTCTATAGACGCTCCTGCAGTTTACTATTGTTGTTGTTGTTGTTGTTGTTGTTGTTGTGGTCTTCAGTCCTGAGACTGGTTTGATGCAGCTCTCCATGCTACTCTATCCTGTGCAAGCTTCTTCATCTCCCTGTACTTACTACAACCTACATCCTTCTGAATCTGCTCAGTGTATTCATCTCTTGGTCTCCCTCTACGATTTTTACCCTCCACGCTGCCCTCCAATACTAAACTGGCGATCCCTTGATGCCTCAGAACATGTTCTACCAACGTATCCCTTCTTCTGGTCAAGTTGTGCCACAAACTTCTCTTCTCCCCAATCCTATTCAATATTTCCTCATTAGTTATGTGATCTACCCATTTAATCTTCAGCATTCTTCTGTAGCACCACATTTCGAAAGCTTCTATTCTCTTCTTGTCTAAACTATTTATCGTCCACGTTTCACTTCCATACATGGCTACATTCCATACAAATACTTTCAGAAATGACTTCCTGACACTTAAATCTATACTCGATGTTAACAAATTTCTCTTCTTCAGAAACGCTTTCCTTGCCATTGCCAGTCTACATTTTATATCCTCTCTACTTCGACCATCATTAGTTATTTTGTTCCCCAAATAGCAAAACCCCTTTACTACTTTAAGTGTCTCTTTTCCTGATCTAATTCCTTCAGCATCACCCGGCTTAATTCGACTACATTCCATTATTCTCGTTTTGCTTTTGTTGATGTTCATTTTATATCCTCCTTTCAAGACACTGTCCATTCCGTTCAACTGCTCTTCCAACTCCTTTGCTGTCTCTGACAGAATTACGATGTCATCGGCGAACCTCAAAGTTTTTATTTCTTCTCCATGGATTTTAATACCTACTCCGAATTTTTCTTTTGTTTCCTTTACTCAATATACAGATTGAATAACATGGAGGAGAGCCTACAACCCTGTCTCACTTCCTTCCCAACCACTGCTTCCCTTTCATGTCCCTCGACTCTTATAACTGCCATCTGGTTTATGTACAAATCGTAAATAGCCTTTCTCTCCCTGTATTTTACCCCTGCCACCTTCAGAATTTGAAAGAGAGTATTCCAGTCAACATTGTCAAAAGCTTTCTCTAAGTCTACAAATGCTAGAAACGTAGGTTTGCCCTTCCCTAATCTAGCTTCTAATATAAGTCGTAGGGTCAGTATTGCCTCACGTGTTCCAACATTTCTACGGAATCCAAACTGATTTCCCCGAGGTCGGCTTCTACCAGTTTTTCCATTCGCCTAGCACATTAATATTGTTATTTCCTGTTGCATTTTGCCTACTCCTACCCTGCCGCGTCTCAGGAGGCGTCTTGTCGGGCCTAGGGAGGGAATTCTCTAACCTAAAAAACCCCCATGTGCACTCCACACGTACTCCGCTATCCTTGTAGCCGCTTCCGGCGTGTAGTGCACGCCTGACCTATTCAGGGGGACCCTACATTTCTCCACCCGATAACGGAGGTCGAGAAATTTGCACCCCAGCTCTCCGCAGAATCGTCTGAGCCTCTGGTTTAAGCCTTCCACTCGGCTCCAAACCAGAGGACCTCGATCGGTTCTGGTTAAGGTGTTAATTTACATTAAGTAAGACACTTTATCATTAAATAATATCTACGTCTTTATGTATATACGTCTGAAATAGGCATAACATTTTCGAAGCGCGTAACGCTACACAAAGTTAAACAGAAAATTGCCGTGCAACACAAAAAAATTAAAGCCCACTGCCGAGTCATTCTCATACGTCATCGACGAAAGATTAAAAATGTTGCTCTCTCTTTTCTCTGGTAGCAGTTTATCGAGTAATGTGCGCTTGTGATTGTGAAAACTTCTCATTCATAAATGTAAGTCCAACAGCCAAAAATCACAAAATAATAGAAAAATTAAGAAAGTGAAGATAAGAATCAAAGATACGGGAAGAGGACCCACATTAGCTTCATGGATGGGGAAGGTTTGAAGAAGGGAACTACAGTTTTTTTTTTAAATAAAAACTTGCGACTATCAAAAAATTGCGTTTATTAATTAGCAAACATACAAACGCAACAACATACAAAAGGCACCTTTCATCTACACTACTGGCCATTAAAATTGCTACACCGCGAAAATGACGTGCTACAGACGCGAAATTTAACCAACAAGAAGAAGATGCTGTGATATGCAAATGATTAGCTTTTCAGAGCATTCGCACAAGCTTGGCGCCGGTGGCGACACCTACAACGTGCTGACATGAGGAAAGTGTCCAACCGATTTCTCATACACAAACAGCAGTTGACCGGCGTTGCCTGGTGAAACGTTGATGTGATGCCACGTGTAAGGAGGAGAAATGCGTACCATCACATTTCCGACTTTGATAAAGATAGGATTGTAGCCTGTCGCGATTGCGGTTTATCATATCGCGACATTGCTGCTCGCGTTGGTCGAGATCCAATGACTGTTAGCAGAATACGGAATCGGTGGGTTCAGGAGGGTAATACGGAACGCCGTGATGGATCCCAACGACCTCGTATCAAAAGCAATCGAGATGACAGGCATCTTATCATCATGGCTGTAGCGGATCGTGCAGCCACGTCTCGTTCCCTGAGTCAACAGATGGGGACGTTTGCAGGGCAATAACCAACTGCACGAACAGTTCGACGACGTTTGCAGCAGCATGGACTATCAGCTCGGAGACGATGGCTGCTGTTATCCTTGACGCTGCATCACAGACAGGAGCGCCTGCGATGGTCTACTCAACGACGAATCTGGGTGCACGAATTGCGAAACGTCATTTTTTCGGATGAATCCAGGTTCTGTTTACAGCATCATGATGGTCGCATCCGTGTTTGGCTACATCGCGGTGAACGCACATTGGAAGCGTGTATTCGTCATCGCCATACTGGCGTATCACCCGGTGTGATGGTATGGGATGCCATTGATTACACGTCTCGGTCACCTCTTGTTCGCAATGACGGCACTTTGAACAGTAGACGTTACATTTCAGATGTGTTACGACCCGTGGCTCTACCCTTCATTCTATCTCTGCGAAACTCTACATTTCAGCAGATAATGCATGACCGAATGTTGCAGGTCCTGTACGGACCTTTCTAGATACAGAAAATGTTCGTCTGCTGCCCTGGCCAGCACATTCTCCAGATCTCTCACCAATTGAAAACGTCTGGTCAATGGTGGCCGAGCAACTGGCTCTTCACAATACGCCAGTCACTATTCTTGACGAACTGTAGTATCGCGTTGAAGCTGCATGGGCAGCTGTACCTGTACACGCCATCCGAGCTCTGTTTGACTCTATGCCCAAGCGTATCAAGGCCGTTATTACGGCCAGCGGTGATTGTTCTGCGTACTGATTTCTCAGGATCTATGCACCCAAATTGCAAAATATTATCACATATCAGTTCTAGTATAATATATTTGTCAAATGAATACCCGTTTATCATCTGCATTTCTTCTTGGTGTAGCAGTTTTAATGGCTAGTAGTGTATTATCATTCCACCTTCGTGGGACATTGCCATGCAATGGGGAAGGTTCAAATACCGCATGTTCTAAGCCAAAATCACAAAAATCTGTGGGTGACCATATGTACATCTCTTCTTGTTCGTCATCAATTGGCTCTTGCACAACATCGACCTTCCCTGTCTTGTATCGTCACTGTGACGAGAAATGAGTCTTTGATACTAACATAAGGAAAAGACAGGAATAGCTGCGCCCAAACAAAGCAGCAACTTTCCGTACAAAGATCTGCGTGCATCCACAGAAGATAATG
Organism: Schistocerca gregaria; assembly: GCF_023897955.1. Classification (NCBI taxonomy): domain Eukaryota; kingdom Metazoa; phylum Arthropoda; class Insecta; order Orthoptera; family Acrididae; genus Schistocerca; species Schistocerca gregaria. Next base: position 196,961,506 of record NC_064926.1, read on the forward strand.
TTATGCATCTGGTGAAATAGCGACAGTGTGGTCTACTAAGAATTGCTTCCCCGAGGTGTAACCATCATTGCTGACATTATTGTCAACAACTGAGACGTCTTCCAGACGCAGTCCAAGAACAACCACCAGATAGACTGCGTGAAGTGGTGCTACTCCACAATTACGGCCGTTCGCATTCTGATAGTCTGACAAAAAACACTATACAGGAGTTGGGTTGGCAAGTCATTCCGCACGCACCTTATTCGCCCGATCTTGCACCCTCAGATTTTCACCTATCTGCCCAACAATCTGCAAGGAGCTCGTTTTTCAAATGAAAATGCGCTCCGAACGTGGCTTGACGAGTTCTTCGCTTCAAAAACACGTGATTTCTACAGTTACTGAATCTAAAAATTGCGCAAGCGCTGGGAGGCTGATGTAAATAGTGAACGACAATATACACTACTGGCCATTAAAATTGCTACACCAAGAAGAAATGCAGATAATAAACGGGTATTCATTGGACTAATATATTATACTAGAACTAATATGAGATTACATTTTCACGCAATTTGGGTGCACAGACCCTGAGAAATCAGTGCCCAGAATAACCACCTCTGACCGTAATAACGGCCCTGATACAACTGGGCATTGAGTCAAACACAGCTTGGATGGCGTGTACAGGTACAGCTGTCCATGCAACTTCAACACGATACCACAGTTCATCGAGAGTAGTGACTGGCGTATTGTGACGAGCCAGTTGCTCGACCACCATTGACCAGACGTTTTCAATTGATGAGAGATCTGGAGAATGTGCTGGCCAGGGCAGCAGTCGAACATTTTCTGTATCCAGAAAGGCTCGTACAGGACCTGCAACACGCGATCGTGAATTATCCTGCTGAAATGTAGGGTTTCGCAGGGATCGAATGAAGGGTAGAGCCACGACTCGTAACACATCTGTCCACTATTCAAAGTGCCGTCAATGCGAACAAGAGGTGACCGAGACGTGTAACCAACGGCACCCCGTACCATTACGCCGGGTGATACGGCAGTATGGCGATGACGAATACACGCTTCCAATGTGCGTTCACTGCGATATCGCCAAACACGGATGCAACCATCGTGATGCTGTAAACAAAAGCTGGGTTCATCTGAAAAAATGATGTTTTGCCATTCGTGCTGCCAGGTTTGTCGTTGAGTACACTATCACAGGCGCTCATGTCTGTGATGCAGCGTCAAGGGTAACCGTAGCCATGGTCTCCGAGCTGATAGTCCATGCTGCTGCAAACGTCGTCGAACTGTTCGTTCAGATGGTTGTTGTCTTGCAAACGCCCCCATCTGTTGACTCAGGGATCGAGACGTGGCTGCACGATCCGTTACAGCCATGAGGATAAGATGCCTGTAATTTCGACTGCTAGTGATACGAGGCCGTCGGGATCCAGCACGGCGTTCAGTATTACCCTCCTGAACCCACCAATTCCATATCCTGCTAACAGTCATTGGATCTCGACCACCGCGAGCAGCAATGTCGCGATACGAGAAACCGCAATCGCGATAGGCAACAATCCGACCTTTATCAAAGTCGGAAACGTGATGGTACGCATTTCTCCTCCTTACACGAGGCATCACGACAACGTTTCACCAGGCAACGCCGGTGAACTGCTCCTTGTGATGAGAAATCGGTTGGAAACTTTCCTCACGTCAGCACGTTGTAGGTGTCGCCACCGGCGCCAACCTTGTGTGAATGCTCTGAAAAGCTAATCATTTGCATATCACAGCATCTTCTTCCTGTCGGTTAACTTTCGCGTCCGTAGCACGTCATCTTCGTTGTGTAGCAATTTTAACGGCCAGTAGTATAATAGCCGTGACTGTAGTCTTTATCATGTATGACTCGCGCAAAGTTGACACTCGACGCGCTGGCTGATGGGAGCGACTGTAAATGGGAAATGCTTTTAGAGTCGCTCCCATCAGCCACCGCGCGGAGTGTCAACTTTATTTGTGCGTAGAATACATCTGTTGCGTTTACTAAAATTATGGAGAAACGCTACGGATTTATGCACCAACCCAATACTTTTGATACACCTTGGTTCCGCGCCTCGATACCAGGTTAGCTGTGTCATACAGAATCCGGTGATTCCTTTATTGCTTCTTGTGATATAGATTAGTGTGCTATCTTGTTGTGGACCACACACACTTGACAAATAAATCGGAGTTGTCGTACTAGAATAGACAAGAACTCGTGCAACAGCATCATCTCGCCTGTCTTGCTAGCACGTCGATCTCATTGTCATAGCCAGGATTCATTACATGGGCGTGAAAATTGCTCGTACGTAGTCCAGAGTTTTCTTTGCTTTCATCGCTCTCTCTTCACTGATGCTCTGTTCCACGTTACTTCTTTCATACACACCCCCTTCCAGGTTTTCACTTACGTAATGCGTAATAGTTTCTAAATAGTTCCATGGCTTCCTGTTATCTACTTAACAAAGCGACTCACGCAGCTGGTATAGGCCGGTTTCCTTTGTCGGTGCAAGTACGCGGAATCACGTGTTCGGCAGAAACTTGACGGAAAGGGGAAGAAGATCCATTTGGAAGTATACTGATGACCTTCGCGAACTACAACTGTGACTGTCTCTCTACTCGCTAAAATTATGAAAGCTACGTGGTGTACTAGAACCATGACGTTTGACATCGATTTACATTTCGTTAATGTCCAAAAGTATACACCAACAATCCAAAACATAAAGACCACTGACCACCTAGACTGAATGCCGGCTTCCTAGCGCTGTGGACATGTGACGCGGCGATAGCACAGTACCCCGTATACATTACACAGAGTTTAATGAATCGTTGTTTCTTATTGTCACTGTCAATCATCTACAGGAGTGAAACTTCCTGGCAGATGAAAACTGTGTTCTCGACCGAGACTCGAACTCGGGACCTTTGCCTTTTGCGGGCAAGTGCTCCACCATCAGCCGTGCTCCACCATTTGCGAACCTTGCAGTACTGAGGTACTGGCAGAATTGAAGTTGTGTAGTTCTGGAAGGTTCGCAGGAAAGCTTCTGTGAAGTTTGGAAGGTAGGAGACGAGGTACTGGAAGAATTGAAGCTGTGGGGACGCGTCGTAAGTCGTGCTTGGGTAGCTCAGATGGTAGAGCACTTTCCCGCGAAAGGCAAAGGTCCCGAGTTCGAGTCTCGGTCCGGCACACAGTTTTAATCTGCCAGAAAGTTTCGTATCAGCGCGCACTCCACTGCAGAGTGAAACTTTAATTCTATAAACAGGAGTTCTTGTATCCTTAGCACGAAATTCTTTCCATCAATGAGACTCGCTATGCTCTACTCCAATGAATGGCTTCATAGTTAAAGAGCTTATGTAGCAGAAGAAGCTAGCGCCACGCTCGACTTAGTTGAGAAAGTGATGTCAAAATGACGTGTCGTGCGATGCGTCCATGCTTTAGACGACGTATTTTATCGTATTTCACAATTTTGGTTTTATAACCTGCAGTATGCCATTTCAAGGCAACGGCACATTCAAGATTCATCACAATATGGGCTCGATTTCTTATAATGAAATGTCAATAATGACGCATCAGCGGTAATAGCCTCAACATACAAACATGAACGATAGTCTACTGAAGCTCCAGACGTAGTTCTCGGAGATGTGGCTGGAGATGGTGACTTATGGAGTATGCCAATACTTTTTTTCCTCTTAGCATTTGTAAGATGTTAGCGAATTTCTTTTTCATGATTTTGTGACTTCTGTCTGATAGAAATCACGGATTAAATTGCTGCAGATGACATGACCAGCAATGGCATTCCTATTCTTGCTTGTCACCAATATTTGGCCGTTTTTTTCCCTAAAATGTCACACCAGAGGTGTACGGCCAGTGTAGGAGATCGCTCCCCACACCATGATGCCGGGTGTTGGCCCTGTGTGGCTCGGTCGTATGCAGTCCTGATTGTGGCACTCACCTGCACGGCGCCAAACACGCATACGACCATCATTGGCACCAAGGCAGAAGCGACTCTCATCGCTGAAGACGACACGTCTCCATTCGTCCCTCCATTCACGCCTGTCGCGACACCACTGGAGGCGGGCTGCACGATGTTGGGGCGTGAGCGGAAGACGGCCTAACGGTGTGCGGGACCGTAGCCCAGCTTCATGGAGATGGTTGCGAATGGTCCTCGCCGATACCCCAGGAGCAACAGTGTCCCTAATTTGCTGGGAAGTGGCGGTGCGGTCCCCTACGGCACTGCGTAGGATCCTACGTTCTTGGCGTGCATCCGTGCATCGCTGCGGTCCGGTCCCAGGTCGACGGGCACGTGCACCTTCCGCCGACCACTGGCGACAACATCGATGTACTGTGGAGACCTCACGCCCCACGTGTTGAGCAATTCGGCGGTACGTCCACCCAGCCTCCCGCATGCCCACTATACGCCCTCGCTCAAAGTCCGTCAACTGCACATACGGTTCACGTCCACGCTGTCGCGTCATGCTACCAGTGTTAAAGACTGCGATGGAGCTCCGTATGCCACGGCAAACTGGCTGACACTGACAGCGGCGGTGCACAAATGCTGCGCAGCTAGCGCCATTCGACGGCCAACACCGCGGTTCCTGGTGTGTCCGCTGTGCCGTGCGTGTGATCATTGCTTGTACAGCCCTCTCGCAGTGTCCGGAGCAAGTATGGTGGGTCTGACACACCGGTGTCAATGTGTTCTTTTTTCCATTTCCAGGAGTGTACATCTGTGGGGATACCAGCATCGATAGCGCTCCTTGCACGGAAAGAATTGCTGGCAGACTGCAATATCTGTGCAGTTAACAAAGAATTACGTGTGCTATGACACATGCAGTCTCGCTGTTATATGGTTAGATCGCAATAAGGCAGTCTGTTCACAACCACCTCATCTCTGTTATTACACCCAGAAGTGAAATCTTCCATACGTCAAAATCATGGCTGATGAGTCATCTTACACGGTGGAGGAACAGATCGTAATGACTTCGTATGTTCATGAGCGATCCCTTATGGGAAAATCAATGAGAGATATTCAGCATGATTTCACTATAGCGTTTCACAAACCTTTCCCATCAAAACCAACAACGTGGGAGACAAAGTTTTACTTAAAAGATAAGCTCCGCTCGCGACGACCACCAAGAATACTAGAAACCTGTCTGGGAGTTGCAGTGTCTGTCGAACGTTCGCCAAAAAGTCAACTCGTAAGCGGTCACAGGAATTGGGGACTCCATGCTCGACATTACAAAAACATATGAAGAATGATTTGAAGTTAAATACCTTTAAACCTTCCTTTGTAAAAGAAATGAGTGACAATGACATAAGAAAACTCCATCAGACCTGTGGGAGAATACCCAATGTCTTCACAAATCTTCTTCCGAGGGGGAAGTGTTTTCTCGAACAAGTCTGTGATATATCGTTGTGCAAAAGCAAGAAACGTTTATTTCTGGAGTACGGAAAACCCAAATTTTTATGAAAAACTTGAACACATCCCACCCCATGTCGTGACCTGGGCTACAGTGTCTGAAACCCACTTGGGAGGTCCATATTTCCTTGATGCGTATCTCACGATGTTAATCTCAATCGGATATTTCCTGGTAAATGAATTTTAGGTTGTTGAGTCCATTTGCCTAAACTTTTAGTGCCCCCCCCCCCCCCCCCCCCCGAAGTCCTAATCGGTAATCTTGTGACAAAGCATTATGGGGTTCATTAAACAAAAGGTTGCTGCCACACATCAAGAGAGTGTTGACAAACTAAAGGTAAAGTATGCTGCTCGAGGTGCATCTACTGATCACAAGCACTATTTTGAGGAAAATTTCACATTGTACATGGAGGAGAATCATACGGTGCTGTACACACAAATTGGAATAAATAATAAAGAGTCGACAAACGACTGTCATTTCTCACATTAATACAATGCAGCCATGTATGAATATGTGATCATCCGGTATATATCCGGAGCAGAGGCCATTGGTAAATTATTCTAGTGATAACGTGGGACTCAAAGGGGAAATCTGCAGATATAAGTGACTTTGACTTAGTGCAAAATGTTAAGGCTTGGCTCCTGGGAATGCCAAAACTGGTTGGCTATTCACGTGCTACTGTCGTGAGCATCTCTGAAAATGACTGAAGCACAATGAAACCACGAGTAGGAGACCAGGTTTTGTTTGTCCACATGCCTCGTCATAGACAGTGGAGGATGAAGGCTTGCCCACTCCATATATCAGGATAAGGGTACGACCTGTGGTGCTGACGTCGTACTACAGCGCTGCAGACACGTGTTTTGGACCAAACCGTTCTGTGCTCGATGTTGAACATTCAGCCTGCAGCAGACAATCCTTATGTATTCCCATGATGATACAAAGACATAGTCAATAACTACTGCAGTGGGCACAATATCATGGAGACTGGACTGTGGATCAATGAAGTCATGTCCCCTGGTTGGATGAATCACGTATCTTGTTACGTCAGGTCGGCAGTTGTGTTAAGATATGTCATGACCTAGGCACACAGCTGCTCGAAGCATGGACCATTCCACAGACGCAGGTTGGTGGGGGGGGGGGGGCATTCACCTGGGCTTCATGAGATCTGTGGTAGTAATTGCAGGCACCAGGACAACTACGGGCTACGTGAACATTACTGTGGACACCTGCAACCCTTGATGCTTGAGGTCTCCCCCAACAGCGATGGTATATTCCAACAGGATAACTGCTCATGTCCTCACCACACCAAATTCGCTTAATCTGAAGTGGGACGCCAATGGGCGCCACCTCTGTACCCACGAACTACACGTCTATAATTGTGGAAACTGTGTAGCTTGTGCATAGACATCTGTTGCCACACACTTCCGGAAAAGCTGCCAAGAACTTGTCGAACCATGCCACAGAGAATCGCTGCTGCGTTTGGTTTCAAATGTGGACGAATATGCTGGTAAGCAGGTGGTCATAATATTTTAGCTCGTCAGTGTTAATTTGAATTATAACAGGATGATAAAAAACTTTCCATTTGAAGGCCATATAGACCAGAATTGGTATGTCAATCGAAGAAAATCGCCATGGTCACTGAAGCAATAATCTCAGCAATGCATCCGGTTGATAACTAGAAGTCAGTAACTGCTGTTGCTCATACTTGTCAGACAGGAATAATCGACCCTTCATGGCCTTTTTTAAGGGACCCAGGCATGATAATCCAATGAGGAGAGATCAGGACTATAGGGCAGGCACTCGAGTTCCTCCCACTCAAGTTGGTATAGCTTCTGCATTACGACATTTGCGATATGGGGACGTGGGTTATCATGAAGCTACAGCACACAATGTCACAGTTTTTCCTTAACGGCATGCCATACTTTCTCCAGTGTTGCGCTGTTGCGCAGTACCGTTCCCAGTAATGGAGAACGAGAAGGCTGATTCTCAGAATGACTGCCGTTTTGTGTCGAATCGCGACCAGCATGAAACTTGGTGTACCATTCCACAACAGTAGATTTTAACAGACATGTTGCCCCATATGCATTCTTCATTCTCTGATGTATGTCTACGGTGTTTGTCCTTCGGTAGCCAAGAAAAGAATAACAGCACGTTGGTCCTGTTTCGACGCATTTGGTAATAACATTGCCACAGTTCACATTTCCGCATTTACCACACGCACGTCGGAAATACATGAGTGCCACAATAATCGTACATGTTGGTGCTTATACAGTTGCATCGGATTCGTGCTACATTGCATTGCTGCAGCAACACTCTCAAACAGGAACTTTCTGATCACACCTTATATAAATGAAATACTGACCTGTTAATAAACAGTGCCTAGTTGTAACACAGTTTAATCAGAACCTTGGTCATCAACTAACTAAATATTTATTGCAAATTTTGTTTCAGTTGCTCAACTAGTGACATTGTGGTAGGATGCTGCATGGGCGAGCGAACAATGTCTGTCCTCTCGCGCGCTAGTCATATGGGCTGCTGCGTTCCTACATGACACTGAGTATGGTCCCCTAGATCTATTCAATATTCGCATTGCAGTTGCGGGATCCAGACCAGAGCAGTCTAATTAGCAGAATACTAAGATTCTGCCGCTGTCGAATTCTGACAAGTTTTTCCTCTACATATCGGGCATAACACAATCTCCTCACAACTAACCAACATTCGAATGTAATTCCTGAATGAGAAACACTTTGCTTACGGTAATCTTTCTTCACACGCAGAATGTTGATAGCGTCCGGTTGCACTGCAATACGAATTATCTGTATATAAAAGTATGCCAATTTTAACGTTTCTTGCGCGGCGCGAATGTAGCGGTACAATTTTACTGGTCAGCAGTGTATATGAGTAAGTTTCAAGAAGGAAACAAGCGGTGGGGTGAGAATAAAAAGTCGGATGTGATCTGTTCAGAACCACAGTGCAAATCTCAAGTGATTTACAGAAACCACGATAAACATAAATATGGATCGCCGAAGGGGTATGAACACCACTACTCCTGAATAAAAGTCCGTTGTACAAAATTACAGCAGCACTTCATTTGCTACGTGAGATAAAAAAAATTATTTAGAGTACATCTACTTTCATTCAGAATGTACATTTAAAACCAGCTATCGAAGATTAACAGCAGGACTCATAATTTGTTGAAAAACAGGAACACTTAGCTTTTTGTTATCATTTTAGCACTTTTCAGCTTCATACTCGACTAGACCAACTCTGGCTACAGTCTTTATCCTCTCCTATTTCCGTTTGCCTTGTTTTCAACAAGTGAAAGTTTGCTAGTGGTAACACTGGTTCCCGTCAGATCTCCAAAGTTGCTGTCGGGTTGGGCTAGCACTTGGATGGGTGACCATACGGTCTCCGAGCGCTGTTGGCAAGCGGGATGCACTCAGCCCTTGTGAGTCAAACTGAGAAGCTACTTGACTGAGAAGTAGCGGCTCTGGTCTCGTAAACTGACATACGCCCGGGAGAGCGCTGTGCTGACCACATGCCCCTCCATATACGCATCCCGTGAAGTCTGAGGATGGCACGGCGGCCGGTCGGTACCGTTGCCCCATCCAAGGCCTGTTCGGACGGAGTTTAGTTTAGAAAATTTGCTACACTGGGTTGGGCTTTCTGCCTAGAGAGGGCTTCTGCAGCACAAGATGATAGACTGCACAAGCATCAGAAAAAAATTTTCCTGAGTGGTCTAGAAAAGTAAAATGGATATTATTTTGAGACAATAAACGACACTAAATTACGAAACTGTTACACTCAAAATTTCCCATGTTACTTTTTTCTTTAATTTAGGCCTACTCTTTGCATTTATTAATCGTTCGCCAACAAAATGCAGGCTTGTATGCATCTCTTGAGCAAATTTCTTTCGCTCTAAATACCTGCAACGTATTGAACAAAGTACTGAACCATTCAATGTTATTTATGGATCTCCAATGAATGGATATGCAAATCTAAGGTGAACTTATAGTTTTAAGTTTTTATAATACGTAATGTCATATTTCCGTGTACTCTGTTACTAAATTTTTGGATGTGTTGAGGGTTATTCAGCTGCCCCTCTCTATGCCGTTTCATGCAACCCGCAATGTTAATGTGACCAAAAACCACACGCGAGCGGTCGGTACGTGCAAACTTTTAGTCGCTCAGAAAAATAAACAAGGCCTTTTTGTAGCAAATTTTATGTAGTTAAATTTTGTTTGGGATACGTTTCCGTTAGAGGCCAAAGTACAAAAGCGACCTTCAAACGCATCTCCACCCCACATTCATCCCTCACGAGTCAAAATTTCTAGCATGTTGTTGGTAGCACTCCCTCCTACCACAGTACAAATATTTCGGACTACACGAACTATTCCCGATATTCGACCTTTTTTCGTCTCTATTGACTGGGCTATTATACCACCAGTATAGTCGGCTATTTCGTTAACATTATTAATTTAAACGTGTCCGTGAGGGTAATGAAAAAAATGGCTTTTGTAAAAGTTAAGTTGAAACTAATTACCTTGACTATTCGTCCAAAATTAACCCTTACAAGCAGAATAGTTTCGAAGTCAGAAGGCTTGACGAATACAACGATGCAATTGTTTACTCTGCGCTGTTAAAAATTCACAACATTGTAAGCTAAAATTTACACAAAGTTAATTTTACAATTCGCAAGTGCTCGATTAAGTCGGTGGCGTAGTACGGCCAATCAATGAAGACCAAAAAAGGTGGGAAATAATTCGTGCAGTCGCAAATTTTTTAGAGAGTGGTAGGAGGGAGCGCCATGAGCAACATACTAGAAACCCTGACCGGTGGAGGCTTTGTGTGGGATTAGGAGTGCGTCTGAAGATAACTTTTCTAAGTTAACTCAAGAACTACGCCCCTAGCGAAAACGTCTCCCAGTACAAAATTAAATACATTAAATTTCCTAATTTTTCTGCAAGACTAACTCTTAGCACGTAGCGAACGAGTGAATACGAAAATCTCGCGCTTGGTTTTTGAAAGCCAGATATAACATTGTGGATTGCATAAATCGACATCGCTAGGGGCAGCTGAGTCACCTTGCATACTCTTCAGTGACGACACAAATATGTTGAAAGGTAAATAAATACAATGTGGATTATTAACACCCATAGAAAGATGTGGTGTTGATTTCGCTTCACATTAAGTTCAACGTTGTGTTATTCGCTGAAGCTTGATATAATCTCATGCAAAACGTATGTCTTTTTCTTAGCTATGTGTGTTGCATGTCCGATATACAATGCCCTGTGTTGTACAATGATTTGCGGTCTCAGCGGTGATGCGGTCATCGTGTCGTATCAAAGTCTCTATCCACACGATCAAGGATTATATATATAAAGCATTAAAAGGTAAGATCAGTTTACTACTTAGAAGACCCAGCAAAAAAGTTTCTCAGGTGGCGGAGTGGAAGTCTTCCGTTCCTACAAAATGCGCACCGGATTACAGGCGGCTAACGCGGCACCATACGGTGTCAACACAAAATCAAAAAGAATTAGGATTATGAGTGTGTCACGAAAGGTGTTTCTTGTTTTTGGGAATATGAATTGCAAACCTCGACTAGAAAGGTGCTTCCACACGCACCGTACAGTTTTGTGAATCGCTAAAAACTGTGTGACAGAGAGCGCAGGTGGCCCTGCGAGCGCGCAGCTACCGGCAAGTCTGTATTTTGGATGAAAGACACATTGTTGCAGTCACTGAACACTTTTAAGATACAGCAGCGCAAAGCGGCATTATAACATGCAATTTGTTCTTGTAAAGTAAAGGAACCGTGGGCGGGAGTTCGTAGTATCAGCATTGGAATCATAGCGTGTCAGCAGGAAAAGATGACAATCAGCATTATTACGAAACATTAAGAACAAATTCTACTCAATCGTGACTAATAAATTTCTTCTGACACTAATAAAGGCGGGAACATAAGAACTGTTATGATACGCCCTGCGCGACACCGAGTCCTACTGTCAGTGTTCCTTAGTCATGTTTATGGAATGATGAAGCGTTTGTTATCCAGTAACTGTTCATTACTTAATATTATAATAATAATACCGTGGGTTTTTAAAGCGAATAGTAAAACAGCAGACTCGTGTCACTTTCTAAACAAAAACGTAACAACAGAAGAGAGATAATTGCTCCAGTAGTTACCTTTTCTTCGTCCGTAGGGCCCAGCAAACGTCGTATTCTTCCCAATAACATTTTCATCGATGTATTTTATTAACTTCGATGTCTCTTCAGTTTTCTTTGGTGGGGTGGTGGAGCTAATCTTTCTAGCACGCAACGGATATTCTTCCGGCAAAGAATAAAATCTTCTATTTCCAAATGTTTTCTTAGAAGTCATTATCACACAGACTTCTCTTAAAACATAACACGTTCACTCACAAACAATAGTGCCGCGTTACCACGTCTTGCTTCGTTAACGGCGAACGAGTAAATTAACCTTACACGCGCTTCCAGCGAAAACGCAACACTGTCTGCGAACCCCAGCGCTGGCTACATGCTTCTGTTTTCTGCTCTGCAGTGCTGCCAACACAAACCGCTATTGTCACTGACCTTCTCAACCTGTCGACTGTCGAGAATATTGCAAAAAGTGCAGCAGCTGTTTTCGGCGCGAAAGAAAAATGTTATTATTGCAGAGTTACGCGGTTCTGCAGTAAACAAAATACACTGGATTAATGGCGGGATGTCTGCGATAAATAAATGCTCATTAGATAATCGTAAGTAAAATACGATTACTGGAGGTTTAATTAACCCATAACACGTGCATCATCAAGGCAGCTCCCGAAAATAATCAACGGCACTCTGTACTGTTCGTCTATGAACAGATTCTAATAAACAATATTCCGATTACAGTAACACGTCAGTCATTACCGTCTCCGTGATAGATAATCACTGTTAAGGTAACTTGCGTAAACGAGAGCTCACGACCCAGCAAAATGTTTACAGATATGTGCAAAATCATTAGAAACATTATTCGTTATGTGGCATGATACCGTTGAAAACTCAGATGTTATAACTGAAAAAGTCAAATATAAGAACCTCCGAAGAACAGGCGACACAATATGCATTATAACACCGTGCACAATATGTAAGTAAGCAAAAGGAAAATTGCATAAAAGTTTATCAGTGTGTCCAATACGATGGTAACAACAAATTAAAAGCAGTGTTCTTATGTGAAATACAAGACATTATGAGCCACTGAACCTGGGCTGACTGACAGTCATATAGGTAATTTGACAATGAAGGTACTGCCTTGAGATGACTGGGGTGTTTGTGTTGTCCTCATCATTTCATCATCATTCATGCAAGTGGCAAGATTGGACAGAGGACAAGTTGGGAATTTGCACAAGTGCTGTTAACCGTGCAGTTGAGCACCCCACAGTCCAAAGCATTATCATCATCATCAATGAAGGACTTCATGTAGACCTAAACATTAAGATGGAGTTAGTGTATACTGGATATTAAAACAGAGGATCTCCTATTACAACAATTAAATATAATTTGAATGTAGTAGCATTCCCCAAAGTAGAGAACAAGAAAAGCTGTAGGATCAAACAGAATGGATGAGTGATGAAGCAGTGAGACAGCTCAGGAAGCTGTAGGAACTAAAATGAATAGGTCTAGGTGAAAGCTATAAAATGTTACAAAAAAGTGCAGAACAAACAGAGGCAAAAGTAAGAAAAATTAACACCGATATAATGAACTCAAGAAATAAGATAAACATTGCTTGGGATAAAATTAATGCCAAAAGAAAGCAAAAAGATGTATCAAACAAAGAGAGAGAGGTAAGGTCAGTGAAAATAGGTAACTCAACGTTTACAGATGGTGCAGAAAGCAAACATGCTCAATAATAATTATGTAAGTGTGGTAGACAACTGGAAAGAAAAAGTCCAAAAACAAAGGACACTAGGATATAAAAACATCATACAGTGCCATGTTCTCAGAACCTGTCACAAAAGATGGACTGAATAAAACTGTACAGAAACTAAAGGTAAGAAAGGTCAGCTGGTGATTATGAAAAATCAAATCACATAATATGGTCAATAAGTGAACAAATAATCACACCATTGCTGGATGTAGCAAACAAGTCTTTCAGAGATACAATTTTGGCAGAAAAAGCAAGGTTTTGCCTTCATACAAGGAAGGGGAATAGAATAGAGTACAACAGTACAGAATTTTTATTGTCACGTGACATGTCATGTACAATCATTTGATTGAAACATTATGAAAAGGACAGTTGCTACTCACCGTATAGTGGGCATGATGAGTCACAGATAGGCACAACAAAAAGACTGTCAGAAAGTGATCTTTCAGCCAACAAGGCCTTTGTCAAACACACGCACATGCACATGACCACAGTCTCTGGCAGTTGAGGCTCACTTTCTGACAGTCTTTTTGTTGTGCCTGTCTGTAACTCAGCATCTCTGCTATATCATCAGTAGCAACTATGCTTTTCATAATATTGTTATATTTCATCCTTGTTTGACTGAAATGTTAATGACTTGTCAATGAGTTCAGTATATTCCTACACAGGTATATATAAAAACAACATACTCAAATGTTAAAAGAAAGTGTATGCACATACATGTTACAATGACCCAAACAACTACAGACCAGTTTCACAAGTACAGAGCACTTTAACTGATATCAGGTTTCTCTAAAATCCTGGAAATGCTTATGTATAATTTATTTCTTGTCTTTCTGAACAAAGACAATATTCTTGTACACATGGCCTATTTGAGAAACAATTTGCCACTCAAATGCCTCATTGTCTGGCTGTCCTCCTGGCCCTCCCTCCCACTATTTCCCTTGCACATTTTCACTCTCCCACTTTTCCCCACTAGTGGTGATACACCTTGTATACAAATCTTGCACTTGGGCACCCCAAGTGCCCCTGTCAGTTTGACACTCCAAGTGGCCGGTACTAATGTGGTACACCTTGCAGAGAAATCTTACAGTTGTGGCAACCCTCTTTGCTTGGCGTCCCAAGTGGTGGGTTGTGTCTTTTGGGCCTTAAACTGGCACTGCTTGTACCATCACATCGTGGTTTCCGGAAAGGTAAATCTACAGACTCAGCAATTGCCTGTCTGACAGAATATATTATACAGTCTAACACCATACTAACTGTTAATTGACTGTGACTGTTTCAAAGATATGAAAAGGTTTATTTTACAAACTGCTACCAGTCACAAATTTTTTGTTGACATACTTAAATTATTTAATAAAATAATCCTCTTCCTGAGGCCAATGGTGATACTGAACACACGACTAGAAGACAGCCATTTCTAATGAACAACGACAACCACAGCACATGCCAAGACTGTAAAGATTGAGTTTTGCTTGCTTTTATTAAACATTATTGTATTTCCATAGTATTCTGTAGCCTGAAAATGAGATTTGTATCTCAAAACACATTGCATTATTAAATAATTTAAGTAATTTACCAAAAATTTGTGATTGCTTGTGGCCACTGATAAACCTTTTCATGTTCTACAATCATTAGATGAAAAGAATGTTATATCTGCAATATTTTAAGAACTCTCCAAAGCATTTGACATCACAGCCCACAAAATACTGATACAAAAAGTGGAAAACTCGGCATTTGAGGGCAAATGGGAGAGTGGATACTATCATACCTGTGCAACAGGAAACTCTATAGGTCAATAGGGAACTCATATCAATCAGAAATGAAAGCTATCAAATATGCAGTGTTTCAGGGTTCACAAACAGTGCCATTGCTATTCAACTTGTTTATAAATGATATGGGTGTCAAAGAGAAAGAGATTAAAATATTGTATATAGATGTCATGACAATACTGAACAGTGACAAAAATATGTAACAGCTTGAGAGAAGAGCACGTATTTCTAGAAATGTTGCAACTCAGTGGGTCATGAAAAATGAAATTATTCTGCACCTGTAAAAGACTATGTATATGATGTTTAGAAAAAGAGAGATGTCTCATAATGTGGATTACGAGGTGGGTGATACAAAGCTGGAAGAACTAGAATCCACTAGATTCTTGGGTATTACTGTGGATAATGAGCTGAAATGGAAACAATATATTTTAATTCTATCTATAAGAAATTCAACTTGGTCATATTCATAATGAAGCAGCTATCACACTATGAAGATGAACAGCTTCTGTGCACAGTGTACCATGGACTCTTTGAACTGTACCAGTAGTATGGAAATGATTTCAGAAACTGCTTCAAAAATACCCGCATCTTAACTTTCATATCTCTGAATGTATGGAAAAAAATAACATGCATCACACAAGATAGTTGGGAGAGGATTACAATGGTAGTCTTTCCACCCACAGGCAGTTGAGGAAGAACAAGATACAGAGCATAGCCCACCGACTGACAAACACTGAGAAAGGATCTCAATAATTGGCTATGAAGCTACTAAAAACAAACAACCTGTGAGTGATAATATGCACAACATGAACTTCACAAAGAAATTAAGAGACCATCTGGTGGAAAGCAATTTTAAAGTGTTAAATTTGTATGTATTGTTCTTTATAATGAGTTGTGTTAGAGAGAGTGATGAAAATGGTGGCTCCTTAGGAAATAAATGCTAATGAATGTTTTCTATTTTTGATGTGTCCTATATTACATGTACATTTATTGAACACAATATAATGGCATAGAATCAAATAAAATTCAATCCAATCTAATTCAGTTCAACCCTTACTCATCTACCTTTGCCATTTATTACCTGTTTTGCGTCATTCACCAGGTGTGGCTGGACAAATTGTGTCAAATTTACAATATTAGTAAATTACAATACAAATGATATATATTGCAATGAATTTAAACAAATTAAAAATATGCTTTGCACTCTGTACAACACTGTTCATACTGTCAGTGTTTCTTAGTAGTCTCCACCATGTGAAGAAGTGTTTGTTATCCAGTAATTGTTCATTATCTAATGTACTGACAATACCATTAACATTTATGTATATAGAGAACAACACCGGTCCAATCACACTTTCCTGGGGCACTCCTGATGATACCTTTGTCTCTGACGAACACTTGCCGATGAGGACAACTTACTGGGTTCTATTACTTAAGAAGTCTTCGAGCCACTCACATGTCTGTGAACTTATTCCATATGCGTGTACCTTTGTTAACTACCTCTGGTGGGACACCAAGTCAAATGCTTTCAGAAATCTAGAAATATGGAATCTGCCTGTTGCCCTCCATCCATAGTTTGCAGCATATCTTGATAAAAGAGCAAGCTGAATTTTGCATGAGCAATGCTTTCTAAAACCCTGCTGGTTCATGGAGATAAGTGTCTCAATTTGAAGAAAGTTTAATATACTCGAACTTAGAATATGTTCAAGGATTTTGCAGCAAACTGAAGTTAGGAATACTGATCTGTATTTTGTGTGTCTGTTCTTGTACCCTTCTTATATACTGGAGTCACTTGTGGTTTTTTCCAGTCTCTTGGGACTTTGTGCTAGGCGAGAGATTCACGATAATGCAGGCTAGGTAAGGGGCCAATGCCTTTGAGTACTATTTGTAAAACTTAATTGCGATTCCATCCCGACCTGGTGATTTATTTGCTTTCAAATCTTTCAGCTGATTTTGTACACAGGGATGCTTATTACTATGCCATCCATATGGGAGCCTGGCTGATGGTCAAATGGCGTATGTTCGCACGATTCTTCTGTGTGAACGATTTTTTGAATGTGAAATTTAAAGCTTCAGTGTTTGTTTTGCTATTTCAACTGCCACACCACACTGGTCAACAAGGGACTGAATGAAAGATTTAGATCTGCTTATCGGCCGGCCGCGGTGGTCTAGCGGTTCAGGCGCTCAGTCCGGAACCGCGCAACTGCTACGGTCGCAGGTTCGAATCCTGCCTCGGGCATGGATGTATGTGATGTCCTTAGGTTAGTTAGGTTTAATTAGTTCTAAGTTCTAGGGGACTAATGACCACAGATGTTAAGTCCCATAGTGCTCAGAGCCATTTGAACCATTTTTTTTTTTTTATCTGCTTAGCAATTTTACATAGGATCAGAATTTTCTCACATTCTCTACCAGATCTTTTGCTGAGGTGTGATGGTGGTAGTTGTATGCCTCACACATAGATCTTTTCACATATGCACAAATCTCTACTAACCTTTGCTTATCGTCTTTTGTGCATTCTCTTTGAACTGAGAGTGCAACACTTTATGCTTCCTCAGCATCTTCTGAATTTCATTATTGAACCATGGCAAATCTTTTCCATCCTTTATCCAGTTACTAGGCACATTACTTTCCAGACCACGTTTTACAATCTGCTTAAACTTTGCCCATAATTTCTCTCCATCCGTAGTACCGGAACTAAGTGATGTCAATTCACTGTCTAAGTGAGATGTTAAAACTCCTTTTTGTAATGTTACTCAACTCGCATGTCACAATGGCTCGAATGTCAGTTATGTCGTCAGAGTGTTGTCCCTTAATGTCAATGTCCACATTTTGTCATTTTGTGGCATGCTCATCACCCATGCTGATTGTTTTCAAGAAAAGAACTGTCTATGTTTTGCATTTCAATCAAGTCACGGCAGGTGTTGGCATGTTGTTTTTGTGTGGGAGTCAAGGTGTACAGAACAAACTAAGAACACACTTTACTCCTTTTCAAAATATTCTGCAGAATGTCTTGAACACTTGATTCAGAAATGTTGCTTCATTGTGATTTATGATACAACAACATTAACACACTATGGTCACGTGTCCACTGCTATTTACAGCTTTTAGTTCAAGCTGGCACCACAGTTACTGCACCGACATCACTTATACCAGGAATAAAATCACTCAGGGAACTTTTTAGATTACCACAAACAAAAACAAGTTACCAAAGTGGGACATATCAGACAACCTGTACAATTAATTAGTTGTTTTTGTATTTCCATTGGCCCTCATAGAATGATTAATCAGGAAATAGATTCTTAACAGATAAGAAAAACAGGTTATGCAATCTACCAACATTTTATTTATTACAATAAAAATACAAGGATTTAAAAATCTGGGCAAGACTGCTATGGCTATTTCACACATAAGGTTTTATAAAATTATCTGTTGATACAGTCTATAATGTGCAATTAAAGTTTTGTCCTAATTTGTTAGGCCCATCACCAATTAGTTTTCTTCGTGTGTGAAACACTAAATACTGAAAATATATAAGGCATCATGTCAACTACAGGTTGGCCATTCCAGCCATGAGCAAACATTATGTTAACAAACTATCTATTGTGAAAATATCTACTACATTTATGAAATTTCACAACCCTGATGTAGATGGCTTTAATATTCAATAAACTACTAATTCTTTTGGATGATAAAGCTTTTATATCCTTCAATAAATTCTTGCATTTATGTAAACAATTCTATAAACATTAGTTAATATATCTGTGCAAGAGTGAGTTGCTGACACCAATATGTAATAGGTGAATATTAATGAGCCCCCTGGACTTTGTTGAAGGTACGGACTTTGGCACATTAATTACAAGCATAATTGAACAACAGAATGAAGACAGTGGGAACAAAAATTACACAGTAGGCCCTGAAATAAGGCCTTTATCATAGAGATTGATAATGGATTCAGCTATGATACGAGCAGTTCTCTTGAGGTAACCACCACTCGTCAGCATTACAACAGGTATGTGACGCTCATTAGCCTTCATGAATACCAGTTCATCTCTGCGTATAATACCCTGCAAAAAGAGACTGAGTGTCAGTTATTGCATACACAATTCATCAAGAACATTGGCACTGGAATACTTGCAAATGATTACAAAACAGGATTATAAATACATTATGAAAAAAATGCAGGTAGCATGGTGTCTAGTCTCACTGCATCTGAAATTAATATGTTCTTTCACAAAGTATTTCTGGTGTATGCACAATACTATTCCACTGGAAGTTCAATAAAGTAAGAAAGTGATTTTCACTATGGCATTGGAGAAATATAAGGTGATCAGGAACAGTCTGAAAAGCTTGTAAGAGTGTTACAAGGTAGACTCTGCTGAGAAATAAGTGGCATGAAAAATAAATCCAACACATTGCACTATTTCTGAGTTAATTAGCATCAAAGTTAGCCAATCAGGCTGTTGTGTGTGCAAATTCAAGTGGCCCGCCAGATGCAATTCGTGTCAGTTGTTCACACAGTATGATGATAATCCATGAAACTGTTCAGCCTTTGGCTCATGTTTGATCCTTCCTACCATACTGTGTCCAATTTTTGTATCACTCTCTTGTTCAGTTTTAGGAAACCAGACAAAGAACGTGTTACAACATTGGCCCTGGCAGGTTGCTTGAATATGTACGTGCAGCAGTCGGAATGGCCGACTTCAATGCTAATTAATTTAAAAAATGGCACAATGTATCAAATTTTTTTCTTAACAATTATTTCTCAGCACGACCTATCCTGCAATAATCTTACAAGCTTTTCAGACTGTTTCTGACCACCTAGTATAAAAAAGGACTATGATAAATATGTGTGATTAAGACTATCATTGGAGCCAGTGACCTTATTCAATGAAGAAGTGCAACACCCACAGCAACAACTGATGAAGTTTGCCTAAATTTAATATTACTGGTGGCTATAGAACTTTTCTGTTCATCTAAATTTAGAATGTGCTACAGAGATGGTGGTGTTACAGTACAGGGGTGGTTTTCATGGTTAGGAATGTTGTTCCCTTGTTGTGCTTAAAAAAAAAGCATTAAATGCATAAAGACATGAACACATTTGAGAAACTGTATACCACAAACAGTCGAGAAACAGTTCTGAGACAATGACTGTTTGTATCAGCCTGCCATTCCGGCAGACACCGACACCTCATTGAAAGTGTCCCAGGCAGAGTTCAAGCCACCAAAAGGGCAAATGGTGGATACAGCTCTTATTAATGTCCACTAATAGGTGTCTGGATATTTTTGATCAGGTGGTGTACAGTGATTTATACTTATGTTCAATTTCTCTTTTCAACCCCCCCCCCCCCTCTCTCCCTCCTATCATGTGTGTGCACCCCCCCCCCCCCCCCCACACACACACTTATATTGATTCAACCTTCCAAACAAGGAAGCAAGGTGTCTGTAGTATTTCTAGCAAGTAAATCTGGCATGTTTCAGTCAAACATAATTACAGGAAAAACTGACTTCTGCCACTTGTTTCACTCATTTTTTTTTAATTTTTGTTGCAAAAATGCAAAAAGTGTTTTTCTCCTTGTAAACCAATCAGCAATAAATACAGCTGAGAAAAAAGAAAAGAGGGACAAAAATAGTTTTGTTTTTTCTCTTTGAAATAAAGAATACATTTTCAGAAATGAGGCAAAGCATCAAAACATCTGGTGTGACAGATATTTAAGTGTTAAACATCCATATAGCCTCAGACATTCTGAAATTGTTTTTGCTCACATCCTGCAAACCATTACAACCATGCATAATGGTTTGGCTAAGTTCACACTTTGTTTGATAGAAAAAGCTCTAGAACTAACACTTAACCCCTGGTTTGTATTACGCCATTCTCTGCCACATAGTGCCTCCACCGCCATCCCCCTCTTTTTCCAGGTTAGTAGTGCAAACTTGGCAGAAAAACTGCTGTCACATTTGGTAGTACACACAAAAAGTATTGACAAATCAGAGCTTTATGTCAGTCTGTAAGATACATCAGCTGTACTGTTATCAGCAAACAAACTGACCAGTGTAAGTCAGAATTCCTAAATGACAAATAAGCCTTACACAAAATATCAAAGAGATTTTACACGAGACAAGTTTTGTAGCCAGGTACTGACATACATTTAATTAATGAAGTACTAAACACTTGCCTCAGGGTAGTATACGAAGAAGATATTCTTTCTGTGCATACCTTGATTGCCTTCAATTAAATTTAAAAGTCTGCTATACAAGTGATGTAATTGCGGCAGCAACAGAGTGCGTACTGAAATGAAGAATAATTGAACACCACAAAGTGCATTCTGCATCTGTTTAAAATAGTCCTTGACATGACATTCGTATGACCTAGGCGTTCGCTGATGGTTGACAATGAATTTGACAAGGTGTATCTTAAGGTACAGTTATTGCTCCATATTAGAGAAATAATCCTCAAAAACAGTTTAGCATCATTTCATGCACGACTTCTGTTTGGTCATTATTTTTAAATATGAGAATGAGGTGCCACACCTTCTGTAGTCCATTATAAGCTAACCTGAACATTAATGGATAACTGCTGTCTGTTTCACAACAGATTCCTTCTCCTACAACAGCTAACAAAAATGAACCTGGAACCCAAATTCTTCTGAAGAATTCTTGGGTTGCGTGCATTCAATATATAGTGAATTGTCGTTGAAACTGTCAGTGAATTAATCATTAATCATATTAATTCTGATTTGATAACTAGTACAGTGCTTCACAGAAGCATGTGCCTCCTATTACCACAAAACTATTGACCATTTTTAGTCTGCCAAATTTTGATGCTTTGTCACACCACCTGTTGGGTCACTTGAAGTTTTAAATTTCCAAGATGTGTGTCCTCTGACCTCTACATTGTAGAAAGATATTTGCAGCAACAGCTAAAAACTAAATAAATTACTGCTCCATTCAATTTACCTTACCTGTGAAGAAACAGACAGAAGACCAAGCCTATCTCCATCAAGGATATCTGTTCCTGCATTATAAACTATTATGTCTGGATGAAATTCTCTGAGTGCTTCCTCCAGATTACTGCAAAGAGATATGGAATGTCATTTAGATAAATCCTCTGAACAACAGAACTCTATTAAACTTTACATCTAGTATGCTGTGTCATTCTGTGAGTACCAGAGGTACTTTGCGTACAAGAAGACTGCATATGAAATTTGAATACTAACACGAGAAATGAATAGTAATATCACTTGCTGTCATACAGAGTCAGTGTACTGAGGAATGAAATATACCACTTCCACACAAAAGAAACAAGACTGCTCACATTACTAAGGGGCTATCTGTTATAGTGTATTAATGTGTTACTTTTCCAGATTTGTTTATTTTCTCCACCTTTATATCACTAAATCTAGCTGCTTTATGGCTGCTAACTAGTTTCTCATCAAACTCAGAAACTAGCTTATTATCTTCTAACTTTATTTATTTGTGGATCTTAGTCTCTTTCCACATAAAGCCTTCATGCTGTCTGCCTAAAACATGTAATTCCCAGGCTACTCAAAGTGTATGCCTAACAGTCTCTCAGTTTTGACCAAACGGTAGTATTAGATTAGATTAATACTTGTTCCATAGATCATGATGAGGATCCCTAGTTCCTTAAATAGATGTCTACAGGATGACCGTGGGTGAGCTCCAGCAATTATTCTGATTACACGTTTTTGAGCAATGAATACTTTTCTACTCAATGATGAATTACCCCAGAATATGATGCCATACGAAAGCAGTGAATGAAAGTAGGCATAGGAAGCTAATTGACTGAGATTCTTACCACCAAAATTTGCAATAACCCTAATAGCATATGTAGCTGAACTCAGACGTTTCAGCAGACCATCAATGTGTTGTTTCCAGTTTAGCCTCTCATCAATGGACACACCTAAAAATTTTGATAATTCTACTTTAGCTACAGCCTTCTGTTCAAAGTCTATATTTATTACTGGAGTTGTGCCATTTACTGTACGAAACCGTATATACTGTGTTTCAAAGAAGCTCACAAAGTTTGATAACTGAATAGGTTTTCTTAAAACTATATACACTCCTCCTCTGAAAAGCATTTACCCCCTCTGTGGGCTGAGTATAAAATGGGACCAATATCTAATGTTTTCAGTGAAGAGAGACATGGAAGGTCCTCAATAGGCTGAGAACTGGAGCATTTCAGTGTAAGGTAAACATGAATAAATGGGAATATATATCAGAGGACGAGCTATGTGAGTGTGTTGAACCTCAACACCACCAGCATCTACTCAACTGCACCAAACTGGCACAACTTGTCTCGATGGACGAACTGTTGTCTCCAATGACAAGGTAGTTCATACAGCAGAATTCTGGGCACCACGTGGAATGTAATTATGTATATGTTATATTGTAATATAGTTTGTTCTAGACATGTATAAGTAAACAAATAAAATTGAAGCAACTTACAGACTGATATCTGGTTTTGTTCACTGAGACTGCACAGGATTTCATGCTGTTGCACATTTCACATGACACAATAAGTTGTGTGCACATCCTTTAATGTTCAACTATTATAAAGCAACATAGATTAAATTAACACTGAAGTTTTTTACAAACACCAATATGTGCAGAAAAGACAAATCTTCATCTACAGTGAAGCAAGATTTTTCATGGGAAAAAAAATTATTCACAATTAAACTGATTACATTATTTTGTTTAGTAGTTTCTAGTACGTTAATACTTGTAGAATGGTTTTTCTGTACATTTTAGAGTATTCAAAGTTATGTACATAGAAAGAGAAAGAAGAACCAATGAAAGGAGCTCAGAAGCTATCAAGACAGAACAACATAAGAAACAGGCAATAATTCCTATTATTTTTTTTAGGGTATCTGTTATCACTGGAATTAACTACTTGTTTTTCTTCAGGTACCAATAATGTGAAAAGGAAGAAAACAATTGTGTTATGTAGTAACCACAATAACTTTTACTTCTTCATATACATGTCTTCAAGCAGTTGACTCATGCACTGTAGGACCTTGTACCTCATTCTAAAAACTTGGAAACAAGCTTTCAGACTTCCATGGATAATTTTTTGTCCAGTTTTTTAAGTATAAATGGCCAGGGGAGTGTGATTTATTTCTAAATAAGGGAGTAAGATTCTCTTCATTACATTTCTGCTGTGTTCAATCAGCTTTAAGCTATAGTATTGTCCAGAACAACAATTGGGCTAGCTTACATTCTTTGGCAAAGTTACTGAGATGCTTTTGCTCACTTCTTTGTTACATGCAAGATTGCACTTCTAAGTGTCTGTAAATAGCTGCTGCAATTTTGCACTAATTCATATCCCACTGCCGTGATGATTTCCCATACACAACCACTAAACAAAGATAAGGCAACACCGATTCAGCTCACTGACTCATAAATATTGGCCTTGAACTTGGAAATTCTATTACTGTTTCTTTATGTGAAAATATTGGATGTATAGGTAGACCAAAGCAGCATGATGGGATCTTCCAACAAAAATAAGCATCATTGCTTGGAGATGATGAACAGATGCTCCATGAAAATATGGGAAAGCTTCAGTGACATCAGCAAACTCAACACCTGGGAGGTTCAACAACACAATACTCATTATTGCTCTGAATTGATTCAGAAAAAAAAAAAAAAAAAAAAAAAAAAAAAAAAAAAAAAAAAAAAAAAACTGTGGAACTTGAAACAGCTGTCTATAAATTCTTGGAACAAGTCCTTAACATAGCTTACCATGCTGATCAAAACAGCTGTTAGAGAGTTGTACCTGCTAGGAATTTTGATTGCATCATCCTTGGTTATTCCAGAGGTGCCCCTACATGTCCTCATGACTCGTCCTGTCTTATCCAAACTTATTCTGACTTGCTAGATGGCGACATGAGATGGGAATTGGTGTTCACATTACCCCTGAGGTAAGATAGACTAAATCTGCCTAGCCAGCCTGTCTCTCCTGCTCTCCACGTATAGTTAGGTTTTATTTTTGCCTGAATTAGTCCTTGTAAGTAATCGAATCACCAGCTTCTGTACAGATCTGTGGACAGAAGTCTGGGTAAAGCCAACGTCAGTAAATCTATTAATATGAATGATTCTAAAAAATAGTTTTCTTGAAAGCTGCCTGGTAATCCTAGTCCTAAGTAAACAGGGAGAACCATGCCTGGCACATAACTTTTGAAATAATTTCCGATTTCATGAGAATCTCATTCTCACACTGAATGTAAGATAATCGAGTCAAAGTATTGAAGCATAATTTTTCTAGTAAACTGAATGGAATATTATATTTGTGGAAAACATAATATTATATCACTAGTTCAATGACTGTGATAATGGAATACGTAATTTTATATTTGGTACAGAATATTTTATAGGATATGACGTAGACGGAAGGGTTTGTATCGATTTTGAAAGGGGGTGGGTAGTGTAGGTAAAAGCATGATTTACACTAACAAATAAATCATGACTAACACAAAAACACATCACACCTTTCAAACAACCCTCACAAACAAGTGTGTCTGAATCTTCACCATTTGCCCTTTCCATAGGGTTGCTAAGATTTTGTTCGGGGACCTCAAAGGTGAAGGTGGAAATGTCCATTCTGTAGGAGATGATTTAATACCATACCTCCTCCGGCATCTGACTCGAGTACCAGTGAGGTAGAAGTCCTGGAGAAGGGGTTGGGTGGGAAGTGTTTCCTGCCTTTGGGGCTGTCTTCTTTCTCTTCTTCGATCTTCGCAACCACATCTATTTTTTTCCTTTCTTAGTTCTCGTTTGTGGACCTATCTATTTCTCCCTCTTTCCATATTCATCTACTTCTATCACAGAAGTCCTTCCTGGTTTCCGTAGTTTCCAATAACTTACAACTTATCTTCAGATAAGCAGGCTGAAGAATCAGGCTGCACAAACACGCATCAGCATACACACAAAGATACACGGGTATGCATACAATGAAACTACTGACTAGAAACCTGTCTAAAGGTGAGAACCGTCAAGTGTTGGAGGGGGAGGTTTGTGTACATCAGGAAATATGCACACATTGTTGTTTACTGTTACAGTTCTACATCACACATATATATAGCAAAATATACATATACATATAAGAACTAAGATGATTCAATATCACATTTATATATACATATAAAAGAACTAGAAGGATTCCACGTCGAGTATATAAGAAGGAGGCATGAGTAAGGAAAGAGAGCATAAACCTGAGAAGAATCAATTGTGATAATTATTAAGGAATGTCGAGTTGAAGAATAGGTAGACATAGTATCTGTTAAGAGTAAAGAAGTCGAAAAGTAGATGACTCCAGGGACTAAATGAAGTATTAAGAAGTGAGAGTGAAGTGTAAAACAGATTTTTATTTTTGCTAGGAAATATTTAATTATAGTATACATAAAGATGTATACTAGGGCAATGAACCACAAGGCCTACTCACAAAAGATAAGGGGGGCATTTGTTAAGGATATAAGGTCAGGCGTACTTACTTACAGATAGGATGACCTGTGGCCTGAAGAGTAGGGATTTGTTATAAAGGAGTCACGAGCACAAGGGACACGCGATAGTTGAACGGCATCGACAAGTGTCTGCCGCTCGCACCATGGAAGCTGTATTGGAAGAACAAGGAGTGTTTATGTATCTTATGGTGTTTTATATTGTTGACTATTGTAATGAGAAAAAAGCTGAATAGTTGAAACATTGTTAATTGTACTTCATGTACTGGATTCACTAGAGGCAAGAGGGGTTCATAAATTATGTGGTTGTTAAACATACTTTATTGCAGATGTATTTTATCAAGTCTAATGCAAGATGAATCAGTTCACTTGTATACATTCAAATACGGATGTGAGAAATGGTGAATATATTAATTGTAGAAGTTGAAATATACCAAGACTGAACTAAAAGCATTCTTTGCGTATTAAATTATTTCAAAAGTAGAGAGACAGATCTTATAAATTCCTGTTAACCAGCAGTATTCTTCGGAGAAGTAGTTGTTGGAGATTGACGTAGCCAGAATTCAAGAGAACAAGATCAGCTGTACATACCAAGTGAGTCAACCTATGGGAGAGAGGTGTGAGTTTTGCAATCCAACTTCACATCACTTCTTATCATCAACATCGTTAGAGTAGAAGGAAACAAGATGACTTAGGCAAAATTTCTAGTTGGTGTGATAAATGGTAGCTTGCTCTAAATGTAGAAAAATGTAAGTTAATGCAGATGAGTTGGAAAAATAATCCCAAAATGTTCAAATACAGCTTTAGTAACGTTGTAAAGTGATATGAAAAGGAACAAACATGTAAGGATGGTAATAGGGGAGACGAATTGTTCATTCTAATTTATTGGGTGACTTTTAGGAGAGCATAACATATCTATAAAGGAGACCATGTGTTGAACACTAGTGTGACCCATTCATGAATACTGCTTGAGTGTTTGGCATCCCCACCAGGTTGTATTTAAGAAAGACATCAAAGCAATTCAGAGTTATGCTGCTAGATTTGTTATTGGTAGGTTCAATAAACACTTGAGTATTAAGGAGATGTTTCTTGAACTCATGTGGGAAACCCTGAAGGGAAGATGATGATCTTTTCATGAAACACAATAGAGTAAGTTTAGAGAACCGGCACTTGAAGCTGCCTGCAGAACGATTCTACTGGTGCCAACATACATTTCGCATAAGGACCACGAAGATAAGATAAAAGAAATTAGATGTCATAAGAAGGCATATAGACAGTCATTTTTCCCTTGCTCTATTAGGGGGTGAAAATGAAAGGAAATGATCAGTAGCAGCAAAAGGTACCCTCTGCTGTGCACAGTACAGTGGCCTGTGGTAAATGTATTAGAACCAGATGTACATGCCTCATAAAGCGCTGTACTATTGAAACCAACATTCAAGTTGATAAAAGCTTTGCTTTCAAACTTCAGCAATGCAAGATAAAACTTACAAGACCAAGTTAGAAAGTAGGACTGGAAACCAATTACAATAAAATTAAAATAATATGCAGTCAACATATCAAAAAGAAAATAGTACAAATTAATGTGGAAGCCACATAACTAGGTAATGAGTATTTATGGCAGTTGAAGAAAACAACTAGATATGCAAATAAAGAAATAATAACTGTAAAAACGACCTCAAAAACATTCGGTAAATTAAAAAAGGTTTTCAAAACCAAACTTTTGATGTACTTATAGAGATATGGTGTCTGTTTTTTCGGACATGTCCGAAAGAATAGACATCATTGATGACCTGCAGTTGTCTAAAACAAAATTAGAATTATATTAATACCTTCAGCTGTTAATGGGCGTTGATATATATCAACAGGGACAGGTGAAAATGTGTGCCCCGACCGGGACCCAAACCCAGGATCTCCTGCTTACATGGCAGATGCTCTCTCCATCTGAGCCACCAAGGGCACAGAGGATAGTGTGACTGCAGGGACTATTTCATGCACGCCTCCCGCGAGACCCACATTCTCACCTTGTATGTCCATACAATACATTGTAGTCTACATGCACGCCTCCCGCGAGACCCACATTCTCACCTTGTATGTCCATACAATACATTGTAGTCTACCACGCCAACACACTCATTACTCGTGGAAGAGTGGAAGACATTCTTACCAGACAGTCCCTTCAGTCACGCTATCTTCTGTGCCCTCGGTGGCTCAGATAGATAAAGCATCTGCCATGTAAGCAGGAGATCCCGGGTTCGAGTCCCGGTCCGGGCACACATTCTTACCTATCCCTGTTGATATATATCAACGCCCGTTAGCAGCTGAAGGTATTAATATATTTCTACAAACTTTTGATGTGTCTGCAATGGAAACTTTGCAATTAGTGTGTAATCTGAGCTCTGAATTATGCAGTGAGATATAGCCTTTTAATATGAAAAACATTAAAAATTATCCAGGTAATAGAGCTTACTTGTGGGACTTGCTAAGAGAGACAGAAAACAAACAAACTGATAAGGGAAAAGAGTAGAGTGGAAGAGGTAATTGTAACAGTAATGGAAATGTAATAGAGACATGCAGGTCATTGAAGTATGTGAGTGGGTGGTAAATGAACCAATGAAGTTCTTTTCAGAATTCCAAGAGGCAAGAAAAAACAAAAATGGTAAATCTGGGATCTAACAACAACAATATGAATAGAGTAGATTGGCATTTAATAGTAGCTTAAGCTGTCAGATGTAGTAAAAAAAAACACAGATATGTATTCATACACATACAACTCGTACACACTTAGCAATCGTCATCTCCAGGCACTAAGCCCCAACTCTCAGCGTCTGGAGGCAGTAATTGCCACATGCGTGAGAGTTGTGTGTGTGTGTGTGTGTGTGTGTGTGTGTGTGTGTGCGCGCGCGCACGCTTCCTTTTCTACATCTGAGAAAGAAGCTGTCCGGTACGTTAGTCTACTTTTAAATAAGCCTCTCTGCTGCTCAGCACCTCCTCTACATGGTGAATAGCAGTCTATCCTATTTCATATTGCTAAAGAGATGAGATAAGACAGAGATGATAACCTAGAGGAAAGTGAGTGGATTACAGAAAACACACAGGATCGCGGTGCATACACCTAGAATGTAATTCACTGAAAAATCGAGAGGAATAGGAGTGAAATTGCTGTAACTGGTGGTGATTTTATGCTCAGATGAGAGGTCATAGGTTGGCTAACCAGCTAACCTGTAGTTTAGTACATGTAGACAAAAATGTGGCATGACTTTCACAATTTTGTAAAATATTTCACTTGCTTCTTAAATTATTAAGAGTTGTCAGTCTGATTCAAGCAAGTTTTTAGTACAAGATAAGCTGACCACTATTTCCTGTTACTTTAGCATAACTCTGTTAATCTTGGTTGCAAGTTTGAGTTTGACTGTTTGTATATAGGGTAGACACGTAGGAATTGTCTATGTTCAGTAATATGCGAGGAACAATCATTTCAGGCTAAAAATTCCAGCAAGCACGGGCTCTAAAATGCATATCTTAAAAGGTACAAGCATTTCTTCATCTTCAATACTGTGAAACTAACTTCTTCTACTGCAAGCTCTTAGCTTTCCAGACTGTGGAAGGTGGTAGCATGGACCAAAATAATAAAAAACTATCTAGTAAACAAGAGCATCTGTTCAGTTGAAGAAATATGTTTCACAGTGTTCAAAGCTCTTAAGGTTCATTTTAGAGCCCATTTGTACTAGACCTTTTTGCTTCAAATGATTGTCCGTCATATCTCTGAATATTGACAATTCCTTCTAAGATGCCCTGTATGTTGTACTTTTTCCAGTTTTACATATCTTAAACACATATACGTCGAATACTGTTTTAGCCAGGGGATGTGTAATCTTGCACTAGAGCATCTCTAGGACATACAAAAACAAGAATTCCTTTGAAATATCTTATTTATTCTGTACATTTTCTGTTTACTCTCCATTATCTGGTTTACTTCCAAAATTATTATATTTACCTTACTAGACTGTTATGATGGCATGAGGAATAAATTGCAGTTTAGGAGTAAAGATTGCTATCTGTTTTAGTATAGCTCATATTTTGCATTGTATTTTTCCACTTACACTGGGGACAGTGTTTTTCTCAGTACAGTAAAAGCAGTCTTTTATGTGGAGATTTGAATATACTTCTAGTTCAGGATGAGGTAATCTGCAGCAAGTTATCTAAATTTTTCACTGGATTCTTCTGTTTATATTTATGTGGACCTCTGAAAATGTTCCCAAAAATATTCATGATGATCTAAATTCAGTTGACCCAGATAATGTGAAATTTATGGGTATTTCCAGTATATACATTAGATAACTTTTTTATTCTGAAATTATGGTTTTGTTCTGCGATGAAACATTGAGCTGTAACTCTTTAATATTGATCTCAACCCTTCATGTCACTGCATGACAAAGCTGGTGGATCCTTCTCCCCCATAAATAACCCTTTTTTTCAAATTTACTCTCATTTGCAATAAGTTTCTTTACTGACATGTAGTTAGGCTTACCAAATTTTTTTGGGCCCAACTCAGGATATATTATCATATTTATTGTGTCCAATTCAGGACATATTTCGAACTTTCTTAAAAATCTAACCAGTTCACAGAAACATTAAACTTTAACTATGCAGTGCAGTTTTTAAGCACATTTTTCAGAAATGGTTTGTTTTAATTACATCACAAATTTCACAACAAAGAAGTTCTGAATTAACAGATGTTTAACAGAAGCTACTGAAAGTCTACTCCTTCCTGCAGATCAAATGTTTCTCATAACTGTTATCAGCAATATAACAAACCAACTCTTCTTTGAGTCTGTATTTTTCACAGACTGCACAAGAAAGTTAGTCAAAATTTGAACAGGTTTCCCAGACACTTCATCAAAATTTAAAGTTTAACTTGAATTCGCTCCTCCAGACTGAAACAGTTTACAAAAATCAGAACAGGTTTTACTTCACTTCTGTTTGAGCTATCCATCATTACTGTTACATAATTAATGTTTTCCAAAGATCACAACACATTAACAAAAATAAATGGTGAAATAATGTTAACAATAATTGCCTCACATTTGGTTCCAGCAGATGGAAGGTTTGGGTAACAAAACTTTTTAACCAGTTTAGATGTGCACCCTGATATTTTGCAACTGCATTCATGTCTAGTTGCATGGCATGAAAATGTAGCCTCTTTAACAGAACAGCTTAGATCACTGTTATTCCCATCTTTTACTTTAAAAATATATCTTTATGTTTGATGAAGCAGAAGCATTAATAGCATCATTATGTTTAGCGGTTTTCACCCAGTGTTTAATATCATCTTTCCCTTTATTGCAACAGAAAATTCTCCAGTAAATAGTGTGCAATAAAAAGATTCAGTGGTACTGTGATTATGCACTTCCAAAAATTTGTTTCCAGTTGTACATTAATACTAAGTGCAAACTTTGTTTTGCCCATTGCTAAATGAAGAGACAAAAAACAAAAAGTGATAAAATAATAAAAAATGTGGACACAAGTTACATCACATGCAAAGGCAACACACAAACACATTGCCTCTGTTGTGTTGCCAAATGACAGACTGACAGAACCTGTAGCCACACCTCCCCCTCAATGTCAGTGCTTGCACCGAGGCCTGCTGGGAGACGACAGCCACACGACAATGTTTAAAAACACAATGTTGAACATTTGGGTCAAAGGTTTAAAAAAAATCATTACCAGTCATAACATTCTCAAAGCCCAAACAGCACTAAAAATCCATGAATGTCCAGGCTAATCCAGGACACACGGTAAGCCTACATGTAATATTTACCTAAAAATCTCAATATCTTATTTAGATTTTTCACTTAAATTTATTAAACAGATTGTTATTTCAAGTGCTCTGATTCATTTGTGTAATTAACTTTCATTAGGGCACTGTTAATTAAAATTACAGTTAATTAAAGTAAGCATTACATGAGGTAATCCTCATATTTGAGAGTGGTGACCTACACCATTCGAAAAATAACCATTCCTACTTTCTTGTAAAGTATCTTAAGTAATACATAACTAATTATCCTCTGGAATAATTAACTTACAATTTCATAACCCGTACAATTTTACAGGGCAGATTTTGTGATAACTACTGCTAAATTCCATACTTCAATGATATACTTTTGTTATCTTAATTCTTTTTTATTGTACAGTTTGACGTACAGCATTGATTAATTAAAGCACTAATTACAAATTTCATGAAATTTACTATTATTTGTAATATGGCACTCATACAAGTAAATGACAGGATCCACAATGCAGAAAAATAGTGCCCATGTATTTTTTTTTTTTTTTAATTTCTGACTAGCAACAGTTTCTATATATAAAAATCGTATGAGCTCTTGTAGTTTAACAAAAAATTTCAAAGCATGTGTCCATTTATAAGCAGCCAGACATCGCCCAAAATTGCCAGTCTGCAGTTTGAAAGTAAAGGAGTAACACCTGTGCTGGACATGAGCTTATTGTGGATTCTTGCCTAAGTTATACACATTTTATATGAAAAAAATACATGCACTAGGAACTACGAGACTCAATTACTGTAATGTTCAGTTACTTTCTAGTAATCTTTGTGGGCTAAATTAATGAATGTTTAAAATGAACTTGTTATAATTACCAAGAGTGTTAAATGTAATATACGTGAACTGTTGTTGGTCTCAGTGATTTATGTTATAGACTAATTTAAATGAACTACCAGAGTGCAACTGCCTGTAACAGGCATTGTGATATGGGAGAACTGTTACAGTTATGTATAAATGTGGGCAGCTTATTTTGTAAATGATATCACTTCTGCTTTGGCTGTTAAAATATGATTTATTGTGAGTGCAATTTTGACATGATGTCATTTTCAAGCATTGTGAGATGATGTAACCCATTCCGTAAAATATAACCTGTGTCATGCTGTGTAAGAGCAGTTGCATGAGATGTTGTGAATTTATTGGCTGTTGCATATACTATATACGTTACAGAATAGGTGAAATATTGAAGTTGAAATTTCATGAAAATCTCATGCAAATGCTCTTACACAGCATGGCAGAGCTTTATATTACTGAGTCGGTTACTGCATCCCACAAACCTTGAAAATGTCATTGTGTTGAAATTGTAATTGCAATAAATAATGTTTTAACAACCAAAAACAGAAATGATTTAGTTTAAAAATTTCACAAATGTTGTGGACCCAGTTCTCATCAAACTTCTGTTTATTTTGTGCCACAATTGAATACTTCACCACTGGACTATAGCTGTTAAGCATGGTGGGAGTGGATAGTGCTCAACTGTCAGATGATTTTTTGTAATGTATAAGTTGGTCCCGTTTACTTTGCATGGAATAAAATGTGTGTTTTATTGTCACCTAAAATAAGTGACGTGTACATAAATGAACAATCATGAGCACACACTCAATTACATATTCAGCTTTGCAGTGATTGGGACAGGTGCTATCAAGGAGAGACTATAGAATTCATGTCAATCCTGTCACAAAGTGAATTCCATATGATGACTTTATTTACTGCTGTAAAACTTATTTCTCTCAACAAATTGTTTATAAATAATCATATCTATGTCTCTCTCCAGCAATGTAACAGAAGCACAACAGTCTATACTTACTGCTCCACAAGATCAAGGTACTCAGCATCCTCAGTGAAATGTTCCAGCTGAACTGCTCTTCTAATGGCTTTCTTAGCTTCACCATCATTTGGATAAATGCCTTTGTTGTATATATCAAGAATATAAACACTGGAATCACCAAAGAAATCTCTCTCATGACCATTTCCCTGCCAAAAGGACATTTTTGTCAGTAAACAAGAATGTGTGTTTGGCAAAAGTGTAATTTGTGGGTATAAAGCAGTTTCCATGTTT
This sequence comes from Schistocerca gregaria, assembly GCF_023897955.1. Classification (NCBI taxonomy): domain Eukaryota; kingdom Metazoa; phylum Arthropoda; class Insecta; order Orthoptera; family Acrididae; genus Schistocerca; species Schistocerca gregaria. Next base: position 196,995,948 of record NC_064926.1, read on the forward strand.
CATAATATTAATTGTTTTTAATTATTTAAATAAGATAGCTCACAAACCAACATTCATGTAAGATTAACTTTGGATGAGAATACCAACTACAAACCAATTTAAAGGACTGCAAATTATTTTTGCAGATTATGCAAAAATGTATCATGTACTCAAAAAGAAGAATGGGGGGAGGGAAAGGATCTGATTTGTGTACACCACATAATAGTTTGAAAACAAAGATTCCAAGACTTACCAAGCGGGAAAGCGCCGGCAGACAGGCACATGAACAAAACACACAAACACACACACAGAATTACGAGCTTTCGCAACTGGCAGTTGCTTCGTCAGGAAAGACGAAGCAACTGCCAGTTGCGAAAGCTCGTAATTCTGTGTGTGTGTTTGTGTGTTTTGTTCATGTGCCTGTCTGCCGGCGCTTTCCCGCTTGGTAAGTCTTGGAATCTTTGTTTTCAATATATTTTTCCCATGGGGAAGTTTCTTTCTATTTTATTTACATCCACATAATAGTTTGTTTTATTCACCCATAATGTCATAATTTAGTGTGCATGTTTTCTGTTTGTTCATTCTAATGCAGTTATTGTTCTCTTTGCTAGCTTGTTTGCGTTCAATTCCAACATTCCAATGATGAAATCATTCTATCTTGAGGCTATCAAGCTTTTCAACAGGAGTCACTTACTCCATTGTTCACTTTCTCTGCATGTCTTCTCATGTCTATACATACTACTACTTACATGGCGGTTAGTTTTCGAAATCTAGACGAGGAGTAACCTTGTCCTGATTCTAACACAGAAAATATAATTTGTGAGTCACTAGATAAGTCACTGCAAATTTTTGGTGCATATGGAGAATCCTAAGAGGCTCATAAATAGGTGTATATCACAATGCACCATGTGGATTTATGGGGCTACATGATATACATCTTTATAAAATCAGGTCTTCTCCTCATGTCAATATTTTCTGAAGAGGTCATTTTAGCTTGAATTTTTAACTTTCTGGACTTTATACTGTTATGTCTATACCCAGTTCCAGCAATAAACTGCCCTTACTAGTGCAAATAAGTGTACGATCTCAGATTAAATTTCACATTAATATACTACCTGATTTATATTAGCAACTAAGCAGAGTAAACTGTTTGTTATTAATCCAACTTTTAAATTTTGTGATATGAACTGTGCAGTCATGTTGCACCACATATTCTTGAAAATTCACTTCCTCCTATTTCTGAAAAGCTAGATGTTTATTCATTATGATTATTTAAAATAATAACTCTACTTGAGAAGAAACCAAAATATTGTTAACAATATTTTATTGAAAGTGATTTCTTTATAATTAACTAAAATGTAATTTAAATTGTTGTACAGTAAATTTTATTGAAATTAAACAAGAAATTAAGTAAACTTTTCCAAATTGAATATCAGAACATGTAGGGCAATATGTGGCCCACTTTGTGATGTAACTAACTAAATTCATCTAATCTTGTAAATCTTACAGTTAACAATGTATTCGATTGTTTGGTTTTATATAAAAGAAAGTGGTGCATGAGCCACAAAGTCAGTCTGCATTATTGCCTTTCGGAGGCTGTCAGATGGCCAGATGTATATTCCACCAATGTACATAATACTCGGTCACAATATAAGACAAGAAAAGCAATATACTCTATGTTTTATTTAAAAATTAGTACAAAAGTGATGCCAAACTCTGGAACTTTCTGAAGCAACAACCCTCAAGGATATCAAAGTTGAGTATCTCATCAGCTGGAGCAGCTAAGTTATTATGTGAACTTTCATGAACTGTGACTGAAATTTTCTAGTTTTCACTCGTCTTCGTATCTGCAAATGGTGAAGGCCCAAACTATCAAGTATGGGTTTGCAGAAAAGGATAATCACAATGACCTCAAGAATTCCCAGACACTATATTTTCTGAAACATGTTGCACACAAACAAGACTGCTGTCATAACTGTTCACATTGGAAATTACAGGAAACTGAGACTTTCCTGGTGATCCCAGAAGCATACCAACATTAATTTCCCAATAGATGGAATTTGTTCATGACAGACAGTTATGTTCACAACAATATAAGGAAAAGGCAGGCAATAGTGCTTAATGATTTTTCATTCTGCAACTCAGTGTGTCATCTTTACTGTGAGTAGCAATCTATCTTTCCCTTATATTGTTGATATTACAACCTAGAGTTTTCACTGTTGCACAGTTATGTTTATTTTTCTTGGATTCTGGAGTAGAATGCAAAGCTACTTTGTCTGGTGACGAGGTGATGATAGAGCTTTCGTTCTCCTGCATATAATGCTCGAGATGTTTGTGTGGAATTATTTTGGATACTCAGTGACATGAAACCTTGCAATACCACAAGGAACAGTGAACAATATAAAAACTACTTTCATATGAACTGCAGTACTCCTGGAAAATGACATCCCAGTGCAGGTGTCAAGACACTTTCTGCATAGCACCCAGCACACAATCTTGCCCACAGAGAATGAGGTACCCCTGACTGTTCAGTCATACAGAATTTTTCACTTCTAATGAACATGGTGCCACTAATGAACATTTCTTAATGTGACACTATGCCCTATCCATCAGATGTACTTCCCTATGAATGTGTTGATCATACTACACATTTTTGTGAACTGACAATGATGCCGTGGACAAGGCAGCTCCCCAGTGCTGCTGGAAAGGGTGCAAAAAAGGGCAGCTCGTTTTGTATTATCACGTGATAGGGGGGAGAGTGTGGCAGATATGATACATGAGTTGGGATGGAAGTCATTAAAGCATAGATGTTTTTCGTCGCGGCGAGACCTTTTTACGAAATTTCAGTCACCAACTTTCTCTTCCGAATGCGAAAATATTTTGTTGAGCCCAACCTACATAGGTAGGAATGATCATCAAAATAAAATAAGAGAAATCAGAGCTCGAACAGAAAGGTTTAGGTGTTCGTTTTTCCCGCTCGCTGTCCGGGAGTGGAATAGTAGAGAGATAGTATGATTGTGGTTCGATGAACCCTCTGCCAAGCACTTAAATGTGAATTGCGGAGTAGTCATGTAGATGTAGATGTAGATGAACCATAGCTTGTTATTATTGTCTACATAGCCAAACCTAAACTTAGAAAGTAAATAAACAATTTATCAGTCTACATCTATATTCTGCAAACCACTGTGAAGTGCACAGCATTTATAATGATTTTTTCCTGCTCTATTCACAAATGGAACAAAGGAAGGATGATTGTTTAGATGCTTTGTGCATGCTGCTGCTAATATAAACCTGCCCTAACAATCTCTATGGGAATGATACATAGGGGTTGTAGAATATTTCTAGAGTCATCATTTAAAGCTGATTATTAAAACATTATAAGCAGGCTTTCTCAGGATAGTTTATGTCAATCTACAAGAGTCAGCCAGTTTAGTTTCTTCAGCATCTCTGTGACACTCTCCCATAGAGCAAACAAACCTCTGGCCATTTGTGCTGGCCTTCTCTGTATTTGTTCAATATCCTCTGTTAGTCCTATTTGGTACAGGTCTCACACACCTGATCAGTATATCAGAATGGGTTACACAAGTAATTTGTAAGCTATCTCCTTTGTAGACTGATTGCATTTCCCCAGTATTCTACCAATAAAATGAAGTCTGCCATCTGCTTTACCCATGGCTGAGCCTATGTGATCATTCCATTTCATACCCCTACAAAGTGCAAAACTCAGGTATTTGTAATTAGTAGACTGACTCCAACTGTGCCTCACTGACATTACAGTCATAGGGTACTATGATTTTTCGTTTTGTGAAGTGTACAATATTACATTTCTGAAAACAAAGAAAAAAAGAGTCATTCTAGTAATCAGACACAATTATTAGGAAGGAAGTAGAACGTTTACACATGTCTGGTAACTACTGCCCCACATTTTGCTGCCACATAAGTTGATATGGCTTGTACATTGCTCAGGGGACACAGATACTGAAGCTTTCTAAATATCCTCCCAGCTCAGGAAACATGATGTAAAGTTGTTGGACATCTGTCATAACTATGCAAGCTTGTATCATATTATCAATATCACATGCTCATGCTTCTCCCTGGCATTATTAAATAGCTTTTGTTTTATAAGTGTAATATGATGCATGTCTAATAACTAAACAAACTTAAATTTTCTCAATCAAAGTTCTGGCAAAAAGGTGGTATGAATTTTCACAAGGGAGGGGACACCTACATTCAAACGTTTGCATTTATGGTCCAGCCAATATTGGTTGTGTCATACATTACTTGGTGGAAGTTGCTTGAACAGCTGTACCACATTTTTGAGGGAGTTCCAGGTTGTTTGAGGTGACAATAAAATGAAAAAGGTTTGTCAGAACGTGGTAAAGCTCAAAATGACACATTTTATAAGATTTGAGAGGCAGATGGAGGTGACTCTGTAGGAAAACACAAATAAAGAAGTGATACAGCTAGTTTTCAGAGAACCAGGTATCATTGGAGGATGACAAGCACTGTGGATGTAGAAAAACTGTACTCAGTGCAGCTCTTGTTGCAAGTATGTGAAATCTGGTAATGAGAGATCATTTGACCTATTACAATCTATGATGATTCCATGAATGCAGTTTTAGAGAAGGATTTCAACAAGTTCAGTCTGTCTGCATAATTTATTCTCAAGTCACTGCCGGCATAACAGAAATAACACCATCCTGATGTTTCACACTGGACACTGTCAACCCTGATTTTGTGTTCATGAACACTGTGATAACTGGAGACAAGTCTTGGATACAGAGCATAATCCAGAAGCAAAAGCACATTCATTACACTGGAAGACTTTCTCAATATTAAGAACAAAAGGTTTGCAACTGATGCAAATAAAAATCTAGGGAGAGCCAAGTGTTGACTCTGATAGCTACACTATGTGGTCAAAAGTATCCGGGCACCTGGCTGAAAATTACTTACAAGTTCATGGCACCCTCCATTGGTAATGCTGGAATTCAATATGGTGTTGGTCCACCCTTAGCATTGATGACAGCTTCCACTTTCGCAGGCATATGTTCAATCAGGTGCTGGGGCACTGGGAGGTTTCTCCCGGTGATGGCAGCCCATTCTTCACGGTGTGCTGCACTGAGGAGAGGTATCAATGTCGGTCGGTGAGGCCTGGCTTAAGTCGGCATTCCAAAACATCCTAAAGATGTTCTATAGGATTCAGGTCAGGACTCTGTGCAAGACAGTCCATTACAGGGATGTTATTGTCGTTTAACCACTCCGCCACAGGCCATGCATTATGAACAGGTGCTCGATCATGTTGAAAGATGCAATCGCTATCCTCGAATCGCTCTTCAACAGTGGGAAGCAAGAACATGCTTAGAACATCAATGTAGGCCTATGCTGTGATAGTGCCATGCAAAACAACAAGGGGTGCAAGCTGCCTCCGTGAAAAACACCGCCTCTGAATATTACTGTTAGCACTACACACGTTGGCAGATGACGTTCACCGGCCATTCGCCATACCCACACCCTGCTATTGGATTACCACATTGTGTACCGTGATTAGTGACTCGACACAACGTTTTTCCACTGTTCAATCGTTCAATGTTTATGCCAAGACCAAGCGAGGTGTCGTTTGGCATTTACAGTTACGATGTGTGGCTTATAAGCAGGAGCCTGAACATGAAATCCAAGTTTTCTCACCTCCTGCTTAACTATCATAGTACTTCCAGTGGCTCCTGATGCAGTTTGTAATTCCTGTGCGATGGTCTGGATAGATGTCTTCCTATTACACATTATGACCCTCTTCAATTGTCTGTGGTCTCTGTTAGTCAACAGACGAGGTCGGCCTGTACACTTTTGTGCTGTATGTGTCCCTTCATGTTTCCACTTCACTATCACATTGGAAACAGTGGGCCTAGGTATGTTAGGAGTGTGGAAATCTCACTTACAGACTACGACAGAAGTGACACCCAATCACCTGACCACGTCCGAAGTCCGCGAGTTCTGCGGAGTGCCCCATTCTGCTCCCTCACGATGTCTAATGACTACTGAGGTCACTGACATGGAGTACCTGGCATTAGGTGGCAGCACAATGCACCTAATATGAAAAATGCATGTTTTTTGGGGGTGTCCAAATAGTTTTGATCACACAGTGTGTATGACTGACCATTATGAATCAGGGCGAAGAGTGACAAATGGATACCTCTGTGTTTTCTCTGTGATGCACTTCAGGACAATGCTCCAGCTCATTCATGATTCTTTATCCAGACTTTCTTCTTGGAAAAACCAAATTCTTGATCTCGAACTACATCCTCTTTACGCTGATTTCCTTGGCTTCTACTTCTTTACAAAATTAAAAGGCACAAATGCAAGAAACCCGTTTTGGGAGCAGCGAAGAAAGAATGTGTAATGAAAAAGCACAGCTGCAGGCAATTCAAATGAGAGTTCTCGATAATGGAAGAATCAGTGCTTTAAATGTGTGATGGTGTAAGAGACCTAGTTTGAAGAGTATTAGGGTGGCATGCAATATACTTTTCCAGTATGATGCTTTTTAGACATACATCATATGTTATTAATAACAGAAATACATTCCTTGTAAGAGTCCATGATCATTATGAACTTTATAAAGGACGCTGTTTACAGTGCTTAATGATTTTTTATTTATTACGTTATTTCATGTGACATGCTTTAGCTACAGACATAACCAGATGCAAACAAAATACTTCCAAAACAAAGCCAATTAAGACATCTTTGAATTAAGCATTCTGGGCAGTATTATTCTTCAAGATCTCATATGCCTAGGTGAGAACAAATAAGTTCGGTAAGATTATTTGGACACTATTTCAGCTCAACATACTGAATGAGGCCAACTTAAAACCTTCAATTTTGAGAATCTGAAAGATGTATAAGTACTTTTGATACTCCTAGATTAATGACCAAAGACTGTGTGGTCTTCGAGAGGCTATGTCCTATGTGGTTCCTTCCACTGGTGGCAAACTGTACATAATGATGATACTGCGTGGACTTACTAAATCTTGTACACAGAAACAAAATTTCTATTTTAATACCAGAACACTACAAGGAAATTGAAAAGCTTAAAGTTAAATGTGAGAGCCCCTGCAAAACAGTTATTTTTAAGGTATCCATTTAAGAAAGTGGAAAGTTTTCATTCACTCAGTAATCATGCTGCATGGTGGAATCAGTCAAGGTATACATCCAAAAAAGAAAACAACTTTCAGAAATGAATTATGTAATTCTATTAACAACTGCATTAATTTATTTACAGTCAAATAATTGTAAATGGAACCACATTTGAAAATTTTTGCTGCTTCTTGAGTTATACTAGGTGCCTGCCGTTCATCTACTGTATTTTGCTCAATATTTTCAGAATTACAGTAGCGATTATCAAGTCATAATTTATCAATATAATGTAAGAACAGAATGTTTGCAATGGACATTGTTAGTAGTCATGATGTCAACAGGAATAGCACTGATAAAGTGTTCACAATACTGTGCAGTAGTTTTAAGTTGTTGAATATAAATAATTTATAGCAATGCCTCATAAATCATGTTCATCTTTTAAATCTGCAGGTTCCCAATTTCTTGTTTCATGCCTGGTAGTATTTTGTTAAAGACCATTGTACCAGAATACAAAACCTACTCTTGATCTGCAACAAGGTGAGACCAAGTTGTATATGATAACTATTTTGGTTCTCTTTCTTTTGTTATGTAAAAAGCAATTAATTTAGGCATTGTGTGTTTATTAGACACCAGATCAAAAGGGGTATATGCAGTGAACAGAATACATAAGAATTGTCCAATATCTAAAAAAGCCTCTAAAATTTAACATTACTCATTTTAGCAAGTTAGACTTTATCTTAGCTACAATGATGTAAAAATGACATGTAGTAAAGTGAGCACAATGAGAGAGTGCAACAAATGCTAAACTAATTTTGTTGATTATGTTATCTGTGATTCCACTGTGGGCTGGGTCCAAACTGGACTCAAAAATACTTTGTATGTTTGAAATTGCAAAACATGAGTTTTTGTGAGAGAATACTCAAACTGTTTGCTGTGGACCAGTTGTTGGCATGTTGTGTTACCAACTGGGAGTATCTGATGTGATGGAGTTTGGATCATTTTTGAGTACGGCTTGATCAAAAGCAAACACAACAGTTTTTAACAGTCCTTTAATACGTCATGTTTGTTCAGTACTGATTGTGCGAATATTTTTTAATGGCTGGGTTTAGGCTGATAATAAATTATCTGCAAATATATATACATATATTTTACACTATCAATCATCACTAAAGTAAGAAGTATAACATGAAAATTACAATACTAACAATTAAATAGAGGACCTAACTTATTCATGTCCATGCTAGCTACAACAGTTGCATATCAAACTATATCAGTCAGATGGCTTTGCAATACTCACAGCAATAGTAGGGATCACCACAGTGTCCTAGTTAGATGGGTTAGCTGTCATGCACACTTCTATAATAGTTTACAAATTCTATATATCATTTTATGCCTTTCTGACCTGACACATGTATTTGTCATAAGGTATAAGATCAAATTTCCTTTCCTTACAATATGTAATTTTTTAAAAAGTCTTCACCAGCACTAAGCATTTACAGATTTTTTGTTTAATCTCTTAGCAGTCCAAGTAATTCTTCACATGTACATTATGCTCCATACTTGACAGCATTTTTATATAATTGTTAAGCTGTGCACAATGAGTGAAGGGTGTGTCAATAAGAACCAACAGAATTTAATAGCCCCCATATGAAATTTAAATTGTGATATCTTTTCTGAATGCATGAAATGTGACAACAGAGATATCTGTGGGATTTATTGGGGGAGGGTGAATTTAACTTCTAGTTAAATTTCCTAAATTAAAAAGCAGAAACTTCTTTTAGAATTTGAGTTCAAATACGTTCTTTTATACTTGCAATTTTCAAGAGACAATCTATGTTTGGCTAATCAATTGTTGCTGCCTTGGGTCCAAAGACTGGTTTGATGCAGCTCTCCATGCTATCCTACCCTGTGCAAGCCCCCTTCATTTCTGAATATCTACTGCAACTTACATCCTTTTAAACCTATTTACTGTATTTATTACTTGGCCTCCCTCTACAATTTTAACCCCCACTTCCCTCAAATACTAAACTTCTGATCACCTGATGTCTCAAAATGTGTCCTGCCAATCAAACCCTTCTTTTAGTAATGTTATGCCAAAAATTTCTATTCTCCCTAATTACATTCCTGACCTTCTAATTGGTTACATGATCTACCAACTTAATCTTCAGCATTCTTCTGTAGCACCACATTTCAAAAGCTTCTATTATCTTCTGATTGTCCATGCATCACTTCCATACAAGGCTACACTCCAGACAAATATCTCAAGAAAAGGCTTACTACCACTAAATCTGTGTTCAATTTTAAGAAATTCCTCTTCTTCATAAATGCATTTCTTACCACTGCCAGTCTACATTTTATATTCTGTCTATTTGTTTTTCTCTTTTTTATATTTATCATAAATCCTCCTTTCAAGACTGTCTACTCTGTTTAACTACTCTTCCAAGTCCTTTGCTATCTCTGACAGAATTACAATGTCATCAGCAAACTTTAAAGTTTTTATTTTCTTTTCTCTCTGAATTTGAATTCCTTCTCTAAATTTTTTTAGATTCATTTACTGCTTGCTCAATATACAGATTGCATAATATTGGGGATGGGGTACAACTCTGTCCCCCCCCCCCCCCCTTTCTCAACCACTGCTTCCCTTTCATGCACATCAACTCTTATAACTGCAACCTGGTTTCTATACAAGTTGTATATGACCTTCCTCTCCCTGTACTTTACGCTTGCTACCTTCAAAATTTCAGAGTGTATTCCAGTCGACACTGTCAAAAGCATTATCCAAACCTACAAAAGCTATAAACATAGGTTTTCCTTTCGTTAACATATCTTCTAAGATAAGTCTAAGGATTAGTATTGCCTCAGATGTTCCTACATTTCTTTGGAACCCAAACTGATATTCCCCAACGTCAGTTTCTCCCATTCTTCTGCAAATAAATATTGTTAAAATTTTGCAAACATGAGTAATTAAACTGATAATTTAGTAATATTAAAATCTGTCAGCACTTGCTTTCTTTGGAATTGGAATAATTATGTTCTTGAAGTCTGAGGGTATTTCACCAGCCTTGTATATCTTGAATACCAGGTTGAACAGTGATTTTCAGAGAATTGTTAAGGTCTCACTATTCAAAAAAATCATTGGTAACATTTGGAAAAGTAGTTTCCATTTTGCTAGAAATCTTCACTCTCTCTTTCAAATGCCATTCTCTGCCAAATTTTTCAACTTATTTTCTTTCCATTTGGTTTCCTTCACACCTAAAGTAAGTAACATTGGGTTCTCAAAACTCAAGATATACTGCTTTTACCTCCTTTCTGTCCAATAATTGAATTCTCCAACTTCAATGGTGGTGATGAGCTGATTTTCATCTATATTAGTCTTATTCTTTTTAATTATCACACTGAACAATTATCTGTAATATGTACAACTTTTCTGGCAATATCTTTATTGTTCTTAATATAATGCATTCAGTGGGTAGTGGAGGATACCAAATTGTGTCACTTAGGCAATAAAATGAAACAGCTACAGCTGTTGTTTTGATGTATTGCAACCAGTGACTCAATACACCACCCTCAGGCCTGATGCGTAAACAGTAATGACAGCATCAACAAGTTATCAACCATGCAAATACAAAGACAGATTGAAAACAGAATAAAAATTAAGGAAAATTCTATATAAGGAAATTTATAGTAATCATTTGATAAAAACCAACAGATTGTCACATACCCAAAATATTATTTATATACAAACTATTTTTTAATAAAATCATTAATTAAATATTCCATGATTAAAAATTTGGCCAGTGAGATGATACACTAAACTACAAAATCCTAAAGTAACCTACCCCACCTAGCTACAAAAACAACTGTATAAAATGACAGATGTATGAAAGAAACTGCAACAATTTCAGAAATATGCAAACCAAAGAAATATGCATCTATATGCAAGTAGTCCTTGCAAAAGGACAGCATCAACAATATACAAGTGTCAATGTAGGTAAAGCTATCAAAATGATAATATGTTGTTGTGGTCTTCAGTCATGAGACTGGTTTGATGCACCTCTCCTTGCTACTCTATCCTGTGCAAGTTGCTTCATCTTCCAGTACCTACTGCAACCTACACCTTTCTGAATCTGCTTAGTGTATTCATCTCTTCGTCTCCCTCTATGATTTTTACCATCCACGCTGCCCTCCAATACTAAATTGGTGATCCCTTGATGCTCTGAACATGTCCTACCAACCGATCCTTTCTTCTAGTCAAGTTTTGCCACAAACTTCTCTTCTCCCCAATCCTATTCAATACCTCCTCATTAGTTATGTGGTCTACCCATCAAATCTTCAGCATTCTTCTGTAGCACCACACTTCGAAAGCTTCTATTCTCTTCTTGTCCAAACTAGTTATCGTCCATGTTTCACTTCCATACATGGCTACACTCCATACAAATACTTACAGAAATGTCTTCCTGACACTTAAATTTATACTCGATGTTAACAAATTTTTCTTCTTCAGAAACGATTTCCTTGCCATTGCCAGTACATTTTATATCCTCTCTACTTTGACCATCATCAGTTTATTTTGCTCCCCAAATAGCAAAACTCCTTTACTACTTTAAGTGTCTCATTTCCTAATCTAATTCCCTCAACATCGGCGAACCTCAAAGTTTTTATTTCTTCTCCATGGATTTTAATACCTACTCCGAATTTTCCTTTTGTTTCCTTTACTGCTTGCTCAATATACAGATTGAGCAACATTGGGGAGAGGCTACAACCCTGTCTCACTCCCTTCCCAACCACTGCTTCCCTTTCATGTCCCTCGACTCTTGTAACTGCCATCTGGTTTCTATACAAATTGTAAATAGCCCTTCGCTCCCTGTATTTTACCCCTGCCACCTTTAGAATTTGAAAGAGAGTATTCTTTGTCAAAAGCTTTCTCTAAGTCTACAAACGCTAGAAACGTAGGTTTGCCTTTCCTTGATCTTTCTTCTAAGATAAGGCGTAAGGTCAGTATTGCCTCAAGTGTTCCAACATTTATGCGGAACCCAAACTGATTTTCCCCGAGGTCGACTTTACCAGTTTTTCCATTCGTCTATAAAGAAATCACATTAGTATTTTGCAGCTGTGACTTATTAAACTGAAAGTTTGGTAATTTTCACATCTGTCAACACCTGCTTTCTTTGGGATGGGAATTATTACATTCTTCTTGAAGTCTGAGGGTTTTTCACCTGTCTCATACATCTTGCTCGCCAGATGGTAGAGTTTTGTCAGGACTGGCTCTCCAAAGGCCGTCAGTAGTGCTAATGGAATGTTGTCTTTTCCCAGGGCCTTGTTTCGATTTGGGTCTTTCAGTGCTCTGCAAACTCTTCACGCAGTATCATATCTCCCATTTCATCTTCATCTGCATCCATTTCCATAATACTGTCCTTAAGTACATCGCCCTTGTCTGCTTAGTACTGGGTTTCCATCTGAGCTCTTGATATTCATACACGTGGTTCTCTTTTCTCCAAATTAAAATGATAATATAAATAGTTCAAAATGTGTCAAAAGACCAAAGGTAGTAAACCACCTATGTCATTACATGTGCAGAATATACGAAAGCCTCTACAAGACACTATTGAGGGCAAACAACATTTATAAAATTTTCTCTGACTTCCAGCCGCATCCAGTGGTTTAAAAATCCACGAGCTTTTGGCCAATTTCTCCTCAGCCATTGTCAAGTGGTGACTGTCAAATGATTGTTGTTACCGTCCTTATCTAGCCGCATTGTATTCAGTGACGGTGCTCACTCCAGCACCATATTTGGTAATGTTTTCATTGAGTACTTGCTGCACCCACTTTAACTTTGCATTGGCCGGGTTCCCAGCTGTGCTTAGCTGCAGACCACCATCTTTATTGAGGGTGTTGTCAGAAAGTTTTAACCAGCTGGGTGGCGTCTTGATGGGAAGCCCATTAGCTCCAGTTATAGCTAACCTCTTCATGGAGTACTTTGAGAACATTGCTGTGGGGATGGCTCCAGCAAAGCCTAGTTGCTTTTATCGTTACATCGATGATCACATTTGTTGTCTGGGCTCATTCATGATGTCAGATTCACAATGGTGCCTTGCCTTTTCTAGATGTCCTCGTCCACCAGAAAGAAAAAGGGTGTCTCAGCCACAATGTTTATCAGAAACCCACACACACAGACCAATATCTGCATGCTACCATATATCACCAAACTTTGTAGAGAAGTTCTGTTCCGAGGACATTGGTACATCGAGCGGAAGCCTTTTCAGACACTGACAGCCTTCCGAATGAACTGAAAGTCTTCAAAGAAAACGGCTACAACAACTGCTAGATTTTGCAAGCCATTATTCCAAAAAAGGCCTCCTAGGAGAGCACGAAGAAGCTTGCATTGTTGCCGTTCTGTGACTCAATAACAAGAAAAATTAGTCGACTTCTAAAGAAGCATAAAATCGACATGGTTTTTAGGGCTAAAATTCAGCAGCCAATGAGGCCTGTGAAAGACGATGTTGGACTCGGAACACCAGGAGCATATAAAATACTGTGTGGGTGTGGACAGTTCTGTATCAGACTGTACGTACTATTGAATGGCGTCTAGTGGAACATAAGAGATGGTTTCGCCTACAGTATCCTGAGAAATCAGCAGTGGTCGAAAAAGTTTTAGAAAATGGACATTGTATTGCATTTGCCGATATGTCTGTTATTACGTTGATTACTAGCTTTTTGCACAGTGTTATAAGAGAAGCGATCAAGTTAAAAATTTGACACACCCTCAACAAAGACGGCAGCCTGCAGCTAAGCACAGCTTGGAACCTGGCCATCAGAAAGTTGAAGCAGGCACAGCAAGCACGCATTGAAAACATTACCATATACTGTGCTGGAGCGAGCACTAGTGATGTCACTGAAGACAGCTCAGCTATATAAGGACGGCAGGAGCAATCATTTGACAGTCACCACTTGACAATGGCCAAGGAGAATTCACCGAAAGCTTAGGGATTTTAAACAACTGGAAGCCTGAGAAAATTTTATCACTATCTATCGCTGCAAAACTATGCATTCATATACTGAAGATACTAAATATTATGTGGATGTATATTATTAATTTCTGCCATTTACACGAGTTAGATAGTAGTCCTTGTTTGTTTTATGACAGTACATGATATTTGGAAGCAGAATTAAGTAAATGAGCTTTCATATATTCTGTATATGCTAAGATATAGGTGGTTTTCTATGTTTGGTCTTTTGTCACTCATTTTATGCACATGACAAATATGCTCACATACAGTTTTCACCGCAGCAATTTATAACTTCAAGGTGACCTATTGATATATTTATATTGTCATTTTCATAGCTTTAGGTATACTGACACTTTGATATTGTTGATGTCGTTCTTTTGCAGTGACTACTTGCACACAGCAGCATATTTCTTTGGTTTACTTCTGTCTGCTGCTACTGCTGTTGTTGTTGTTGTTATTGTTGTTTCTTTCATTAAGCAATCATTTTAGTGGCTTGGTAGGCTACTTCAGGATTTTGCAGTTCAATGTATCATCTAACTGACCAAATTTTTAATAATGGAAAATTTAACTAATTATTTTATTAATAAATAGCACATCTATAATTCTATTTCATGAATGTGACAGTGCATGTAACTGGTGATTTTTATCAAATGATTACTGTAAATTCCCTTATATAGTATTGTCCTTGATTTTTATTCTGCATTTAATCTGTCTTTGTAATTGCATGGTGTGTAAGTTGTTGTTGTTATCATTACTTCTTATGGATAAGGCCTGAAGATATTGTACTGAGTCACTGACAATGGTTGCAATATAACATAATAACGTCAAAACAACAGCTACAGGTGTTTCACTTTATTATGTAAGTAAATGGCTAGAGTCAGACATTGCAAAAATCAATGGTACATATTCCTCTATGGACTTTTCTTTCTCAAAATCAGTTTTAACTATAATAGTAGGGCATTTAAACAATCAGAAAAATTGTTTCTCCCATACATAGTCTTTACCATTATATATAGAGTAGTTATAATCAAACTTCCACTGCTTGATCGAGTGCAGACAGAAAACCATTTACCGCATGGGTACTCAACTTTGTATGTACAATTTTCAGAGTGTGTGCTACCGGGTTTGTATTGTTAATACTGTAAGTGTCATGACTTACCATTAGGTACTGATACTGGTATGGCGACATAAGGTTGAAATGCAAGCATCAGTGTGCATTACAGTTGCAGTCACTGTGGGTCCGGACAAGGTGAACGGGGCTGTTTTATAGAAACAACAGGAACAGTGCTGCTGCTCTTCGCGAATATCAATGCTTTAACGGAAAATGGAGAGGTCCTCATTCTACATTGGGGTTGAAGTATATGATTCAGAAGCTCAAGTTAACTGGCAATTTCGGATTTGCTGCTAGGAGAGGCTGACAGCCAGTTCCGACACAAATTGTTTAAGACACTACTGTTGCCATAGCGGAGAATGATGGACACAATCTGTGATCTTCCAGCAGTGCAAGTGCTGTGTCACACAGCTGAACATTCCGTGGTCTACCTGAGATGTTTCGAGCAGCAGTATAGCAATCTCTAGTGTGGTTCCGGGCTGTTGTGGATGTAGTTGGTCATCATAATGAACATCATTTGTAACACTGAGTGTCAACATGGTACACAATTTCACAAACATTACCCTCTCATGTGGAAATTAAAATGCGTTGAAACATGTGTCTTTCAATGGTTTATTCATTATTTCTCTTTCTCATGTATCGTCAAATGTTTTCCCAAGTTTCACTGTCCAATGACCACTTTTTTGTGGAGACCCTCTGAAATAGTGAAAGTTTAATTATAATCAACCTGTACATTTTTGAAAAGGAATTGTACACACAACAATGACAATAATGTGCTGTTTGGTTTTCTTCCTCAAAGGAGGTTTCACAGAACACAGGAAAGTTGTATTTATGGCCTATCAGCTCGTGATTAGGATACTACTATGGAACCTGAATTTTCAGTAACAGTAAACAAGGCTCATGATCAGGTAGAGGGGGAGGAGTAGAGAGAAGGGGGTAGAGGAAGCAAAAGGACAGAGAGAGGGGGAAGGAGGAGATGGAAAAAAGAGAGAGAGAGAGAGAGAGAGAGAGAGAGAGAGAGAGAGAGAGAGAGAGAGAGAGAGACTCAGGAAATGAACAAAGAGAGGGGGAGGAGGAATGGACACAGAGATGGATGGGAGAGAAAGAGGGTTGGACAGATACATAATTCCCACACATATTTAATAATTGTGAAGCATTGCCAGGTTCGCTAGGTTATTTACAAAAATTTACAAACTTGGGGAAGTAGAGTCTAAATTATCTGGTTTCTTGTCTTTTGAGAGTCCAGAACTGCATACATCACTTACTACTGTCCACACACATGTGTTCAGGATGAACTTGTTATAACTACAGGTGGCTTAACTTCTGGCTACAATAAACTCTGTGTAGATTACAAATTTAGGAACTGTAGATGTGATACGTAAACTCTAAATAAACAATGGGCTGTATAGCATCTATGAGCAACAATTTGTAAAAAAAAAAAAAAAAAAGAGGCCAATTCAATCAATCTTTTCATATGGAAGATTTAGCCCTTTAATTGGCTTCCTCTACTGCATTTCATAACATTTATTAAAATAAAAAAGTTATCAAAAAAGTGATGGATACTTCCAACTTCCCCATTTGTAATTCTTCCCTACAGTATTTCCAAACTCACTTTCTGATATTCACTCTCCTCAGTGGAAAAGGGATAGCTAATTCATGTTCTGTCACCAACTTCACATGATATTTTGAAGTGAATTGATAGTACTTTTTATTTTAATGATTTTTGTTCAATCTCAGTTCTAATTTTTTAGCTTCACGCTGATTGGTTTGTTAATGTTTTCCATTTTGTTAAATTTAATGCACTTTCAATTATTAAATTACAGGAGAAGCATATTAATTAGTATTACTTTTTTGTATGCTAATAGTCTGTGGTATGCTGTTTATAAAGAACTGTTTGGTCTTTTAAATACCAAGACATAAATTATATTGAGAAAACTTTATATAACATCTAGAATGTTTAATGACACTGATGTAGCATTCATTCAAATAATTCTAATGCACTCTACAGTTTTAAATCTGGTGTGTAGTTTACATGTGTAGTAACTATTATTAGTTTTCTTTTGGTGTCTTCCTCCATCAACTGTCTGTCAGCTTTTCCAGTTCACATGGAACAACAGGCAGAGATATTAGTTATCTCTGCTAAATCATCCAGTTATGGCATTTTCATCTTCAAATGAAAAGATTTATCCAACTAACACTTGAGGATTGAAGGTGTCTCACCAACACTGAAATTGGTACAGGATGATGATGATACAATGAGAAAGGAGAGTTTAAGTCCACTTAGCTGTTTATTTATTCATGTTACCTTTTTACATCACCTCAAAGGGTTACATTAAAAACAGTATTATACATAACCTAAACCACTATACAATCTATGATTTTTATTTTATTTCAGCCTTTTACTGTTAGTTTTTTTTCCGATAAATATATAGCAAAGCAAAAATAACACTCGTGATAGTAACACAAGAAAACACTGTACTACCAAAATGCTGCTGCAACTACTTCTAAAGATATTCCACCTGCTTCCTTATTCTATTTTTTTATTTTATGTCTTACTAACATAGAATCTACACTCATGCATAGTCAGCAGCAACAGGCAAACTCATTATCAGTAGGTCATGAGCTTCTTATTACCTACATCATTAATTCTATGAAACGCTAATTTTTCTAACAAAATGTGATGTGCACAATCAAATGTCTTACATTGGTCACAAAAAGACAGACTGCTAAGACAGGATGCCCCACATAAAACCAGTATGCCTCACATAATGGTTAATCATTTCTAGTCAAATTGCGTGTGAAGTGGCAACACTGTCAAAAGTTGGCTACAGTGCTTTTTATCGGAAAGTTTAGTGCAATTGTGTGTTTGTGCGTCAGTGGTTGTGAGAACCTCATATTATTCAGTTGTTACAGACAGGGCGCAGTTTGCATTAGAACAGCAAATTGATATTGTGGAGTGTTATATAGATATAGGCTCCATCAAGGAATGTCAAGTATCCTAGTATGAAACTTCCCACAGCCAGCACTATTCAAGATCTGTACAAGAAATTGTTTAGAATGTGTAGAAGCATAGGCGACCGACAGTGAGGAACCTTGAAACCACAGACAGGATTCGCATGGACATTTTGAGAAGTCCCCAGTAAGAGTTGAAATTTGAAGGAGGGGGAAAAAAAAGGTCCTTTACTGTAACTGGCTGTTAACATCAATGCTAATGGTTACTTGGACCCCTGCTTTACTTCACATTAGGTGATGCCTGGTTTCATTTGTCAGGTTATGTAAACTCACAGAATTGCTGATACTGTTCACAGGACAACACATATATTCTGTGTGAAGAATCTCTCCACTCAGAGAAGAAAGATGTTTGGTATGTGCTGTCCGGCTCATGCGTTATTGGCCCCATATTTTTCAATTACAGCTTAAACAGTGCCACATAGAAGAGATCTTTATTTTTGTGCATCAGAGCCAAGGAAGCTGCATGCAGTATTCCAACAAGATGGAGCAACCCCTCACACATCCAACCAAAGTATAGCCCACATCACCAATGTTTTCCATGAAGACAGACTTCAGCAGAAGCCTCTGGCCTCCAAGGTCCCCAGACTTAACCATTGTGTGATTTTGATTTATGAGACAAACTAAAAAGCAAAGTGTATGCTGACAATCTTTACATAATAGACAATTTTAAACAGGACATTACTAGGGAAATTGAAAACATCATGCCAGCAGAATAACAACATGTTGCTGATAATGTCACCACACAAAGTCAGTGATGCTCGAATGCCCATGGCCAACACTTCCAGCATCTCTTATGAAAAGGTAAGTACATGTTTTTTTTAATGTTAGTATTATCTACACTTTTTTAATTAGTTCACTGTTACTTGAATATCAGGTGTGTGGTGTAGCGGTTTTATGTGGTACACCCAGTATATTCAGAGTTGAGCTGCCCTTCTAATTATCAAATAGTGATTTACTAAGTCTATTACTAGTGCTATTATTATTATTGAAGAGGAGCAATAGTCTATTGTACATTACTTCCTCAATACTTCACAAAATGATGGTGAGAATGAAAGAGAACAGAAGTTATTAACAATACTTATCACCTTACTTAGACTGGTGTTTAACAATAACAATCAAAAAGGCCTTGAGTTAGTGGGGCATTATATATTTTATAAAAATCAATACTTATTACGGGAGGAGATTCCAAGTAATCTCACTCACTATAGCCTTTCACCACAAACATTTCTGAGAACTATTTCCTTTCTTTTCTTCAAATTGTCCACTCAACCATCATTCAGGAAGAAAATCATTGACTTTTGACCTGGCAGAAAAGCACTGAGATTTTACATCAACAAGATTTCATTAATAACTCTGATTACTGGAATATTATTAATGGCGCTTTTCTTAAGTCATGTCGCAATGTATTACTCAAGAAACTGCAACCAAATGTTCTTGTCAGTATTTTTACGAAGAATATTGAGTACTTCCTGGATCACTGTCATCAGTCAGAACCACAACATTTTACTTCAGAAACATTCTTGATTTGAAGATGCTACACATGGGGAACATTCTCTCCTTGTTTATCTAGACTGTCCGTTTTCCATGTAAACATATATTGTATGTTTTGCAAAGTTCTTCACTTATTGGTCTATTTATATTCAAGAGTTACTTTCAAATTTCCACGTGAAAATAATAATTTAGCCTCCACTAAGACATTTCAAATATGTATTAAAAAAAATTCCTCAAAGCATTATCAAATACAATATACTCAATTTACACTTACGGATCATAACATATCATGGGTGACAGTGTGATATTTTTCTTCTTTGGGAGAAAAACAAGGTTTAATTAGTGTAGTGAAACTTTCAGCTAATGATACATTTTAAAAGTCATGGCAAGAGAAAGAAAAACAGTGTACTTGCAAAATTCACATTAGCTAGTGAATCAGAAGAATGAAAAAAGAAATATTCTGTGTATTTCCGCACTGAAACAACATGAAGCACATTTGTAATGACAGCAGAATGTCACATCTTTCAATGATAGCAAATGTAACAAATTTTATGTAAAGCCCTAGGCAGTTCATAGTTACCTTCCAAGTCAGCACCAAATCCTGAACATGAAATCAATCAGTTATGCAGTTATCTAGCTGCAAACTGGTCTGTGTGTAGGCAATTTAAAAGAAGCCCCACTTCCCATTCTAAGACTCAGATGATTGTGTGTTGGCTCAAGGCATCCTTGATAACGTCATCAATATAAAATTGTGTAATTCTTTTTTTACTTATTTTTAGAACACTTATACTATGGATCCTATAGTGAACATTAACATGATGTGTGCAATATGGAAACACATGTGTTACTGATCCCAGACAGCGTAAGAAGATCACATGCATACTTTCAAGTGATAACAAGAAACAATGTTAAGTAAGAGTGTCAGTGCAGAAGTAAAAGTAAGAATGCACTTGCAAATTTCATTGTGTACAAGTTATTCAAGTTGAAAATATACACATATGAGGGCGTTCTGTAATCACACTCCAAAAAGTGGGTGGTGGGTGATGGAGGCTGTTAAATGCAAACTGAAGCAGTTCAACCAGCTTTCCGGTTGCTAGACACTTAGCCTACCCTTGTTAGTATATAGCACTGAGTTTTGTGCATCATCCACTTTTGTATATGAAAATATGTGTGGAAAGTGGGGTTAATGATTGCTTTATCTACCTCATTATTCATTTTCTTGAACAACTAAAATAACAGTAATCAATCACAAAACATTATACAGTCAAGGAAACGTAGAATCGCAACAACAGTGGCAGTGTACACAGCATTATATGCTAGGCTAAGCATTATTTGTGACCCAATACACCTGAACATCACTCTGAAGACTTATACCTTTTTGCATCTTCTATCAGTTCCACTTCTCTCATCAACCACTGCACTGAGTGTCTTTGTGGAGGCATATACAGCACCATAAGAATAAAGCAGATGAGATGGATTACCTAAAACGTGCAGCTTTGCAAATTCTACAAGTGTCTCATTTCCATAAAAAGAAAGTGCTGGCACTATTCAATCCCCTTGTCCCCTTATGTTTGATATCACAAGTCTTTGAGCCAACTTTTAAAAAAATGTGATCAGAATCTAGTACACTGGGATGACACCAACAAATTATTGGCTGTAATTTGAACATAGCACCAAGAAAATTACACTTTTGCTACTGACATTCTATCATCAATTAAATTTATATGTGAACAGGCTTAAAAACTCTGTGCAAAAATTTATCCTGTTCTACAATGTCAAGAAGTTGTCAGTTTCTACAGCTCATGGAAATTCACCAAGATGTGGACTAACATAACTATTTGGGCATACTGATGTTATAAGTTCTATGCCAAGGTGAATAAAATGAACGGAATATTATTATCTTATGAATGCAATTTTGTGGTCACATAATACAAGAATGTATTTTTCTCTTTTTAGCCATATCAGAAAGATTAATGTACAGAATATTTTGGTGGTGTTCTCTTCCCAGTTATTTTGCTATATTTTTCCCCTCTTGTCCCTAATCATCATACTTCAACTTTGCAACAGCTCTGCCACATACCTCTCACAGCTACATATTGTCATTTCTACAGAATTTATCTGTCATTAGGGTATATGGGTTCCGCCTTTTTTTTTTGCAAACATGCTGTTTTTTCTTTTTACCCAAACATGTCTCAGCACCTCCGTGGGTTTTAGAGATTGCTGGGGAATGCCTGGCTGTCATCACTTTAATTTCTGTGACATATTTGACAGCACATTAACAAAAGCTTTCATGTTCCAATGAAAATAAAATGCACAATTTTGAGGTAGCACTTTCCTACGAGCGTTGCTGCACCGTGTACCAGGTGAAACACCATCTGCACTTGCACAGTGTTCTGTATACAATTAGACTCCTGAATCTTGTATTATACTCTCAACAAATCTCAGGATACTTGTGAAAGAGTTCTGTCAACTGACTTAATAAAATGACTATTTGAAGTCAGATAATCTTATATATCACTCAGCTGTGAAACTTAAGAAATGCAAGGTTCTTGCTGTATTCTGCAAAAGTGCTCTTCCTAGAGTCATTTCTGAGATGACCTGAAATGTCTGCAGGTACCAACAACTTTTTGTTTCAAACTTTTTTTGTATGTGCCTCAATTCTAGAGGCAGGTTTCCGATACTTCTAAGTCTTTAACACAAGCTCCTATGCCAGTCTGTGGTTGCTCAGAGCATGCAGATGACATTTTGTGCGAATTGGTTAACTGTGCTCATCAGAGTTTCATTGGAGACAGATGTAAAGACAGGGCAGGCTATCATTTTATTCCAACTTCAAGTTGAACATTATGTGATCCTATTTAAAGTTATTGCTATTGGATCAACCATTATCACACAGTAGTTTTTACATCTATACTCTGTAAGTCTGCAGCTTGTGGTCTCGCAGTAGTGTTCTCGCTTCCCAAGCATGGGGTTCTGGGTTCGATTTCCGGTGGAGTCAGTGATTTTCACCTGTATCGAGATGACTGGGTGTTATGTCATCTTTATCATCGTCATCATTCATCCCCGTTTCAGTTGGAGGAAGGCAATGGCAAACCACCTCCACTAGGACCTTGCCTAGTATGCCAGTGCAGGTCTCCCGCATCGTTCCCCTATGCTCTGTTGAGGAGTATGGGACTTCATCATTATACTCTGTAAACCACTGTGAAGTGCATAACAGAAAGCATGCAACATTGTTTAGGGCTTCTTCCTGTTCCATTTACATTGGAGCATGCAAAGAATGACTGATTAAATACTTCTGTGTTTGTCACCTCTAAGGAAGTGACAGGTTGTGGTATGCTGCTAGATGCCCTGTTTAAGGCTAGGCATTGAAACTTCATAAATTCATTTTCATGGAATACTTGTAGTTGTCTACTTTCAATCATCTGCCAGTTCAACTTATTCAACACGTCCGTAATGCTCTCCCGTGGGTCAAACAAACAGGTGACCATCAAGCTGTGCTTTTTTGTATTGTTCAATATCTCCTGTTAGTTTTATTTGGAAGGGTTCTTACACAATTGGGCAATAGCCTAGGACATGTTGGATAAGTGTTTTAAAGCAATTTCTTTTGTAGACTAGTTGCATTTTCCCAGTGTTGTTTTTTGAAGTGCAAAATTCACATTTCTGGGTTGCCAATTTTTAAACCACCTTCAAACCTTGGTAGGGCCTGATTGAATATTTGTGCAGCTTTTAGTGGACAGTACTTCATTATCCACCACTGCATCACCTGTGAAAAGTTTGAGGTTACTATTGTTTACCAGTTCACTACTATACAATATGAACTGCAAGGGTCACAAAACAAATCTGTCTACATCTACATACATACTCCTCAAGCCACTATATGAGGATGGCAGAGGATATCATGTACCACAACTAGTCATTTCCTTTCCTGTTTTACCCACAAATAGAGTGAGGGAAAAACTACTGTCTATACACCTCATACAAGCCCTAATTACTCTTATCTACCTGGTCCTTACATAAAATGTATGTGGAGGCAATAAAATTGTTCTGCACTCAGCTTACAATGCCATTCTCTATTTTCTGAATAATGTTTTGCAAAAAGTATGTTGTCTTTTCTCCAGATTTTCCCATTCGAGTTGTTCACAAAGCACCTTTGTAATACTCGCATGCTGACTGAGCCTACTGGTAATAAATCTAGCAGCCTGCCCCTGAGTTGCTTTGATGTCTTCCTTTAATCTGATCTGGAGAAGAATCCAAGCACTCTAGCAATATTCAAGAATGGAACACATTAGTGTCCTATGTGTGGTCCCTCTTAAGAGATGAGCTACACTTTACTAGAATTCCTTCATTTAAGTCAACCACTCACCTTACCTACTACAGACCTTACATGCTCATTCCATTTTTTATCACTTTGCAACATTATGCCTCCACATTTAATTGATATGATTGTCTCAAGCAGCGAATTACTTATGCTGCATTTGAACATTACTAGCTTGCATTATCTTACACTTTTCTACATTTGGAGCAAACTGCCATTCACCACACCAACTAGATATTTTGTCTAGGTCAATTTGTATCTTCCTACAATCACTCAATGATGACACTTTCCTGTACAACACGTCATCAGGAAACAGAAGACTTCTACTAACACTGTCTGTCAGCAATTTCATGGGTCCTTTCTTTTAACCTTTTTATATAACGAGTCACCTGTGCTTCTTTCCAGTCATTTGGGACTTTGTGATGGGTGGGAGAGTCATGGTAAATGCAACCCATGTATGATGCCATGCCATAGACCACTCTCTGTAAAAATGAATCGGGACTCCATCTTTCAGTTGCTTCTCTACACCAGGGATGCCTATTAGTATGTCCTTCAAGTGGGAGTCTCTATGACAGTGAAACGACAGAATGTTTGTACAATCCTCCTGTGTGAATGATTTTTTAAATGCAAAATTTAAAACTTCTGCTTTACTTTTGTCACCTTCCTACATTGCACCTCTGGTAGTTTATGCAGTCATAATACAGTGATTATCATTAAAAATTATTAAATTCTTTCTTAGCTAAGACATGACAAGGATGCAAATTTTGTGGTTGTCCGATTTGCTTTCTTAACGTTTGATCCTAGAACCTGCCATCAGAAACTGGGTACACTATTAAACGACAAAAATGTGCAAAGGAAAAGCCAACTTTGAATAGCATTAAGGATAAGTTCCACACTGACCAATGACCCATCTCTGCTAAAGCATTCTTGTGTGGTGGTGCTCTACCTGGGGGTAATCAGGTTTGAATCTTGGTGGTGGAAAAATTTTCACCTCTAGTATTTTCCTGGCAAGGGGAGGAGAGGTGGTGGCATAAGAACCCTGACCACCAGTCTTTACGCCAATGTCCTGGTTTAAATACCAAACCTCTCTGCAGTGTCTCACAAAGTTAGGGCATGTGACACTGCTGATGGTGAATTGGATGAGGAAGTTAAGCTAGGTGGCCCTCTTGGTGCTATTCATTAATAGTAAGCTATGCGCTGGTACCGGGTTTCACCCTACCCTTTCCATCATCATCTTTGTCATCATCATAGAACACAAATGATCACAGTCGACAAAACACACACACGTAGTATAACAAAAAATGGTAATGGAGTACATCATAAATAAACAAAACAAAACAAAAACCAAACAAACACTGAACAATACCCATAAATCAAATTTCTACCCAGAGTCAAGGAAGCAGGAAGGGAGAAATGTTGAGGTTTAATATTATACTGACATCGAGGTCATTAAAAATGAAGAACAAGCTTTGATTTGAGCAATGATGGAGAAGGGATGAGCCTAAAGTCATTTAGGAAAACTGTGAACAATTTATATCAGGGTAGCAGATTAGGGATTAAAATTCCAATCCTCTCAAATTCTTGACGTATCAAGGGAATAGATTCCACCGGGAGAGGCAAAGGAACTGGTCAAGGTGTATGTGTGAAATGAATATCAAGCAGGCTCCAAGAATTGGCTGTCAGCAGTTGTAAATCCTTAAAGGAGCACAGAGAGACAAGAGAAGATAAAAAGACAGAAAAGTAAATAAAAGTAAGAAGCAGGATATGAGAGAGATGGAAAACAATGGAGATCTTAAATAGAAACAAGAATGAAAATGTTGAGCAAAGTAAGTAAAATGAAAATTGTAAAAAATAAATTTTGTGTATACAGGGTGAGTCACCTAACATTACCGCTGGATATATTTCGTAAACCACATCAAATACTGACGAACCGATTCCACAGACCGAACATGAGGAGAGAGGCTAGTGTAATTGGTTAATACAAACCATAAAAAAATGCACAGAAGTATGTTTTTTAACACAAACCTACGATTTTTTTAATGGAATCCCGTTAGTTTTGTTAGCACATCTGAACATATAAACAAATACGTAATCAGTGCCGTTTGTTGCATTGTAAAATGTTAATTACATCCAGAGATATTGTAACCTAAAGTTGACGCTTGAGTACCACTCCTCTGCTTGTTCGATCGGGTGTATCGGAGAGCACTGAATTATGTAGGGATCCAAAGGGAACGGTGATGGACCTTAGGGACAGAAGAGACTGGAACAGCACATTACGTCCACATGCTAACACCTTTTTATTGGTCTTTTTCACTGACGCACATGTACATTACCATGAGGGGGTGAGGTACACGTGGTTTCCGTTTTCAATAACGGAGTGGAATAGAGTGTGTCTCGACATGTCAGGCCAATAGATGTTCAATGTGGTGGCCATCATTTGCTGAACACAATTGCAATCTCTGGCGTAATGAATGTCGTACAAGCCGCAGTACATCAGGTGTAATGTTGCTGCAGGCTGCTACAATACATTGTTTCATATCCTCTGGGGTTGTATAAAAGACTAAGGAAACAACAACAGGAAAGGCAAATGATGAACGGGCACAAACAGAAACATAAATCTAATGGCTATTCAGGCCACCAAAGGGAATGAAAGACAATTCTTAACACACAATCAGAAGAACCAATACTCAATATGTAAGGTTATATAGTATGATTCAACAAGCTGTTTATATTGTACTGAGAAGAATGATCACTATTATTCTTAAGTATAAATGCCAAAGAATGTAAACTATCTACATAAGCCAGGAAAAATAACAAGAATGAAATACATGCACATACAGGGATGAATGAGAGCACTACTTTGTGAGGCACAAAATCTAAAACAACAATATACAACAAAAACTGTATCGCTTGAAAGCATAAAAAAGGAAAAAAATAATAAGGACTGACAGCAAGCCAGAACAGAGAAAGTAGAATAATTAAGGGAGAACAAACACAATTAGAGTTGGGCTGAATACTTTGAGAATAAATGGAATGCCAAGTAAGACCAAATATCTCACAGTAACCGGTAGAGAATACACAGCCAAGAGAAGAAAAAGGACAACAAATACAGAGGATATAATGGAAGAGATGAAATGGAGATGAATGGAGGAACTTTGGGTCATATGAATAAAATGGAGAATGTACTTTATAACTGGAATTTTGAACATTCTCAGGTTTGCATGAACAAAGTGAGTCAGACAATATACTTCACTTGAGAATTTTCTTAGCTTGAGTGAAAGGTTGGAGGAAGTTGCTGAACCCAAAGAACATTCTTTGATTTCATATTCAAACTAGATAAGTTTCTTAGATAAATTTCTCACAAGCAGAGAACATTGCTCATTTTTTAAAGGAAGCTCTGTAGCATATTCAGAGACGAGTAAGTTCTATTGAGGCCAAGTTTCAGAACTTATGGTACATGCAAAAAAGGACATACCTACCCCAAAGAAATACTGAAGAGAGAAACTGTAGAAGTTTACAGAGTTTTAACAATAAAAACATTACTTGGCTTGTGAACTTTCCTCCCAAAAATCATGAAAGAAGTAGGCAACCTTTAAATGATGTTAAAATGAAAATGTTTTGTGTTATTTAGTAGACCATTGTTCAAATTTGGAGTACATAAAAAAGGTGATGTATTCTTAAAATTTAGTTTGCATAATGTGTTCACCTAACTTCAATTACAAAAAAAGTTACCTGCATGTCAAAAATTCAGTAACATCGTCAGAAAATGCATTTTTGTACACTGTCCATAATTGTCTTAATAATTTGTTGCTGCACATTAAAGAAAAATCAAAATGTGCACAAACTCTTGCAGCACACACTGATGCCAGTTCCATATTTATACAATGAATAGTTTAACTGTTTGAGTGAGGTGAATGAAATGTAAGATTACACATACGTTCTATGCCAGACACAACAGATGAAACAAAAAAGAACTTCCTCATCATAGAACACACTTTGAATTTTTTTATTCCTATGAAATTGAGAACTTTCTCAGAGAACGTTCCTTTGCTTTGATGACCTCCTTCGGAGAATGTTCTCTTTTTTTATTCATATGACCCACTGAGGTAGCCAACATTTATTAATAAATGTAATACCGAAACAGAAAAGAAGAACTATTCAAGTAGAAAACTGATTGCAACCTTGTCCACATGGACTGTTACTCAGTGACTGCAACGAATTTCTTGCATGATGTAACTGCTTTGACAGAAAACCTTTTAGGACATGGGTATGTTTGGTGGCAAGTGAGTAGGGTATTTCTCAAATCAAAAGCTGTTCCTGGAGTTTGATGGGCATCAACACACCACCCAAATGTCCACCACCTCTCTATTTCAGTCTTTCTAGCCCTGTCCTACATCCTCCTCTGCATCTAATGAACATTTTCTATTTACCGATATTAATATGACTTTGGACTTTTATGCCTGTCACTTTCTCTTTATTGCTTGATTTTTGTGGTAGCTTCAATTTTTCTGCCCCCTTGTTTGTAGATCTCACCATGCCTTTTGTTGTCCACGTACTCCAATCAACCTCTACTAAGAAGAGACAGAAAATCAATCATTGTATCAAGTGTATCTCTGATCTCTTCATATCCCTGACTTTTGCAAATTAAATAAAAATAGTAAAGGAAGCTAGACTGAAAAGAAGAAGAAAGAAGGAGAAAATAAGTGATAAAAGAACATCGCAGAAGCCAATATTCTGTACAATACAATATACCTGGTGTGCATCCAGGTCAACAATCATAGCTGTTCTGGCTCGCCCATGCCGAAATAAGAAACGTATGAGAAGAGTAATGTCAGCATATGGACAAAACCCACCACCTTTCTGTCCACAGCAGTGATGAAAACCACCACCTATGTTTATGGCCCATCCACGTTCCAGTGCTAATTTTCCAGCCAGGATACTCCCACCCACCTGATACCTGTAACAAATAATGCATTATTAACAAAATAATCATATAATTGTCACTAAAACAGACATATACATAATTTATACTTGTCACTAAAAGTTTAAAGATTAGGTAAGAAATTTGATTATTTCTTTTAAACATACTGTTTTCTGTATGTCAAACAATGGAAAATCCAGGATGGAAAAATGACAATATTATGAAAAGGATGGATTACTATTCACCATATAGTAGAGATGTTAAATCACACATAGGAACAACAAAAAGACTATTAAATGCATAAGCTTGCGGTCAGAAGGCCTTCTTCTGAAACAGACAACAAAAGCACACACATTCACATACACATGACCACTGTTTCTAGCTGCAGAGACCAGTCTGAGAGAAACTGTGCATGATGGAAGAAGCAGTATGGATGGTAGTGGTAAGGTGGTGGTTTGGGGGGGGGGGGGAGGTGGAGGGGGGGAGATAGCAGAGTATGGGTGGAGGAGGGTGAAATGCTGTTTGCATGAGCACACAGGGACGAGGTGGAGAGAGGGTAGGACAGCTAGATTGTGAGGTTACACAGAGCAGCACAGAGGGGGAGGGGGGAGGGGAGAGAAGGCTAGAAGTAAAAAGACTGTGGATGCAATTGTGGAACAGCAGGCAGTGTAGTTTTTGGAGTGGGGACAGGGGAGGGGATTTGTGGGTGAAGGAAAATGAGTAATGAAGAATGAGGCCAGGAGGGTTACGGTAATGTAGGATATATTGCAGAGAGAGAGAGAGAGAGAGAGAGAGAGAGAGAGAGAGAGAGAGAGAGAGAGAGAGTTACCGCCTGTGCAATCCAGAATAGCTGGTGTTGGCAGGATGGATCCAGATGGCACAAACTGTGAAGCATTCATTAAAATGAAGAACATTGTGTGGGGCAGCATGCTCAGCAACAGGGTGGTCCAGCTGTTCCTTGGCCACAGTTTGTCAGTTGCCATTCATGCAGACAGGCAGCTTGTTGGTTGTTATGCCCAAGTAGAATGAAGCACAGTGGTTGCAGCTTAGATTGTAGATCACATGACAAATTTCACAAGTAGCTTTATCTTTGATGGGACAGATGATGCTTGTACTGGACTGGAGTCGGTGACGGTGGGAGGGTGTTTGGGACAAGTCTTGCCTCTGTATCTATTACAGGGTTTTGAACCATGAGACAAGGAGGTGGGAGCATGGGTTGTCCAGTCATGGATGGGGATACTGTGTAAGTTTGGCAGGTGGTGGAATAAGACTGGGGGAAGAGGGTGGGGAGGGATAGGGGATAGGATATTCCTCATTTTAGGGCACAATGAGAGTTGACTGCCGACACCAGCTTTTCTGAACTGCACAGATGGAAACTCTCCCTGCAATATATCCTACGTTCCTGTAACACTCCTGGCCTCAACTTCATTAGTCATTGTCCTTCACTGGCTGATTCCTTTCCCTGTTCCCATTTCAGCACTACACAGAACACTAAGCACTAAACAACTTCCTATTACACAAGCACACCCACAGTCTTCCCCACCCCCTGTGCCCTGCCCTCTGTCTAACTTCCCAATACACCCATCTACCCTACCTTCTCTTCTCCTCGTCCCTGTATGCTACCACAAACACCACTTTAGATGCCGCTGTATTCCTACCATTCTGAAGATGGAGTAAATTCTTTCATTGCAGTACTCCTTATAATTGTCTGAGGAAGGATTTAATTTTATGACCAGTCGGATTTTCAACTTGGTTTTTTAATCCAACACATTTGTCGACAACTTCTCTTTTATATATATACAAAAAATCTCACACCACCTTGACACATTTCTCTCACTGGCCCAAAGAATTAACTCCAGAAGTTCACTGAGTTCTCTTCTAATTTGGTATAGGAAGTGGTCATGATTTTTCCTTTGAGACATACAGAGCACCCACTGAGAATAACATCACTTGAATTTCAAACCTGTGACATACTCATTTTTGATAATTATGATCATATCTCATGAGTTCTAGTGGCCTAAAGCAGCATGCCAGATTTGCATATCAATTTTCATAACTTTTGGCTCAGCAATGACACCATCATTGGACCATTTTCTTGGTTGTAATTAAAACAGGTTACCAACTGACAGCAACTGATGTGAACCATAATTTGCTCTCCCTCCCCCTCCCCCTTACCACCACCAGTCATGTTGCTTCTCCCATCACGCACAGTTGCTCGCAGTCTGGCATTGGCAGCCACAGACAACGCTCGTGTGTGTGTGTGTGTGTGTGTGTGTGTGTGTGTGTGTGTGTGTGTGTGTGAGAAAGAGAGAGAGAGAGAGAGAGAGAGAGAGAGAGAGAGAGAGCTGCTTTTGCATGAATGAATGTGTGTATGTTTCCTATTCATGAAGAAGGCCTTCTGGCCAAAAGCTTATGCATTTAGTGGCCTTCTTGTTGTGCTTGCCTGGGACTCAACGTCTCCGCTATATGGTGAGTGGCAATCTATCCTTTTCATAATATTGTTTTCTCTATGTGCTACTTGATGGCACAGTTAATTAAGTATCATCTGTGTCAGTTGTTTTAAGACCATTTGTGACAACAACTTTCACCTATAGCAAAGTTATGTTTCTGAAAAAAAAAGTCAAGTCACACATTACTTTAGATTCAGTATTACAGATATCTTTATCTGTTATTGTGTATGAACCGAGCTAGACACAATTTCATCACTCTATTCGCAAAGTGTTATCATGTCATTTCTCTGCTATTGTTTTCTAACGCAAAAGACAGACACACTACACAATTCAGTACAGATGTACCATTATTTCAGAGAGAGAGAGAGAGAGAGAGAGAGAGAGAGAGTGTTTGTGTTTGTGTGTGTGTGTGTGTGTGTGTGTGTGTGTGTGTGTGTGTGTGTGTGTTCACAGAGGAACAGTAGAGTTCACAAGTTTGTTCAGTGAGTACCTCAAATATGCTCTGCACACCCTTTCGACCATTACAAGAGTCTTAGTGTCATAACTACTACACAACCTCACTCTTTTAGAGAAGTGTGGAATATACTACTACTTTTATCATGCACACAATGGCCAGTGGTAAAATCATAGAAATTCAGAGAGGCTTACAGCTAGTCTTTATTTCCATGCATTAGCCTTAAATGGAACAGGAAGAGGACCAAAACTATTGGTTGTATTCTTTATCTTCTGGCATACAATATAAAAAATTAATTTCTCAGAGTAGTAATAAAAATTTTAAAGTTTTTACAATTCCACATCCAATGTAATCCCAAGTTGAGCAGATGAGTATATTTAATAACTGCTTTATGGATCACAGACTTACTTTCATTCAATGTGTTAATTTTGAAATGGC
The DNA here is from genome assembly GCF_023897955.1 of Schistocerca gregaria. Lineage (NCBI taxonomy): Eukaryota > Metazoa > Arthropoda > Insecta > Orthoptera > Acrididae > Schistocerca > Schistocerca gregaria. The sequence continues at coordinate 197,028,248 of NC_064926.1, forward strand.
TTGCTATTTCTGTCATAAATATTGAAAACCAGCAGAAAATACAACTGTAATAAGGCTACATAATTTTCATATCAACAGCAGTATGCTTGTTTCATGCCTAATCACTCAAATTTATGTAGAGTGTAAGAGATGGTAATGAAGAGGTATATAAATAATATAGGTTATCTGTTTTCCCTATAAGAGTGGGTCAAAAGTCTTATACTGATAACATAATACAATGTAAACAAATATTAAAAAGTTTTAACGATATTAAATAAAATGTATGTCTTATGCTGTCTCTTAGCCAGAACTTAACCTATACTCCACCCTGAGTATCAATTTCTTTGTTGTTGATCACAACCAAAAACTGAGCAGACCTTAAGAAATGTACAACTCTCCCTGTCTCTCATATATAATAAGAACTATGCCAGTTTACAATAAATAAAATACTAACAACAAATGTGTCAATAGTGTCTAATACTTTCACTACAAAAATCTGAAAATATAATAAACTAAGATTGTATTTATCATACCTCATAGGTCGCAAGTAATGTGACTGGACAAAAAAGTTGGGCACCAAAGCTAGCAGTGGAATCTCAGCTACTGCTGCTACATTAAAACTGAACTGTAAACATGAAAGATAAAAAGTTAAAGTCCAAGATATGAGAAATGAACAGTTAATAATCCTAGCTTCTAAAAGCTCTTTGAGACATTCACTTTTTTTTATTTTTATGGGAAATTAAGCTGTAATGTTAGTCCAATGAATTATTCAGACCTACTAATATTTGTATTACAATATGTGCCACTAAACTCTTCATTAGTCATTTTTACATAGAGATACAGTGATTATTTCAAATTAAATGCGCTGACATTTTATGCCAATATATACCCTCAGACTTCAAGAAGAATATAATAATTCCAATCCCAAAGAAAGCAGGTGCTGACAGATGTGAAAATTATCGAACTATCAGTTTAATAAGTCACAGCTGCAAAATATTAACGCGAATTCTTTACAGACGAATGGAAAAACAGGAAGATGCGGACCTCGGGGAGGATCAGTTTGGATTCGGTAGAAATGTTGGAACACGTGAAGCAATACTGACCTTACGACTTATTTTAGAAGAAAGATTAAAAAAAGGCAAACCTACATTTCTAGCATTTGTAGACGTAGAGAAAGCTTTTGACAATGTTGACTGGAATACTCTCTTTCAAATTCTGAAGGTCGCAGGGGTAAAATACAGGGAGCGAAAGGCTATTTACAATTTGTACAGAAACCAGATGGCAGTCATAAGAGTCGAGGGGCATGAAAGGGAAGCAGTGGTTGGGAAAGGAGTGAGACAGGGTTGTAGCCTCTCCCCGATGTTATTCAATCTGTATATTGAGCAAGCAGTAAAGGAAACAAAAGAAAAATTCATGGAGAAGAAATAAAAACTTTGAGGTTCGCCGATGACATTGTAATTCTGTCAGAGACAGCAAAGGACTTGGAAGAGCAGTTGAATGGAATGGACAGTGTCTTGAAAGGAGGATATAAGATGAACATCAACAAAAGCAAAACGAGGATAATGGAATGTAGTCAAATTAAATCAGGTGATGCTGAGGGAATTAGATTAGGAAATGAGACACTTAAGGTAGTAAAGGAGTTTTGCTATTTAGGAAGTAAAATAACTGATGATGGTCGAAGTAGAGAGGATATAAAATGTAGACTGGCAATGGCAAGGAAAGCGTTTCTGAAGAAGAGAAATTTGTTAACATCGAATATAGATTTATGTATCAGGAAGTCGTTTCTGAAAGTATTTGTTTGGAGTGTAGCCATGTATAGAAGTGAAACATGGACGATAACTAGTTCGGACAAGAAGAGAATAGAAGCTTTCGAAATGTGGTACTACAGAAGAATGCTGAAGATAAGGTGGATAGATCACGTAACTAATGAGGAGGTATTGAATAGGATTGGGGAGAGGAGAAGTTTGTGGCACAACTTGACTAGAAGAAGGGATCAGTTGGTAGGACATGTTTTGAGGCATCAAGGGATCACAAATTTAGCATTGGAGGGCAGCGTGGAGGGTAAAAATCATAGAGGGAGACCAAGAGATGAATACACTAAGCAGATTCAGAAGTATGTAGGTTGCAGTAGGTACTGGGAGATGAAGAAGCTTGCACAGGATAGAGTTGCATGGAGAGCTGCATCAAACCAGTCTCAGGACTGAAGACAACAACAACAACAACAACAACAACAACAACAACATATACATAACACACCAAGATCGCTCAAGACAAGGAATCTGACATGGAAAAAAAAAAAAGAAATAAAACCAGAGGAATAAGTTGTACTTAGTCTAGTCACACACAGATTCAGAGCTGGAATAAACAGTAGAAAGTTTACAGACTTTAATTCTATAACTCACATTTGATTTCCCAGCAATAAGAAGAAAAATACACATAGATTATAATGCTGAGAGGAATCAGGTGGATTATTAAGAGTTTTGATGCAAACATGCAGATTCCTGCCACTTACTTCCAGGGTTCTACAACAGTATGGAAGAATATCGTGGGGCATCCAGGGAGCAAACCATATGGTAACTTCTTACAAATCACATATCAGTTCATGGTTGTTTTGATACTGGTAAGAAAACTAATGAGCTTTCAGAAAGAGAAAATGAAAACATGGTGATGTGTGTAGTATTTAATTCAGCAAGTGACTGTGGAGCAACCTACTGCTGAGGTTAATAGAGTGACATGACAACAATGAACACAACAGTAAGTGTGACTAAGTACCTTTCCTCATTGGTTGTTGCTATGGCGGCTGTTCTCTAAACAGCTACTGTCAATACTATCATCACGTTATCTCATTCAACTTAAAAACATCACAAAACTTACACAACTATTAACTATTTTGATGTGGACCGTGCCAGCTAAACTACTGTTTAACTCTTTTCAGAGGTACATGATAAAGTGCACAATTTGCATTTCATTCACACATCTGACATCATCTCAGACATGTACGCACTCCAGAAACACAGTGCCGTAAGTAGGCAGCAAAAAATATCAACATATATACAAAGAAAAAAAGACTGTTACACTGTTGTAAAGCATTCCACATGAACTACAAACATGTATCCAATGAAACTAAAATCAGATTAAGCGGTGAAGAATGAGATTTAAAATTCAAATTATGTACCTTCAAACTCTGAAGATACCGTGCAGTATGTACCACCAAGAGGTCCTCTTGTGAAGCTTCATTTGGTTGTAACACCTTATCCTCTGATAGGTGCAGCTCATCTTTCAGGTACTACACAGATTAAAATATAGCATCAAATTCTGATAAAGCACTGATGAGTTGAACTCTTCAATAGTTACATTAACACCATGTTTCAAAGCTAATATACAGACAGTATTATACCTGGAATATATTACCCCATTTATTAGCATCAAATGGATGAAGTTTTTCTACACCAAGAAAATGGACATTGTATTCTTTCCTATAAACAATAGGCCATTGGTTATGCCGAATTTCAATGTACAGTCTAGTATGCGGAGTTATCTGTGCTTGGCTGAAAGTAAAAATGGTCATCAATACACAATATACAACACAATATGAATGCTTCATAAGGCTATGTGTAATCATATTACACTAAATAAGATGATAATTTCCTCTCTCAGTGAGATGATTAAAATGGCAGAGCTGAACATACAGGCCAGAATGAGACACAACCAGCTATAATACTTATAACAGGCTTATGTATTATGGAAATATCATCACTGTAAGTTGAGTTTACACAAAATACAGCTCTGTAACTCATTAGTGAATGTACAAGTACACAAGATGAAACTGAAAAGGGACTGAGTCATTTGGTTGATGAAATGAAATCTACACTAGCTGATGGCTACAATATGCGCATAAACAAACATGAATCTATGGTAAGGATGTGTGTACGTATTGAAGGGCTAAATTTTAACTTGGCTCTTTGAGAAGTGAACAGTTCTTTGGAACTCAAACATATAGAAGAAAGCAGCAAGTGTTGCATAGGGCAAAGGGCTTCTGATAAAAACTTTCATGGAAACCTATGTTTCGAATGCAAAAAAATGTAAACAGAGAAGAAAGAAATGACTTTCAAATATGCCATTACAACAGACTGTTTAGGATCCGGTGAATTGATCGAATATGAAGTGAAGACAGTTCATATGGGTCAGTTGGTTTGGGGCTTAAGGGAATAAACAGTTTGGTCATTGGTTCCTTAGTTAAGCAAAAGGTCATCTGGTGTTAGTGACGTCACACACAAATTTGACTGAATTATGGAGTAGTAAAATCAAGGCACTGAAAGTATCGTAATAACAGTGCCAGCTTATCTATGGTGAGAGAAACTTCACCACTTGCATCTCACCCCTCCACTCCCCCCCCCCCCTCCCCCTGTCAACATGATTAAGACCTAAGGCAGTTACGGAGTACAGAATCTCTTATAGCTGGAAAATTCTTAATAGTAAAAGTGAGAAGACTAAAATCGTAATGAACATCAGCTGGACCAACAGTAGTAAAGTACAACGAGAAATAATCAGGTCAGTAGGTGGATGGGGTGTGACTCTGGGGCTTAACATGCAGTGGGGTGTGACCCTCCCACAACTGTTCTAAACTGCTATAGTTCAAATGATAAAGATGGGAACATCATCCACTACGAAAAAAGAGCTAACTGCATCCAAAAGCAATTAGAACACAGTAAAAGAGGGACGAACAAGGCAGCTGGCGGAGGAAATAGGATCAAGAGTCCCCCAGCATACACATGCAGTGGGAGATGCCCGAACACCAGCCACCTTGTCCCCGCCCCAGAAAGTAGTCTGAAACATTATATCTGAAAAAAGAACCACTTTCTTGGAGAAAATGAGGAACCAGTTAAACTGTCCATATGCCAACCACCAATATTAGAGGCAAAGAATCTAGAAGACCATGCTTACTTAGTTTGGAGAGCCAGAAAGAGGGGGCATTTCACCAGGATGTGAGCTACTGTCTGTGTGGCTCTGCAACCACAATGTGGGGGTGGCTCATTACATAATAGAAACCTAAGGATTAATTTGGTACTACTAGTAAGGGGGGCAACAGAAGGGTTGATCTCTTCCAGGAGGAACAAGAAGAGGAGCACCAAGCAGCAGTAGTCTCCTCGATAGTGCAGAGTTTATTAGAAAGGGCAGTAGCCCACAAGACGGTATTTCATCTTCGAGTGAGGAGAGATCTTATTTGCATCAGCAAAGCTGCATCTGGGATCAACACAATGAACATTGGGCAAGCAACTGGTTCTCTACCCAGTCAGCCAGCCAGTTCATTCTCTGGGATAACCACAAGACTTGGGACCCAGAGAAAGACAGCTGAGCATGTAGTAAGACAGATCACAGAGAAGCTCACGAACAGCATATATCATACGATGACAACAGTAACCCTGATCAATAGCTAGGAGACTAGTCACTGAGTCAAATTAAAATATGGCCGAGGGTTGCCTGTTTAATAAAATGTAGGGCCTGTGCACAGCTGTTAATACTGCTGTAGAAACACTACATGTTCCCAGCAACAAATGATGTTCTGACCAGCAGCAGATGTAAAAGCATATCCCATCCTATTAACTGTTTTACAGCTTTCAGTGTAAATGGCATTAGCCCCCTAATATTCTTGAACAACTGAGAGGAGCAAATGCTGAAGGGTGACTGAAACTTTGAGCCCTTGAAATAATAGATCAATCTTAGTTCATGGAGAGGGGGGGCAGGGGGGGGGAGGAGCCGAAACACGAGGAGAAAATTGTAAGGAGGTTACACACAAGTTCCAGCAGAGGGCCTCGAGACACATACCAATGGCTAATCCAATCTGAGGATATTGTATTATTAAGAAACTGTTACATGGTGGTCACCTAAATGAGCAGGAGTTGGCACCATCAGAGTTAATGAGGTAAGGTGCCAGATTCTGCAAGGAGATTTTCTACGGGACTAGTCTGGAAAACACCTGCAGCCAGTCTTAATTTACACTGATGGACTGGGTCCAGTAATTTCAAAGCTGAAGAAGCTGTTGAACTATAACCCTGACAACTACAGTCCAGTGGTGACAAGAACAGGACCCAGTAAATATGAGTTAGAATTGGGTGATCTGCACCGAAAGAGGTGTGGGCAAGAAAATGGAGAGGATTTACCTTTTGCATGCAGCTAGCCTTTAGTTGATTAACGTGGGGCGGCCATGTCAGCTTTTTATCAAAGAGCAGTCCCAGAAACTGCAACTGTGCAACAACATTCAAGTACGGGTTATCCAAGTACAGTTCTGGTTCAGAATGGACTCTGGTATGACAGGAGTGGAGGGTAAGTAAAATGTGATGGTCCCAAACAGTGTCATATGCTTTATTTAGGTAAAAAATGACTGCAATGAGGGGCTGACTTGGAAAAAGCCTGTCAGATTGAAGTTTCCAGCTAAATCAGATGGTTGATTGTGGATTTTTCCTCACAGAAATCACACTGATAGAGAGAGAATGGTCCCGTGATTCCACATCCCAGTATAATCATTGGGCTACCATCCTTTCAAAACAGTTTGCAGAGCATGTGCACTACTTGGTGGCAGCTGTCGATGGACGTTGCATTTGTGCCTGGTTTAAGGATTAGGATAGTGATATTATCTTGCCACTGTGATGGGAAAACATCTTTGAGGAAAATGCTGTTGGAGACTATGAGTAGATGAAATCTACACTCAGATGTTGGGTCACCTGATAATGAATCAAACCAGGACCTGGTGCTGCATCACCTGAGTCTTTTATGCATTTGAATGGTAGAAAGGTAAGACAAGGTTGCCAACACAGTTACAAAATGGATCACAAGATGTTCAGCAAGAACCAACACATTGGTAGAAATACTACCACGAAGGAGGACATTTAGAACAGTTTTTGCTCTTTGGTGGCCTACCGAGCGAGGTGGCGCAGTGGTTAGGACACTGGACTCGCATTCGGGAGGACAACGGCTCAATCCCGTCTCCAGCCATCCTGATTTAGGTTTTCCGTGATTTCCCTAAATCGTTTCAGGCAAATGCCAGGATGGTTCCTTTGAAAAGGGCACGGCCGATTTCCTTCCCCATCCTTCCCTAACCCGAGCTTGCACTCTGTCTCTAATAACCTCGTTGTCGACGGGGCATTAAACAACACTAACCTAACAACCTTTGGTGGCCTAGTAGACTACGGAACTTGGTACACACCTGGAACAAAGAGAGAGTGCTTTACATCTCTTCCACAGGAGGAGATAAGCATTCCCACCATTGGTTAATTAGCTACCAAGCCTTTGCACCAAACCACTTAATAATTATGAGAGCGGTCTGTGAAGTGTTTCAGTTCAATGATCCTGAATAGCTGCTGCAATGTCTTTGACCCTACATGGGACGAGCCAACAGCAGAGGAGACCTGTAGGAAGGGCCGGGTGATATGTCTCCCACAACTTCATCAATACTATTTGACAGTGGGGACAAAGACAACAACAGAGGTATATGACTGCCAGTTGGCTCTTCAAAGAGCTCAGTTGGTAATCGATCTGCCTGGAGGTAAATCATTGTTACAAATGGTCATAATTGGAGTGTTTTGCACTCAACACTGCTATTGCTTTCAATGTGGTGCACAGGAGAATCCACTCACAGACATCATTGTGACCCAATGTACATATATGTCCACAGTTCCTCTAGGGCCAGTAATGTTCTGATACAATGCACAATAACTTCAAAGGTATGGAAATGAATATCAGTAAAATGTGTTTCTTGAAGACCATAACAGATCAAAGCACATAAGGAAATAAGCTGGTGATGGTTGGTTGGTTAGTTTGGGGTGTAAAGGGAAAAAACTACAGGGTCATCAGTCCCTTTTTCCTGATGCAAGCAAGGCTAAAGGTACAAAAACACCCAACACCACGCCTAAAAAGAAAACGAATGGAATGAACAAAAAATGGGAAGAACATACACCAAAAGGAAAAGTAGAAGAAGGTATTAAAACCATAGAGCATATGGTCTGGGCTGGGTAATCAAAAAAATAAAAGAAGATGAGCCAGCCACTCTGCAACACATTAAAATGTCCACCCCAGAAAGACAAGGCGAGATGAACACATGTACACAAAAGACAACCAACAAGACAAACAAATGCAAAGAAAGTGCGACGGAGGTAAAATGGACCCATAGATGGTACGATAATACCCCTGTCATGAATAAAATGTTGAGGCATTGTCACCAAACACTGAAGGTAGGGCGATGGGTTGATAGCCACGTATAACCAATGCGCAGACGGCTGAGTACTTATTGAGGTTATGCCATTCTGTCTCCCAAAGCTGAAAAACCTTGTGGCGTAATAATGTCCCTGAGAGATGCCTGCATGGAGGCCTCCCACACATTCATATCTCCTTAATGGCATGCAGTTTGTTGTGCTTATTGAGGTTATGCCATTCCGTCTCCGAAAGCTGAAAAACCTTGTGGCGTAATAACGATCGCAGTTCAGTTAAAGGGATGCCGATCTCCAGAAGAGGTTTCCTTGTAGCCTGATTAGCCAGCCTGTTAGCACGTTCATTTCCTGGGATTCCGATGAGGCCTGGGATCCACACAAAAACACCACGGAATGATTGGACCGTTCCAGGGCATAGATGGACTCTTGGATGGTCGCTACCAAAGGATGGCAGGGGTAGCACTGGTCAATAGCTTGTCGGTTGCTCAAGGAGTCAGTACAGAGGAGAAACGACTTGCCGGGGCATTAGCGGATGTGCTCAAGAGCACGAGAAATGGCTGGCAGCTGTGCAGTGAAAACACTGTAGCCATCTGGTAAGGAGTGCTGTTCAATATGTCCTCCATGAACATATGCAAAGCCAATGTGACCATCAGTGTAAACCACTTCATGGTCCCGGTACAAGTCAAGAATCGAGACAAAGTGACAGAGGAGAGCCGCAGTGTTAACCAAGTCCTTAGAACCACGTGAAAGGTCCAGGCGAAGCTTCGGCCTAGGTGCACACCATGGAGGTATACATGAGTCGACCTCAAGTATAGGTGGTAAAGGCAAGGACTCCACTTCAGACAGAAGAGATCGGACGCAAACCGCAGTCTTAAGCCCTGACCTGGGCCACCCATGCAGGAAATGAATCGCCGTGGATGGGAAAAGGAGACAGTAATTTGGATGCTCAGGAGAACTACGAATTTTGTGCAACATAACTGGCGAGCAGTTGTGCATGCCTAACCTTCAATGGAGGGACTCCGGCCTCCACCAGGATGCTCACCACCGGACTCACCCTAAAAGCTCCTGTTACCAGTTGAACGCCACAGTGGTGCACTGGGTCAAGTAAACGCAATGCTGAGGGCACCACCGAACCATAAACCGGACTCCCATAATCAAGGCGGGGTTGAACAAGGGCTCTGTAGAGCTGCAGCATCGTAGAGCGATCTGTATACCAGTTTGTGTTGCTCAGGCAGTGGAGGGCATTGAGGTGCTGCTAGAACTTCCACTTCAGCTGACGAAGATGAGGAAGCCATGTCAATCGGGTGTCAAAAACCATCACTAAGAATTGATATGTCACCACTACAGTGAGTGGATCATCATTAAGGTAAAGTTCTAGTTCCGGATGAATGGTACAACGCCAACAGAAGTGCATGAGACACGTCTTTAAGGCTGGAAACAGGAAGCCGTGGGCTACAGCCCATGACTGTGCCTTGTGGATGGCCCCCTGTAGGTGCTACTCAGAAAAAACAGTACTGGAGGAGCAGTACGAAATGCAGAAGACATCTGCATACAGAGAAGGTGAGACCAACGGCCTGACAGCTGCTGCTAGACCGTTAATGGCCACTAAACATAGAGATACACTCAACACATTCTCTTGGATATGGGGGAAACTATGGGACGCACCAACTTGGACACAGAAAGTATGGAGTGATAGGCAATTTTGGATAAAAATTGGAAGCAGGCCCCAGAGACCCCACTCGTATAATGTGGCAAGGATATGTCGCCAGGTCGCGTCGTAAGCTTTTCGTAAATCAAAAAAATGGCAACCAGCTGTTGGCATCTGGAAAAGACTTTTCAGATGGCAGACTTGAGGGAAACTAGATTACCAATGGTACAGCGACCCTGGTGGAAACCACGCAGGAATGGAGCCAGTAGGCCAGATGACTCCAGGACCCAACACAACTGCCGACTTGCCATACGTTCTAATAGCTTACAAAGAACATTGGGTTTTTACAGTGTCTGAGCACTGGAATGATGGTACTCTCCAGCCACTGCGACGGAAAGACACCATCGCACCAGATCCGGTTGAAGATGATGAGGGGATGTCGCTTGTAGTCAAACGAGAGATGTTTAATCATCTGACTGTGGATCTAATCTGGCCCAGGAGCTGTGTTGGAGCAATGTGCAAGGATGCTGAGGAGCTGTCACTCTGTGAGTGGAGCATTATAGGATTCACTGTGATGTTCAGTGAACAAGAGGGCTTTGCTCTCCACCCGCTGTTTGAAGGTGCAAAATGCTGGGCAATAATTCTCTGACACAGAGGCTCGAGCATAGTTATCAGCAAAGTGTTCAGCAATTGTGTTTGTGTTGGAGCCATTGATGTTAATGCCAGTAACACCTTTCATGGTCTGGTACCCACAAACACGTCTGATCTTCGTCCAGACTTGGGAAGGTCACGTATGGCACCCAATGGTCGAGAAGTACCTCTCCCAACACTCCTGTTTCCATCTTTTTATATAAGTTGGCGAATGCGGTCATGGAGCTGTTTAAAAGCTATTAGGTATTGTAGGGAAGGGTGCCACTTATGTCGCTGTAGATCTCGCGAATGCTCTATAATGGCCTCAGAGATTTCCGGCAACCACCAAGGTACTGGCTTTCACTGGGGGCACCCTAAAGAACAAGGGATCATGGCACAGGGTGTGGTATGACTGGTACATGTGAAAGTGGCAATAATGTAGCGGCAGCGTATGTGGACATCAACTGTATGGGGTGTTATCATTCAAATTTACATTTAGCCTCTTGGTAAGTCAACCGGTCCACGGTCTTGTACTCCATGATTTTTTGCTCCTTTTGGAGTACTGTGCAGTCTGGTGAGCAGTGGAAGTGCTGCTCTCCGCAGTTGATACAACCGGGAGGAGGTGCACAGCGAGCATCTGGATGCAGTGGACATCCGCAGTCTCGACGTGTGACGTTGGAAGTTCAGCGGGAAGACATGTGCCCGAATTTCCAGCACTTAAAGCACTGCATAGTGGGAGGGACGTAAGGTTTAATGTCACAGCGGTAAACCATCACCTTGAGCTTTACAGGTAATGACTCAGCCTTAAAGGCCAAGATGAAGGCACCAGTAACAACCCTGTTGTCTTTGGGTCCTCTGTAATTGCACCGCATAAAATGGACACCCCGCCATTCCAGATTGGTGCGGAGCTCGTCGTCAGAATGCAAGAGGAGGTCGCGATGGAAAATAATCCACCTTACCATGTTGAGGCTTTTATGGGCAGTGATGGAAACAGGAATATCACCCAGCCGGTCACAAGCGAGTAACATCCGGGATTTGGCTGGGGATGCTGTCTGAATCAAGACTGCACCACTTCTAATCTTGGACAGCGCTGTCACTTCCCCAAACTTATCCTGAAGATGTTCAACAAAAAAACTGAGGCTTCATAGGTAGAAAGGAGTCCCCACCCATTCTGCTACAGACTAAATACCGAGGTGAACATTGCTCTCTTCTTTCTGTAGCCCTATATTCCTCCCATGGTGTAGTGAGGGAGGGAAACGATTTAGGGCCATATTTGTCAGCATTGTACTCTATCGTGCCCTTCTTGGAGACTGCTGGCGCCATATGGTCACCAGCAAGAGATGACTTAGTCCGCTTCATTGTGGGTCATCCGCCCTGATGCCACCCACTCCGATCAGGGGCTCCCTCCACGGGTACCATCCAGCCACAGCAAAGGCCACCTGGCATGATGGCTGTTGCTGGGGTCCTGATGCCCCATGAAGACAGGCATCTACTCCTTGGCATATGTGGGGAGTTTACAGATCAGACAACAGCAGCGCGATCCCTGTGTTGTCAGGGGGCTACCACTAAATAGGTACATGACGGCCCCACCACAACGGACTGGCTACCATGCTGGATATTGGGCACAGAGAAATCCAATACTGTCATGGGGGCAAAAGACAACAGGAGACAACGGAAGAAGATGACATCCGAGAAAGTGTCCTTGCCCAAATTGTTGAATTGCAGGTTGAGAAGCAAGGCCACGACAAGAGGTCGAATCTAAGGGCACAATTGATAACTCATGTACCACGTACAGCTTCCTTCCCCATGTGAGTTTGGAAAGTGGCACGTCAAACCATAAAATGGCACCTGAAGCTACAGGGCCAAAAAGTGTGAGACTTCTTTTAGTTGGCTCTTACAACAGACAGGGGTACCTCAAGCCTATTCTAACTCCTGGACCCGCAGGGACAGGGTTTGAAAATGACACTGTAATTTTGTCAGAGACAGAAAAGGACTTGGAAGAAGAATTGAACAGAATGGACAATGTCTTGAAAGGACGATATAAGATGAATATCATTGGAAATGTAGTCAAATTAATTCAGGTGATGCTAAGGAAATTAGATTACGAAATGAGGCACTCAAAGTAGAATATGAGGTTTGTTATTTGGGCAGTAAAATAACTGATGATGGCCCAAGTAAGACGATATAAAATGTAGACAGGCGACAGCAAGAAAAACATTTCTGAAGAAAAGAAATTTGTTAACATCAACTACAGATGTAAGTTGCAGGAAGTTGAGACGAAGCAAGCTGGGGTATTTTTACGTCCCATCTTGTTTTGCCATCTGCCTCTTTACATTCATTTTTGTCATTTTTACTGATTACCATTAACATATGCGAGTATAATCTGCATTTCCATAAAAGAGAAGGGTTGGTGTTCAGTTTCAAAGAATATAGCACCAGAACTAATATTGTGCTTAGGTTTATGTATGTAATTCCTTTTCTAATTTATTTTGACTACTCCTAGTTAGTATATTTTGTTATAGGGTGAAATCAGTAATTGCTTTGTAACTGAAATGCTATTGTTGACGTATTAACAAATATAAATTCTGTATTAATTATAAACATTTGGGAGATGAACTAATAGTATTGTTAAAGGAAGGGGGTTGTGAACAGTGTAAATAAAAGACTGTGAAACGCAATTGTGCATCTGTCGGCTACATCATTTACAGTAGACAGCAGTTGTACTTCCACAACCCACTTTTCAGCCAGTGTAGCAGCTAGTACGTCAACACTGAGGACAACAAACGAACATATAAAGTAGGCAAGTGTTGTAACAAAGTTTTCTGAAAGTATCTGTCTGGAGTGTAGCCACATATGGAAGTGAAACACGGGCAATAACGAGTTTAGATAAAAAGAGAATAGAAGCTTTCGAAATGTGGTGCTACAAAAGAATGTTGAAGATTAGATGGGTAGATGACTTGACTAATGAGGAGTTACAGAAGAGAATTGGGGAGACAAGAAATTCATGGCATGGACGACAACAACAACAATAATAACAACAATAATGATAGTGGCGGATATAGAAAGAATTTTTAGGTATATGAGATATGTTTTCTGATATAGTGAGTTCTGGGGAAAGGAAATTTAAGGAGACTGCATCAGCTAAGAATACTGGGAAATGATGAAGATCTGGTTGAAAAGAAGGATGTACAAGGGGAATGAGTGTGTACAAGGACAATGGTAATCTTTAATGTTGCTTTGGTAGATATGTCATTATATATCTTCTGAAGCTGGAGATGTTATTCAGTTCTCTAACATAATGTGGGAGGTTACTCCAGAGTCAGGTTCTTGCTTCTGAGGACTTCAGAAAAGTGGCTGAACTGCATGATGGAGTGGGACAGAAAGGATTTACTTTGATGAGAATGGGTGTTTCTACCATGTTTTTCAGACAAGAGCGTAAAGGCTGAGGAGAGAAATGAGGAACAGTGTCTGTTGGTGAGAAAATGAGGAACATTGTCGTTGGTAAGACAGACAAGAAGACGGATGGTATGGAAACCACTGCGCTTGTTCGCACACAACCAAGATAACTGTGCATATGATGGTGAAACATGATGAAAGAGTTGAGCATCGCAGACATAAACACAGGCATTCATAACCAGTTCCTGGTGCGGTGAGCTTTCCTGAGAAAGGCTTTGGAGGATAAAATAACTGTAATTGATAATTGGAAGTATAAGGGTTTGTATAAGTTTCTTCTTCAGGTCAAGATGGAAGAGCTTTTTATATTTTTGTAGAGCATGGAGAGATGCTTATCCCTTCTTGAATACTGCAGTGCTCAGTCCAACTTAGATTTTCAGCTATTATTACTCCTAGATCCTCTGTTGATGAAGAGAAGTTGATACGTGTCCCATTTAGGGTTAAATATGATATTCTGGGCTAATAAGTATGGCTAGGGTTTTGGATGGGTTGAGCTTTAACCCTATATCCTGCACCCATTTTGATACTGTACATAGGATGAGGTTCCCGATAGTTGTCCTCAGGTTTATTGGTTTTGCACTTAGGTACAACCAAATGTCAGCTGCCTTTGCATGGTATTTGCAGCAGGACAAAACTGATCGTGAGTCATTTACATACAATGAGAAGAGTATAGGACTTACTACTAAACCCCAAGGACACTGAAATTACCTGCCTTCATTGTAACTTTATGGTGCTGGACATAATATTGCCGGGGAGATGTCAGGTATAAATCAAACCATTGCAATGCACTTGGTGAGAAATTCCGGCTGCTAAGTTTGGCAAGTAAAATGCAAAGGGTTTGCTGAAGTCCAAGAAGAAAATGATAGTTGCCTCTTGTGCATCCATAGCAAGCTTAAGTTCATATGTTATCATCTATTAGCTTTATTAAGGCAGATGTTGTGTAAAGATGTTTACGGAAACCTAGCTGGTATTCGTCTAGTAGATTGTTCGTAATTAGGTTTTTTGTTTGTTGGTCATGGACTATGTATTCTAAGGCCTTGGACAGAGCAGAAAGAATGAGAATATGTCAGTAAGCAGGGGGTGCTGTAGCAATGTCCTTTTCAGGCAGTGACTTAACTAGTCATTGGTTCCAGGTCTCTGGGAAAACACTTGTGGTTAAGGAGCAATTGAAGATACCATTATAGTGGGCCGTTAATAAGCTTCATCATTTGCATTGTGATGCTGGTCCGATACACATGATGGTTTTTTCAAGGTATTTGAAGTAACAAGCTTTAGATTGAATTTTTTGTGGCAACAGGTAGTTACCCCCATGAAGTAATCAATGAGTCTCTGTTTCATTTGTGGTTGTAGGTGATGTCAGCAGTGGTTCAGTTCTCCAGATGGGACAACGGGATCACCGGAACTTTTACTTTGTCTATACCAAGACCACACAGTGGTCACTATAGGATAGCCGGTCTGTTTCTGTTGACAATTAATGTATGGGCATCCCTGAGTTTTGCATTTCTCACAGCTTGGCTGACTCTGGTCCATTTCCATGATTTTCAGGAACGGGGTGTAGTTTGTATGCACATTGTGCAGTGTTTCTGAGATTCATGAGCTGTTTTAGTTCTTCAGTTAGCTAAGCCTCACGTTTCCTTCTTCCATTTTTGGTCTTTAGTGGGGTATATTTGTCATATAGTTGAGTAAGTTTGTTAGTAAATCCAAGAAGTTTTTTTCCATTTATGTGCAAGATAGGAATAGATCATGCACCCCCCCCCCCAAAAAAAAAAAAAAAAAAAAAAAAAAAAACAATTTTTTGTGCCTCAGTTGCAATTCAGATAAATTAATGTGTTTAAGTCTCGGTGTTTAGCCAGGCGCAGCTTCTTTCTGGGAGATTCTAGTGAGTACATCATCGAAATTATGTAAGGGCCAGATATGCCAGGTGCAGATATTTGAGAGGTACAAGTTACTCTGTCTTCTGTATATGTCTGTGCCAGGTGCTAGAGTAGCCACTAATTTTATCTACAGCTGATTCTGACCCCAGGTCCTGTCAGGCTGTCTCATTACTTATGACTTCTGCTCCTGATTTACGCCTACATTCATTTCTGATATTTCATTTCTGCACTTTAATATTTTACCTGAAGTAATTTTTATAAAAAAATGCTCATTTCTTGTCTTGTTATATATATATGATGTTGCAATCTAGCTAACTTTACAGACAGATCAATGTACTGTTTTCCTAGATGATTCAGGTGGCCATAGGCTTAACTGTAAGTCCCATGAAAATAAATGTAATCCTTGGGAATGATGATTCACACAATCAGGTACGTTGGCTAAAACCACAACAAAGGCGACAGGTGACATTTTGTCATTTAAATTTTACATTATGTGCCTAATGAATGTGTAACTACCAGTTGTGATAGAAAGTCATTTTGAAATCCAAATGGATTTTACAGTCAGCACAAACCAAGCTGATACTTGGCACAGTGGCTGACAGGAGTGATTGCAAAGGCATTTCCCATTATCAGTTGCTACCATCAGCCACTGCACTGAGTGCCAACTTAGTATGCATGAGCAGCATCTAATTATTGTGAATGGAGGTTAAGAATGTTTTTAAATATAAATTTTTCAGATGTTATTTCAAATGTAACTTGCTTAAAAAATAGTCTGATAACAGCAAAACAGTATACACAGATAGGGAGATGTTGCCAAATGAAGATGGCAACTAGAGATTAAAGCCATGTGGGACGAAGTGGGACAATTCCCTTCACACTTTATAGTGATTCTTACAATGCCTCTACAGCTCTGCCAAAGCCATTGTTGAATCATTTTTGCTACAGTAATCCTGAAACTTCATTCAACACTACAAGATTGCTGCTTAGGTTCCCTTGCTGATGTTATAGGTATTGCCACTATTCCTCTAAGATTAGTTAACAGTATGCAATGGATTACTGAAACCATCCATGTGGACTCACTGAAGTGTAGCTGCATAACAGCTATTGAATGAAAACATGCTTGGGATAGAATAAAGTTGTTCACCGGACCTGTTCCTGTCTTCCAGTTCCATATACACCAGAAAACCGATCATAAGGGCTTGACAGTTTATGAGTTCATTACACACCGATGGATCCATCTATTCATGCGTCTACTGTCGTTCCAGCAGTAAATACTTATAAAAGAGCTACAGACACAACAGAAGCAGCAGTGAATATGGAAATGACAATATCAGTAAGTTCAATATCAGATATAACAAATGCAGCAACAACAGAGCAGCTGCGTAAACTCCTATACAATCAGTTTCCAAAACCTGCAGAGAAAACTGCAGCTTCTGAAACTCTCACATCAACTTTGCCAGTGTGTTACCTCCATTTCCTGATTTTTGTTAAGTCAGAGCAATATTCATGTCCATCAGTTGCAACAGTTTCAAACTTGACAGGCATATAACAAACAATAAAAAGCTTGTACCTTATCACTGTAGGCTCAGACGATTCCACTTTTTTTACGGATGCTTTAATCCTTAATTCCAAGTTTATAAGTTCCAAATTTACATTTGGACCCCCCTTGCATTTTTCAATATGGGATGGACATAAACATTAGGGTTCATGACCGGTCAATTTGTTAACACATCTACATTTTGTCCTTTCACATTTGTTGGTTTCGTGAAGTCACAACTAAACTGCACCTTCCAACCTAACCTAGACTTTGGGCTGTGCTACAGATCAGTCTGTCACAACCACCAAGATCATCACTGCAAACATGAGGGCATGAGGGAATGAAGATATGGCAAATGGGGAGATGAAACCTTAGTTAGGTGTTCATTCACCAATATGTTATTGGCTGCATGTGCTAACTAATTCACACACAGAAGCAAAGAACTACAGGCAAAGTTTGACAAGGATTTATATGCTGTACACATGCTTATTTTTACACATGTACTTCTGAAAAAGTTGGTTAATAATATCAAAACTAATGTTACATTATTCTATCAAATCTCATCACTTGACACTACATGCAATAGAAATATAAACAAGATTTCTGGCTGACATTAAGGTGATGACAATAATACTAGGGCCTACCTTTCTATCATATACTTTGGGCTAAAAAATGGGGGTTTTCTACAACCAATAGGAAAAATTTCTCAAAAGCATTTCATTTTATATCATTGTATGAGGTCTATCTGCCAAATAATATGATTTTATGCCTTTGGAAAACAAGAAGATCCTTAAACTTGTAATGGAATTACATCATACTTAAACAGTAGCCCACGCTAAAGAATCTATATTTACTTTTAAACACCACCACTTTTATACCAAATAGAAAGAATCATCAAGAAACTGACAGCTTTCAGTGGGCAATCCACCAAAAACAGAGAGGGTGTGGTTATTTGCACAAAGGAAGCGAAACAACAGTTAATGTACCTTCAGTTTGTGACATAGCACAACTTCAGAACTTACAAAAATGGAGAATGAAATTGGCGACGTCCTTTACACTGGAACTATTCCGGAATTCTCTATTAACTGCTTCAAGGCCACCAAAATACCCTCAATTTGGAAGACTAGAAGGAGACTTGAGCCTTGTTTCTAACACACAAGAGAGAGTACTACACCATGTCGAGAGCACCACCTTAATTAGCATAGTTGTACACAGCCTGCATTATTCCACTGTGCGATATGGTATATCTGTATGGTACATGGAGAATAACTTTTCATCATTCCGAAGAAGACAGCTGGAATTATCATATGATGCTCACTACTAAAGACAAAACTGGCGCAGAAAACAGCTTTTGCAAAAAGGCTGCTGTACAGAATTTCACAGTGATCCTTCAAACTTGACAAACTATTGACAAATGTGTTATGTATGAATATTGCAAATAAACTAGAGAGATGCAAGGGGGGTCTATTACTGAACTTTTACCAGTGAAGCCAATGCGAATGTTATGACAATTTTTTTTTTTTTTAGATGTAGCTGCAATCTATTGTTAAATTACTGCCCCTAACGAGAAACCGAATTTCTCACTGTGGTCTTATTAAAAGCCTTTAATTTGTTTAAAGGCGTTGATAACTACATACCCACGAAAAATCTCTATATTCCCATTAAGGTCCCGGTCATAGGAACGCGAGGTAAAGTTAAATATACCCGTGATTGTACATTAGTGTCACTGATCATATTGACGAGCTATATTCTAGTATCTGTAGTTCCATTGCATACATCCCCCTACATTGTAGCACCGTACATGGTATCAGTAAACATAAGTAGGATTGCTTGCATGTATTTTAAAAATTAACTGCAATATACATCACCTATCTTCAACATGTCTCCTCTTAGGCTTGATAAAATCCTTCCCCATCATTTATGATTCAACAGTAAATGTATATGCTTCATAGAATAGGATCTGCATTCGGGATCATCTCGAAAATTAGAAACAACAGTTTCCAAATGAAAGATGTCACTTTCTGGTTGGAATTCCATTTCATTTATTAGTATCGTATATACAATTTAGTGACATGATACTTGCAAAAGAACAATAAAAAAACCGCGTTCACCAGCAGACCCATCTAGCAAAATACTCAAACACGATCCATATCTCTTGAAAATAAACATATATCACATGACCAAAGTCAATTTACTGAAAGAGAACTGTGTCTGCATCATACGCTAATGGAATGCTTTAGACACTTATTGTTGGTGCCAATTGACTGTCACCACTCCACCAGCATTTCAGTAAACTCAGTTCGTATATTCTGTGCGTTACTGAAGGTTATAACTGTGTCTTACAACTGTAACATACAACCAGGTATTCTACGAATTTATGGTTCATAACCTGTCTTATGGTCGATCTGAAAAATTAGACTAGCTCACTAGTTAGTCTAAATCTGACACGACCAGTTACGTAAATGATGGCGAGGAAGCTTTCACATTGTGGTGCTAATCCTTGCCCCCATATTGTGGGTTATGACCAAAACTAATTTTAGTGACTTACTGAAAAATGTACTCTTATAGATCTATTCAATTAGCCACGGAAACTCTTTAAGGAGAAGCGAATTGAAGCGTGCCAGTAAGCATGTCGTACCCTTTCTTGTTCAATGTTGACGAGAATGCTACAGCGTCTGACGATCAGCACTGCACGCAACGTACAGATTCCATCAATTCCACTTTTTGCACAAACAGTGGCCGGTACGCCAGTGAGTGCTCTAGAATGCGCTTCCTTCAATTTGTATTAACAACAATGGGTTTTGCTACCAACAATCCTATAAGTTTTTTGTTATTGTGACGGTCAGTGTTATATTCCAAGGGAAGTGCTGTTAGACAGTGCCTCAGACATTACAACTGCGCACATCAGTTATGGGCATAATACACTTCATTTTCTCTTCATCTCAGATGTACTTGCATGAATGAAAACGTATTGCTGGTGTTTCTTATATGGGCTCACCTTAAACGTTATCAGTAAGTCAAACAGATAATATTTCCGCGGTGCTAAAAAGAGGAAATTAAAAGCCTGCAGGGACGAAAAAGTTAAAGAAAAAAAACAATGAGCATAGGTAAGATCTTCTAGTGAACAACTACACACTCGGAACAGACAAATACTAGAATTAGTAACGGAAGTTAAATTGGGGTGATGTCTGACGATTTAAGAGTTGAAAGAGGAAGTCAGTACAGTCGCAAAAATGAAATGGGGAAAGACTGTGACAGTTTGTAAGTTCATAGTGGACACAATACGAGCTACAGTGACCAGCCAGAACATTATGACCACCTACCAAACAGATGGTATGTCCTCCTTTGGCAAGGAGAACAGTAGCGAAGTATCATGGCAAGGAAGCAGTGAGGCCTTGGTAGATCGCTGGAGAGAGATGGCACCACATCTGCACACACATGTCACCTAATAACCATAAATTCACGAAAGGGGGGCAATGAGATCTGACGCCACGTTCAATCACATCCCAGATGTGTTCGATTGGATTGAGATATGGCATCTTGCGGGGCCACCACATCAATTGGAACTCACCACTGTGTTCCTTGAACCACTCCATAACACTCCTGGCCTTGCGACATAGCTCATTATCTTATTGAAAAAGTCACTGCTGTCAGGAAACATGATCGTAATGAAAGGGTGTACATGATCTGCAACCATTGTACGATACTCCTTTGTTGTCTTTGTGCTTGCAGGAGCTCCACTGGAACTATTGATGCTCACGCGAATGTTACCCAGAGCATAATCGACCTGCTGCCAGCTTGTTTCTGTCCTGCAGTACTGGTTTCAAGGAGCTGTTCCCCTTGAAGATGACAGACTCACTCCCTCCATTGGCATTATGAAGAAGGTATCAGGATTCATCAGACCATTCGCTGCTTTGTCACTGCATCAGCATCCAGTGCCAATGGTCATATGCCCAGTCATAGCTGCAGATGTCATGGTGTTAACATTGGCACATGCCTGGGTCGTTGGCTTTAGAGGCCCATCGTTAGGAGTGTTTGGTGAACTGTATATTCAGACACACTTGTACTTTGCCCAGCATTAAAGTCTGATGTTAGTTCTGCCTCAGTTCGCTGCCTGCTCTGTTTTACCCAACTGCTCAGCCTACGATGTCCGATGTCTGTAATGAGGGGTGGCTGCCCAACCCCAGGACATCTGGGTGTGGCTTCACCTTGGTTTTGCCACGTGTTGAAGACACTCACCACAGCACCCTCGAACACCTGACACTTTGTTTAGTTTCTGAAATACTCTGGTTGAGCCTCTGGGCCATTACAATCTGCTCTCAGGTAGATTGCACACCTTTCCCATTGTACACACGGACAACACACTCACTGATACAACATGACTATAACCCGTTCATCATAAGAATAAACCTGATGTAAAGAAACACAAACGCGATGATTGGTCAGAAGCCGTAGCACACGTACACTGGTGTTGCTACACACCTGGAATTGAGTCCTACTTATGTTCTGGATATCTTATTATTAAGTCAAGTTAAATGAAACTTTAAGATATTCAAATGTATTAACAGCCACCAACGATTTTCTTGATCACGCTTTAGCCACGTAGTTTTTATTTTAAAAATCGTGTACAGTCACAGCCTCTGCATCTACATCTACATGACTACTCTGCAATTCACATTTAAGTGCTTGGCAGAGGGTTCATCGAACCACAATCATACTATCTCTCTACTATTCCACTCCCGAACAGCGAGCGGGAAAAACGAACACCTAAACCTTTCTGTTCGAGCTCTGATTTCTCTTATTTTATTTCGTCGATCCTTTCTACCTATGTAGGTTGGGCTCAACAAAATATTTTCGCATTCGGAAGAGAAAGTTGGTGACTGAAATTTCGTAAATAGATCTCGCCGCGACGAAAAACGTCTATGCTGTAATGACTTCCATCCCAACTCGTGTATCATATCTGCCACACTCTCTCCCCTGTAACGTGATAATACAAAACGAGCTGCCCTTTTTTGCACCCTTTCGATGTCCTCCGTCAATCCCACCTGGTAAGGATCCCACACCGCGCAGCAATATTCTAACGGAGGACGAACGAGTGTAGTGTAAGCTGTCTCCTTAGTGGACTTGTTGCATCTTCTAAGTGTCCTGCCAATGAAACGCAACCTTTGGCTCGCCTTCCCCACAATATTATCTATGTGGTCTTTCCAACTGAAGTTGTTCGTAATTTTAACACCCAGGTACTTAGTTGAATTGACAGCCTTGAGAATTGTACTATTTATCGAGTAATCGAATTCCAACGGATTTCTTTTGGAACTCATGTGGATCATCTCACACTTTTCGTTATTTAGCGTCAACTGCCACCTGACACACCATACGGCAATCTTTTCTAAATCGCTTTGCAACTGGTACTGGTCTTAAGATGACCTTACTAGACGGTAAATTACAGCATCATCTGCGAGCAATCTAAGAGAACTGCTCAGATAGTCACCCAGGTCATTTATATAGATCAGGAACAGCAGAGGTCCCAGGACGCTTCCCTGGGGAACACCTGATATCACTTCAGTTTTACTCCATGATTTGCCGTCTATTACTGCGAACTGCGACCTTCCTGACAGGAAATCACGAATCCAGTCGCACAACTGAGACGATACCCCATAGGCCCGCAGCTTGATTAGAAGTCGCTTGTGAGGAACAGTGTCAAGAGCTTTCCGGAAATCTAGAAATATGGAATCAACTTGAGATCCCCTGTCGATAGCGGCCATTACTTCGTGCGAATAAAGAGCTAGCTGCGTTGCACAAGAGCGATGTTTTCTGAAGCCATGCTGATTACGTGTCAATAGATCGTTCCCTTCGAGGTGATTCATAATGTTTGAATACAGTATATGCTCCAAAACCCTACTGCAAACCGACGTCAATGATATAGGTCTGTAGTTAAATGGATTACTTCTACTACCCTTCTTGAACACTGGTGCGACCTGCGCAATTTTCCAATCTGTAGGTACAGATCTATCGGTGAGCGAGCGGTTGTATATGAGCGCTAAGTAGGGAGCTATAGTATCATCGTAATCTGAAAGGAACCTATTCGGTATACAATCTGGACCTGAAGACTTGCCCGTATCAAGCGATTTGAGTTGCTTCACAACTCTACTTCTAAGAAACTCATGCTAGCAGATGTTCGTGTTTCAAACTCTGGAATATTCCATTCGTCTTCCCTGGTGAAGGAATTTCGGAAAACTGCGTTCAATAACTCCGCTTTAGCGGCACAGTCGTCGATAACAGTACCATCGGCACTGCGCAGCGAAGGTATTGACTGCGTCTTGCCGCTTGTGTACTTTACATACGACCAGAATTTCTTCGGGTTTTCTACCAAATTTCGAGACAATGTTTCGTTGTGGAACCTATTAAAGGCATCTCGCATCGAAGTACGTGCCAAATTTCGCGCGTCTGTAAATTTTAGCCCATTTTCGGGATTTCGCGTTCTTCTGAACATCGCATGCTTTTTCCGTTGCCTCTGCAACAGCGTTCGGACCTTTTTTGTGTACCACGGGGGATCCGTTCCATCTCTTACCAATTTATGAGGTATGAATATCTCAATTGCTGCTGCTACTATATCTTTGAATTTGAGCCACATCTCGTCTACATTCGCATAGTCAGTTCGGAAGGAATGGAAATTGTCTTTTAGGAAGCCTTCTAGTGACACTTTATCCGCTTTTTTAAATAAAATTATTTTGCGTTTGTTTCTGATGGATTTGGAAGAAATGGTATTGAGCCTAGCTACAACGACCTTGTGATCACTAATCCCTGTATCAGTCATGATGCTCTCTATCAGCTCTGGATTGTTTGTGGCTAAGAGGTCAAGTGCGTTTTCGCAACCATTTACAATTCGCGTGGGTTCGTGGACTAACTGCTCAAAATAATTTTCGGAGAAAGCATTTACGACAATCTCGGAAGACGTTTTCTGCCTACCACAGGTTTTGAACAAGTATGTTTGCCAACATACCGAGGGTAGGTTGAAGTCCCCACCAGCTATAACCGTATGAGTGGGGTATTTATTTGTTACGAGACTCAAACTTTCTCTGAACTGTTCCGCAACTGTATCATCGGAGTCTGGGGGTCGGTAGAAGGAGCCAATTATTAACTTAATTCGGCTGTTAAGTATAACCTCCACCCATACCAATTCGCACGGAGTATCTACTTCGACATCACTACAAGATAAACCACCACTGACAGACACAAACACTCCACCACCAATTCTGCCTAATCTATCTTTCCTGAACACCGTCTGAGACTTCGTAAAAATTTCTGCAGAACTTATTTCAGGCTTTAGCCAGCTTTCTGTACCTATAACGATATCAGCTTCTGTGCTTTCTATTAGCGCTTGAAGCTCAGGGACTTTTCCAGCGCAACTACAACAATTTACAACTCTGCAGCTTTGTACTCTAATTGTCGCTCCGTTAATGCGCAGTATGAAAATGGCTGAGACTGCTTTCTGTTCCGTAGTGAAATACGCGCGTGGAACACGGTTAAAAAGTGCCGAGAACTAGGCTGTTCTTAATATTTTTCCCAAATTTACTGAGATAATAGGCTTTGAAGTTTTCACAGCGATGTTTATAATGAAGCTGATAATCAAACTCACATTGAATGTGTAGCGCAGTCGGTAGCGTAATGGAATGTAAAGCAAAGATCGTTATTTGTGCGTTTGTTCAAATTTCCCCATTACCATTTTTTTCTTCTCGCTCAATTTTGAAATACCTGCATCTCGTTATTATGTAACTCATCATCATTTTTTCTGAATAATGCACGAATTATTGCTTCTAATTACATATTGGACGCGAAATCCCTTTTTGCATTTCAAATACAAATTCTTAATGATCGATGTTTTATGAAAGACTGTTCATAAAAGTTGTATAAATTAAGAAAATATAAGAATTTAATTTTTAAAAATGAAAACCCAACCCCTCTTTATTTGGACTATGTCCATCATTTTATAACACAGAGGTAGATAAGTATCGTAGAAACACGAAAAACAATCATTTTCACAGCATCGAGCACATCATACAAATGTTGCATTTTTACATTTGCTACTGTACTATTACAATATGAACCCAACAGAACTGATCTGGAACCAAGATGGGGGATTTAGCATGAGAAGTAACAAGACAAGCTGCCAGACGTACTGGAACTAAAGCACACAGCTTTTTCACACGTCCCTGCCGAACGCTGGCGGGACATGAACGGCTCGTTGTAAAAGAAGAAGACAAAAATTCTGCGCCTGGTTGTCTTCGTGGATTCTGTTGTTGATAGGCTCGTTATCCAAGTAGCAGGTGCCACTCTATTTCTCGGATTCGGATAAGGAAGGAGCTAAGAGATTTCCAGACGTCTGACTGTAAGTAGTACCTGGGACTTAACTTCTGAGGTCATCAGTCCCCTAGAACTTAGGACTACTTAAACCTAAGGACATTACACACAGCCACGCCCGAGGCAGGATTCGAGCCTGCGACCGTAGTGGTCGCGCGGTTCCACACTGTAGCGCCTAGAACCTAGCCCGTCCGGCTTACCTCCAGTGGCTTCAATATTTAACTATACGGCGAAATCCTTGAATATTCTCTTACTTTACACATAGCTCATGCAGAAAATTATCCTGTGGTTAAGTCTGGAATTTTCTTCATTCTCGTTTTTAGTTACAATAGTACGTCAGGTAGAAACGATAACGTGTTGCGGTTTTCGTCTAGTCGTCTAAGGAGCGTATTGTGGGAGATTTGCAGTGTATTATTTCATGCTGCTTAAAAATTAAACGGCATTCGAAACTGTATTGCTCCTCAGCTCGTCTCGTTTTATGTGTGAACTGCAGCTGACCATGTCACTGCAGGCTAGCTGTAATCAGCTGACCTTCCAGTGTTAAGTTAAATGCGCCGTTAAAGCTGTTGTCCCGTATCATCGCTAAGTCGATGTGCGCATAATGCACAGCATAAAACACCCTTATTATCGTACTAGACAGTACTCGAGACAGCTTGGCTGCAGTCCCATGTGAAACTGAAATCCAATGCTGTTCCAGCAAACGCGGAAGAATACATAGTGCAATGTTTACATCAGGTTTAGTCTTATGATGAACGGTTTATAGCAGTCATTCCTCGCCAGGTGACGCTGCTTTAACCTGAATGGGTTTATATCGACAGTAGGTAGGTGGACATGATGTTCTGGTTGATCCGTGTACAACTGGATAGGTGCAGAGGTCATGTATACAATGGTGTTGCATCCATGGAGGTAAAAATAAGAGGAGTTGTCATGACGTCACAAACTTGAAGCCAACCCAAGAGAAGGTCCGCCATGTTTCCTACCCCAAAACATTCGCATTTGGTGGTTTGATTCCGTGTGGTTGTGAAGTGTTGTGATAAAAAAAATGCCGGCTTGCGTCGCTTACGGGTGTACTAATCGTTCTGATTGTAGTCTAAAGTTTAAACAAACCACATTTCATTCGTAAGTGGACTTATTTAAGCGCTATTTTCTTATATATAGTTGAAATTCTGATGCACTGTAAAGTTTTACTCTATGGTTTTATTTCTGTGATTTGACTTCAGATTTCCTATCAATCCAACGTGAAGAGCTCTCTGGGTGAACGCTTTGAGAAGGAAAGATTGGAAACCAACCAAGTACAGTAAAATATGTTCGCAGCATTTCCGGGAGGAAGATATTGATCGAACATCAGTTTTGTCAGTCTGTATTAGGGAAGAAGCTGTGCCATTAATTTTTCCCACTTATCCTGCTCACTTGCAAAAGGTTCATGAAATGTAGCATATCAGTATTGGAAATCAGCTGCCATAAAATTACTGTATGAAACCTCAATACCCGGAACTACTTGTCTGGAGATCTCAACTGCAATAGTTACACACTGAAATGTGGAGATTGCAACGGAATTAACTGTATGTAATAAAAGTGTAGAATCTGTTCATAGATATGTTAATTTCACTTTGTTATTGTATTACACGTTACAGATATTTGAAGGGGAAGTTCATTTACATTAATGCGAGTTTATTTGCTAATGTCCTTAAGCTAACCCTCCCCCCCCCCCCTCTCTCTCTCTGTGAGTGTGTGTGTGTGTGTTTGTGTGTGTGTGTGTGTGTGTGTGTGTGTGTGTGTGTGTCATATATTATTTCTGCACTGTAGGGTAGTTGTTTGTTTTAATTAGAAGTTTTTAGGCAAATTAAATCAACATTTACTGTCCTTTATTGTCATATATTGTTGTTTGACTATTTTCTGGCAAGATTACAGATCTTATTTCTGCTGCTGTAGATGTTAAACAAAAATTTAATTTCATTTAAACTGGCAGGCCAATCCTAGCAAAAAACCAGATTGCCAAATAACTTCAGACTGTGTCAGCTTAGCACTTTGACACTGCAATCACTTCATTGACTTCTACTGCACAATCATTTCCACTTTCACAATTATATTTAACTTTCTTTCTGTAGCAGAAATTTCAAAAACATGCTCTGTCTCTAGCTGATTAATGAACTTTAAGTACCTGTGTTCAGTGTCTTCTCTTCCATATATGCTTGTCCCTTCATTATTCTTGATACTGCACACAAATCTGTTTGTGCGCAAGATAATTATTATGTTCCTTTAATAAGTTTCTATGAGAATGTGACATTTTACATTTAACTTTGGACTTTCTAGAGCGCTGTGGGGCAAGTTTGGTTTTTTTTTACATGTGACATATTTCAGTTGCAATGTTTTAACTAAGTTTTTTGTTTTCATTTTTTTTAGAAAGAGAGGAAGAGACCACCACCAGCAGAAAGGCAGATGGCTACAAAAAGCACTGCAGATTTAGCCACCAAGACTGCAACTGAATCTGAAGTGTCTATACTTGCTGCTGACACCACAAAGTATTCAAGTAGTAGACAAGATGAAGCATCAGTTGTGGTAAAAAAAACTCAAGAGGGATGCGAGTTTTTTATCATCAAAAATGAAGAATACAAGAAAAAAAATAAAAGTTCTTCAGCAGTCAAACCGACGTCGAAAAAAAAAGTATCATCTTTGAACAGTGTTATTAATGAACGTAGGAAAAATAATTTTATTGATGAAAGTGGCCTTACTGTCCTGAAAAGTATTCCTGGAATACAGAAGGAGTTGCTGCAACGGCAAACTGCAAAAGCAAACTGTCAGAGTGTGCCTAGAACGTACAGACCCGAACTACGATCATTTGCCTTAACCTTACACTTTTACTCTCCAAGAGCATATAAGTATGTCAGAAATAATTTTAATACATGTCTACCACATCCTAGAACATTATCAAGGTGGTACCAGTGTGTGGGTGGAGCACCTGGATTTATTTCTGGAGATTTTGCCATAATTAGATCTAAAGCATCAGGATCAGGTCAGAGTATTCTCTGCAGCCTATTGGTTGATGAGATTGCAATTAGGCAACACATTGAATTTGGTGGTAGTCAGTACTATGGCTATGTTGATATGGGGTCCTCTATAGCCATGGATAGCATACCTGTAGCTAAAGAGGCATTTGTATTGATGTTGTGCGCTATTAATGCCTCTTGGAAGCTCCCAGTGGGGTACTTTTTGACTTGTGGGATAACGGGGGAGCAGAAAGCTCAAATAATTCAACAATGCATTAGCCTTGCCAGTACCAGAGGTGTTCAGGTGGTCTCTCTGTCTTGTGATGGTTGTGCCACAAATTTATCCATGGCCAAATACTTGGGATTCCATCTTGTCCTGGATAATTTAAAGACAACATTTATTGTTGAAGGTACCACTTGTGAAGTGGCATTTATGCTAGATCCTCCACATATGCTGAAATTAGTGAGAAATTCCTTAGGAGAGAAGAAACATTTCTGGGATGAGAAAGGTGGTGTAATTTCTTGGTACCTTTTTGAACTGCTTCATAAGATACTGGTGAAAGAAGGGCTTCATTTAGGCAACAGCATTACAGGCTCTCATATACATTTTTTCCCCAACAAAATGAAAGTTAGATTAGCAGCCCAGATGCTAAGCAACTATGTGGCAGATGCAATGCAATATTGTTCTGATATGAAGATCCCTGGCTTTGATGATGCATCTGCAACTATACAATTTATCTGCATATTCAATAACCTTTTCGATGTGCTGAATTCGAGGAGCCTAATCCAGAATCAGTGGAAGAAGCCTCTGGCAGTTCATAACTTTAGAGTTGTGGAAGGATTTTTGTTGGATGCAGAGAAATACATCAAAACACTTTCAGTGTCTCCAGTGCCTCATAACATAAAACTTGTGGACTCCTACAGGAAGACGGGATTTGTTGGCTTTATTATTTGTATACACAGTGTTTTACACTTGTATGCGAAGCTAGTTGAGCCTCAATCTTCTGGGGCTTTGCTGAAATTCCTACCAATTTACAAGTGCTCTAGTGCTATCCGTAGTCATGGTGGGTGGAATAATAACCCAACTGCATGTCAGTTCATGTCTGCCTACAAAAGGCTATTAGTACACAATGAGATTCGCGAGTCTGAGAAAGGCAATTGTATAGCACTTGAAAATATCTCTATTCTGACCTACTGTGGCTAGAGTATTGAAGAAGACATAAATCTCATCTCAACTCGCTCACAGTTATTACACATGGACAGCTATTTAGTGACTCGTGACCATGACTATGTGAATTTTGAAACTGGAGAATTCTCTCTTAGAGCAATATTGTGTAAAATATTGCTTTTCTTCTTCATATTGTATTGCATTCATCAAATTTGTCTCATTTCAGTTTAGTCTATAAAAAGTAAATTCTTAACTGCTTATGTATATTTTGCCATGTCAGCATTTGTCCACTCAGTACAGAGAAAAAATAAATTATTTTTCATACTTGTGTTCACTAATGTGTTGTATTGAAAATGTCAAATGTACTAAATGTTATCTGGGTGATGGATGGATGAAAGAATGAATAAATAAAAGTAATTGCATGGGATATTAATATTGTTACTGACTTATTTGCTGTAACTGTGTACTCTAAAACCCTCAAAATGGAATTTAAAATTAATCGGAAGGAGGTGCAGTCATACCTTATATTCCCTTATACATATGAAGAGTAGAGGTGGTTTAATTTCACCATCAAATGATGTTGTTGATATTTGCCTTTCTGCAGAAAAGACATTCTGAAAATACACTGCTGGAGATTGGGAAGTCCCAAAGAAGCACCTATATACTAAGTGTGTGACAGGAATACTCACAACATTTCTGTACAGACCAATATTCACTGACTTGACCGAACACATGAAGGATCAGCATCCATTAGACAATCATTTACTGCTCCTTATCAAGGTGATTGCCAGAAGGTATCTGCTGACATGGCAGAAACAGTCTGCAAAATGTGCAACAGAGGCACTGCATGATTTGGCTTTAGATTTCCTATCAATCCAACGCGAAGTGCTCTCTGGAGGTGAGCAATACATTTGGTTTTGATTGTTTGGTTATTCTCAAGTAACTGAAAAGTCCTGGCAAGAAATATACTGGAAATGGGGACTAATGTTTTAAAATGCAATAATTTAATATAAAGATGTATCTACATGTAGTTAATTAAATCTCGAGTAAGATGTGTGGAACACCCGTTACTGTGGTTAAATTATAAGTACTTAAAGGGTTACATATTTGTTAAATCAAAGTTCCCTATCTAAGTCCAGGCTATTTAGATTATTACATTAATCACTGTGCTGTTGTCGTGTTACCTGTAAATTGCTGTTATTTGTCACACTGAATATCACTTGGTAGGTACAAATTAAAAACAAAGCAGACGTGTAAACTACAATGGGCCTGACATTCTTAAATTCAGTTCAAATCTTTCACTTTGTTGACATGACAGCTGGCTTGTTTATACCATCCCTGTATATGTCTATGGGACACCAAAGGAAATAAGGTAAGTTTCTTGGAAACTTGAACATTTAAAATTTGCATTTGACTTTAAAATGCGACGAATACAAATCGGTGCCTCCAAACTATCAATTATTGCTTTTGGCGTTCTGGCTTTATCAATAATCAAAACAAACACAATGAAAGTGAAGAGAAATGCATTACGAAAGCACGCTTTTCATATTGCACACTTCTCTTCAAGGTTATTTGAAGTGTATAAACAATAAGGAATTACAGTACTGAAGCCAGAAGCGTCATATTTTCGTGTCGTATTGCTGTATCGAATACGCATTTAAGACAAGAAAAACGTTTGAAGTTGCGTTCCTTATGCTGTGTTGTTCACTAGAACTGTGTAACATTAACTATATAACACAAATATCGTGTGCACAAGACAGAAATGACGAATAAGAAGCCATTGTAAACACTCGTCTGCTAAAGTTTCGGGGGATACAAGATGGCGACAGGTCCCGCCCACTGGCTTCAAAACAAAGTACAGCGTAAGTCTGTAGTGCCATCTTCCCTTATTCTACCCCCATGGTTGCATCTATGAATAACAAATACTCTGGTTTTCAGTCAGGAATTAAAGCACATTCCCAGATGCTGAGTTTAGAGTGTAACGATCATAGCTCCAAAAACTGCGTTGGGTGGCAGTTGAAGCAGGTCAAGGTAAGGAGGCCATCCAGACACCATCCCAGAGGTGGGTTGGTAGCAGATTGGTGAGAGGGTTCCTGTCTGATGACTCAGGGTGTTAGGTAAAAAAAATTAAAAGAACAAACATATATTGTTGATACAATACAATGGTCGAAGTATTGACACCCCAGGCAGCGAGAGTTGGTGTATCTGTCTGGTATATGCTAATGAAGATGTGGCACATAGCAGTGGCATCAATACGAGTGACATCATGAGACCTGCAGCCATGCGCCAGAAGTGTGCAGTATAATTTGCACTGTCCAAAGTGGCTTCCAAAGTGAGTGACCAGTGCGCTCATCATTGCGCTTTATACTGCAGGCATGAAACACTGCCACCGGCCCCTGTCACTAGATTATTTCATGTGTCTTCACCCATACCAATTGTCTTTTAGCTTTCCGATTCATTGGGTAGGGATGTATTGTGAAGCATTGGTAGTGTACATCCATACTGAACACTTGGAATCGCACCAGTTAACGTCATCTTGCCCCATGTGTGCCAATTGCATCTATTAACATGCGGTAGAGTAGCGACAGAACTTAGTTCTCTCGGTTCCGGTATGTGTTGTAGCTCTGCAGTTAAGCATTGCTGTACTTTTTACAGTGAGAATCAAACAATGGGATGTCCAGGTTGGAGTGTCACCAATATTATGAAAAGAACAGATTGCTACTCATCATAAATATGGCATGTTAAGTTGCGTAGAGACACAACGAAAATAGTTATAGAGCTTTCAGCCGGAGCCTTCCTCTGAAAGGAAAACACAAACACACTCACACACACATTCGCACAAGCAACTACATCTCTTGCACGCGTGACCAATAACTCTGGCTACTCCAGTTAGGAGTTGTTTTTGTAGTAACAATGTAGGACTTAATGGTTCATGTATTGCGTGACGAACTGCTTTTTGCAATGTTGCTACTTCAGTTTTTGCATTGCTCAAACTGTTTCCCAGTGAGTGAAGGAACCTGCCTGGAACCATTACTTCATCCAGCAAATTTAGTCGAGTTCGCACTTAATTTGAGTCGCTATTCATTATCCTCATCATTTGTACATGCTGGACTTGGTCAGGATGGGAAAATGAACTGCAAGTGGGGCGTCTGGTGGAGTTGGGAGAAAGAAAAGACTGTAAACAGTCACCAGTGGAGGTTTTATTCCTCCAAAAGCCTACGCCTTAGGGGTACAGTGAAACAAACTCGCTACAGCAACAGGTTGCCACAGTTATATCAAGAGTGAGGAACTAGTGGCAACAACTGGTTGTGAACCGAGCTGGTAGGAAAAGAATGTTCTGAATACCAATGCACTCTCACTAGCCTGTGTGGTGTTGCCCACGTGACTTCCCCCTTCCCCCCCCCCCCCCCCCATCCCCACCCAGTCCTCCTACTGGTGGGCAGAGAGTGTTTCAGTGGATATCCCTCTGTCAGCAGGACTGGACATAGTGTCAGCAGTATAACCCTGAGAGATTGTTCACATAGATTGAACACGGATGTTACGCAAAACATCTGGTACTATGCTGTCCCAGGCTCAGCCAATGTCTTACCTAAGAGGCAGTACCACACATCATATGAAATACAATTACAATGGAAAACTTGAAAAAATTTTGAACATCCATTTTCCATTTCAGTAAAATTGTTCACTGTATACAAATTGTGGTGCATCATCAGCCTAAATTTTGGGGAGGCCAGGAAACGTATTAGGAAATCCCCTTCACTCCCCTTTGAACGTGCAAATGCTTAGTGTACCTAATGATCACAACCACCACCACTACCACTACTATCACTGCTAATACTGCTGGTAATAACCCCTTAAATTCTAAAATTCCCACAGTCTGCCCCAGCAGACGAGACTCTCTTCTTAAAGTCATACCGAGATGCTCTCTAGAGCATCCATGCCATAGTGGACACCTATTGACTAGAACATCTTTTCCCCCACTACTGCAATCTGTCTATGGGTGGTTCCGTCCAGAATTCCCACCAGCCCGAAAAGCAAGCATTATTCAGTGTGTGCAAGTAATGAACAGTAGTGTAGCACCTGTTTGAATGCTCCTCTTTTCATTGTGAACCACGGCTGTCATTATGTGAACCAGTTCGTCATTTGTGAAAAAGTGCTTTCGTTTTGGACTAGTGCTTTCAACGAGCACTCAAGGACCGTCGCACAATGACCATTTGAGGACAGATTGGGTGAGGTGGCCTTGTGCACTGATAAACTGAGAACCTTTGCTGTGCAAGTCACTAATAAATTTTGTACAGATCGCATATTCCTCATTTTGATTTTGTTAAATGAAATGTTGTAGTGTTTACATTAATAAACAGCCTGTGTTGTCGAAAATTTGTACTCCTTCATTTTCTTTGCTTCACCGGAATATTCTCTCCACATCATTTCCAGCTTTCTCCTTCTTTTCCCCTTAATTCCCTTCGCCCGATAGCTGTGGTATACATTGTATAATGAAATACTGTATTTTCAGCGTTGCCAGCGTTATCACAATACATCTACTAAGACGACTACTGCTAATATTACTATTACTACCACTAATACCACTGCTGCTAATAATAGTAATAATAATAATAATAATAATAATAATAAAAACTCACTTGTATTTACAAACAAAGTAGCAGGTTCGGCGTTTGAGAGTTCTCACTTGTAAAATAAATGAATTCAATGATCCTTCTTCTTCCCGAATCTTTCAGTGATATCGTTATACCACATGAGTTATTTTCCAAGTATTCGTAGTACTGGTTTTACAATTGAAGTAGAGCAAGAGTTCATAAGCTATCCTGGACCACACTCTTCCTCAAATACGTTTTCACGTGTAAG
The DNA here is from genome assembly GCF_023897955.1 of Schistocerca gregaria. Classification (NCBI taxonomy): domain Eukaryota; kingdom Metazoa; phylum Arthropoda; class Insecta; order Orthoptera; family Acrididae; genus Schistocerca; species Schistocerca gregaria. The sequence continues at coordinate 197,062,949 of NC_064926.1, forward strand.
ACTTCAATAACTCCATTCAACTGAAGCAGTTGTTGTAGGAATTATAGAAATTAGAGAGGAAAGTTTGAAAGTTTCTGAAAGAATTTGTTCCGTTTCATTGTCAGTCATTCTTTTGATTACGTCTCCCAAACTGACAGTGTGACTTTCTTTTTTTTTTGTGCTGGCTGAAAATACAGTACCCAGTTCTCTACGAAACTGCAAGTGACTGAAAGAAGTGCCAAACGATTGTAGTAATGGATGCTCACTGTCTACAATGTCATACCGAGTACATCTGGCGAACTGGGTAGTATTGCTTAATTTAATAAGAGCATTTTATCGCAGTATGATCATCTTGTTTCCAGTTGTGTTAACAATGTTATCCAATACCTCAAAGAACACCTGTTTGTATTTGAACATCAATGGATTGTCAAAGTATGTATCCATCATTTCTGATCTATTCAAGGAAGCTTCAGGTTGCGCGTTAGTCGAGCCTTCCGTGGAATTTAAAAAGTCGATCAGTTTATCTTCATTCTCAACTTTTTCATGCAAACAACATTATTCCAAAATTGTTCATCGTTTGTTTTTTCCTCAAACATGTTGAAAGGCAGTTCTCTCTTTAAAAATATGCTTTGAAAAACAGAGAGAAGAAAACAAAGTAAGGGTCTAGGAGCTATTTTTGAAAGTGTAGTCATTGCACAACACTCTGGACTATCAGTTACATTCTAAGAGAAGAAAACCGATGCACCACGAAGGATTTACCTGAATGGGACGGAAATGTGTAGATGTGATGTGCATGTGCAAACAAACAAATGATTACATTTTCAGAAAAATTAGATGACTAATCCAATAGATAGAGCTTCACAAACTAGGCACAGCAACAATGCGTCAGTCCACCTTTGACTCCTGTACAAGCAATTATTTGACTTGGTGTTGATTGACAGAATCGTTGGATGTTCTCTTGAGGAATATTGTGCCAAACCCTGTCCTATCGGTGCGCTATATCGTCAAAATGCCGGGATGGTTGGAGAGCCCTGTCCATAATGCTCCAAAAGTTCTCACTTTGGGAGAGATCTGGTGGACTTGCTGGCCAAGGTAGGGTTTAGCAAGTTGAAAGACAAGCAGCAGAATCTTTGGTCTGTGCATATGGGCATTATCTTGCTGAAATGTAAGCCCAGGATGGCTTCCCATGAAGGACAACAAATCCGGGCATAGAATTTTGTCATCATACCGCTGTTCTGTAATGGTGCCATAGGTAGCAAACAAAGGGCTACTGCTGTGAAAAGAAATAGCAGTACAGACCGTCACTCCTGATTGTCGGGCTGTATGGCAGGCTACAGTCAAGTTGGTACCCCACCACCGGCCAAGGCGTCTCCAGACACGTCCTCAGCCTGGAATCTCATTGACTGGAGTAGAATTTCTTCAGTGATGAGTCCCACTTCGAGTTGAGCCCCGATGATCAACAAAGATGTGTACAGGGACACCCAGGACAGTGGTGGGATACAAATCTGTCTACCACCTGCCATACAGCCTGACAACCAGGAGCGATGGTTTGGGATGCTATGTCTTTGCATAGCAGAACCCCTTTGGTTGTCATTCGCAGCATCCTTTCAGCACATGTTATGTTGACGATATTCTACATTCTGTCTTCTTGTCCCTTATGGCGGTGCCTTCTGGACTTACATTTCAGCAAGCTAATGCCTACTCACACATGTCAAGAGTTTTGTACAGTTTGTCTTGGTTCTTACCAAACCCGACCTTGTCCAGCAAAGTCACCTGATTGCCTCCAATTGAGAACTGTTGGAACATTATGGTAGGGCCCTCCAACCAGCTCTGAACCATCCAACCAGCTCTGGATTTTGATGATCTAACACTTCGACTGAACAGGATGTGGCACGATATCTGGCATCTATCAATCAATACCAAGCCGGATAACTGTTTTAATATGGGCCAGAGATGGACCAACTCGTTTTTGACTTGCTCAATTTTAGAAGCTCTTGTTAAAACATCATCCAGTCTTTCTGAAGTTGTAATTATTTGTCTGTCTGCACATGCAAATCACATCTGGCAATTTGCATCCAATTCAGAGAAACACTGGACTCGCATTTGGGAGGATGACGGTTCAATCCCACGTCCAGCCATCCTGATCCTGATTTAGGTTTCCCGTGATTTCCCTAGATCGCTCCAGGAAAATGCCAGGATAGTTCCTTTGAAAGGACACAGTCAACTTCGTTCCCCATCCTTCCCTAACCCGATGAGACCAATGACTGCGCTGTTTGGTCTCCTCCCCCAAATAACACAATCCAATTCAGATAATTCCTTCATAGTGCATCTTTGTCTTAGTGTGTATTTGATTTAAAACCGCAATTACCCCATACAAATGGCTGATATGATTGTGGTGTTACAGTTCCATCTTGTTTCAGTGTTTGAAGGAATGTGTTTACCAACAATACTGTGGAGTATTCCTGTGTGTTTGAAAGACTGGTGGATGGAAGCAAAAATACCCTGAACGCCCCTTACACACTGGCGATTTGGTCGCACGACTTCCCCGCTAGGTGGAGTCACGTCCATCCTTTAACACGCACTTCCCATAAGGCCTTTCACACTGGCAATTTCGCCTCGCACCCGCTGTGCGCCCTCCGGTCCCCGCGACAGGTGGCGGTGATTCAGCCGCATTTGACTCTTTCACACGCGGCGATCTGGCAGCGCCGCTGCGCAGCTGGGGAGGGGGTAAACAGCTGACGCCTCGCCATTGTGATTGTTGACTTTCATGCTATTGTGCTATTTTTGCTACAAAAATGACTTTCACTGTGGAACTTTTCATCATAGAAGTAGAACATCGCCCTGCAATTTGGGATTCAAGAAACAACGATTACAGTAATAAGATCGAAAAACGTAATGCTTTGGAGGAGATGAGTAAGAAATTTGTTCCTGACTTCGAAAATAAAACAGTATCGGAGAAAAACGAAATTGGTATGTATTATTCTGTTAATTTCTCAGTGGAATACATACACGGGCTATCCACAAAGTACATTAAGTTTTGGTATTAAAAATAAATAAAATATTGGAAATTTCTTTTATTATATACAGATGAAAGCCACACTTAAATACTACTTTTCTACATAGTTGCCATTTAAATTAAGGCACTTATCGTAGCGATGGACGAGCTTGGAAATTCCTTCGTCGTAAAATTCGGCCGCCTGCGCCTTCAACCACGTGAAGCTGTGCGTCGTCATCAAAACGCTGCATAGCCAACCACTTCTTCATTGCTGGAAATAAGTGGAAGTCGCTTGGTGCCAGGTCGGGACTGTACGGCGGATGAGGAAACAACTCCCACTTAATACACTCCTGGAAATGGAAAAAAAAAAAAAATTGACACCGGTGTGTCAGACCCACCATACTTGCTCCGGACACTGCGAGAGGGCTATACAAGCAATGATCACACGCACGGCACAGCGGACACACCAGGAACCGCGGTGTTGGCAGTCGAATGGCGCTAGCTGCGCAGCATTTGTGCACCGTCTTCGTCAGTGTCAGCCAGTTTGCCGTGGCATACGGAGCTCCATCGCAGTCTTTAACACTGGTAGCATGCCGCGACAGCGTCGACATGAACCGTATGTGCAGTTGATGGACTTTGAGCGAGGGCGTATAGTGGGCATGCGGGAGGCCGGGTGGACGTACCGCCGAATTGCTCAACACGTGGGGCGTGAGGTCTCCACAGTACATCGATGTTGTCGCCAATGGTCGGCGGAAGGTGAACGTGCCCGTCGACCTGGGACCGGACCGCAGCGACGCACGGATGCACGCCAAGACCGTAGGATCCTACGCAGTGCCGTAGGGGACCGCACCGCACCTTCCCAGCAAATTAGGGACACTGTTGCTCCTGGGGTATCGGCGAGGACCATTCGCAACCGTCTCCATGAAGCTGGGCGACGGTCCCGCACACCGTTAGGCCGGCTTCCGCTCACGCCCCAACATCGTGCAGCCCGCCTCCAGTGGTGTCGCGACAGGCGTGAATGGAGAGACGAATGGAGACGTGTCGTCTTCAGCGATGAGAGTCGCTTCTGCCTTGGTGCCAATGATGGTCGTATGCGTGTTTGGCGCCGTGCAGGTGAGCGCCACAATCAGGACTGCATACGACCGAGGCACACAGGGCCAACACCCGGCATCATGGTGCGGGGAGCGATCTCCTACACTGGCCGTACACCTCTGGTGATCGTCGAGGGGACACAGAATAGTGCACGGTACATCCAAACCGTCATCGAACCCATCGTTCTACCATTCCTAGACCGGCAAGGGAACTTGCTGTTCCAACAGGACATTGCATGTCTGCTTGTATCCCGTGCCATCCAACGTGCTCTAGAAGGTGTAAGTCAACTACCCTGGCCAGCAAGATCTCCGGATCTGTCCCCCATTGAGCATGTTTGGGACTGGATGAAGCGTCGTCTCACGCGGTCTGCACGTCCAGCACGAACGCTGGTCCAACTGAGGCGCCAGGTGGAAATGGCATGGCAAGCCGTTCCACAGGACTACATCCAGCATCTCTACGATCGTCTCCATGGAAGAATAGCAGCCTGCATTGCTCCGAAAGGTGGATATACACTGTACTAGTGCCGACATTGTGCATGCTCTGTTGCCTGTGTCTATGTGCCTGTGGTTCTGTCAGTGTGATCATGTGATGTATCTGACCCCAGGAATGTGTCAATAAAGTTTCCCCTTCCTGGGACAATGAATTCACGGTGTTCTTATTTCAATTTCCAGGAGTGTAGATTCGAGAACTTCACGAGTGGCATTTGCCTTGTGGGCCCGGGCGTTGTCGTGAATCGGCAAGATCTTTGAGCCCAACTTTCCCCTGCGTTTGTTTTGTATTGCTCTTCTGAGGTTGTGCAGAGTTTGGCACTACCTTTGAGAGTTTATTGTAGTGCCTCTTTCCAGGAAATCCACAAAAATCACACCTTTTCTGTCCCAAAAGACAGTCGCCATCACCTTCCTTGCTGACATTGTCTGCATGCATTTCTTGGGTTTTTGGGGGGAATTTGTGTGCCCCCACTGCATTGACTGCAATTTTGTCTCGCAGTTCACTTGCTTAACCCATGTTTCGTCACCAGTAACGATGCGATCGAGTAATGAGTCGCCATCTTTCTCGTAAGAGTCCAAAAACGTTAGCGTTGCAGCCATTCGCTGATTTTTGTGTATCTCTGTCAAGATTTTTGGTATCCATCTTGCACAAAACTTGTGGTAACCAAGCTTTTCGGTAATGATTTCGTGCAACAAACTTCGTGAAATTTGTGGAAAACTCATAGAGACTTCCGTTATTGCGAAATTTCGATTTTCACGGACCGCGGCATCGACTTTTTCGACAAGTTCGGCAGTCACTATGCTGGGTCTTCCACTTCGCTCTTCGTCGTGAACGTTAGTTCGGCCATTTTTAAATTTTATGACCCATTGACGCACTCCACCTTCAGTGATTATGTTGTCCCCATACACTTCCCAAAGCTGCCGATAGATTTCTATCAGTGTACAGTTCTTTGCAGTCAGAAATCTTATTACAGCACGCATTTCACACTTCGCAGCATTTTCAATTAACGCTGATATTTCAAACTGTCACAGTAACTCAACGGAGTACAGCACGAACCTCTCACTAGCATGACAGGATGCCGACTGAACGGCGGAATGCCATGACACCAAGATGGCCGCGCTAACCCCGCCACTAACGTACACAAACGAAAACATAACGTACTTTGTGGATAGCCCTCGTATTATATTTTTGGGAACATTTTGGGTAAATAGTGCTCTTTTCCTCTTACAATTTTTATAACAAACAGTCTAGAGTGCAAACTTTGTTTCAGTTTTCATAAACTGTAACAGCAGCTGGAGGCATCCATAGCACCTGCTCCACTCCATGCCAACTGTGGTATCGCCTGAAGATGATCCACCTATGGATTGAAACTAGTTGCTAATAAATTCAAAAGTTAGCACTCTAGACTGTTTTTTTTATAAAAATTAGAATACATTTTATATCTTGCTCATTTGCCAACTAAGAGAACCTTCACTGCTGACAAAATAATCAGCAAATTTGTCTGGTACACTTACGGCTTAGCAGCTTCTTACAGGCGTGGTTCTCTATACATCATCCAACACAATTATTTCTAAAGTTTTATCCAGTTTGAACTCATCTCTTTTGCGAACAAAGTTGTGCAGAGCGCAACATGTTTCAATTATTACTGCATAGAAGTCCAAATCACATTTAAAGGGCGATGAAAAATTCACCATTTGTTGGATAGGATTCCAAAAGTGCACTCAATGTAACGTCGCGCCCTCGATAATCTGTTATTGTAAACCTTTCTTTCCTCGGTAAAATGTTTTCCATTATGCGGATGTTGCATGTTTTCTTCAAGTGCAAATGCTTCATCTCCAACAAAGCAGAATGGAAGAGGCTCACCTGAGTCAGTCAAATGTCGAGGCTCTGGCAAACTTAATTGTTGTCTTTCATTCTTTTGTAAAGCTCACTGTTTTTCTAAATTTGTGAGTCCCCACTTCTGCCATATCAACCTACATGTATGAATGTAAAGTAATAATCAGCGTCACAAACTGCTAGTAACACTATTAAGAAAAAGTGTTTGCATTTATGCTATAAAGAGCCACTTTGTTCAGATTTAACAATTCTTACATGCTTTCCATCAACTTCACCAAGACAGTTCGGAAAAGCAGCATGCAATTTAAATTTTTCTGCTGTATTAATCCAACCTTCTTCTGATGCAGGTTGTATGCATATGTTCTGTAGATTATCACATATCTCCTGGCAAGTGTCTCACACGATTTTGGATATAGTTGAAATGACACATTTGAAGAAATAATGTACCTCTGTAAATGTACAGCCTCTACCAAGGTACCTGAAATCAGAGAGTTTTGTTTCTTTGCAGCAGCTCAGTTACAGGAAAAGTGGAAGAACATTTGTGACTGTTACACAAGAGAACTCAACAAGAGAAAAAACTCAAAAAGTGGTTCCCCTTCAGAAACCCACAAAAGATACGTATATTTCGATATGCTTAATTTCCTATCACCTGTAACTGCCACTAAACCACCAGAGATGGATGAAGCTGAAGCACATACTGATGAGCCACATAATTCTGTTGTACAGGATGGAGTTGCCTCAATTCCCGTAACAAACAAAAGATGGCAGACAAGGAGAAATTATTTCAGGTACATGCAGCAAACATCAAGGGAAACAACGAATGAATGGCCGAAGCAGATGACCCTGACAAACATTTTCTACTATCATTATTAAGCGATTTGAAATTTGTGCCACAAAATATGAAAATGGACGCTAAATTTGAAATAATGTCAGCTTTGAGGAAGTACAGCAGGTTTTTCAGTTAACTAGACAACTATAATATTAAGTACACTTCACAAATACCAATGTCTATATACTCAAATTGAGCCATAACTGTACCTACATCTAATCCAAGCCCATGTACATCAACTGTGATGCCACACTTTCACCTATATCATCTGATACATCAGTGATCACTGATTTATTGTCTGGGTAGCGAAATATTACAGTTTTGGCTTACTGTAATTTAATATCACACACTGGAGCAAATTACAGTTAAACTTACTTTAAAAATAAAGGTATATGTAAAATAAGCATTTTATTTACCATTGTTGTTGTTGTGGTCTTCAGTCCAGAGACTGGTTTAATGCAGCTCTCCATGCAACTCTATCCTGTGCAAACTTCTTCATCTCCCAGTACCAACTGCAACGTACACCCTTCTGAATCTGCTTAGTGTAGTCATCTCTTGGTCTCCCTCTACGATTTTTACCCTCCACACTGCCCTCCAATACTAAATTGGTGATCCCTTGATGCCTCAGAACATGTCCTACCAACCGATCCCTTCTTCTAGTCAAGTTGTGCTACAAACTTCTCTTCTCCCCAACCCTATTCAACACTTCCTCATTAGTTATGTGATCTACGCATAGAATCTGCAGCATTCTTCTGTAGCACCACATTTCAAAAGCTTCTATTCTCTTCTTGTCCAAACTATTTATCGTCCACGTTTCACTTCCATACATGGCTACACTCCATACAAATACTTTCAGAAATGACTTTCTGACACTTAAATCTATACTCTATGTTAACAAATTTCTCTTCTTCAGAAACGCTTTCCTTGCCATTGCCAGTCTACACTTTATATCCTCTCTACTTCGACCATCATCAGTTATTTTGCTCCCCAAATAGCAAAACTCCTTTACTACTTTAAGTGTCTCATTTCCTAATCTAATTCCCTCAGTATCACCTGACTTAATTCGACTACACCCCATTATCCTCGTTTTGCTTTTGCTGATGTTCATGTTATATCCACCTTTCAAGACACTGTCCATTCCATTCAACTGCTCTTCCAAGTCCTTTGCTGTCTCTGACAGAATTACAATGTCATCGGCGAACCTCAACATTTTTATTTCTTCTCCATGGATTTTACTACCTACTCCGAATTTTTCTTTTGTTTCCTTTACTGCTTGCTCAATATACAGATTGAATAACATCGGGGAGAGGCTACAACCCTGTCTTACTCCCTTCCAAACCACTGCTTCTCTTTCATGTCCCTCGACTCTTATAACTGCCATCTGGTTTCTGTACAAATTGTAAATAGCTTTTCGCTCCCTGTATTGTACCCCTGCCACCTTCAGAATTTGAAAGAGAGTATTCCAGTCAACATTGTCAAAAGCTTTCTCTAAGTCTACAAATGCTAGGGACGTAGGTTTGCCTTTGCTTAATCTTTCCTCTAAGATAAGTCGTAAGGTCAGTGTTGCCTCACATGTTCCAGTATTTCTACGGAATTCAAACTGATCTTCCCCGAGGTCGCTTCTGCTAGTTTTTCCATTCATCTGTAAAGAATTCGTGTTAGTATTTTGCAGCTGTGACTTATTAAACTGATAGTTCGGTAATTTTCACATCTGTCAACACCTGCTTTCTTTGGGATTGGAATTATTATATTTTTCTTGAAGTCTGAGGGTATTTCGCCTGTCTCATACATCTTGCCCTCCAGATGGTAGAGTTTTGTCAGGACTGGCTCTCCCAAGGGTGTCAGTAGTTCTAATGGAATGTTGTCTACTCCCGGGGTCTTGTTTCGACTTAGGTCTTTCAGTGCTCTGTCAAACTCTTCACGCAGTATCGTATCTCCCATTTCATCTTCATCTACATCCTCTTCAATTTCCATAATATTGTCCTCAAGTACATCACCCTTGTATAGACCCTCTATATACTCTTTCCACCTTTCTGCTTTCCCTTCTTTGCTTAGAACTGGATTTCCATCTGAGCTCTTGATGATCATACAAGTGGTTCTCTTATCTACAAAGGTCTCTTTAATTTTCCCGTAGGCAGTATCTATTTACCCTTAGTGAGATAAGCCTCTACATCCTTACATTTGTCCTCTAGCCATCCCTGCTTAGCCATTTTGTATTTCCTGTCGATCTCATTTTTGAGACGTTTGTATTCCTTTTTGCCTGCTTCATTTACTGCATTTTTGTATTTTCTCCTTTCATCAATTAAATTCAATATTTCTTCCGTTAACTAAGGATTTCTACTATCCCTCGTCTTTTTACCTACTTTATTCTCTGCTGCCTTCACTACTTCATCCCTCAGAGCTACCCATTCTTCTTCTACTGTGTTTCTTTCCCCCATTCCTGTCAATTTTTCCCTTATGCTCTCCTTGAAACTCTGTACAACCTCTGGTTCTTTCAGCTTATCCAGATCCCATGTCCTTAAATTCCCACCTTTTTGCAGTTTCTTCAGTTTTAACCTACAGGTCATAACCAATAGATTGTGGTCAGAGTCCACATCTGCCCCTGGAAATGTCCTACAATTTAAAACCTGATTCCTAAATCTCTGTCCTACCATTATATAATCTATCTGATACCTTTTAGTATCTCCAGGGTTCTTCCACGTATACAACCTTCTTTCATGTTCTTAAACCAAGTGTTAGCTATGACTAAGTTGTGCTCTGTACAAAATTCTACGAGGCGGCTTCCTCTTTCATTTCTTAGCCCCAATCCATATTCACCTACTACGTTTCCTTCTCTCCCTTTACCTACACTCGAATTCCAGTCGCCCATGACTATTAAATTTTCGTCTCCCTTCACTATTTGAATAATTTCTTTTATTTCATCATACATTTCTTCAATTTCTTCGTCATCTGCAGAGCTAGTTGGCATATAAACTTGTACTACTGTAGTAAGTGTGGGCTTCGTATCTATCTTTGCCACAATAATGCTTTCACTATGCTGTTTGTAGTAGTTTACCCGCATTCCTATTTTCCTATTCATTATTAAACCTACTCCTGCATTCCCCCTATTTGATTTTGTGTTTGTAACCCCGTAGTCACCTGACCAGAAGTCTTGTTCCTCCTGCCACCGAACTTCACTAATTCCCACTATATCTAACTTTAACCTATCCATTTCCCTTTTTAAATTTTCTAACCTACCTGCCCGATTAAGGGATCTGATATTCCACGCTCCGATCCGTAGAACGCTATTTACCGTAACGTAATCATTAGTCTTTCCTCTTGTGAAATATTGTTCCTCATTAGCGTATTTTGCTGTGTGAAATTTGGCCTCAGCATAGCACATAATTCATCAAAAGATGTCACAGACATTTTGAAGTAGTTCGTGAATTTTGCAGGGTTTTCTCTTAATTCGTAATTCAATTGTGAAAAAGAGTCCGTGTTTCTCACGAGTATTTAGTAGAGGATGAATCCAGTATTTTCTTTGATGTCGGGAGCGTCTGTATTTCCTTTTCAACAACAGAGCGAAAAGCAACCCTTTGTCGTCATAATCCATTTCGGAACTGGATGGCACAAGGGCACAGACAGCTCCCACTGCAGTCGCACAGTTGAGCCGCATGCCTGGCGATTCAGTCGCACAGTTCAGCAGCGCGATAGTCGCACATTGCAGCGATTGAATCGAGTGGCTGAATCGCGGCGACGGAATCGCCAGTGTGAAAGCAGCTGAATTGTGGAGAAAAAAACTCTTACTGGTTTTTTAGAAGAACAGCTCTGCTGCAACAGTAAGTTTAAACACTGTGCGGAGCAGTGAGACAAAAGAGGTTGGGGGGGATGCCCGTATTTCACGCACTTTAGCTTGCAGGCTATTTAATTCCCTCGCCAGAACGGAAGCACCATCATAGGTTTGGGCCACTAGTTCGTTCTTCAAATCATAATTCTGAAACATGTCACTCAGCACAGAGAATGAAACAGCAGCAGTTCTAGCTTGGCTAACATCATGAAAACATAGAAAATGTACTTGAATCTCGCCATTGGAGTCCACTAGCCTCACAACAATAAAGCATCGTGATTTGTCTGAAACGTCTGTTCCTTCATCCACAATGCAGCCATAAAAATGAGGTTCTATCCAAACTTGGATATATATGTTCACAAATCTCCTCATTTATACAGTCAATTAGTTCATTCTGTATAGTTTTTGAAAACCCCAGAAATAGCACATTTTCTCCCAGTGTGCTTTCAAATATTCTTTTCTGTTTAGCCCAGTTTTAGAAATGGCTCTGAAATTTCGGAGATCCAGGGAATCTGCTGCCTTATTATGAGCGCTGGAAGCTAACTCATACATGTGACTCCTGTTAAAAGTTTCGTAAGCTCTCTGTTAGCTTTCACTTTGTTGTTGTGTCTGATCTTCATCAGTTTGTGATGTTCATTAAAGAGTTCTGAAATACCAAACACTTGCTTGGATCGTTCTTCGAAGGAAATAAAACTACTTAGGCGATCTTTAGAAGAAGCATACCGTGATAAACCTCTAGGCAGACCTTCAGCAGACCATATAGTGGCCAGCAGAATTATTTTCGTTTCGTGAGGCTACCACATGACCATTTGTGCTGCTCGTTCTGTGAACTTTGGATTGCACGTACTTTGAATGTATGTTTCCGAAGAAGGTGTAACACTGGTGTTGGACTTCTTTCTTCAGAAGTTCATGTCATTCAGTTTCACGTCTACCTGAAAACGAAAGCTCCTGCAAGGAAGTAATGATGTCCTCACTCGAAAACGTTACATCACTATTTGTGCAATTATGGACTTCATCCATGTTCAGAACACATGACACAAGCTATGATGTACTCACTCAAAACTGTTACATCGGTACTTGTACAAGGCTAGGCTTCATCCATATCCACTACACACAGGACAACTAATGTAAGAGAAACTGGAGAGGCTATTGGCGTCTGATGGCATGGAGACACACGACAGCATGACTAGGACAGCCTATACTCTACCACCTGTTTCTAGTAGTGACACAATTGCTATTATGGCAACTAAGCTTTTACAGGTGGGCCGGAATGTGTCTGGTCTCCTCGCTATATTCTTTGCATCACTGCCTGATTTATGTTAGGGTTAAGCTTTCGCACACTAACTTGCTCTCTAGTGCCAGTAGTCTGGAAGAAATAACACAAGTTATCGTCTTTCGTGCTCACTGACAAAAGTGTATAAAGTTTTATTGCAAAAAATAATTACTACTACTGCCACTACTACTTATACCACAGAAAAATGAGCTTCTTTGGCGTCTGTTTCCTCCTCTGATCAGCTGACACTGATTCCCACAGTATCCTTTGTTGGACGTCCCAATTCCATATTCAGTTCCTCTGCTACCCTGGGCCGGCCGTGGTGGCCGAGCGGTTCTAGGCGCTACAGTCTGGAACCGCGCAACCGCAACGGTCGCAGGTTCGAATCCTGCCTTGGGCATGGATGTGTGTGTTGTCCTTAGGTTAGTTAAGTTTAAGTAGTTTTAAGTTCTAGGGGACTGATGACCTCAGAAGTTAAGTCCCTTAGTGCTCAGAGCCATTTTTGCTACTCTGGTGCTATACAGCACATTGTGTTCCAGATTTGTGATTTGTGAGGTATGTCATTCTTTTTATACCTTACGACCATCTGCTATCGCTTGTACTTGCCCTAGCACGCTGAATGTCATCATTGTCCTCTATACTAAATACTGTGTTCAGCAGCTTGCCACCTCTATCCATCCTCGCTTCTTTCATATCAGCGACTCTGATGCCATGCTTACCAAATAATGTAACTGCTCTTTCATCTTACCTGTCAACCCTCTCCCTTCTTTTGACTCCTTTTGCAACTTCCCACGTATTATAGATCAATCTCAACGACCACTGGTGGCTAGGAATTATGACGTCGATTTGTCTGGCAAATAATACTGCTGCATCAAGCAGCTGATCCTATAGCTCATCCACTACTCCTTCCCTGAGGAGGTGTAGAACCGTCAGAATTCATCTCCCATCCTAGATACGCCGGAGATACGCCACCTAGGAGAAAGGAATTTACTTCACATCCCTCTCCCTTTCAAAAAGTATGTAACTCACTGTTACAGTCTCGATGCTGGAAAACACCAAATGTCCTATCCTTACAATACATAAACATCACAAAAACAAAAAAGTAACATTTAAAAGGAACAAAAATGAACTTATAGTGTACTCCAAATACATCATAACAGCGACACCAAAAATTATCGTACCTACTAGCGAAAAAAAGCCCATGCCATATCGCCATTCACCAGTGTGGTCTAAGTGCATGAGGCACCCCTTGTATTCCTCCGTTACTGACTTTTGATTTCTCCCTCTCTCTCCTAAACTTATCATTCATTGCTGGTGATGATACTGGCATTTGCAAAGAACTGTCAACAGCCTCTTTAAATGATTTAATACGTCTCACATACGCAATAGAGGTCACTTTTGGCATCTCCATGACCTGATACAGTCCTTGATATCTGGTCAAGAACTTCTTTACCGTACCTATATGTGTGTATGGATTCATCAATAACATACTTTGTCCAACTCTATACTGGTGTAACTTACTGACACAATGTCGTCTTGTCTGTTTCTATCGTTTGAGAGCTTTAGTTTTTACTTTTTTCTCCTTCTGCCACACATTGTGCAATATTTTTACACTTCTTTACTGAGTACCCATTTTTTCAGAATTTAGGTTTTGTTTCCTCAAATGGCGAAGGCATCTTCCTACCATACATCGCTTCTTAGGGTGAGAGCCCAATATGCCACGTACCCTAGAATTATGAATATATGCTGACATGATGTACAGAATGTATACATCGCAGTCATAACATTTTAGCAGTTGTATGATGAACATGTTCCCTTTTCCATTTGACTGAGAATGGAAAGAGCTAGTCCAAAGATTTGAATGTGTAGAACATGGTGAAACTATTTCATCAGATTGGCCATAAAATTAAAGCCCTGATGTGTAATTCTTGTGTTGATAGCGGCAAATTTTAGTAGCAAATTGTTCACATGGCTGGACCCACTGTATTCACCAACTATTGTGACAAAACATGAAATGTGAGCTGTCATGGTCAAAATGTAAAGGTTATCTCCTGGTTTTTGGTTGAATAGTCCAAGAACATTCATCCCAAACATTTCAAATGGTTTGTATGCTTCTGGCAACCTTTTTAGTAGCACCTGTTGATGACTGAGATTAGCATGATGAGTTAACAGTATACGGCAAGGGCCTTGCCGCAGTGAATACACCGGCTCCCGTGACATCACCGAAGTTAAGCGCTGTTGGGCGTGGCTGGCACTTGGATGGGTGACCATCCAGCTGCTATGTGCTGCTACCATTTTTCGGGTGCTCTCAGCCTCGTGATGCTAATTGAAGAGCTACTAAACCATATAGTAGCAGCTTCGGTCAAGAATACCATCATATCAGCAGACTTTTTACCTTGTTTGTGCACTACCTCATACATGCTGCATAGTGTATTTATCAGTAAACACTGTTAAATTTGCTGTACATAGCCGTTTGAACACCTCCTCCAAGTGCTGTACATGCTCTTACATGTCTTTAGAGAACACAGTTATATCACTGAGATGAACCATGCACTGCTTAGGGCTTATTCCTCAGAACACTCCATCTAACAGTCTTTGGAAAGTAGATGGCACGCACATTCGAGACCAAATGGCATCAAACGATTTTGACAGCACCTCCATGGGACAGTGAATGTATACTTTGTCAGTTCATCAGGAACCATTTTTAAGTGCTGATAATCACTTTTTAAATCCATCTCTGAAAAGTATTTACATCAACTCAAGTTGTCAAGACTATCCATTATATTTGGTATAGGATAAATGTCAGTGATAGTTTTTGTGTTTAGATATCTGCAGTCACAGCAAAAACTGTTCTTGGTTGCACCATATGTTAACTTTTTGGGATTAATTACAACAGCTCCAACTTATGGGACATCAATATGCTCAATAATGTCATCAGCCAACTGCTGTTTGAAGAATTCTTTCATTGTTGGTTGTAGGTGTTTTGGGGTCCTGTCTTGTTTTCTGTATACTGGAACATTATTGCCCACTGCTATCCTCTATAGCCCTACTGGTGTTGCTGTTAATGACCCACCAGAATTAAATAGATTTGTGAATTGTAGTAATAGAGCTTCCATCACTGTGCTATCCTCCTCAGTGCATCACCAGTTCACATAACACTGATGCATTGGTTGCAGCTTGAGGCAAAGGTCTCTGCTCGACCTATCTAAATCATCATCCTCCAGGATGCCAATGTTGGCAATTAGTAAATCCTTTCTCCAACCCACCTCATCTGTGCCAAAATCGTACACACTTACTGGAACCACAAATCTCCATCTGTTTTCCTTAGACATACTATACCACCACACACGAAGCATGTGACATATCCATATAGTTATTGTAATCTGACAGCTCTACAACATCTCACGTGGTAGGTCAGTTCTTACACACATGCAGACAATCTTTCCTATACCTCTCAGTATCTTATTATGCAAATTGAGCTTTAGTACATGCATGTGTAGTTAGTTTGGTTCCACCTTCATGACAGGTGAACCTTGTGACTATGTAGCATGTCCATTCCCAGCTAGGATAATGTCTGACTGTGAAAGATCAGTTTTTACTTAATGATTATGTAGAGAACTAGTCTGAGGATTGCACAGTATCCTTGTCAACATGTGGTGATACTTCCATATATTCCAACACTGAAACTAAGCAATGTTGCTCCTAATGATGATGCATCAGTGTCCCCTACTCCACCCAGTCTACCTTGTGGAGTCTTCAGTCTCCTCATACCTAAGAGGTCCAAACTAGCTACCAACAGACGAGCCCCTGTGTCCAGCAAGAATATATACTACATCCCTTTTACCATTCTTAACAAGCAGTGTTCCACCTCTGCATACAGTTTTGCTGTATTCCATTTTACTGGGAGCTCCATATAATGAATGCTTGTCCCTGTGCAGTCTGTTCCGTCTCCTGTTTCGACAATCACACGCCTGATGCTCTACTTCTGTGCATTTATAACATTCAGGTTGTGACACTGCTTCTTAACATTCCCCGTATATTTAAGAGAAGAGCACTTTTCTGTTGTCATGTCGTTGGCCTTGGGTGGCAATGTTGATTTCCTCAAGTTGCATGGCAAACATAATAGTGATGGCTAAGTTCTTGCTTTTCTGTTCTGACTGGAAGTCCCCTCAAAAACACGACGAGCACCCTGGTTTGCACATCTCGCAGAATAACCCTATCCATTCTGCATTTTGCATTAATCATAGGCTTGTACACCGATTTCGCTAATCCTGTCCAAAAATCTTCTACCAGCTCATTGCCTTTCTGTGACAAAACAATCAAGCTGTTCTCTGCAGTCAAGTTGCCCAAAAGAGGAGACATCTAATGTTACAACAGATCTATAGAAGGGATAGGTACATTCAACAAGGCTTTTGCCTCTATTGGCTCGCCTTGTCTCCGCTTATTAAGGGCTTGCAAAGTATCTTCTTGATCCTGCAGTGCAGTATTACTTTTCACAGCTTGCTACTACTTTTCTGTAACTTGGCTATTTACTCCTTTATAAGTTGAATCTTTTTGTGTATTGATGTTGCTCTTACTTCTGGCATTTGTGCAACCTCCATCTGACAACATACAAAATATCATCACCGTAAACAAACAACCATTGACACAATAAGAATAATCTGAACACTGTATCATGGTCCTATGAGATTCAGAGCACTGCTGCACTTCATAGCCAAATTTTCCACAAGCCCTTCAGATTGAGAGAGGACAAGTTACTCTCTCACCTATTTTTCAGATACAGAAAATGATTAAAGATTTCATTACAACTTCATGCACGTTGAGCAAGATTCTAGAAAGTTAACGGCCTGAGCAGACGTTAATGGAGCCTGGTAGGGCACTAAAAGCATGAAGTATTTTTATGATTCTTGGCTCATAAAAGTGGCATGTTGGGAGCTGAAAGTAATTGGCAGTGAGTCCATCCCTTAGTAAAACTTGCTCTACAGATGCACAGAGCAGACAGGGCAGCCCCTCATCGAGACAGGTCTCCAGCATAACAATGCCATGCTACCTGCCACGGTGGCAATGGTCTGAAGGAACGCATCTACACAGTGGATTCGTAAATGGGGCATTGTGCGCAGAGCCACACGTAATAAAAATTCGTCTGTTTTCGTGTTCACCGATAGTGCAAATAGGCCAGTGAACCACTTTCCCCTGCCGCCTTGGTTGTATAAGAAAAATCCGGAGTCTGAGAAACGTTTGGAGATAGGATCTTTATTACACCTCACAGCTAGGACTAACAAGCTCCAAGGCACAGGCGATTTAGATAAAGATCTTTGAGATTGTATCTGTTCGCTTGTTCCTGTGGGAAGAGAAACAACTTAAAAAAACATCTTCCCCCCTCTGCAAAAACTTAAAAAAGCCAGTAATTGGCGGTTTTATTTCCAGAGACGCAGGTTTCTTGTCCTGGCTCGACATGAGTTTGTGCTGTCGCATGGGAGGGGAGATTTAGCGTCTCTAGAGCCCTCTGATTGGCTCAAGATGGGGTGAAGGCGGTGTCGTTCGTGCACCTTGCGGGAAAATGGATATTTTTTTTCTGGAGAGGTGTGAAGACTGTGGTCTGGTAAACACTTCTGGTCGAAGCTCTGGCATGTGTGGTTGGTACTTGGGACCTGTCTTGAGACTGACTTCACTTGCAAGTAATTTACACTGGGGAGCCTGTGGCGAAGTTCTTCCTGTAATGACAGTGTGACTTCAAACATCTCGGGCTACTCGTTTGTCGAGGGACAATTATACGTTTTTGTTTTACCAGTCTTGATGTTTGGTATCCTTGTGCGCTCTGTCGTATAAATGAGCCAAACTGGTCCTTGGTATGACCAGCAGATGGGTATGTCACACACTAATATCTACCATGGTGTCAGGGCTCTGGTAGAGGGTAAATTGCAATCCGTCTGCCTGATCGCTAGACCGTGAGATTTTTGCATTTCTTTCGTAGGTGCGATCGAGTCACAGGTGCTGCCTCCACGTCTCACCCCCACCTCACACATCTCGCCAGCTGCAAGCTACAGCACCACACGAAGCAAACAGGGTAACATACTGCTGCTCTGACATTGTCAGGGCGTACAGATCTCAATCACCACTTGCTCTCAGCTGCACCTATGTAGAGAAACTTCAGTAGGTTTGATCAGTCAAAGTCTGCTCAGCGTCAGATCAATTATCCACATTTTTAGGGGCAGAATACTTGACTCACTCCACTTGTTAAATTGTCTCTGCCACCCAGGATCCATTGTAGTCTTAAATCATCTGTTAGTTGTTTACAGTATTCAATCAATAACTTTTTTAGCATAATTAATGTCTGTTTTGGGAAAATAAATGTTGTTAGTACACTAAATTTTGCCTACATTCTCAATCATTTATATAGCCCCCACAGAGTTACTTTTCAACGTAACTGACATCTTCCCTCTCATTTACACCCTCATCCTCTTCTTCAGTACATCCTCCATCATCTACACACTTTACCATCGTGGCTTGATTATTACTATTTATGCCATTTACAATGATCAATTTTGTTTGAGAAGAAATTCCACTTCTTGGTTTCATAAAGTATAAGTCCTTATTTGTCCAAAAAAATCTTACTTTAGCTTTCACAGTCCCATTCATACCCAAAATAATTTCTTCACTCAAAGTGGGTATCAAGATAAAGCCCTGGATAAATTGTATGTTATTAATTCTAAACTACAGTAATATTTTTTCACTATTTTGCTATGTCTTCCTGTGGTTCATCTAATCTTAATCCCTATTACAGGTAACTCAACAAAATCTGGACTTTGTTTTATTCCATCCCTTAATTTTACAAATACACCACAAACTGGACTCCCTGTGTTAATCAGATAGTTACTTTCCCACATCAGTTTAAACATGAATGTATGGGGTTCCCAGTAATCACTATTATCTTTATTTGCTGCTTCATACAAAAGCTCATCCTCAATGTCTTTGAACCCTATATCTTTAATTTCATCTTTCTTTATGTGTGTTTCTACTCCTGGTTGCACAGTACTCACAGGAGTCTTCGTTTTTCTAAGTTCTGCAAATAAACCTGATGTTTTCCCACCATTCTGGATTCTAGGTTTGTATCGGTTAAGACTCAAATCATAGGATGAAGCAGCTTGGTGTGGTGCCACATACAATACGTATTTTTCTGTGAAGATAGAGTGTGGGGTCGTAGGGTCACTTTCACAGCTGCCAAAGAAGCGTGGAGGCAATCAGAGATGGCACACACCGTGAACAGGTATTGCTTGTGATGCTGATCATTCTTTCATCAGCAGGCATAACAACATGTACCAGGTCCTTGGAAGCACAGTCATCTAGATGCTTTGCTAAAAACTCGCTTGAGGCATTGAGGTACCTCAAGCAAATTTGTTTTTTTTTATGTTCATGTTTATTCATGTTTGACGTGAGAAGGTGGGACATGTCTTTGATCCAGACGTAATTAATTGCTTTTCTCCATATTTTGCTAACTGGAGAGGAGCAGGGCTTTTTATCCAGCAGTCATTGCACGCATGTTGTTCGTAAGATAATTCTTGTTTGTGAACGATTAATTGTAATTATGTGTACATATCTGGAGAATCAGCTTAACCACAGAAAATTTGCGAACCCTGCAGAACGTAGCATTTTATCGTGTAGCCAAAGAGGTATCATGATTTCTGTGAGTCGATGACTTCGTATCTAGAAACAGTTTATTTCGTTGCGCTGTGGCCATTATTCAGTCTCATTTGGGTGGCAGTAATGTGCATTTGTATATGTCGTGTCTGAAGTTGCGCACCGATCATAACGGACCGCTCTGTAGGCCTTTTCTGATGCGTTGAAAAATATATCGCATACAATACCCCATTTGATGGCAACGAACTTTTTTTTTTTAATCTGAATGATGGGGCATATAAAATACGTCGTGTAGTGTCTGTCCAGAAGGGGTGAATTTCGTATGAATCTTTTCGATGTCGTCTATCATTTCCGTCTAGTAAATGTGTTTTTGGATACTGTCCATCGTAATTTTTTATATAAATCTCTTCCCTGTTTGCTGAAGATGGGTAAGCACCATAACACTCGGTTTTATGGGAAAAGAAACCACTTTTCTTTTTGCCTTTCACGCAGTGTTATTTTGAAGCATCTTGCAATAATACCGAGTGAGGTAGCGCAGTGGATAGCACACTGGACTCGCATTCGGGAGGACGACGGTTCAATCCCGCGTCCGGCCATCATGATTTAGATTTTCCTAATTTCCTTCATCGCTCCAGGCAAATGCGGGGATAGTTCCTCTGAAAGGGCACGGCCGACTTCCTTCCCCGTCCTTCCATAATCCGATGAGACCGAGGACCTTACTGGCCGGTCTCCTCCCCCAAACAACCCAACTCCCCCCCCTCCCCCTCCCCCTCCCCCGTTACGCTCTTCCCGCAGTCTTGAAATAATTCCAGCTCCTTCGGAGTCGGAGTTCTTTTTGGCCATGTGTGATCCCCATTGTCTTTAAATTCCAGGAATGTCGTGGAACATTGTCTGTTGGCCTCGCTGTCTCTAAACCGATGTAGTTTGCCATCCCAAGGTTTGCCGTGATGCTTGATTTGCTCCCGCTAAGAATCCAATCTAGAACAGAGGGTATAACTACAATGGATGATGATAGTTGAATCGGAGGACAATCTTTAACGATCTTGATGGGAAGGTCATTTCATCTTTTGCGTCCGCTAACTGAAGTGCTCAGAGCCATTTGAATCATTTGAACAAAACAGATGTAAAATGACGACTATAAATCCAGAACCTTACAGGATCATACTTTCATCCTAAATGTGATCGATAGAGGTATTCATTTAGCTCGCTGGGCACAGAATCAGATATTGGTTTTTCTTGCTTGACTGAGCTTTGGGACAACAGTTTTTTTATCAAACTGAAGGTTGTTAGAGTCTTCTTGTGTTACATCTGAAGCTCTGTGTTCAAGAGACAACTGACCCATCCGTCTATGCTCGGAACGAACTTCCTTAGTTATTTCCTCTATTGCAGCTGACACTGCAAGGCGAGAGTCAAAGTGAATGCGATTGAACCGGTGATCCATAACTGTAGCTATGGCTAGAAAAGTATTTCTTCCGAAAGTCGTAATCTCCGGTGAACAGAGAATATTTTACAGACGCTCCGAAATCAGTTGAAGGAGTTGCGTGCTCCGTTTTTGTCGAAGTAGAATTGTTATGGAATGCCTATGCTTGCAGTCACGTAGTTAGCGCAACCGCTCTGGGAATGTTGTTGGTGCCAGGCATACCTGACATATGAAAAGCTGCCAGAAGCGAAATGTCTAACGGAAGAGAATCTCGGGAGTGAACCATTTCTGATATGTGTTCTGAGCGTGAAATTTTGTACTTACCATAAGCATTTCAGACAACAGAGTCTATTTTCCATCAAACACCAGCGCAATAATATCTGTGATTTTTGTTTCGAGTGTCCGTTACTTTTACAGTGCGTTCACCTACTCTTGATCGAGGCACCGAGGAGATAAAGGGAGCTCACATTCTGCCTCTAGTTGGGAGCAGGAAGTGGTAATTTCCTCCATTCTCACACAGTGCTGTCACCAAATGTGTGTATTTTGCACCTTGTATCTATCATCTACAACGGTAGAAATGACACGCGGATGTAACAAGCTTTCGTAAATATACAATATACCAGGTGATCAAAAAGTCAGTATAAATTTGAAAACTTAATAAACCACGGAATAATGTAGATAGAGAGGTAAAAATTGACGCACATACTTGGAATTACATGAGGTTTTATTAGAAAAAAAAAACACCCCATATTGATACACGCGTGAAAGATTTCTTGCGAGCGTCGTTTGGTGATGATCGTGTGCTCAGCCGCCGCTTTCGTCATGCTTGGCCTCCCAGATCCCCAGACCTCAGTCTGTGCGATTATTGGCTTTGGGGTTACCTGAAGTCGCAAGTGTATCGTCATCGACCTACATCTCTAGGGATGCTGAAAGACAACATCCGACGCCAATGCTTCACCATAGCTGCGGACACGCTTTACAGTGCTGTTCACATTATTCCTCGACTACAGCTATTGTTGAGGAATGATGGTGGACATATTGAGCATTTCCTGTATAGAACATCATCTTTGCTTTGTCTTACTTTGTCATGCTAATTATTGCTATTCTGATCAGATGAAGCGCCATCTTCGGACATTTTTTGAACGTTTGTATTTTTTTGATTCTTATAAAACCCTATGTATGTCAATTTGTACCTCTCTATCTACATTATTCCGGGATTTATTCGGTTTTCAAATTTATACTGACTTTTTGACCAGCCAGTAGATACATTCATGTTCAAATCAGGTGCTCATTTGTAGTACTGAATATGAAATTAAGTTAAACACATTGTAAGACATTTACTGTACGACTGCAGAGGTCGGTAGTAGATGCAATTGGCAAGAAAGCTGCCGATGAGAACCATACGGACTATGAGCCAAGAAAAGACAGACCACAAAAAAAATCTCTTTCGATGTTCGTTATACAGTAATTTAAATATCGGCGGTATTAATCGGTGTTACAACGACAAAATTTCGATATCACGATGTATCGATATTTCTGACTCATCCCTAGCCGAACCCCGGCTGCGAAAGTTTTTTCGACGTGGATAACATCTTCTTCTTCTTCTTGTGTTACGGCCTCTGTAGGACCACGGGTAGCCCCCTCGTGGACTGCATTTTCCTCTTCTTCTCCCAGAACCTCTTCGTTCTTTCTCTTCTCCTCTCCCGCTCTTCTTCCGAGATCTTCAGTTTCCGCTTCTCCTGGCGGCTCCACTGGTGGCATTCTAATCTTTTCCTGTATTCTTCTCTGTCATTGATATCCGGCATATTAGTCGGTGTATATTTGTTCCTCCAATTTTCCTTTCCTTTTCGACCTTGATCCCCAATTCCAACCAGTCCTTCCGAAGTTCAACAACTCACTTGGTTCCTGTCTTTCCCCTTGTCCTCCCTGTTGTTTCCTACACTCACTTCGTCATTCTGTCCATACTCATCGTAACTACATGCCCAGCAAACCTTGCCCTTTTGAGTCTGATTTCCGCGGATATTGTTCTCATGTTCCGGTACAATTCTTCCCTAGGTCTTCGCATCTACCTCTCTCCACCTCTTTTGGGGCCCTTTATTTTTCTCAGTATTTTCCTCTCTTCCTTCTCCAGTTGCTCTGCCCCATTTCTTCCTAGTGTAATCGTCTCAGCAGCATATAATACTGCATTCCTCACTGTTGCTTTGTAGTGGCTTATCTTTACCTCTGTGGATATATTCTTTTTATTGTATATCTCTGTCGTCAAGCAAAAAGCTGACCTCATCCTCTTTATCCCCTCTGTTATTCCCCCCTTGCTCCTGTTCCTTCCTGCTATAAATTCTCCCAGGTATTTAAATTTGTCCACCATTTTCACAGTGCCTTCCAGTGCCTTGCAGCGGTGTTTAATGCCTTTGTCTTGTTATAGGCGATCCTCAGTCCCACCTTTCTGGCTACCTTACTTAAGTTGTCGAGTTGTGTCTTTGCGTCTTCTTCCGTCTCACTTACTATTGCTATATCATCTGCAAAGGCTAGGCAGTCCACTTGAGCCCTGTTGTCCTTTTTGTCCCCCACATGGGTCTTTGGTATTCCCATTTCCTTGTTTATTGCATAACACACGTAACACAATCACACTATCCTTTACATTTACACATATGCTTTCCACCCCACAATTTTGTAACCTTTTCCACGAACTCGTCCACACTCAAACTACCTTTTACATCCAACAACTCGAGAATGAAGGTGAGTTTTTATTGTGTCACAGAAGTGTGCAAAAGCCCTCGCTGCCGCCCGCGGCTTATCAGAGCGGAAGTGCTGCCCACGAGTGCTGACAGTAATAAATGATAACTGTTAAGACTTGGCGAGGGTCAGGTATCCTTACAGCGTCGTCTGTTTACTGCACGTTAGAGACTACATTTATTACGCCTCACTCATTCTGTTCTACAGGTTGTCACAGGAGAACGGTCATCTCCTGTAATACGAAACAAAACGCTTGAACATCTACATCTACATGATTACTCTGCGATTCACATTTAAGTGCTTGGCAGAGGGTTCATCGAACCACAATCATACTATCTCTGTACCATTCCACTCCCGAACAGCGCGCGGGAAAAACGAACAAATTGGTTCAAATGGCTCTGAGCCCCGTGTGACTTAACTTCTGAGGTCATCAGTCCCCTAGAGCTTAGAACTACTTACACCTAACTAACCTAAGGACATCACACACATCCATGACCGAGGCAGGATTCGAACCTGCAACCGTAGTGGTCGCGCGGTTCCAGACTGTAGCGCCTAGAACCGCTCGGCTACCACCCCCCCCCCCCCCCCCCCGCCGAAAAACCAACACCTAAACCTTTCTGTTCGAGCTTTGATTTCTCTTATTTTATTTTGATGATCATTCCTAACTATGTAGGTTGGGCTCAACAAAATATTTTCGCATTCGGAATAGAAAGTTGTTGACTGAAATCTCGTGAATAGATCTCGCAGCGAGGAAAAACGTCTTTGCTTTAATGACTTCCATCCCAGCTCGCGTATCATATCTGCCACACTCTCTCCCCTATTACGTGATAATACAAAACGAGCTGCCCTCTTTTGCACCCTTTCGATGTCCTCTGTCAATCCCACCTGGTAACGATCCCACACCGAGCAGCAATATTCTAACAGAGGACGAACGAGTGTAGTGTAACCTGTCTCCTTAGTGGACTTGTTGCATCTTCTAAGTGTCCTGCCAATGAAACGCAACCTTTGGCTCGCCTTCCCCACAATATTATCTATGTGGTCTTTCCAACTGAAGTTGTTCGTAATTTTAACACCCAGGTACTTCGTTGAATTGACAGCCTTGAGAATTGTACTATTTATCGAGTAATCGAATTCCAACGGATTTCTTTTGGAACTCGTGTGGATCACCTCACACTTTTCGTTATTTAGCGTCAACTGCCGCCTGCCACACCATACGGCAATCTTTTCTAAATCGCTTTGCAACTGATACTGGTCTTCGGATGACCTTACTAGACGGTAAATTACACCATCATCTGCGAACAACCTAAGAGAACTGCTCAGATTGTCACCCAGGTCATTTTTATAGATCAGGAACAGCAGAGGTCCCAGGACGCTTCCCTGGGGAACTTGTTCTACAGGTTGTCACAGGAGAATGGTCATCTCCTCTACTACGAAACAAAACTCTTCTCATGAAAGCTCTTTGCTTTCCACATTTTGGAGCAGGTAGCATGAACTGAAACAAGGAAAAAGTCTAGTAAATGTTCTACTGGTCTAATAAAAGATCCGTGTTTCACAGCAGTGAAGATGAGCAAGTGCTCATAGCTCTTATGATATGCACTTTAGAGTCCACGTTTCCTGTACTGTTTATCCTTCTTTTGAGCCACATTACCACCTCTCAGAATATGGGAAGCAAAGAGCTTGCAGTAGAAAAGATTTTTTAACAGCATCGAAGATGAAGACATATTCATTGCTCTTAAAGTATGCACTTCAGAGTCCATGTTTACTAGATTTATTTGCTTCGAATGATCGTTCCTGTTATACGCGGAAACTTTGACCATTTCTCCTGGAACACACTGTCTAACCTGTAACTAAATAAACTGAAGGATTCGGTCCGGCCATAATGCAAGGGGTACCTGACCTGTTTTGTACTCGCTTCTGCAGATCACGAGCACGCTGATTGTGACCAGTTACCAGTTGTGAGTATGGTGTTTACTGGTACTCCCAACCGAATATAATGTGCCTCAGCTAATGGATTTCTTGGTATATTCCTGGCCTCTCAATTAACACGGCAGTGGTTCGGCGTGGACTTCTAACGCTAGTGGTTTGTGGGATGTGCTACGCTCCATCTAGTATTTTTTACGTATTTTGAATATTTTTAAACTGATATTGGTGGTTTAATCAACTGTAAGTTATTACTATCGATTAGTACAGCATGTCTGGGAAGTAGGGACGAATATTAAGGTGCTATATAGAACATACAAAAATTTAAAAAAATGTATTTTTTAATGTGATTTTTTAGACTTCTTTTTTTCTTTTTACAAATACACTAATGTTATAAATTAAGGATAACGTTGTTACATGGTGAAACAACGCTCTGGTGGGCAGTTTGCGGGTTTAAATCACCTCGGGGTACGACCATGCGATGCACTTGACCTGCGGTCGTCGCACGGTGGCGCTGGCAGCAGTCCACATACCCAGAGGTGTGTTGGTGCATGTCAGAGTACGGTGCAGCGAGTAAGTGTGCAGACATTTACAGACATGATAATGGTGACTGTGTGTTGCAAATGGCTCAAAGAACACATATTGATGACGTTATGAGGGGTAGAATACTAGGGCAACCGGAAACAGCATGTCGTAGCACAGGCCCTTCGTGTGCCACAAAGTGTGATCTCAAGTTATGGCAACGATTCCAGCAGAGAGGGAATGTGTCCAGGCGCTACAGTACCTGACGTCCACAGTGTACAACCACAAGAAGACCGGTATCTCACCATCAATGCCCGCAGAGGGCCACAGAGTACTTCAGGTAGCCTTGCTCGGGACCTTACCACAGCCACTGGAAAGTTGTCTCCAGACACTCTGTCTACAGACAACTGAACAGACATGGTTTATTCTCCTGGAGACCTTCAAGGTGCATTCCACTGACCCCTGATCACAGGAGAGCTCGTAAAGCCTGGTGTCGAGAACGCAGTACATGGTTATTGGAACAGTGGTCCGAGATTATGTTCACAGACGAGT
The DNA here is from genome assembly GCF_023897955.1 of Schistocerca gregaria. Classification (NCBI taxonomy): domain Eukaryota; kingdom Metazoa; phylum Arthropoda; class Insecta; order Orthoptera; family Acrididae; genus Schistocerca; species Schistocerca gregaria. Next base: position 197,090,053 of record NC_064926.1, read on the forward strand.
CCAGGTATAGTCTGAACAGTGATTCTCGCCGGGTTTTCATCTGGCGTGAACCAGGAACCAGATACCAACCCCTTAATGTCCTTGAAAAGGATCTGTATGGAGGTCGTGGTTTGATGGTGTGGGGTGGGATTATGATTGGTGCACATGCACCCCTGCATCTCCTTGACAGAGGAACTATAACAGGTCAGACGTATCGGGACGTCCTTTTGCACCAGTATGTGCGCATTTTCAGGGGTGCAGTGGGTCCCACCTACCTCCTGATGGATTATAACGTACGGCCCCACCGAGCTGCCATCAGGGAGGAGTACCTTGAAACAGAAGATATCAGGTGAATGGAGTGGCCTGCCTGTTCTCCAGACCTAAACCCCATCGAGCACGTCTGGGATGGTCTCGGTCGACGTATCGCTGCACGTCTTCAAACCCCTACGACACTTCAGGAGCTCCGACGGGCACTGGTGCAAGAATGGGCAGCTATAGCCCAGCAGCTGATCGACCACCTGATCCAGATTATGCCAACCCGTTGTGCGGCCTATGTACGTGTGCATGGTGAGCATATCCCGTATTGATGTCGGGCTACATGCCCAGGAAACAGTGGCATATTGTAGCACATGTGTTTCGGGACGGTTTTCTCAACTTATCACCAATACCATGGACTTACAGATATGTGTCCTGTGTGTTCCCTATGTGCCTAAGCTATTAGCGCCAGTTTTGTGTAGTGCCACATTGTGTGGCGCCACATTCTGCAGTTATCCTTAATTTATGAGCATGAGTGTACATTAAGCAACTTCTCTCACTTATGTATGAAAAATTATACTCTCCAGGCAACCACCCAAGGTGCACGGCAACGAACAATGCATTCACTGAAGTTCTCGATGACGCGTTGATAAGCATCTGGAGCGATGCCGTTAACAATCATTTTAATTTCATCCTTAAATTGGTGTATTGTTTGTGGTTTGTTTATGTACACTTTTGACTTGACAAATCCCCCACACAAAAAAGTCCCAAGGCGTAAAACGGCATGATCTGGCAGGCCATTCCTGGTCGCCACGGAGAGAGATAATTTTTTGAGGGAGCATTTCCTTCAGCGGAGCAATCGCTTCATATGCAGTGTGACAGCCGCACCATCTTGCTGAAACCAAAAATCGTAATGTTTATCAATAAGACGGAAAACCACACATCTCATCTTCCGCAGTCACTCGCGGATTTTCGTTACCCAAAATTCTGCAGTTCTGCTTACTGGCGACACAATGAGGTGGAAGTGCGCCTCATATGAGAAAATTACTTTTTTGTTGTTGTTGCAAAGTTCTCGTTCTCCGCTTGTCGAGCCAAGAGCCAGAAAGCAAACGGATGTCTCTTTCCATACGTTGTTCAGTTGCCATCTGCTCCATGACGGAAATAAACATCAAACAACAATGCACACCACACAAATGTTATCAAGCTACTAATGGAAAGGATCGCACAGAACAAACGGTGAAAAGACCACGGTAGCCAACCGTCATATGAGAAAATTGTGCAAAATTCCAGTTCGACACTACTTCGTGGACATCCGTTATTATTGTATGTTATTAATATATGGTGACAATAATAATATGAAATCTTATTTATTAATCATTAGTCACATATCAGTCACAAATACTGCGTTATACGCTTATAATTTCTCATTCATTGCACATATTCACTAACAGAGAAAAGCTTCTTACATTATTCATAAACTGGTGAAGAACTTCTCCAATTGGAGCCAATTTTCCTACTTCCTTCCTGGCTGCTCGAGTGCCTTGGTCAACGAAAAGAGGACACCGCAAGAGTAAGCTGAATCTTTGGAGGGGCATAGTAACCCAAAAAATCTTCATCCCAGTTCCATCAGAGGCCCAAAAGTAATCCAAATTCAGTCTACTTGCCTCGTAGGTTGCTGCTAAACACGGGAGCCCACTGCCATCATTTGGAACTTCGTAATAAGTTTTGGTACGTTTTCTTTTCAATACGCCTCTTTCTGACTCTCTATGGTCTTTCCTGTAAACAAAACAAATTATTCAATAATATCAGAAAATATAAAAAGGTTTCAACACACTAATGGTGTATCACATCTTTGGCATCACCAACGACCCTTGGAAGATGGGTAATAACATGCGACCTTGCTCTAACATTGTACCGTGAAAATTCTTTTCTCCATGTAGTTGCTCCATCTTTTTCCAGGCCGCATCTTCATCGTTTACATCTCCTTCCTTCTGTGATGTTGTGTCATGATCACTGGTACATTATCAAGCAATGCTTGTACTTGTCCCTTCCTGGTCCATAACAATCCATATACAACAATATTTGCTATTAATTGTATGAGTAAATATCATATGTTATGCAAAACATGCAATGAAATAGCTACCGTGACTTTTCTTCTTATGGAATTGGAGTGGCGTGTTGGGATTTTACAAATCCTAGCATCCAGAATGAGATTTTTACTCTGCAGCGGTGTATGCGCTGAAATGAAACTTCCTGACAGATTAAAACTGTGCGCCAGACAGAGACTCGAACTCGGGACCTTTGCCTTTCGCAAGAAAGTGCTCTACCAACTGAGCCATCCAAGCACGTGCCCGCGAAAGGCAAAGGACCCGAGTGTGAGTCTCTGCCAGGAAGTTTCAAACACTAGCATGTTTCAGCAACATCTCACGAAGCCCTACTTTCAACTGTAGTTACAAAAACACACTTGTACCTCTCTAACGACATCTCTTAGCATCTACCTGGAACCACAAAACAGTGTGAAATGTCGTCAATCATTTAACTATAAAAATTAGTCATGAAGGGTGTACCACACTCCTACACTCTATTGCCGAGTTAACTTTTACTGCCTACTTTTATAATACCATACAACCACACCAATTTATTCCTAAAATCTGCTACTCTAAGATTTGTGGTAAGCTTAATACAGTAATGAAATATGTGAATGCTTAGCTGCAGCAAACAGTTCCTTGTCAATACAAAATTCAATCAAGTCATGCTCTTCGTTAAGCACTTTAAAGTAAAAGAATTTTGCACCGACACATCCTCTGTCTACTGTAACAAAGAAGCAAGGCCAGCCTGGAGGAAGTACGACGATGAAGCAATCACTAACTTCAATGACAGTAATTTGTTATGCATTGTGCGTCTTTCTAGTGAGGAAGAATTGCTCGTGGATATTGCATCTTCGTCACAGGAAGAGAATGAGACGACGTTCGATAGTGAGGTGGAAGACGCAAAGCGTTAGTTAATTCTTTCATCTGTACCATGTTTCGGACCTATGAAGTGTTGGAGTACAAAGTTAAGTAATACATTTAATTTTACATTTGACTATGGTGACAAGAATAAATGTGACATTTGCACTCAGAATTATCCAGCATTTTCGCATTATGTGGTGAACGATGAAGATCAATTCTTTAGGAACATATATGATAATGTAATCATGAACAAAATTAAAGTGTATGTACGAAATACACTTATGTATTGTAAGGATTATTACAGATATCGCTGCACATAAAAAGGTTTTTGAGGAACAAGGTTCCCTTGAAAAAACTAGTGCTTTTAGTAATAAACTGGGTGCACTTAACACTGCAAGGGTTCAATTCAATAGCTGTGCCTCGCCGAATTTATAACGGTAAGAATCGGTATGTATTTACAATATATTCCAAAGCGAAGAATTCTGTAAAAGCAAGTGATTTGACAAACTGACCTGTCTTAGAAAAACAGTGTGAAGCAAAAAACCACATATTTCAGGGTAACAATCCGTTTTATTGTAGTGTTCAGGTGTCAGGTACAGAACCAAAAGCTAATGATACAATCCAATATATAGCAAAACACCTTGATTTTATATGTACAAGAAAAGCGTGTTTACCTTTAAGAAGAAGTCGAAAGTAACATTCTAAACAAAGTTCTTCGTATTGAAGTCGGTGTCTGCGTTGACGTTCTTTTATTCCAACTGGGACCATCTTCTCAGTCGCAGCTGATGAAGACATGATCCAGGATGTTGCACTGACTTCCTACTGAAATAACACAAACTGTTCAGCTGCTGTATTAGTTTTAGGGGAGCTGTGATATTAAAATCATACTGCAAGGATCTTCTAAGACTGTTCAGGGAGATATTTTCTGATTATGTCCAACGGCCATAGGTGTTGTCACTGGTATTTTGTTATTAGGTTGACACTATAGACCTCTGTGTTATCGGTGCTAGAGCCTACTTGTTGCTAACTGGAACGTGCAGTTCTGAACTCTTCCGTACACTGAGCTCTTCAGTTTGTAAAACTTTGCTTCATTAGACTAAACAGTAGTTGCTTTTCGCAGTAACACTTGAAGAAAAATTCTGTGTCTCCAGGTACTGGAATACTTCTCAATGTCGACTGCGGTGCCAGCCCGTGCCCTGATTCCTCCCTGACTCCGGTGAATAGGCGCTATTGCCCGCCCTGAAGTACAGGTATAATAACAATTGCAACAGGGCCCTAGCCTGGTGTTGCCACGAGATGACCGAGATGTTTGTCGTTCAGCGCCAACGTTCCGTCTTGCCGAAACTCCTTCTCCCCACTTCACGTCTCGTCGCTCCTACCCGCCGACGGAATATCCATGTGGCCAACGAGCTTAAATTTCAAGTGGCTATACGTCCGCCATGTCTGAAGCAAATTGAATTCCCACCCACCATTTTTCTGTATCAGGGGCGTCATCTACTTTTGTCACGCCCCTTAAAACTGCCTGTAACTAACTTAAAACAGCTCCGGCTAGTTTTGTGTGGTTTTTTTTTTACAAAAAATAGTGAACATCGGTGATTTCTGTGTACAGTGTGTTAACTATAAGACGGCAGAGTTGTGAGGGGAGTGCGGGGAGAGGAGGAAGCATGCATTGGATTGGCTTGCGAGGTGTGACACGCCTACCAGTTGCAGTGCTGCCACTACAAATTGCGCGTCATGCTTACACGAAAGCAGACGAAAGGCTTGGAAGTAAAACTCGCTTTAAATGTTCTTCATCAAAGAAACTGAAATCGTCATGTACATTAAAATCTATATACATAAAAATGAATGTATGTATGTTTGTCTACTATGCACTCACAAACCATTCATCCGATTGCCATGAAACTTTTGTGAGTTGTTCTCCGAACGCCTGAAAAGAGTAAGTGACAATATTTCAACAGTTAAGGCAGTGTAGCATGCGTTGCGGATTTGGTTGGGTTAATGCTTGTCATGCAGTGGACGTGGGTTCGATTCCCATCGCAGGCAATTTTTTTTCATTTCATTCCCCGCAATGTTAAACTATTGGTTATAACAATGTAAATATACTTAAACAGGTCATATAGTATAACGTAACTGTCAATCGAAATAGGGGGCTCCTTCAAAGTGATCGCGAACAAAATATCTGAAATGGAAACTCACCTTTTCTTACCAGATGTTTGTGGTGATACGCCAGGATGATTCTTGGAAAACTGTTTGAATCTTCCAATGCTTTGTCCTGTGTACGTAGCAGCTCTCACTGAATATTTGTAAATGGAGTGAATCAATATTTTCTGCTCCCTTTCACAGCTTTCAATCACACGCAATATAATTTTGCGAGCATTGCTAAGTAATACTGGTTTCCTTCTAACCATAGGCCTACCAGTAGGGGTTGTTGGCGTCTCCCGAGATGGGCCAGCAACTGCCTCTTCGCTCATTTTGATAATGTTTAGCACAATTGCACAATAAAAACACTCAGAACAGTACAGCGCAAAACAATAACGAAGCAGACGAAAATGGCTTCATTGTACAACACAGTCAGCTACGTAATGTTGGCAGCAGTCGAACCTGCGGGCCTACTGAAGCCTACCGACGTTTACCGACTTCTACCGGTTCGGTACTAGAGAAGGGTCTGCTGAAGTTTACACACTGTAAAGTGGCAGCAACAAGGACATTTTAAATCGAAATAAGGATACGCTCTCTCTCACAATAAACAAAGCCTTTAAAGAAGGTTACTTCCCTGATCTCTTGAAATACGTGGAAGTAAAACCATTGTTTAAAAAAAGGTTCAAAAGATGATATGGGAAATTATCACCCCATCTCTATACTCACTGTCATATCAATAATATTTGCAAAAGTTGCTGCTTTACAGATACAAAGCTTCATCACACACAATGACACCATTTCTCATAACCAATTTGGCTTCGAACATGACAAAAACACAGTAGATGTGATAAATGATTTCAACGAAAAAATTACTGCATCACTAGATAGGAAAGCTAAGGTTACAGGAATATTCTGTGATCTTACAAAATCATTCGACTCTGTAAACCATGCCCCGATGCTTTTCAAACTCAACAGGTATGGAATAAGGGATGTTGCTTTAAAATGGTTTGAATAATTTTTTCTTGGAGAGGAAACAAAGAGTAGTAATCACATCAATTGGAGCAGATCAATTCTCCGAGTGGAAAATTGTGTCATAAAGTGTTCCTCAAGGCTCAATCCTTGGATCAATTTTATTCCTGTTCTATGTAAATGACTTGCCTCTCAATATAAATATTCATTTAACTTTGTTTGCTGATGATACTTCTGTCCTCGTTGAAAATGAAAATTATAACACTATACCACAGAGTGTCATGAATACGTTAACTAACATGGAAACATGGTTCAGTCAAAATGGCTTAAGGCTAAACAATTCAAAAACCCACATAAGTTTTAAAACCAAACATTCAAAAACTGAAGATTCTGTGTCACTCACAACACTCAAAAAATGGAAGAACTTGACCCAGTCAGGTTCCTGGGATGAACTTAGACAGAACTTTGAGTTGGAATTCTCATACAGAAAATCTAGCAAATTAATTAAACAGCCTTGCATTTGCAATGGAAATTTTAGCCTGTGACACTGATATGGCCACTAGGAAAATAGCATATTATAGATGCTTCGAATCGGTTATTCGATATGGAATAATTTTTTGGGGAAACCTGGGAAATGTCACACAAATTTTAAAATTTCAAGAAAGAATCATGCAGAACATGTGCTCTGCACAGCCAAGGGCATCTTGTCGACCATTATTTAAAGACCTAAAAATATTAACTGTCCCCTCTTTATACCTCTTTGAGGTGGGTCTTTTCCTACGCCACAGAGCCGATCTATTAAAAAAATCATTTTGAACACTCATATGACACAAGACAACGAGATCTTTATACTCTCCTCTCATCGCTTAAAACCGCGTGCTCAGACTCCTCAGTATATAGCCATGAAAATTCACAACACAGTAAAAGTATGTGACGTAATGAATATGAAGATAAATATTTTAAAAAAGCAAGTTATATGATTTTCTAATTGAAGGATGCTACTACTCTGTGGAAGATTTCATGAAGGATGAAGTGATAGTTTGAACTGGATCCCTAAAATGGAATAAAAATGTTTGATAGTTATAATAGATGTAAATACTGTAAGTTTGACAAATTACAAGTAAGAAAACGCTCCACAAAGTATTATTGTAAGTGTGACAAAACTTTAAATAAGCAAATTGTAGCCTTGGCATGTTTCCTGAACATCAGACATATGTTCTGAATTTGTGTACGTTATGAGAGGAATAAAACACACTTCGTATTTCACATTTACAGGTAGAATTGCAAGGCGACTCAAACCATGTTCATCTACCCACGACAACTTCATGTTGCTCCCAAACTGAATGTAAATCAGTGCAATGTCAGCGTGTACCAACTGAAGATTATGGAGTTTTATGGGTATGTAATAGAAATGGTGTACGGCGCAGAAATTCAATTTTTCTTTGTATTTTAAGTGTACAGTCACAGCTTCAAAAACCAGTCAAATATGGACAGAATGTTTTAAAAAGACACATAAAACAAGTCATTAACACAAGTCCTGGTAGTTCAATAATAATGATGACTTACAAGATGATAAACTAATTTATAATGATTTCGTTTTTATAGTATTCCACTAACTTGTCATTTCTACAAATGTTTTCATTGGCATTCCATTTTTGCAATTTATTCATTGACTTCTTTTAATAATGTTTTCAGTGACCTTTAAATAAAATAAGTTTGGTATACACTGAGGTGACAAATATCACGAGATTACCTCTAATTTCGTGTGGGAGCTCTTTTTGCCTGGCGAAGTGCAGCAACTCAATATGACATAGACTTAGCCTATCGATTATGTACAGTAAATGTTCGATGGGATGCATGCTACGCTATCTGGGTGGCCAAATCATTCGCTCTTATTGTCCAAAATGTTCTTCCGGTCTGCGAGCTGCAGCCTGCTTATCAACTTCCGGTCTGACACATTAGAGCGCGAGGCGCCAAGTAAAACTAGTGGCGCCGCGCTTGACGCGGCACTTAAGTCCGCTCTCTTAAGGTAGCCAACTGGCTCATCTCCAGACAAAACGTGTTACCTCACTTAACTTGTAAACAATTGTGGCCCGATGACATGACGCACTGTCACCCATAGAAATTTAGTCGTTGTTTGGAATCATGATGTCCATGGATGATTGCAAAGTAGCCGAGCAGCCGGAGGACCCAGTCCATTCCATGTAAATACAGCCCACACCATTATGGAGCCACCACTAGCTTGCACAGCGCTTTGTTGGCAGCTTGGGTCTATGGCTTCGTGAGATCTGCACCACACTCGAACCCCACCATCAGCTCTTACCAACTGAAACCAGGACTCATCTGACAAGGTCACGGGTTTCCGATGGTCTAGTATCCAGCCAAAGTGATTGCGAGCTCAGGAGAGATGATGTAGGCGACGTCATGTTATTAGCAAAGGCACTCGCGTCAGTCGTCTGCTGCCGTAGCCCACTAATGGCACATTTCATGGCACTGTTCTAATGGATACGTTTGTCATAGTCCCAAGTTGATTTCTGTGGCTATTTCATGCATTGTTGCTTGTCTGTTAGTACTGACAACTCTACACAAAGGTCGCTGCTCTCGGTCGTTAAGTGAAGGCCGTGGCCACTCCGTTATCCATGGTGAGAGGTAATGACAGAAATTTGGTATTCTCGGTACACTTTGACATTTTGGATCTCACAATATTGAATTCCCTAGCGATATCCAAGATCCTGTCGCCACGAAAAACACCTTTGTTTCAATGATAGCCACTCCAATTCGTGTATCATGTCTGTGAGACTATCTCTCCTATTTCGCGATAATACAAAACGAGCTGCCCTTCTTTGTACTTTTTCGATGTCATCCGTCAATCCCAACTGATGCGGATCCCACACCGCACAGCAATACTCTAGAATAGGGCGGACAAGCGTGGTGTAAGCAGTCTCTTTGGTAGACCTGTTAAACCTTCTAAGTGTTCTGCCAATGAATCTCAGTCTCTGGTTTGCTCTACCCACAATATTATCTGTGTGATCGTTCCCATTTAAGTTATTTGTAATTGTAATCCCTAAGCAATTAGTTGAATTTACAGCCTTCATATTTGTGCGACTTATGGTGTAATCGAAATTTAGCTGATTTCTTTTACTACTCATGTGAATAACTTCACACTTTTCCTTGTTCAGGGTCAATTGACACTTTTCGCACCATACAGATATCTTATCTAAATCATTTTGCAACTTGTTTTGATCAGCTGATGACTTTACAAGACGGTAAATGACGACATCATCTGCAAACAATCTAAGACGGCTACTCACATTGTCTCCTATGTCATTAATATAGATCAGAAACAATAGGAGGCATATAACACTTCCAAGGGAAACACCGGATATTATTTCTGTTTTACTCGATGACTTTCCGTCTATTACTACGAACTGTGACCCTTCTGACAGGAAATCACGAATCCGGTCATACAACTGAGGCGATACTCCGTAGGCATGCAGTTTGGTTAGAAGACGCTTGTGAGGAACAGTGTCGAAAGCCTTCTGGAAATCTAAAAATATGGAATCAATTTGTCATCCCCTGTCGATAGCCCTTATTACTTCATGAGAATAAAGAGCTAGTTGTGTTTCACAAGAACAATATTTTCTGAAATCGTCTGATTATGTGTCAATAAATCGTTTTCTTCGAGGTACTTCATAATTTTCGAATATAGTATGTGTTCCAAATTCCTACTGCTAATCGACGTTAGTGATATAGGCCTGTAATTCAGCGGATTATTCCTACTTCCCTTTTTGGGTATTGGTGTGACTTGAGCAATTTTCCAGTCTTTAGGTACGGATCTTCCTGTGCGCGAGTGATTGTATATATTTGCTAAATATGGAGCTATTTTATCAGCATACTCTAAGAGGAACGTGACTGGTATACAATCTGGAGCGGAGGCCTTGCCTTTATTAAATCTTCGAAAAACTATGAGCACATTACATGAGCAAATTGTTGGTGCTCTTATAGTGGGTGCTTCCGTAACCAAGGCAGCCGAAGTGTTTGTTGCTCCAACACAGCTGATAGGAGATTTAAACCACAAACAGCGAAAGTGAAAAAACATCCATCACTAAGTCACAACGCGGACGAAAGTACACTGGTGTCCAAAACTAAAGCAACAAACCGTTTTATCCCCGTCCTGTCCTAATCCACGATGTAATCATACACACTGTCAACAGATGTCGGTAAGATCATGTTCTACACGGAAGATGGAATTACGGTCAATGAAGAACCACGGCATCGATGACGTCAGCGCACATATCTAACGTAGTAGGGTTCGCCAGCTAGTCCCACATCCACAATCACTGTGTCACAGACAGTGCAGTATTGCACAGAGAAGACGCCTACCAGAATCTCTGTGATGGATGCCATATGAAGAATGGAAGCAGTTCAGTGGCAAACTTGTGTGGCCCGATAGCTTCATGTGAATCGTTCTGTTCCTTATCGTATGTGGCAACAGTTTATACAGACCGAAACTGTATCCTAAATGCCAGTGCAGGGCTGACCGTGTTCGACATCCGAAAGTGAGGGTCGTTATTTGGTTGTAAGTGCACGCCAGTGCTGTCTCAGTACTGCACGGCAACTGGCATCTGACCTTGCGCCATCACTGAACACAAAGTGTGTACAGAAGGCTTCGGCAGAGTGGCCTTTGGTGTCGGAGACATCTCTGACGCTTCTTCACAGGAGGGAACGTCTAGAGTGGAGTCGTCAACATGCTACCTGGGCGGTCGAATAGTGGGCCAATATTCTTTTCACAGATGAGCCCCGATTTGGTCTGGTGAGTAATTCTAGACGGATTCACGTCTGGAGGGAATGTGAAACAGGATTTCGGGTCCTAAACATTGTGGTATGAACTGATTACGAAGAGGATGTGTAATGGTGTGGTCAAGGACCACTCGAATCCCCTTTCATGAAACTGTATGCGTGAATCAGCAAGGTTTAACTGCTGACAGGTATCATGAAGAGATCTTGGAATATCATTTGCGGTTGTTGCAAGGTGCAGTGGACCCAGACTTCGTAACTATGGACGATTATGCTCGCCCTCATAGAGTACAGAAGGTTGTCGTTATCTTGAAATAGAAGACATTGCATGCATGGCGTGGCCTGCTCGCTCTCCCGATTTGAATCCCATACAGCATGTCAGGGATGCACTAGGGAGAGAGGTTGCATCACATCAGCATCCATCAATCACTCTCCAACATTTGTGAGCAACTCTGGAGGAAGAATGCGAGTTACTGCCCCAGACATGAGACTGGCAACAACATTCATAGCATTGTTGTCAAGCTTGTATTGCTGTCAAAGGCGGTCATACCCCATACTGGACACATTAATCAGTTGTCAGAATGCGTGTGCAAATCCGTTAAGTTGGAAAAAATGAAAAACATTTTTGTCTACCGTTACACATGTTGCAGTTGTTTATGTTCTGTACTCTTTGCGCCGTTTCTCCACGCATGCTCATAAAATAAGGATAATAGCAGAATTTGGTGCCACACAACGTGGCACTACACAAAACTGGGGCTAATAGCATCAATATGGGATATGATTACCATGCACTCTTACACAGGCTGCACAATGGGTTAGCATACTCTGGATCAGGTGGTCGATCAGCTGCTGGAGTATAGCCTCCCATTCTTGCAGCAGTGCCTGTCGGAGTTCCTGAAGTGTCATAGTGGTTTGAAGACGTGCAGCGATACGTCGACCGAGAACATCCCAGACGTGCTTGATGGGGTTTAGGTCTGGAGAACAGGCACGCCACTCCATTCGTCTGATATCTTCTGTTTCAAGGTACTCGTCCACGAGGGCAGCTCGGTGGGGCCGTGCGTTATCGTCCATCAGGAGGAAGGTGGGACCCACTGCATCCCTGGAAAGGCAGACATACTGGTGCAAAACGACGTCCCGATACATCTGACCTGTTACAGTTCCTCTGTCAAGGAGAAGCAGGGATGTACGTGCACCAAACATAATCCCACTCCACACCATCAAACAATGACCTCCATACAGTTCCCCTTCAAGGACATTAAGGGGTTGGTATCTGGTTCCTGGTTCACGCCAGATGAAAAAGCGGCGGGAATCACTGATCAGATTATACCTGGACTCGTCCGTGAACATAACCTGGGACCACTGTTCCAATGGCCATGTACTGTGTTCTTGACACCAGGCTTTATGGGCTCTCCTGTGACCAGGGGTCAGTGGAATGCACCTTGCAGGTCTCCAGGCGAATAAACAACGTCTGTTCAGTCGTCTGTAGATTGTGTGTCTGGAGACAATTGTTCCAGTGCTGCAGTATGGTCCCGAGCAAGACTACCTGCAGTACTCCGTGGCCGTCTGCAGGCACTGATGGTGAGATATAGGTCTTCTTGTGGTGTTGTACACTGTGGACGTCCCGTATTGTAGCGCCTGGACACGTTTCCTGTCTGCTGGAATCGTTGCTATAATCTTGAGATCACACTTTGTAGCACACGGAGAACCCGTGCTACGATCTGCCGTGTTTGACCATCCTCCAGTCGTCCTAGTATTCTAACCCTCATAACGTCATCAACATGTGTTCTTTGAGCCTTTTTCAACACACAGTCACCATTAGCACGTCTGAAAACGTCTGCACACTTACTCTCTGCACCGTACTCTGACATGCACCAACACACTTCTGCGTATGTGGACTGCTGCTAGCGCCACAGTGCGACGACCGCAGGTCAAATGAACCACATGGTCATACCCCGAGGTGATTTAAACCCACAAACCTATCACCAGAGCGTTCTTTCACCATTTATCAGCATTATCCTTAATTTATGTGCAAAATGGCTCTGAGCACTATGGGACTCAACTTCTGAGGTCATTAGTCCCCTAGAACTTAGAACTAGTTAAACCTAACTAACCTAAGGACATCACACACATCCATGCCCAAGGCATGGACTGCAGCGCCTAGAGTCGCACGGCCACTTCGGCCGGCTAATTTATGTGCATTATTGTACTTTACTATCACCTGTTTATACTGTTTTGTTGCAAAATAAGTTCAACCTTGCAAAATTTCCGTTTGCTACTTTAATTTTGGACTCCAGTGTACGTTTCAGTGGTCGTGACAGATGAACGTTGAGAGAATGTGACGAAAAGTAAGAAGACGACAGCTGCAAAAGTCACTGCAAAACTGAATTCACCCTTGCGAACTCTGTCAACACGAAAATAACACGAAGGGAGCTCCATAAGCTGCGAACTGCATGGCGAGCTGGAATTCCAAAACCACTAATTTGCAGTGATGCAAATTACTGTAACAGAATAACATCATGTCAGTGTCATGAAACATAGGCTACGGAGAAATAGAAGAATATCAATTCGCCGTTTGAGTCTCGTTTTGCACTGTTTCCAACTTCTGATAGAGTTTACGACTGGTGAACATCATCTCATGTGATGATCCAAGAGTGAAACATGATGAGGGTTCAATGATGATTTTGGCAGCCATATCGAGATGTTCCATGGACCCAGTGGTTACTCTGCAAGGCTGCATTACAGCCAGGGATTATGTGACCATTGTGGCTGATCAGCTCCATCCAGTGGAACAATATTGGTTCCCCATTAGAGATGCAGTGCTCCAAGACGACAGGGCTTCTGTTGACAAAGTTCGCATCGTCCACAACTGGTTTTCATGAGCACTTGGATGAAGTGTCACATCTCACCTGCCCACCCCTGTCATCGGATTATTGATCCTTTGTGGTGCATGACTGCTATCCACCTCCATCAACATCACGTGAACTTGCCCTTATTTTGCAGGAAGAACGGTATAAGATTCCCTTAAAAATCATACATGATCTGTATTTATCCATTCCGAGATGACTGGAAGCTGCTTTGAATGCCAACAGTTTTCCTTCATGGTATTATGAGTAATAATGTGTTGTGTTTTTGATGCTTCTGTCCACACTCTGTTCTCACATGCACTCCCACGTTATTCTTCATACATTATTACTCATCCAACTTTCACTGCCCCCAGGGGCAACAACAGACTAGACCATCCTTATAACATTCAGTTTGAGCATACCTAGCTCACTTTGGGTGCTGATGTCACCATTGGCTTCATTCAAGACTCACAATCTGCTCTATCAACACACTTAAGCAACCATTACAAGCTGTCACTCAGGTGTGGTTCTAGACAGGGTGAAAATCCTGATTCACGACATTTTTTCATTAGTTTCAAAATGTGTTAAACACATCCCTAACTGTTTGCAAGTTGTTGATTATCTAGGTCAATTAACTATATTATTTGACTAAGTGTGTTTCACCGGAAATTATTATGAAATTCCAAAGAAACGCATAAAAAACATGGTCACTGAACAATGTACCCTGAAATGTCAAGATCAAAAGAAAAATTCCCCTTTCTGCCAACTACTGGCATTGTCAGGTTTCGATTGTGTCATCATCATTAATTACTGGTGACACAAAAAAAGGCTCATTTCTGGACAGGAATGTAAGTTGTCCTTGGTATTTTGTAAGAACTTTTCTGATGTTGTGTTTAATTGTTTTCTTGGAGCAGTACTGAACTAGCACCCATTTTCATACTGATTTGGAGTTTTGATCTGGAAAGAATACATCCATCACAGAAAGCAAAAATCCCCAGTTTTCACAACTGAGAAGTCCCATTAGTAAAGCCTCTTCTTCTTTAATAGTAAGAACTGACTAACCACCTTGTGTCTTATCATGGAGACCACAAATACTGTTTATCATTTGTCCTTTCAGAATTTTATAAACTCCGCTAGCCTTGGTAACAATTATTTGTCCACTTAAAATTTCTGAGACGCATTCCTAAAACATTCAAACTAAATTTCTTCACTTCACCCAGTTTACATGTGCAACATTTTCACAGTAACAACTGTAATGATTTCACCTGTCTGATGCAACAAAAAGAACTGTGGCCTACATGAGGAGTACAGGATACCAAACCTCGAAAAGCAGAAGCATAAGCTGCCGTTTGGCAAACACAAAAGAAACTTTGCTACTTTTGGAGTTATCATTTGATGATCCAGATGGTGCCTATCAAGAACCCTGATGCTTTTCGGTGAGTGGTTTCCTTTAATCCTATAGTACTTACACTCTACAAGAACTTTCCCCTCAACATTTGTGGTCTTCAGGTCTAATTCATAAGTCAACATACAGACACTGCAATCATTTCTTCATACCAATACTAGACAGTTACACATAGTTGTTGCTGCATTCACTGTGTCACAGAGTTGCTGTGTTTGTTGGGTCACATTCTTGCTGCATTTATAAATGTTTGTTCACAAAAGAACTTCACCCCAGGTTCCTCAGGTGTTCAATTTCAACCCAGTTTCACCACTTCTTAAGTTTTACTTATGAGTCTATAATAGGTAAGCATAATAGATTAATTTTTGTTATGGCTCTATTTTTCATCGTGACGGGATAGTACATTACATGCATAAGACCTACTTGTTAGATTATTTATGCAAATAAAATTTTTAGATCATAAAAAAAATTAAAAAAATAGTATCTGTCGGGAAAACATTAGTAGTTGGATAGAAAACAACATTCACGTTTAGAATTGCCAAAAAGTAGTATTTCTAAGTAGAGAAAATTTTTATTTTCACATAAGATTCATTTTGGAAATTGCTCTCTTTGGACAGTACAGTTCAGTGTCACATTAAAACAAAGAAAATTTTACGAACTCTTCCTGTTATGTCCTACCTACTTTGTACTCTTAAGTAATGTCCTGTACTGACACAAATGAAGATATTTGATAGTACAGAAATGTTTCATTTGCATGTAAATTCCATTCAGAAATATTTGTGTGTCAATTATTTAAGGCGAGTTGCTGAAAATTTGTTCTCAAATACACTCCTGGAAATTGAAATAAGTACACCGTGAATTCATTGTCCCAGGAAGGGGAAACTTTATTAACACATTCCTGGGGTCAGATACATCACATGATCACACTGACAGAACCACAGGCACATAGACACAGGCAACAGAGCATGCACAATGTCAGCACTAGTATAGTGCATATCCACCTTTAGCAGCAATGCAGGCTGCTATTCTCCCATGGAGACGATCGTAGAGATGCTGGATGTAGTCCTGTGGAACGGCTTGCCATGCCATTTCCACCTGGCACCTCAGTTGGACCAGCGTTCGTGCTGGACGTGCAGACCGCGTGAGACGACGCTTCATCCAGTCCCAAACATGTTCAATGGGGGACAGATCCGGAGATCTTGCTGGCCAGGGTAGTTGACTTACACCTTCTACAGCACGTTGGGTGGCACGGAATACATGCGGACGTGCATTGTCCTGTTGGAACAGCAAGTTCCCTTGCTGGTCTAGGAATGGTAGAACGATGGGTTCGATGACGGTTTGGATGTACCGTGCACTATTCAGTGTCCTCTCGACGATCACCAGAGGTGTACGGCCAGTGTAGGAGATCGCTCTCCACACCATGATGCCGGGTGTTGGCCCTGTGTGCCTCGGTCGTATGCAGTCCTGATTGTGGCGCTCACCTGCACGGCGCCAAACACGCATACGACCATCATTGGCACCAAGGCAGAAGCGACTCTCATCGCTGAAGACGACACGTCTCCATTCGTCCCTCCATTCACGCCTGTCGCGACACCACTGGAGGCGGGCTGCACGATGTTGGGGCGTAAGCGGAAGACGGCCTAACGGTGTGCGGGACCGTAGCCCAGCTTCATGGAGACGGTTGCGAATGGTCCTCGCCGATACCCCAGGAGCAACAGTGTCCCTAATTTGCTGGGAAGTGGCGGTGCGGTCCCCTACGGCACTGCGTAGGATCCTTATGGTCTTGGCGTGCATCCGTGCGTCGCTGTGGTCCGGTCCCAGGTCGACGGGCACGTGCACCTTCCACCGACAACTGGCGACAACATCGATGTACTGTGGAGACCTCACGCCCCACGTGTTGAGCAATTCGGCGGTACGTCCACCCGGCCTCCCGCATGTCCACTATACGCCCTCGCTCAAAGTCCGTCAACTGCACATAGGTTCACGTCCACACTGTCGCGGCATGCTACCAGTGTTAAAGACTGCGATGGAGCTCCGTATTTTACGGCAAACTGGCTGACACTGACGGCGATGGTGCACAAATGCTGCGCAGCTAGCGCCATTCGACGGCCAACACCGCGGTTCCTGGTGTGTCCGCTGTGCCGTGCGTGTGATCATTGCTTGTACAGCCCTCTCGCAGTGTCCGGAGCAAGTATGGTGGGTCTGACACACTGGTGTCAATGTGTTCTTTTTTCCATTTCCAGGAGTGTAATTTTGTTATAAGTAAAATGTCATAAATAGTTTTTAGTTTTGAAGTTCTCTCTTCCTGCTTTTAATATGCCCAATAAGTGTAACAGGGAAAATAAAAAATAACACTCTCTTTATTTCTCTGTGCTTTATTCATAAAATGTTCTTAGAAAAGTACATTACTCAAATCTGGTGAAGCCAGTCTTACAGTTGCAGTAGAAGAAATACATAAAAAAGGTAAATCATGGAATGCACAATCAGTCTTTTTATTCCAGAAAATGGAATCTTTCAAATGGAGTAATACTTCACATAAAGTTCATTATTTATGCTTCCATTTTCTCCTGCTTATCATCTGGATTCTCATGTCCTGCTTTCGCGATAGCTGGTTTATTTGTCTGCACAATAGGCACTACACGCTCAGTTGAGTCTTTTAAGGGTGCCTGTAACAAACCAATGAGCAGCAACATTATTTCAGAGATTTTTTTTTAGCACATCACATTTGCCATTTACTGCGTAAAATTATGTATTTCACTTCACTATTGCAATTTTGGCATTTGGACTATTATCAAATGGTACTGCAGAAGCTAAAAGATACCCTAAACATGAAGCACAGGGCTTATATATGAAGTTGCACAAACAGGCCATCAGGACAGTAGTATGTTTAAAACAATGAGGAGTTGTACAAACAGGCCATCAGACAGTAGTACATTTAAAGTATAAAAAAAAAGTGAAAACAGTATCTCATTCTGCTTCAGTACATGTCAGACTTTTATAATCCTCAGACCTGTGTATATGTCATCGTCAAAGCTAAGTCTTTTCACTGTAGGAATATAGTAACACCAAATAAGGGTGAAGTTCTTGCCATTGTGCAATGATGTAAATTACACGAACTGTTGCCATCGTGAACATCTTTAACACAAACATTATAAACCAATGTCCTAACACACTGTTTAGACGTAAACCCAGGCAGCTGGCATCTAAATACATTCACAAGTAATATCTTTTGTGCGCTTATCATAAATAGCACATTCCAGTGATAACAACTATAAGATTCATATTGTAACATCCTTTTATATCTCTTGACAGTATAAAGCTTTCTATGTGATGATATAGTCGTAAGTTGCAAAGGTCTCACAGTGAGTTGGGTGCTCATGCAGAACCTGGGAATAGTAATCTTAAACATCACAGATGGAAAAGTACAGAAGGCACAAAATGCTTGCCTGTGAAAACAGCCTAGAGTGCGGGACAACATATTGAGAAAACCACCAACAAAATGTCACCCTCATAAAAACAGGGTATGTCTTTTTACTTATCTCTAACATCGGAAAAATAATGCAAATACATAAGAACACATGTACATGTAATAATACAAAACCAATGTACTTAAAATATTAGTAACAATGTAAGAAGTTATTGAACCATATTATGATGCACTACTAAAATAGATTAAACAAAATCCAGTACAAAGATAAAATGAAGTTACACAAAAAAAATGTGTCGAAGAGCACTTGAGTATTCCTCGTTACAGTGTATACAAATTGCAATGCAGGAGAAAACTTTAGGAACACTTATAAAACTTGATACACAGATTTTATGAAGAGCTAACATATCACATAAGATAAGAAATTCTAAAAATAAGATAAAGATGAAAATAAAAGTGGTAGCACATATCAGTCTCTGATGTTATTTCAAAAATACATCCTAAGCACCAAACATATTGTAAAATAAAGGTACATACTTATATCTACAAAATGTTAGGCCAGTATACCTACTTCAAATTGGAAAAGGTCATGTGCCCTTATGCAATGTTACTTTTATCATTTGCACACAAAAGAGACAGGAAGCTACGTAAAAATCTTCTATTTCTTAAATCAGTTTGATCATTAAACAAATATATGTAAATTCACAGCCCTCCATTATAAAAAAAATTTTCATATCCTGCCCCCATTGTATCTTATGACTGTATTATCACATAGGAACTGTATATTGTCAAGAGATGTAAAATGACATTGACATGAAGCTTACAAGTGTTATCCCTAGAATATGCCATCTCTTATAAGCACAGAAAATATGACTGAAGAATTTATTATTACACCAATGGCCTCTGTTCACATGTAAATAGTGTCTTAGAATATCAATTTATAGTGATTTGTATTAAGTATGGTGACACTGGCAAAAGGTTACATAATTTACATCATTTCACAATGTACAGAGCTTCGCATCATTTGATGTTACTGCTCAACTTTGACAATGACATGTATACATGTCTCAGTATTTTAAAAGTCTGACATGTGCTGTAGTAAAATGTAAGTAACGGTGTGTTTGTGTGACTATATTTATAGGCCCTGAGCTTTATGTTTTGTATATTTCCTAGCATTTGCAGTAGCACTGAATAAAGGCCCAAAGGCCGAAACTGTAGTAGTAAAGTGATATAAATAAATTTCTACAGTCAATGTCGAACACAATGTCTTTCAAAAAATTCTACACAACTGTGAACCCTAACCATGACATATTAATGAGACATTAATTATTCCTGAGGTTCTTATACTGTAACTAATTCATGGTATGTTTTGAAGTTCCTTGGAAGAGTTGACTGTTTCCTTTAGCAAACAATATCTTGATGGATGATCTACTATTCAGGTGTTTTTGTACAGTGCTGTCATGTGTACAAGTTGCCTTGATTCCAGGAGAACTCAATTGTAGTCCAGATAGCGAGGAGGGCTGGCACTGGATTTTCAGGCCCCAGTTAAGCGTTCTTGGGCCCCTTCACATTTTTTTTTTTTTTTTTTTTAACATTTGATGTTTTGATAAAGCCTGAAAAATTTATATGCGCAAAATAATCAAATAACACCTTAATAAAAAAAAATTAATGCTCGCACTTTACATAAATTCTATACTTTACAAATCTATACTTTATTTCTAGCTTCTTCAAATGTGTGGTTTTTTTTATTCCTATGTAATCTAATGATCAGCCTCAGTCTGACTATTGTGATCACAGATAATTCAACAAGCCACTCTTGCCCCATAGTAGTTGTCAAAGAATGCCTCGTGACCACTGTGCTCGTACAACAGTAACAGGCAAAAAGCAGAAACCATAAGGCTACCATTACATCTGGAAATACGTTATTAAAACTGCACTTATGAAGAGCATTGAGAGGGCACATAGAGGGAAGTGGCTAAACAAGCCAGACCCAAAACTAACTGTGCGAATCTTTTTTAATTACAAAGTCTCTTCTTTCACACTCTGCCTATGAACATCCGGCACAGGCCTGTTTAGGGAACTACGAATATTACCACTGCTTCCCAGTGTACAGGAACACTTTCAATTATTCATTGCACAAGAACCAAACATTCTACAGATATCATACATATGACATTTTGAAGAGAAACCCTGAAAGTTTTTTTCATTTATACCGCCACAGCGTAGTTTGGTAATTTGCTGATAGTCAGTGCTAGTTGCAAACATGACGATTTCAGGAGCAGAGTGAGCTTTCTGTGCATTGGAGTTCGGAGGGGGGGGGGGGGGGGGGGAGTGTGCTACAGCTGTGCAACGGATGTTTAGAACCAAGTATGGTACGAAGCCACCAACAAGGAAGGCCATTTACCACTGGCACAACAAATTTATTACGACACATTGCTTGTGCCCAGCAAAGAGAGGCTGATGTCCCAGTGTGAGTGAAGTGAATGTGGAGCGTGTATGAGGGACAATCATAAGGAGTAAAAAGAAATTGGAGCATTGTGCATCCCGTGAAATCAAAATGACTCCATTGACAGCGTAGAAAGCCCTGCGACAGAAGCTGTTTATGAAACCATTCAAATTGGAGCTAGTGCAGAAGCTCAATGACGACGACAAAGACAAGCATTTTGAGTTTTGTTCGCAGTTGCAACAGCTGAATGAGGATGAGGATGGCATTGTTGATCATTTAATTTTTAGTGATGAAGCCAGTTTTCACACTAATGGGAAAGTGAAGTGCCTTGTCATGTCGAAAACTGTAAGGGCCATTCTTCTTCGCAGAGAGCACTGTCACTTGATATTCCTACTTGGACATGTTGCACCAATGGCTGATGCCTCAAATGCAATTGGACTCTCCATTCATCTTCCAGCAGGATGGTACTCCTTCCCATTTTCATCGTGAAGTACCTAACATGGAGCTGCCGCATTGTTGATGGGACGTGCTACAGAAGGGAACAGCTGTTTCATGAAATGGCCTCCCCGATCACCAGATCTCACTCCGTGTGACTTTTTTCTGTCGGGACACATTAAATATCTGGTGTACATACTGCCTCTACCATGTGATGTAGCAGAGATCCGGGAGAGAATATGGGAAGAGACTGCTACAATCGATGATGTGATACTGGAACAGGTATGGCAAGAATTCGATTACCGTACTGATGTCTGCCGGGTCACTCATGGTTCAAATATTGAATGTTTGTAAAAAAACCTTCACCCTCTACATTGTCAAAAATATATCTCTTTTCAAACCAATAGCTCAGTTCATGAGATCAATACTACACATAACATTCACAAAAATTTAATGTCACTTAAATGGTCCAGAAAAGTGCACATAATTCAAGAACACACATTTTCAATAATTTGCCAGCAGCGATAAAGTTCAGTTTATGAGGAGCCTAAAGTATTTATTTGTGGTCAAATCGTTCTACTCCATTGATGAATTTCTTAGTAGAAACAACTGGTGTATGTATGCATGTGTGTGTGTGTGTGTGTGTGTGTGTGTGTGTGTGTGTGTGTGTGTGTGTGGTGGGCACCTATTTCAAATGTTTATTGTATATTCTTGTTCTTCTGACATGAGTTACATCCTGGAGGACCTCCTACCTATGATTCAATTGGAACAGAAAGTACATCTGATCCAGTCTAAACACAGCACAAAAATGCCATGTTCTCTACATGCTGTGAGTGTAGAATCATCTAGGTTTATGAAGTTCCATAAGGAATCAACTGTGTCCATCACGTTACCTATATCAGCATATTTTGTAATTAGGTTTCCTGCAACTGTATCTAGAACAACATTGATAACATTTACTTTAAAATTTTCCTCTGGGCTGAGGTTTAAATCTTCTTCTGGTGTTTCATCTACAAAGCGTTTTCTTTTACCCTTCTGTGTTTCTGTTGCATGTTTGTTACAATCAAGTCAGAAGTTATTTCAAATTTTAATGCCACCTTGCAACTTTCTGCATAAATATTATCCCAACTATTTCTCAGTTCATTTAATTCTTGCACTCGACCCCTAATACTGGCTCTTCTCAACATCTATTGTGGCTTTCCCTGCTGGAAACACCGTGACATATATGTTTAGTGAAGTTAGTACTTTGTACCACATTTAACACAATGACACACTCTGAAATAATTTCGAATACTTCTGAATGCCCTTTGGATTTATACATAGCTCTGTAACCAAATTAAAATTGAAAGTACATTCAATCGCCCTTTGTAATCCTGGCAAATGCTTATCACATAGACCCATATCAGGTATCCACGCAGACTATCTCATTTCCGATAGTCCATGGATATTTTCTTTCAAAGGTTTCAATCTTTTGGGACCAGAATGAAGAAAGTTATACATTTTTTAAACAAATCCACACTCCTTTCCACAGTGTGGATGCCATGAAGATTTAATGTGTTGACTGCTGCATGCATAGTGATGCAGGATTCACCACCAAGCAAGGCCAGATCACTTTTCACTGTGGGCAATGTAGCGCAGTATAAAAGCATTTTGCTCTCTTCACGCATTACTGGTAGTGCCATCAACCATACCAAAAGCATTTACTATATTTTATCTCTGTTACACCCCCCCCCCCCTCGTAAACCATGGACCTTGCCGTTCGTGGGGAGGCTTGCGTGTCTCAGCAATACAGATGGCTGTACCGTAGGTGCAACCACAACGGAGGGGTATCTGTTGAGAGGCCAGACAAACATGTGGTTTCTGAAGAGGGGCAGCAGCCTTTTCAGTAGTTGCAGGGGCAACAGTCTGGATGACTGACTGATCTGGCCTTGCAACATTAACCAAAACGGCCTTGCTGTGCTGGTACTGCGAACGGCTGAAAGCAAGGGGAAACTACAGCCGTAACTGTTCCCGAGGACATGCAGCTTTACTGTATGATTAAATGATGATGGCGTCCTCTTGGGTAAAATATTCCAGAGGTAAAATAGTCCCCCATTCGGATCTCCGGGCGGGGACTACTCAGGAGGACGTCTTTATCAGGAGAAAGAAAACTTGTGTTCTACGGATCGGAGCGTGGAATGTCAGATCCCTTAATCGGGCAGGTAGGTTAGAAAATTTGAAAAAGGGAAATGGATAGGTTAAAGTTAGATATAGTGGGAATTAGTGAAGTTCGGTGGCAGGAGGAACAAGACTTTTGGTCAGGTGAATACAGGGTTATAAATACAAAATCAAATAGGGGTAATGCAGGAGTAGGTTTAATAATGAATAAAAAAAAAGGAGTGTGGGTAAGCTACTACAAACAGCATAGTGAACGCATTATTGTGGCCAAGATAGATACGAAGCCCACACCTACTACTGTAGTACAAGTTTATATGCCAACTAGCTCTGCAGATGACGAAGAAATTGAAGAAATGTGTGATGAAATAAAAGAAATTATTCAGATAGTGAAGGGAGATGAAAATTTAATAGTCATGGGTGACTGGAATTCGTCAGTAGGAAAAAGGAGAGATGGAAACATAGTAGGTGATTATGGATTGGGGCTAAGAAATGAAAGAGGAAGCCGTCTGGTAGAATTTTGCACAGAGCATAACTTAATCATAGCTAACACTTGGTTCAAGAATCATAAAAGAAGGTTGTATACATGGAAGAATCCTGGAGATACTAAAAGATATCAGATAGATTATATAATGGTAGGACAGAGATTTAGGAATCAGGTTTTAAATTGTAGGACATTTCCAGGGGCAGATGTGGACTCTGACCACAATCTATTGGTTATGACCTGTAGGTTAAAACTGAAGAAACTGCAAAAAGGTGGGAATTTAAGGACATGGGATCTGGATAAACTAAAAGAACCAGAGGTTGTACGGAGTTTCAAGGAGAGCATAAGGGAGCAATTGACAGGAATGGGGGAAAGAAATACAATAGAAGAAGAATGGGCAGCTTTGAGGGATGAAGTAGTGAAGCCAGCAGAGGATCAAGTAGGTAAAAAGACAAGGGCTAGTAGAAATCCTTGGGTAACAGAAGAAATATTGAATTTAATTGATGAAAGGAGAAAATATAAAAATGCAGTAAATGAATCAGGCAAAAAGGAATACAAACGTCTCAAAAATGACATCGACAGGAAGTGCAAAATGGCTAAGCAGGGATGGCTAGAGGACAAATGTAAGGATGTAGAGGCTTATCTCACTAGGGGTAAGATAGATACTGCCTACAGGAAAATTAAAGAGACCTTTGGAGAAAAGAGAACGATGTGTATGAATATCAAGAGCTCAGATGGAAACCCAGTTCTAAGCAAAGAAGGGAAGGCAGAAAGGTGGAAGGAGTATATAGAAGGTTTATACAAGGGCGATGTACTTGAGGACAATATTATGGAAATGGAAGAGGATGTAGATGAAGATGAAATGGGAGATAAGACACTGCGTGAAGAGTTTGACAGAGCACTGAAAGACCTGAGTCGAAACAAGGCCCCCGGAGTAGACAACATTCAATTAGAGCTACTGACGGTCTTGGGAGAGCCAGTCCTGACAAAACTCTACCATCTGGTGAGCAAGATGTATGAGACAGGCGAAATACCCTCAGACTTCAAGAAGAACAATAATTCCAATGCCAAAGAAAGCAGGTGTTGACAGATGTGAAAATTTAATCCGTTTAATAAGTCACGGCTGCAAAATACTAACGCGGATTCTTTACAGACGAATGGAAAAACTGGTAGAAGCCGACCTCGGGGAGGATCAGTTTGGATTCCGTAGAAATGTTGGGACACGTGAGGCGATACTGACCCTACGACTTATCTTAGAAGCTAGATTAAGGAAGGGCAAACCTACGTTTCTAGCGTTTGTAGACTTAGAGAAAGCTTTTGACAATGTTGACTGGAATACTCTCTTTCAAATTCTGAAGGTGGCAGGGGTAAAATACAGGGAGTGAAAGGCTATTTACAATTTGTACAGAAACCAGATGGCAGTCATAAGAGTCGAGGGGCATGAAAGGGAAGCAGTGGTTAGGAAAGGAGTGAGACAGGGTTGTAGTCTCCCCCATATGTTATTCAATTTGTTTATTGAGCAAGCAGTAAAGGAAACAAAAGAAAAATTCGGAGTAGGTATTAAAATCCATGGAGAAGAAATAAAAACTTTGAGGTTCGCCGATGACATTGTAATTCTGTCAGAGACGGCAAAGGACTTGGAAGAGCAGTTGAACGGAATGGACAGTGTCTTGAAAGGAGGATATAAGATGAACAACAAGAAAAGCAAAACGAGAATAATGGAATGTAGTCAAATTAAATCGGGTGATGCTGAGGGAATTAGATCAGGAAATGAGACACTTAAAGTAGTAAAGGAGTTTTGCTATTTGGGGAGCAAAATAACTGATGATGGTTGAAGTAGAGAGGATATAAAATGTAGACTGGCAATGGCACGAAAAGCGTTTATGGAGAAGAGAAATTTGTTAACATCGAATATAAATTTATGTATCAGGAAGTCGTTTCTGAAAGTATTTGCATGGAGTGTAGCCATGTATGGAAGTGAAACATGGACGATAACTAGTTTGGACAAGAAGAGAATAGAAGCTTTAGAAATGTGGTGCTACAGAAGAATGCTGAAGATTAGATGGGTAGACCACATAACTAACGAGGAGGTATCGAATAGGATTGGGGAGAAGAGAAGTTTGTTGCACAACTTGACTAGAAGAAGGGATCGGTTGGTAGGACATGTTCTGAGGCATCAAGGGATCACAAATTTAGCATTGGAGGGCAGCGTGGAGGGTAAAAATCGTAGAGGGAGACGAAGAGATGAATACACTAAGCAGATTCAGAAGGATGTAGGTTGCAGTAGGTACTGGGAGATGAAGAGGCTTGCACAGGATAGAGTGGCATGGAGAGTTGCATCAGACCAGTCTCAGGACTGAAGACAACAACAACAACAACAACAACACCTCTGTTACAATAATTTAGCAAATAAAGTATCCAGCTATATCAACTGATTCGTTCTGAACATCGTGTGACAGGTAATGAACCATGTGGTTTCCTACTTGTTGAGACATTTCAATTGTACTTAAATTCTCTTTCACAACTGGACAGAACTTCAATAAAAACTCTATGAGACGCCCAAAAAATTGCCACATTTACGTTCTCAAGGTCACAATCATCACTCAAAGCTAAACCACTTTCCATGAGAAAAGACTCACTTTGATTACGTGATACAGCAGTAAGATCCAATACTGCTTTTCTATTACACAGTTTCGGTCTAAAAGATTTTCTAGGACTGAACAACTATTTTCTAACTTGTGCCCATCTAAGTCTAATGTTTTGTGAATAGTGCTCCTTTCATGTCGACTCACTTTTTGTGGCTAACAGATTCTTCTACCTCTAAACTAATGAAGCACTATTTTCCCCTTCGCAGATCGACATACAAAGCTAAAAGCTTCTCATTCCCTGTTGATATAGCCATTACAATATCTTCAGTTTCTGTTACAGTTACATCACTGCCACTTGCTCTAATACTATCACTACCACTTTTTAGTGTGCATTTCTCCTCAACGCAAATGCCACCCTTTTTGTCATCTCTGTCTTGATTGAGGTGGTTCCATCCCTGCACCATCGCTGCTACAGACGATTCTGAACATTGCCTTTCTTGCATTTTAACACCTGCAAAATTTTGAAAATGGCACCAATTTTTTGCACAAGAGGGTATCTACACTGCAACAGTTGTAAGAGGGACTGTGTAACTAACAACGTAACTTGTCTCCAAGAACCTTTATTTTGTTCACTATCAATGAAGGCAATCTAAATGACTTCATTACATGCTTCTGTCTCCCCAGGCACTCCTATTTTAGCAACTGGCAGAAAACTTAACAATGTCTGTTCAATTTCATAGCACTGTTCTGAGGACCTAAGGCAGATATCTGTGCAAAATTTAACCATGAACTCCACTTGTAAATAGATGATCGATAAATTAGAAGTTAAATAAAAAATCAATCTTGCTTTAATCACAATGCTTGCCCTATGAATTTTATGTCAAAAGAATGTACACTGAAGTACATACTTACCTTTTTGGGTGTTTTAATGGTGAGAACACCATCTGATGATAACTTTGATGTTACAGCATCTATGTCAGTATTTTCAGGCAATTTATAACGACGGGTAAACTGTCTTGATATGAAACCATGTTCGTCTTGACGTTCCTCATGATTACCCTCAATTACAATAAAATCATCTCTAATCTTCACCGATACTTCATCAGGTTTGAAATGCTGGACATCAAGATTTACCTACAAAAGAAACAACCGTCAACATAAAAACCTAGCAAAAATTGCATACAGTATTTTGTTTTGTACAGAGGGTTTACATCTGCAAACGACTTAATTTTTTTTCGTTCTCATATTATTATTTAACTGTGGACTGTCTGTCAACTTTGCATTACTTGGCCAAATTCAGTTACTGATATTTTTTCATAGAAAAAAGCGTTTAAGAAATACAAAAATCACTCTTCCACGTAGATATTTGACCTTTGATGGGACATACAACACACACCAACATTGACAAAAAGAGTAGCCTTAATATGGAAACTAAGTGTGGGATGGCTACAACCTAGCTTGTCAATCATAGTAAGTTACTCTCTTTATCAGCTTAGGAAAGTCCATTTACTTCTTGTAATACAGGTCCACAGCTTTTATACACTTTTTAAATAACATCACATTTATTTTCAGTGTTAACTGTTTTATTGCACTATTTCAGTTTCAACTTTTGTGCTATTTCGAAGCATAATATGTGTGGTTATATTCATAATATGTGTGGTTATATTATATCATAGAAACACGTTAAAATAATGTAATCATAATGAATATCATTCTTGAGGTTAATATTTTCACTGGTTGTTATCAATGACAAGAGTATGTTTTTTATTTACATGATCACGATGGCCGACTTCAACTGGCATGCAAATAACAGAACTACTCACGCTATGAACAACAACAAAAACAACAACAACTTACATTATTACTACGAAGAGCAACACAGCTGTACAATAATGGTATTATTACCCTATTTTTTTGCAGTAATATAACATAATCCTTACCCTTAAAATGGCACAAAACATGAAACTACAGTAATGCAATAAAACAGTTACAGCTAAAAGCAAACATGATACTTTTAAAAAATGTTAGCAATGATTCACAAAAATCATAAAATATTTAAAACATGCAGTTACTTTAAAAAGGTGAGAGGTTCCAAGTGGTCCACAATGCATAGTAATTGGATACCCAGATGTTCACAAGGTAACCTTAATGCACTCCTAGTGAAGGGACTGGATGAAGTAGGGGTGACTGACGTATGAATCCCAATACATAGCTCTAGCAAATGAACAATGAACTGTAGTTGGCACATGCACACACATCAAACAATAATTTAAAACTAACACTTTACGCTATTAAGATGTTACTACTTTATGTAGATACAATAAAAATGAGATATGGTGAGAACTGCTCCACTTCAGATACTTCACTGAGCCGTTCTCATTCACAAACTCAATTGATAATAAACTTAATGTTTAGCTATTTAATGTAATCGACTAGGTTCCATAAGAGCATGTGAACCATGACTATTTGGTCATGGAATGAGGCCATAATCAACTCTTAAAAACTGATGCCATTATAAATAAAAATTAACTGTCACATGTATGGAAGATCACCACCTGAAAACATCTTGACCAATCTGGTTGATTTTTTTTATTTTTTGTTGTGATTGTTATTCTGACGACTAGGTTCGTATAAGCGAAAAGTTTTGGAAAATCCAACGGAAAAGTCGGAAATTAACATAAACTGCCGTATGTACGAAATATCATCAGTTAAGAAAGGCTTGACTGATTTTGTTGATTTTTGTCTTTGTTATGTTAGTAACTGCCACGACTAAGTCTGTATGACAGCAAATTTTTGGAAAATCCACCGGAAAATAAAAATCAGTTGTATCATCGCTTGAGAATGGCTCGAATGGTGTGTGTGTGTGTGTGTGTGTGTGTGTGTGTGTGTGTGTGTGTGTGTGTGTGTGTGTGCCTAACAGTGGATGGTAATGGTATTTTAGGTATGAAAAAGAAAATAATGTTTTTGGATTCAGTTTGACAGTCCTACAATCACGTGGATTAAAAAAAAAAAAAAAGCTATGTCAAAAAATAGACGAAGGGGCTCGTGCGTGCGCACACACAAATCGTTTCAATTTGTTATGTTTTTGGGCATACAAACGAACAACGTCAAAACCGAAGAGGGAGGGGCGAACTTAAAAAGAGAACGTAAGTGGTTAAAAAGGGCATTCTGTCAGGAAATGGCGAACCGTCAGAGGTTGAGGGCAGTGAACACCAAGTGCTGGGGTCACACACACATGACCACAGTCTCTGGCAGCTGAAACCAGACTACGAGCAACAGCAGCAGCAACAATGAATAATGGGAGAGGCAACTGGGTGAGGATGAGTAGGAGGCTGGGGTGGGGATGGATACCAGGTTAGGGGTGGGGGAAGGTAAAGTGCTGATGAGGAACATGCAGGGACATGGTGGAGAGAGGGTAGGGCAGCAAGATGGAGTCAGGAGGTTAGACAGAGGGCAGGGGAGGTAGCGGTAAAGGACAGAAGTAAAAAGACTGGGTGAGTTGGCGGAATAGAGGGCTGTGTAGTGCTGGAACAGGAACAGGAAAACTTTGGATTTTTTTGTAGGGAAAGTTCCAACCTGCACATTTCAGAAAAGCTGGTGTTGGTGGGAAGGCTCCATATGTCATAGGCTGTGAAGCAGTTATTGAAATGCAAGAATGGCACATTAGATGGCATGCTCAGCAACAGGGTAGTCCATTTGTTTCTTGGCCACAGTTTGTTGGTTGCCATTCTTGCGGACAGATAGCTTGTTGTTTGTCATGCCTACATAGAATACAAACACAGTGACTGCTGTTTAGCTTGTACATCACATGACTGGTTTGACAGGTAGCCCTGCCTTTGATGGGATAGGCAATGTGTGACTGGACTGGAATAGTTGGTGGTGGGAGGATGTATGGGACAGGTCTTGCATTTAGGTCTATTGCAGGGATATGAGCCATGAGGAAAGGGGCTGGGAGCAGGTGTTTTGTAGTGATGGACAAGGATATTGTATAGGTTCGGACATGATGAGAGGTAGTCAAAACCTTGGTAGAGAATGTAACTCCGTTGCTCCAGTTCTGGGTGGTAATATGTTACAAAGGGAATGCTCCTCTGTGGCCGGACTGTGGGGCTTTGGGAGGTGGTGGATGACTGAAAAGATAAGGCATGAGAGATTTGTTTTTGTACAAGGTTGGGAGGGTATTTACAGACTGTAAAGGCCTCAGTGTATTTCAAGAGGGACTGCTCATCACTGCGGAGGCAACGGCCACAGGTGGGTAGGCTGTATGGATTTCTTAGTATAGGACAGGTGGCAGCTGAAGAAATGGGAGTATATGGGACAGGTGGCAGCTGACGAAGTGGGGGTACTGTTGGTTGTTGGTAGCTTTGATTTGAACAGAGGTACTGCTGTAGCACCTTGGAGGTGGAGGTCACCTTCTGGGAAGGTGGCTCGTTGGGTTGAGAAGGACCACATGAAGTGAATGGGGGAGAAAGTGTTGAGGTTCTGTGCAACTTGGGTAAGGCGTCCTCACTCTTGATCCAGATCACGAAGATGTCATCAATGAATCTGCACCAGGTGAGGGGTTTAGGATTCTGGGTGTTTATGAAGCACTCCTCTCAATGGCCCATGAACAGGGTTGGGACATCATAATGCCATGTGGGTAGCTGTATCCCGAAATTGTTTGTACGTAATGCCTTCAAAGGAGAAATAATTATGGGTGAGGATATGGTTGGTGATGACGACTAGGAAGTAAGCTGGTGGTTTGGGAACCATTGGGCATTGCAAAAGGTAACTTTCAATAGTGGTAAGGCCTTGTTCATTAGGGATGTTAGATGAAGGAAGGTGGTATCAATAGTGACGGACATGGCACCATGTGGTAAAGGATCAAGAATGTTGAGAATCTGTGGTGGAAATGGTTGGTATCTTTTATACAGGAGGGTAGGTTGCGGGTTACAGGCTGAAGAAGTTGGTCTACAAGAACAGACATTCTCTCGGTGGGGACACAGCAACAAGCCACAATGGGGAGTCTTGGGTAGTTGGGCTTATGGACTTTAGGAAGCATGTCGAAGATACGAGTACAGGGAGTGGTAGGGATGAGGGGAGAGATGGATTTCAGAGAGAGGTTCTGTGATGGACCTCAGAATTTGAGGAGACACTGGAGATCCTGCTGGATTTCTGGAATGGGGTTACAATGGCACGGTTTGTAGGTGCATGTAATCTGACAGTTGGCGGAGTCCTTCGGCCAGGTAACATTTGTGGTTCACAAAAATAGTGGTGGAGCCTTTGTCAACAGTTAGGATTATAAAGTCAGGACCAGTTTTTAGGTGGTGTACTGTGGTTCTTTCTGTGGATCTAAAGTGAGTTATTTGGCGAATGATGGTGGGGCACAGGCTCCACCACTGTTAATCTATCTTCCTATATAAAAGATACCAACGACCTCTTCCACCGAATCTCCACAGTTCCTGTTCCTTGGGCACATGGTACCCGCTCGTCACTTCTGATGCCACCTCCCTTACACTAACTCCCTAATGCCCGCTGCTTTACTGCTACTGAATACTACATCTCCCAACACCTGATGGATTCCAGACCTACAACCTCCTTCCTAGGCACCATGACCAGCTATATCCTCACCCGCTAGTACTTCTCCTTTGAAGGTATTACCTATGAACAAATCTGGCATACGATTATGGGGCACCCACATGGCACTATCATATGACAACCTATTCATGGGCCATCTAGAGGAATCCTCCTAAATAGCCAGAATGCTAAACCACTCACCTAGTTCAGACGCATGTTCCTCCAGAACCTCACCACCTTCTCCCCCATTCACTTCATCTGACCCTAACCAACCCAACAAGCCACCTTCCTAGATGTTGACCTCCATCTCAAAGATGGTTACACCAGTATATCTCTCTGTATCAAACCTACCAACCACCAACAATACCTCCACTAGTTGCCACCCTGTTCCATACCAAGAAGCTCCTCCTGTAGCACCTATCCACCATGAGTATCACATCCAGTGATGAGTAGTCCTTCTCAAAATATACCAAGGGTCTCAGTGAGGCCTCCCCATCTCGTACAAAAACAAATCTCCCGTGCTTTATCTTTCTAGTCCCCCATTGTGTCCTAAAGTCCCACCGTCTGGCCACAGAGAAGCATTCCCCTCGTAACTCAGTAACACCCAGGAGTGGAACAACAGAATTACATTCTCCACCAGGGTTGAACTACTTCTCGTCGTGCTCTGATATAAAGAATGTCCTGCCCACTATCTATCTCCCCCCCCAATTGTGACGGCTATCCCTGCAACAGACTTAAATGCAAGACCTATTCCATACATCCTCTCACTACCACCACCTACTCCACTCTTTTCACATACATCAAAGGCAGGCCTATTTGCGAAACTAGTCATCTGATGTACAAGCTAAGCTGCAACCACAGTGCAGCATTCCACGTGGACATAACAACCGACAAAGCTGTCTGTCCACATGAATGGCAGCCCACAAACTGTGGCCAAGAAACAAATGGACCGCCCTGTTGCTGAGCACATTGCCCAACACGACATTCTTCATTTCGATGACTGCTCCACAGCCTGTACCATATGGATCATTCCCTCCAACATCAGCTTTTCTAAATTGCACAGGTGGGAACTTTACCTGCAATATATCCTGCATTCCAATAACCCTCCTGGCTTCAACCTCCATTAGTCATTGCCCTCACCCATCTAGCCCCTTCCCTGTTCCCATTCCAGCATTACACAGCCCTCTATTCCACCACCCCATCCATTCTTTTTACTGCTCTCCTTTTCCACTACCCCCCCCCCCCCCCCCTCCCTCTCTCTCTCTACTACTACTCAATGTCTTAACTTCTGGCCTTATCCTAGCTGCCCTACCCTCTATTGGTGGCTGAAAGTTTATTTTGCAACTGTCTATTTGTTGTGCCTATCTATGACTCAGCATCTCTTCTGTATGGTGCGTAGCGACCATCCTTTTCGTAATATTGCTACATAAATGAGGCTGGCAGTTATGTAGAAATATATAATAAAGGGGAAGCATTGTTGCCACAAATCTCAAAAAGTTCTTGACCGATTTGCTCTATGTTTTTACATGACACTCCAATCAATATTTAGACAGAAAGGCTGTATTTTTTAAATAATAAGTCACATACATGAATATACATTTAATACTGGTACATAAAGGGAAGCATTGTTGCCAAAAAATCTCAATAAGATCTTGATAGACTTACTTTAAATTTTTATGTGATACTCTACCGAACATTCAGACACACACACACACACACACACACACACACACACACACACACACACACACACATACACACAGAGAGAGAGAGAGAGGGAGAGAGAGAGAGAGAGAGAGAGAGAGAGAGAGAGAGAGAGAGAGAGAGAGAGAGAGAGAGAGAGAGAGAGAGAGAGAGAGGGGGGGGGGGGAGGGGGCAGAGAACGAGGAGGAGATGGACAGAGAGGGGAGGGTGGGAGGTTATGCACCCGGAGATAGCTGGATGTGGAAATGTAAAGTGAGAAATGGGGAAGAGATGATGAGCTGAGTGTGCGTGTGTGTGTGTGTGTGGGGGGGGGGGGGGGGGGGAGGGAGGGGTTAGGTTGTATATACAATTCCCATACATATTTAGCAATTGCAAAGCATTGCCGTATTTTGCTAGAAAATCAAATCAAAATTAAGCATATACATACACAAAATTACAGTAGTATTGTAAATGTATAATAAGCAATAGGGTACAAAGCGCATAGCCCCAGTCTCATTGAATTCCTCAACAAAATAAGGAGGGTGCAAGAAGAAAGCCTTGAAAATGTGGGACTTCTCACTCAGATTCTTCAATCCTACTGCATGATACTGAAATTGGAACCTTCAGAACACAGCATACTTTTCTGTGAAAGGGCTATAAAAGTTGTCTAAGTGCATTTACTTCTTTTACATCACACTGCCTATAGAGTGAATGTAGCATTTAACAACTCGTTACTATCAACCAAAATACCCATGAGGGAGCATTTGTACAGAAATGACAGAAGTCTAAGACAGTTAAAAGAAAGTTTACATACAATAGGCCTACATGGACTTAAACCACAGATTATTCTGCTGCTTTCCTGGACTAAGATAACAACATTCTTTGTGAAATGAGTTCTCCCAAATTATGACAAGAAGATATCAAGGAGTGAAAGCATCCAAAGTAAACGAGCTTTCATATTCCAATGTCAAAGACAGTGCACATTATGCTAATGCATTTATTTTCCTTGCAAAATCCATAACTTGGTGCTCTGAAGGGAACCTTCCCAGTATTTTCAGTCCTAAGCATTTAAAATCTTTGAGCTGCCTCATAATTCGATCACCTTGTGTCTATGGAACCTGGAGCTGGAAACATAAACAGGTGGCAATCACAGTAGTAGCTCTTATGTACTGCTTCCAACATGACACATCAGTCCACACAAATAAAGAATTAAATGCTTTCTCCACTAGGATGTCCCAAACCTCTTCAAGCCATGGTACACAGCAGATAGCCACTTTCCCCTCTCCCTGTAGGCAAAGACAGAGTTCTCCACTCATTTCTGAACTAGGTACATGAACTGAATACTTTTCTGTCCACTGAAAACAGAAGCATACAAATGTAGCAGCTCTATTACATCTTCTCCACAAGAGCTCTACAATTACCTCTGATATAATACTGTAGTCTGTGAACCAGCAGAGCTATGTGCTATGTATCTCGTTGTTAAGAGCCTGCTCAACCCTTCTCAAACTGAAAAGTAGCTTCAATTGCCTTCCTTATATGACTACTTCAAATCATGTACTTACTTTTCAAACACTTCTTCTTCAGTACTCCGTAAAATCTGCTGAGGATGTGCGAATGCTGGTCAACTACAGTGCAACAAATGCTTACATATTCTTTTTTAGACACTACCGTACCAGTACCTGTCACCTACAATCACCACTGCAGCAATAGATATTTCCTCACTGAAAACTACAATGTAATGTGTGAGGGCACAGCAAACAGCTAGTTACTACAGTTTTTCCTGTTGCTAACATATAGGGTGGTAGGTTTCTACATTCTGATCAGAAAGAGTCCCACTGAAAGTGACAGATTTCAGTCTCATAGAGGCAATGAACCGAAGGTGTTCATGACTCTTGCTGTTTTTAAGGGTTGCACAACGGCATATATAGGGAACACAGTTAAACTCTAAAGTTTTCTGTAGGAGCTCAGAAACCATCAAAAAGGTGAAAGAAACGACTATGTAAGTGAGAGTAGTCAACCATTGCAGTCAAGCATCACCTTGCTTATTCTTGTTATGGGAAGTGTGGCACATTATGTTTAAGCGTGTGTCAAAGCGTAACACCAATATCCTAATTGTCCTTTAACAATAATGAAACAGGGTTATATCAACAACAGAGACTTATTTCTTAGTATTAAATTCTTTGATATGGGGTACCCACCGGACACGCGTAGGTTGTTTTGGCATCAAGAAACGTCCTATTGTTGTACTAGATGAACGCGTGGCAATACGCGTGTCAACGTTAAACAATGCAAATAGCTGTCAAATTGAAGCTGAGAATATATGGTATAAAATGCAGATGAACAAGCGAAAGTTAAAATAGTTTGAAACAGCAATAGAAGCAGTCCTGTTTCGCCGCATCAACATGCAAATGTAAATTTCCCGATTAAGTCTTTACCTCGAATCCTCCTTTCCACTTTCTAATGTGTGATTTTCCGCTTCGACGAAATGGCTGATGACGCCACGAACGCAGGTATCCCGACCGTAAAGGCATAGTAATACTTCTTGGAATAAATATATCATCGGAAAAAATTCTCGATCCATGATCTGCTATCGGCAAGTGCTCCTCCACCAGAGCGCCAAGTGGGCAAAATGCCATCTACAAACACAGAACAAGAAATTAATTACATTTTTACCTTGGTAAAATGATTTAACTCCTGCCATTGCACGTAAACTTCTACTTAAACTTACTGTTCCGAAAAGTGTAGACGGCGCTTATCTCAACAACCAACACCAGAGAGTGCAAAAGCTTTCTTGCGAGAAAACCGGCGCGCCGCATATATACAGGAGCGTTTCAATTCCAGAGATCTCTGGAATGAACCCGTCGACGCGAGAACGATACTATCCCCACCACGTCGTCCCAGCTCTGACCAAGCGACCAATGACAACTCAGAACTGGAAAATCGGTAGCAGCTGATTCTTGTTTACAGTCTAAAGCAATGCTGCGTCTTTGAAAATATGCCTACTGATGTTAGAAAATAGTTTCCTGTGAAAATTTTATGTATAGGCGACAATTTTACTTGTTTGTGAAAAATTATGTGTAGCGTCTTTTTCGTATTGCTGTTATAAGCAGTGTAATCAGATGACGTATGCGCATATGAAGGTAAATCCGAAGCTTCTAGAATAGTTGCTGGTTTTTCTACCAGAAATGTTTGTTGTACTTCACAGTGTAGTACCGGTAGTAAAAACAAGCCCTGTGTCGTAAATGCTATCAAATGGGCGCCAAATAAATTATATGAAGTGCCCTTATTTTATACAGAGCGTAAACGCATAGCACTATGTGGAAACATGGTATTTTTTTGTCGTCGTGATGTTTGATCCGGTATTCACATACATTGTCCTTCGACTGGTGCTGCTTTGAAAATTACCTACTGATGTGTGGAAATGTTTCCTCTGAAAATTGTTTGTATTTGTGATAGTTGTACTTGTTTGTGAAAATTATGTGTAGTGTCGTTTTTCGTATTACCGTTTCATCCAGTGGAATCAGATAATCTCTGCGTGTACAAAGTGAAATCTGAAACTTCTAGAATAATTTCGAGTTTTCTACCAGAAATTTTTGGTGTATTTTACAGTGCAGTGGTAAAAACAAGCCTCATATCGTGTAGGCTATCAAATGGGCACCAAATAAATTATATTTAGTGCAGTTATTTTACACGGAGTGTAAACCCATAGCACTACGTGGAAAATTGGTATTTTTCGTCTTAATGTTTGATACGGTATTCACATACGGCATATCCGTTGTACTCCCGACGCATTTGTTGTATCAAACCTTCTTACATTTTGATTTAGATCTTTGGTTTAAAATTACTCTACCAAATGGAGCCTTTATTTACGAAACTCGACTTCTTAAAGTTGCTGAAACAGAACCCCCTTACTTGTGTACGTTTAAATTCTTCCTGTGTATTAGTACAGTTTCTTACTCTCGTGCTGATTCCAAGAGCGTAATAGGAAGGGTTGATAAAACAAAGTGGTCTGTCTGTAATGACTGAAGCTATTGATGTAGTTCACAAACAGGTGAGTTGGAAGAAGGCCAATGAGCAGAGTAATGTTCCAAAAATTACTATTGCGAACTTGTCCAACAAGAAGTACAGTGCACGTCAGAGAGCAGCAGAAACAAAAAGAGCCAGACTTACACTTGTGGGTAAAGATCTTGAAGAATAACTGGTTTAGTACTGCCTTGTAAAAGTTCCTTTCTTTGTGCTTATCCGTAATACCGTGTGAAGGATGGCTATGCAACTCAGCACGCTTTCAAAGACGAAATTCCTGGGAAAAGGTGGGTAGTTATTAAACGCCACAAAATCAAACTGTCAAAAACAATTCCTATAGGAACATCCTATTGCAGGTCTCTTTGGTTCAGAAAAGCTAGGAGAAATAATGGTGAGGATTCAAGGCAACTCTTGAACTACTCTTAAGCTTAAAACAGCCATAACTTGTAACAGAAGTGTGCAAGATGAGTATTGGAACAGCGTGTCATTGAAGTTATTTATGCGATTTGAAAGGGATGATGAATAAATATGAAATACTCTGTGAGTGAATAATGAAAACTCCGGTACATTTAGAACGCTGATATCATTTTCTGAATACTTTATGACAGAGGTAAGGAAGGAGGCCTTTCTAGGATTATTTTATAAAAATTTGCAAAATGGGAAAGCATACCGTATTTCAAAAATTGTTCCATCTTTGCTTCTGTTATTCATCTCACGCTAGGTGAGGAGAGTCCTACGTCATAATGACGTAACTCTACGCCATCAAGACGTACATAAACCTAAATCGACTTCATGAGTACGTATATCGATCTTCGCAGTTGTGCCACAGAGGTTGCACGCTATGCACGGTAATGTGAAAGCTAAATATAAATACTTATGTAGAAACGAAGCCACAGCAGTTATGTTCAGCCCGCTTGAATTAGTATTAAGCTGGAATCCCAATAATTTTGGATGTTATTGTGTGTTACTCGAACATAATGAATGTCTGAACGAAGGAACAATAACGAAAAAAAGAAACGCTTGCAGTCATTTTAAATCCGATGAATCGTCCATAAACATGAAATAATTAATTATTAAGCTGTAATCCCAAGAATTTGGGATGTTACTGGGTATTTCATGAACATGACGGAAGTCAAAAACAGCTTGCAATCATTTTTAAAAAAATCCCATGAATCGTGCAAGATTGTGTCGACAGAAACGTAAAATAATTAATTATCAAGCTCTAATCCCAGGAATGTGGGATGTTATTGTGTGTTTCATGAACATAACGCATATCTGAACGAAGGAATCATAACCACAACGAAAGTCAAACAAAGTGAGTAGTCATTTCTTTAATAAATCCGATTAATTGCACATAAATCATGTAAATAGAAACATGAAACAGGGAGAAATGAGACTGTTACGTATTTTTATAACAGCCAATGGATTGTACTTAATTTTTATGGGCAGAAACGTTAAATCGAGAAATTAATGTGGTTCCAAAGATAATTCCGAATGTTGGTGGAATTTTAACTTTGCCTTCATGTTGCAGATCAACTCAGAAAAGTTTGCTCTTCAGAAATAAATTATTGCTGATGATTATAATGTATAATGTAACCTGTTTATAACACGTCATTATTAGTCTTTATATGCTGTATACTGTGAAAAAACAATGATATTTCGTCTATAATTCTTACTCAGATTTTAATGTTTAAGCAGTATCAACTATAAAAAAGTAAGTTTCCTAGTAGTTGCCAAATGAGGGTCAACACTGACTGTGACAATGGGTGAGCTACTTGACAAAATAACCTCAACAGCCCACAGTTTTTAGCAGCATGAAGTGATGTTTCAAATGTGATGATGGAATACTGTGTTTGTTTATTCCCTCAATAGACATGGCATAATTTTTGGGGGTGTTTAGCATGATTTCTCTAGCTATTTCCATATTGCCTATGAGTCATACAAAAAGTAGCTGAAAATGGCAACAGCACTCACTGCTTTCAGTTGCTTACAATGCTGGTAAATGTGACTTGCATGTTATTGTTTTTCCCCGGTATACAACGTAAGCAGAAAAATAATTACATGTGTTATAACAGGTCACTACATTATAATATTAATTTCTCCGTTTAACGTTTGTGCCCAGAAGAATAACGTACAATGCACTGGCTTTTATAAAAATACGAAGGACTTTAATTTCTCTCACATTTCTATCTACATGATTTATGCGCAATTAATCGGATTTTTTTTAAATGACTAGACGATATTTTGGACTTTCGTTATTGTTATGCTTCCGTCCCTTATTCATTACATCAAGAAACACACAATAACATCCGAAATTGTTGAGTTTACAGCTCAATTAGTAATTCACCTGGGATGAGCATACTACACAACTGCTGTAACTTCGTTTCTACACATGTGTTTACATTTAACTTTCATTTTACCGTGTAACTTCTGTGATACAACTGCAAAGAAATACACATTCTCATTAAGTCGATTTATGTTTATTTACATAACTATGACGTAGGGCTCTCCAAACCTAGCATGAGATGAATGCTACCCTTGTCTGTAACAAGCAGCTGCGATACGAGTGATTCCACCATCTCCTAGGTGGTGGTGGTGAGTCGCAGTGAAACAATCGATATATACAGGACGAACTTGGAGGTATATCGCAGACAGAGGGACACGCTCAAAAATTACGTAATATTTTATTTAAAAAACAACATACAATCACGAATTTTTTTTCAACAGAATTAACTCTTAATTAGTACTATAAAAACAAAGTATCATTTACAATTTATTTTACATTTTTCTACTATTGTAAATATAAACGACCTAGTACTGTTCCCAGTGTTTGGTGGTGAGATCGTGTCTTCGATCACTCAAAATATTTTTATATGCAGAAAAGGACCGTTCTACATCAACTGAGGTAACTGGGCAATATTTGAATCTGGGTGCTACGCTGGCACAGCTTGTTTCTAGTAATAGTTTACCTGACCCATTAATAAAACTATCAATTTTGTACAAGGGTTCAATGCCTGGGTCATTGTTTAAAATGTTTTCAAACTTTTCTTTAAGTTTTCTTGGGAATACCTTCTTCAATGAGCATTTCACTAGAATAATTTTAGTCATTAACTGAATAGATTCATTCAATGCCAAACCTTGAGTTACAAGCTTTTCAGTGCTTGCAAGTATGTGGGAGAAATGAGTGTTTATCACAGCAATGTCTTTTTTAATTAAAAGCTTTCTTGACTGGCAATTGCCAAAGCTTCTGCACTATCAAAGTCGTTTACTACCCCTCTAATGGCCCTCGAAATGTTCATTGTAAAACAACATGGCTTCGACCCATGAACTCCAACAGCTTACCACTGGTTCGAGAGACAACGACACATTGGGCAGTTTTTCTTTGTTGGTCTTGATGCGAGCAGGAGCCTTTTGAAACACTTTCTTTGTGGATTAAATAATTTTATTTACATTCACAAAGGTGGAACGTACTTCTGCAGCAAAGGCGATGTACTCCATCAGCAAAGCACATCACATGAATCAAACTGGGATAAAATACTCTGAGGGCTAGTGCTGTTTTGATCATATAGGCAGCAATACCTGAAATAAATACAAACGCCCTTTTAATTTGCAGAAGATTCCCGAAATACTTTTTTAATACTCTCATTCACAAATCTGGCGATCATAGAATGATTTACTTTTTCAAGTTCTTTGCAGGCCGCTAATTAGGAAGATGAAGGCTCTTCTTTTAAAGCACCGACAATAAAATTTAAAATGTGAAGGCCACAAATGTCTGAAGTTTTGTCAACTGGAATCCAAATAATGCTGTCCTTGAGTTCACTGCATATTTCTTCCAGAACATTTACGTGAATTGTTGGTTGTAATTTTTACTCAATATTCATTCATCCAGTATATTTTTATTTGAGCAATAATTGTGCAGGTAGCCTTTGAGGATAGGGTTTGTAAGTCTGTGAAG
The DNA here is from genome assembly GCF_023897955.1 of Schistocerca gregaria. NCBI lineage: Eukaryota > Metazoa > Arthropoda > Insecta > Orthoptera > Acrididae > Schistocerca > Schistocerca gregaria. The sequence goes on from NC_064926.1 coordinate 197,132,136, forward strand.
AGGAACATTGCTTGCAGTGAATGCTTCACAAAGATCCATGTTAAACCGACTTTTTTGGTTACCTTTCGGACAAATCCCTGCAACTGCAACTTGCTGTTGTCAAAAGGTGTTGTAGTGGCCCTTGCTTCTGCATTTCTGTGGTATGAAGACTTGTCATGACATGCTGGTCTATTTGAAACTTTTTTCCCTCACGAAACGTTTCTCTCGAAACTCGACAATATGAAACGATTCCGTCATATGTAAATGTTCCAGAATGGTCAGCTAACCACGAAACGACGTTTCTTTTTTCGGGCGACATGGTGCGCAACACGTTACACACTACCCGTCGTAAACACGTTCAACTTTGTTCAGGTAAATAGAAAGCTAAACTGAAACAATGGACGTGCAACTAAAGGCTTCGGTAGATTAATTGTTGCCGACGCGTTCCGTATGACAGCGAGGGGATTAAACGGCGGCGTGGGCGCGGGAGCATTGACTCTGTCTGCCTGTTCCTGTTCCACTTGTGTGATGATTTCGCTAGGCAGTGGCCTCTCGGTTAGCGATTATATGCAATTCTAGGTCGCGATCAATCTGTCAGACATGAAAACTAGATCGAGCTAGAAACCTCCCATCTGGATTTTTAAAATATTGCAAACGTAGAGCGAAAATATGCATTGTCACTAGTTTTTAGTTAAAATATACAATAACCGGTGAAAAGGATCCACATATGCAAATGCATATGCAACATGCAAATGCTTATATTCTGGTAATTACATATAGTGAACCCAAGGTCTAAGTTAGGCTGGAAGGTTGTGTGTCTTAAGGTTGATGATGTGCAAGTTAAAACTGGGGAAAGTTTGGATCTTCCAGTTAAAAGATGACACTGATAAGTGTTTATGTGCAATACTTGAAAATACACACAGAAGTTTAGCCTACATGAGTACTGAACTGCTGGAATAAAATATTTGTCTTTTCAATAAACTCTTGCTAAACCTTTGGTAAAAGTTACCTTTTGGACACCTGACTGAAGTTTTGCTAGCAATGTATGATATATCTATATAATATGCTTCAAAAAACTCATTGGAGCCATACGTGAAAATCCCCACTTCATCACCACCTCGGAGATGCTGTGTCCTATTGCTCGTGTGCTGACTATAACACAACATTCAAACCAATTTAAATCTTGATAGCGTGGCATTGTAGCAACAGTAACCGATCTAACAACTGCTCCAGACACCGGTTGTCTTATGTAGACATCGCTGACTGCAGCACTGTATTCTCCCTGTTTACATATCTCTGTATCTGAATACGCAACTTCGACGATAAATATAGTATCTATGGTCGAAGATACGCAAGCATATACCGTTTTCTTTGGCACTTCAGTGTATCTCTGACCAACGTCATTGCTCCTGACGAGAGGGAATTAGTTGTCACATGTTGGTACAAAGTCAACCGCCATATGCTGTTTAACTTGAAGCCTTCTGCTTTTCAGTTAAAATTATGGTGGTGTTTATAAATCCCTATTTCTTCTCTGTACATATCTGCATAATAATGTGATGTTTTAGCTAGCACACTAGTGATACTAAATTTTATTTCATGACCACCATCTTCAAAAACGTGTTGTGCGATAACCGATTTATCAGTGTGTGCCAGATGACAGCTCGTTTTGTGTTCAGTTAAGCGGATATTAATACTTCTTTTCATTGTTCAAATACGAACCATTCCGCAATCACACAGAATATTAAGCGCCCCAGGGTTTGCAGAAGGGTGTTGTGAGTCTCTCACCGGTCTTGAACATTCACTAAAGATTGTTTCAACTCCAAACTTGACCAGAACTTTCCTCAATATTACCTTCCCCAATGATAGCTGTTGTTGTTGCATGTTTTTGGATACTTTTCTTCTGGGATGGAGTGCTTGAGCTACCTGATTATTAGCGTATCCATTTCTCTTAAACGCTGTTCACAGATAATTTATTTCCTCTTGCAAATAAATTGGGTCACAGATTTTATTAGCTCTGTCAACCAATATTTTAATGACACCTGTCTTCTGCCTGAGATGTCGGCTCGAATCCTTATTGTGGTAAAAATCACTATGAGTATTTTTTCTGATACTTTATGACCTAATGTCTCATCTGCCCATTTAATTACTGAAATATCCAAGAAACTGAGCTGTCCATTACTCTCTGGCTACATAGCAAATGGTACTTTTTGGTTAATACTATTTAAATGCACCAAGAAACCATTCAATTCCTGTTCCCCATGATTCCATATCACAAAAGTATTATCCACATAGCGACATCACTTAAAAAAGGACTTTTGTTGGCTGACTGCAACGCCAGCTGTTCAAAAAAATCTATAAAAACAGCTACAGCTGGACTCAGAGGGCTCCCCATTACCACACCTTCAGTTTGTTCATAGAATTCATTATTATACTGAAAATAAGTCATGGATAGGCAATGTCGAAACAAAGCTACTACATCAGTGGGAAACATACCAGCTACGTACGAAAGACCTTCGTTAATCTGAACCATGGTGAACAGGGACGCCACATCAAAACTGACAAGGGTATCACTTGGTCTAATAGTAATTTCCTTCAACTGTTTGATAAAATGTATAGAGTTTTTTAATATGATGATTAGTTTTTCTGATATACGGTAGTAACAAGGAGGCGGGATGTCTAGCCAACTCTTGAGTAGCACTCACTATCGGTCTCAGTAGGACATTATTCTTATGAGCCTTAGGTAGCCCATATAATCTACAAGGGTAAGCTTCTATTTTGCAAAGCTACTTTATATCCTCTTTAGGAGTGGAAGAACTTTTTTGTTAATTCAACTGCTAACTCTTTCATTGTACATTCCTTTTTAAACTTTTTGTAAGCAATAGTATCAAGTAGCCATTAGAAGTGTAAATACGTTCTGTGTCCACAGATAATAGAGTTAGGCACTCAGCGGTGCCTCTTCCTTTTCGAATTCCGTATTGGGTGCCAAGTATAAGGGAACTACTCTGAAACCATCATCCCCATTGGCATTTCAATATTCTTTCTATATTTAAGTTATTTAACTGTAATGTTCATAGATTATTCGACCGTTATCGTATCCTCAATAGTTTGAACAGGCATATGGTGGACGAGTGGGGACTGATCTCGGCCATACCCTTTCAAACGAACCATACCGGAAAAAGTGCTATTCCAGTTCTAGAAGACACAACCAGAAGTGCATATGATGCCATGGCCATATTTGTAGCACAAGAAGACATCATAATCTAGAAGGAATGGTGGCCACTGAACTTAATTCTCAAACTGAAGTAGCCGCTGTAATACAAACCGATGGTAAGCTTTCAACTGTATCTAGTAAAGTGAATACATATAACGTTTTGAAGCAGACGGCAAATTTACGAATCTATTGCCTAAAATATATGTGTGATGAATGACACATGCTACCTTGCTATATTTCTCAATTCTTCTTAAATTGTAACGGTAAAAAGTATGTATGCAAGAAGCAATAATAAATAGATAAATAAATAAATCCAGTATCCTTGATATTGATTTATTGTGGAACCTTAGAATATATTCTGAGTTCAAACACAATGAGGTATTTTTGACAGAATGACCTCTTCCATGCCAACTAGCATGGATTCCGAAAACACTGATAATGTGAAACCCAACTCACACTTTTATCACATTACATGCTGAAACCCATGGAACAAGAAGATGCAGTAGTTCTCGATTTCCAGTAAACATTTGACTCACAAGTACTGTCTAGATTGTGAGGTCACAAAAGGCCTCTCATGTTTATGGCATTTGATGCCCCACATATATAGCATGCAACCACAATATTGGCTGCTAATGGCAACAGAGGGTGGGACTGGAGGTATCCAATAATGACCATAACATGAGGCTTTATTGGCACAAAGCGAAACAGTGGCAATGATAAACGGTGCAAACATTGAATTAAATCTGCAACAATAGCTGTGAAGTTGACATTTCGTCAGAAAGGAATCCAAAGAATTTCGCAGAGTGAGAAAGAAGTGGCAGATGAAATATTAGAGTTTCTGCTAGATTAGTCAGTGGAATATGTGGTGCCGTATATGCTCAACTGTGTGGACAATGTAAGTGAGGAGTATGATGACGATATGTGTTTAAGAAGTGGAAGTGATACTGAAACAGGTGTCAAGCCAAGCAGCTCATCACCCTTGTCAGACAATGGGGCATAAACCCGATGTTCCTGTAAAAAGTTGTAATGAACAATTATTGTACAAGAAGAGGGTACGCATAGTAAAAAGAAAAAACAATTATGAGCTGATTTCGAATAATTCAGCAGCAATATGACTGTAGTGCATAACAAAAACTATGAATATTCATGGGAGGACAACATGCACTTGTTACAGAAACTAGTGTTTGCGCGTTTCAAGGACGCTCAATACAGTTTACAGGGTGCGTATGATAGTGATCTTCTATGTTACGCCCATCAAATTTCGTGTGACATAGATTACAGTGACTTCAAGGGAAGCAGTGGATGGTTGCATAACTTTAAACATTGCTACAGAATTAGGTGACGTGACATAGCAAAATTTGAAACAATGTGTCAACTTGATGATACACAGAAAACTGTAGAATGGCTCTCAGAATTTGTAGATGAGATAAATAAACCTATTCCATCTTTCAGTAAGGAATTTGTGTTTAACTCCGACCAATCGGGATTTGAAGAGAAAATGCATATGAAAGGAACCCAAGAAATTAGAGCTGCCAAGATAGCTGTAACAAGATCAGTTAACATCAGTGCCTTAAAACATTTATATACAATTGTACTGACTGCTAATCTGGATGGTAAGTTGACCAGGAAATTATTTACTGTGCTGTGAAAAGCTGAAGGTGCTCTGCTCCCTATGATTCTTTCTCATGTGCGTGATCTTGCATGGGCAATAAGGAATATTTACGTCACAGCAAGCAAGAGTGGGAAAATGGGCGAAAGATAACCACAACTATGGCATGAGCACTGACTTTGACCAGTATTTTGTCAAAATAACTTGCTTCTGTTTCATTGCTGGTCTGTGTATAAAATCATGTTCCTTTAGAGCGATACCCCTACTGAAAAGTGTGTGAGACTGCAATGATTTTTTACATGCCTATAAAACTCGTCTTATTGCAATATCTCCAGCTACTCCTTAAAGGATAGCTAGTTTTGCGATAAGCTCCACAACAGACTGTTTCCCATTCAATTGCAAGCCATCACATTGAATTCTTTCTCATCACCCCGTTACACCAACATGATTCTACACCGATCAGCAATAAAGTTATCATAACCCGCCTACTATAAACGTAAATGCTTCCAGATGGTAGCAGCGCCACCTAGCGAGGAATGACTGCTAGTCAGACACACGCACGTTGCGTGAAGTATCAGTGAGTGTGCTGTTTGTGTATAGACTGGAGAAGGCATACAATCTATCTAAGTTTCAATGAGAGCAGATTTTGATGGACTGTAGGCTCAGCACAAGCGTTTCGAAAACTGTACGACTCGTTGGGTGTTCAAGGAGTGCTTTGATGAGTGACTGCAACACATGACGGAACCAAAGTGAAACCACATCCGGACATTGTGAAGTTGGATGGCCACCCTCATTACACATATTGGACTTCGTAAGCTGGGCAGACTTGCAAAACAGGACAGGTAACAAACGGTGGCGTAACTAACATCAGAGTTTAACTATGCTGGGCGCAGAACAAGTGTCTGAACACACAGTGCACCGAACACTCCTACTGATGGGGTTCCGCGGCCGACGACCCAGGCTAGTGCCAATGTTAACACAACGACATCGGCAACTACGACTGAAATGAACACATGACGGTTGGCACTGGATATCAGCACAGTGGCAGGGCGTTGTATGGTCTGATGAATCCCGATACCTTCTTCATCATACTGAAAGGGGGGGAGGAGGCGTGAATCTGTCGTCTCCAGGGGTACAGCTCCTTGACACCTGTACTGCGGGACAGAGACAAGCTGGCAGCTGCTCCATTATGCTCTGGGGAACATTCACGTGAGTGTCCATGGATCCACTGGAGCTCATGCAAGTTACTATAATGGCCAAGGAGGGTCATACACTGGTTGCAGGCCATGTACACCCCTTCACAACAATCAAGTTTTCCAATGGCAGTGGCATTTTTCAAGAAGATAATGCACCAAGTCACAAGGCCAGGATGTGCTGAGTCCCCAACTCGCCAAATCTGCACCCAATTGAACACATCTGGAATGTAATTGAATGTGGTGTTAGAGCTCATTGCCACCCTCCCCGGAATTTACGGGAATTAGGTGACTTGTGTGTGCAGATGTGGTGCTAGTCTCCTCCAGCGACCTACCAATGCCTCATTATTTTCATGCCACAATATGTAGCTGCTGTTATCCATACCAAAGATGGACATACTGGTAATCAGATAGGTGGTCATAATGTTCTGTTTGATCAGTTATATGTATTCTTTAAGAGTGGATACCTAGCTGAACGTCCTGCATGGTTTGTAACTCCCAAGGAGTTCCCTTTGATCTCGATGGTGCGCACCTTTGTGGTCAGTGTATAGGCTATTTTTCATTCGGTGTTCATGATGCGAGTTAATGGTTTGTTTTAAACATTTCTTGAATGTCAACAATGTCTATTTTGTGAAGTGTAATACATACATCCAATAGAAGATTGATCTCTGCACCCCCCAGACATTCAGTTCCTGTCGCCCTCCTGACGTACAAGGTCAGTCATCAGCAGCTAATATTTTTCCTGGCGAATGATTCTTATGAAAGATTGAACTTGCGACCTCACACTCAAGGGGTTCCTGATCAGTGCCACATCTACGCTTACCTACACTTATGATCAAGTTACACCATGTAGAGTATCAACCGAAGTAATTGGCAGATGTAGAAATAACTTCGGATCTGCTGAGGGAAGTGTGTTGAGACTCTTGCTGTTCATATTGTATGTTAATGCTCTTGTGGACAATATTAATAATAATCTCAATGTTATGCACGAGATGCAGGTATCTATAATAAAGCACTGTCCGAAAGAAGCTGCATAAATATTCAGTCAGATCTTGATAAGATATCAAAGTAGTGCAATGATTGACAACTTGCTTTAAATGTTCTGAAATGTAAAATAGTAGACTTCACGAAATGAGAAAACATAGTAGTCTATGACTATAATACCAGTGAGTCACAGCTGGTATTGGTCAACTTATACAAATACCTGTATGTAACACTCTGTAAGGATATGAAATGGATTAATGGCATGGGCTCAGTCGTGGGTTAAGCAGGTGGCGGCCTTCAGTTTATTGGTAGAATACTAGGAGATTGCTTACAAATTACTTTTAGGATTCATCCTAAAATACTGCTCACATATGTGGAACGTGCACCAAATAGGACTTGTTAGTACTGAAAGATTACTGAAAGATTACAGAGAAGGGCAGCATGAATGGTCAGAAGTTTGTTGATCCATTGGAGAGTGTCTTATAGGTGGTGAAAAAACTGAGCCATCTATCCCAAGAAATCCTATGTACAAGGACTTCAGTACCAGCTTTAAACGATGACTTTAGGAACATACTACAACCCACTACATATTGCTCCTGTAGCGATCATGAGGACAATGTTAGATTAATTACAGCTTACATTTTTCCCCAGGGCATGAAGCCTTACTGTATGGTTAAATGATGATGATGTCCTCTTGGGTAAAATATTCCGGAGGTAAAATAGTCCCCCATTCGGATCTCCGGGAGGGGACTACTCAGGAGGACGTCGTTATCAGGAGAAAGAAAACTGGTGTTCTACGGATCGGAGCATGGAATGTCAGATCCCTTAATCTGGGAGGTAGGTTAGAAAATTTAAAAAGGGAAATGGATAGGTTAAAGTTAGATATAGTGGGAATTAGTGAAGTTCGGTGGCAGGGGGAACAGGACTTTTGGTCAGGCGAGTTCAAGGTTATAAATACAAAATCAAATAGGGGTAATGCAGGAGTAGGTTCAATAATAAATAAAAAATAGGACAGTCGGTAAGCTACTACAAACAGCATAGTGAACGCATTATTGTGGCCAAGATAGACACGAAGCCCACGCCTACCACATTAGTACAAGTTTATATGCCAACTAGCTCTGCAGATGGCAAAGAAATTGAAGAAATGTATGATGAAATAAAAGAAACTATTCAGATAGTGAAGGGAGACAAAAATTAATAGCCTTGGGTGACTGGAATTCGGTAGTAGGAAAAGGAAGAGAAGGAAACGTAGTAGGTGAATATGGATTGGGGGGAAGAAATGAAAGAGGAAGCCGCCTGGTAGAATTTTGTACAGAGCACAACTTAATCATAGCTAACACTTGGTTCAAGAATCATAAAAGAAGGTTGTATACATGGAAGAAGCCTGGAGATACCGATAGTTTTCAGATAGATTATATAATGGTAAGACAGAGATTTAGGAACTAAGTTTTAAACTGTAAGACATTTCCAGGGGCAGATGTGGACTCTGACCACAATCTATTGGTTATGACCTGTAGGTTAAAACTGAAGAAACTGCAAAAAGGTGGGAATTTAAGGACATGGGATCTGGATAAACTGACTAAGCCAGATGTTGTACAGAGTTTCAAGGAGAGCATAAGGGAACAATTCACAGGAATGGGGGAAAGAAATACAGTAGAAGAAGAATGGGTAGCTTTGAGGGATGAAGTAGTGAAGGCAGCACAGTATAAAGTAGGTACAAAGACGAGGGCTGCTAGAAATCCTTGAGTAACAGGAGAAAATACAAAAATGCAGTAAATGAATCAGGCAAAAAGGAATATAAACGTCTCAAAAATGTGATCGGCAGGAAGTGCAAAATGGCTAAGCAAGGATGGCTAGAGGACAAATGTAAGGATGTAGAGGCTTGTCTCACCAGGGGTAAGATAGATACTGCCTACAGGAAGATTAAAGAGACCTTTTGAGAAAAGAGAACCACTTGTATGAATATCAAGAGCTCTGATGGGAACCCAGTTTTAAGCAAAGAAGGGAAAGCAGAAAGGTGGAAGGAGTGTATAGAGGGTCTAAACAAGGGCGATGTACTTGAGGACAATATTACGGAAATGGAAGAGGATGTAGATGAAGATGAAATGGGTGATATGATACTGCGTGAAGAGTTTGACAGAGCACTGAAAGACCTGAGTCGAAACAAGGCCCTGGGAGTAGACAACATTCCATTAGAACTACTGACAACCTTGGGAGAGCCACTCCTGTCAGAACTCTACCATCTGGTGAACAAGATATATGAGACAGGCGAAATACTCTCAGCCTTCAAGAAGAATATAATAATTCCAATCCCATGAAGCAGGTGTTGACAGATGTGCAAATTACCGAACTATCAGTTTAATAAGTCACAGCTGCAAAATACTAATGCGAATTCTTTACAGATGAATGGAAAAAGTAGTAGACGCCGGCCTTGGGGAAGATCAGTTTGGATTCCATAGAAATATTGGAACACGTGAGGCAATACTGACCTTACGACTTATCTTAGAATAAATATTAAGGAAAGGCAAACCTACGTTTCTAGCATTTGTAGACTTACAGAAAGCTTTTGACAATGTTGACTGGAATACTCTCATTCAAATTCTAAAGGTAGCAGGGGTAAAATACAGGGAGCGAAAGGCTTATTTACAATTTGTACAGAAACCAGATGGCAGTTATAAGTGTCGAGGGACATGAAAGGGAAGCAGTGGTTGGGAAGGGAGTAAGACAGTGTCGCAGCCTCTCCCCGATGTTATTCAATCTGTATATTGAGCAAGCAGTAAAGGAAACAAAAGAAAAATTCGGAGTGGGTATTAAAATACATGGAGAAGAAATAAAAACTTTGAGGTTTGCCGATGACATTGTAATTCTGTCAGAGACAGCAAAGGACTTGGAAGAGCAGTTGAATGGAATGGACAGTGTCTTGAAACGAAGATGTAAGATGAACATCAACAAAGGTAAAACGAGGATAATTGAATGTAGTCGAATTAAGTCGGGTGATGCTGAGGGAATTAGATTAGAAAATGAGACACTTAAAGTAGTAAAGGAGTTTTGGTATTTGCGGAGCATAATAACTGATGATGGTGGAAGTAGAGAGGATATAAAATGTAGACTGGCAATGGCAAGGAATGCGTTTCTGAAGAAGCGAAATTTGTTAACATCGAGTATATATTTAAGCGTTAGGAAGTCGTTTCTGAAAGTATTTGTATGGGGTGTAGCCATGTATGTAAGTGAAACATGGACGATAAATAGTTTGGACAAGAAGAGAATAGAATCTTTTGAAATGTGGTGCTGCAAAAGAATGCTGAGGATTAGATGGGTAGATCACATAACTAATGAGGAGGTATTGAATAGGATTGGGTAGAAGAGAGATTTGTGGTACAACTTGATTAGAAGAAGGGATCGGTTGGTAGGACATGTTCTGAGGCATCAAGAAATCACCAATTTAGTATTGGAGGGCGGCGTGGAAGGTAAAAATCGTAGAGGGAGACCAAGAGATGAATACACTAAGCAGATTCAGAAGGACGTAGGTTGCAGTAGTTACTGGGAGATGAAGAAGCTTGCACAGGATACAGTAGCATGGAGAGCTGCATTAAACCAGTCTCAGGACTGAAGACCACAACAACAACAACATGGTGGCATTTAAACAGTCATTCTTCCTCTGTTCCATACATGAATGGAACAGGTAAAAGCCCTAATAACTGATACTATGTTGCATACACTCTGTCATGCTCTTCACAGTGGTTTGCCGAGTATGCGTGATGATGTGAAAACAGAGGGCCAGGACAGCATGGGGAATGTGTGGCCTTGGGTAATATTGTTGAAAGAAAATATCATGGAGTCCTCAAAGATAGGGCACAACCTATGGCCTTAGCACAACTATCGTCCAAATTATCGTCTATGCGAACCAGAGGTGACTACATTGTGTACACAATGACGCCTCATATCATAACTTCAAGTGGTGGCTATTTATAATGATGACAAATGATACCTGACAACATGCATCCTTCTTGGAGTCTCCTCAGAAAGATACATTGATCATGATGCTGTAAGCAGGACCGAAACTCATCAGAAAAGATGACGACGTGCCATTTCTGTGTCCAGTGTTGCTTCTGGGTGCACCACGTTTTGCACATCTCTCTGTGCTGCTGCATCAAGGAAAGCCACAACAATGGTTTTAGCATGAACAAGTGGTGGTGCTCTCAGTGTCAAGTCACTGTCCATGTGGACTCCTGCCTTTCACTCAACACTTCAGTTTCCTTACTGAAGACATCTGACATGACTATATGACCCTGCAAGGATGAGTGAATAGTGTCTCTACTCTGAGGCGCTAGTACCATGGAGTGTTGAGATGTTATATGACACTGAGTATGGCCATCCTGAACCCATGGATTTCTTATTAGCATAATAACTGTGAAATCCCAATAAAAATTAGCAGCAATTTTGTGGAACAAGAAACTAGTCTCGATATGCCAGAATCCGATCAAATTCCGCCATGTTGTAAACGTTTCTGCTCCTTGCACGAGGCATAACATGATCTTTTCACAAACTATCAAAATTCGAATGCGATTTTGGAATGAGAAACCCTTGCATAATAATTCCTTACATACAGAATGTAGATGGTGTTACTCCTGTATACACTGTCCAGTCATTAATGTGACTATCTGTGCAAAGCCTGAATAACCAGCGTGGATCATAGTGAAACATGTAGGACGAGAGTCAGGGAAGTTCTGGAAGGTATCCTTAGTAATGTGGAACCATGCCAAATCCAGTATCATGGCCAGCTGCGCTAGGCTTCTCTGTTGATGATCCATGGCACGTTATACATTTCAAGATGGCGAGTCAGCTTGAACAATGTTCTGTTATTCGTTTTTTACTTGCTCAAAGCGAGAAACCGGTGAATAATTGCTATAGAATGTCTAAAGTTTATAGTGAAAGTTGTATGAATCGTGCCAATTTTGAGAAGTGGGTAGAGCAGTTCAAAAATAGTCGCGACTCGGAGACTGACAAACACCGTTCTGGACGACCAGTTGCAGTTTCATCTCCCTCACTTGAAAGTGGAATTGATGACATTATGCGTGCCGACCGCAGTGTGACAGTGGAAATGATAGTTGATAATGTTCAAGTTCATAACATTATCTTTAACAAGCTGAAGTACCGGCAAAACATGTGCAAGATGGGTCCCAAAGAAGTTGACGCGGCTACACAAGGAAACAAGGTTGAGAATGTGCACAGAGCTAAAGGGAAGTTATGGAAGAGAATGTGAGCACTTCCTCAGCAAAAGTTTCACTTGTGATGAAACTTGGGTTCACTATTATGAGCCAGAATCAAAACGACAAAACATGGAGTGGAAACACACCAACTCAACTGTCAAGAAAAAATTCAAAAACCAAGCATCAGCAGGAAAAGTCATGTTGGCAGTGTTTTGGGACGCTGAAGGTCCAATTTTTGTGATTATCTTGAAGAACAGCGTACAATGGACATCCAATACTACTCGGATTTTCTTAAACAAGATGAAGCCAGCCATGAGAAAGAGACATCGTAGATCTCAGAGGAGAGGTGTGATTCTCCAGCAAGACAATGTACATCCCCATATTGCTCAATTTAACCTTGAAACAATTGACAAAATGGGCTGGGAAGTACTGCCTCACCCCTCTTACAGTCCTGACTTAGCATCTAGTGATTTCCATTTGTTTGGTACTCTGAAGGGGGCATTACATGGGAAGAGGTTCTAGGACAACGAGGACGTGAAAAAGTTTGTGAGGAATTGGTTTAAACATCAAGATAAAGAGTTCTTTCCAGCAGCAATAAAAAAGCTTGTAGCCCATTCAAACAAGTGCATAAATGTTCAAGAGTATTATGTTGAAAAGTAGAAAAAGTATTGTTTTGTAAAAAGAAACGCATTTTTCTCCAGGCTAATTTGTCTCTTTAATTATTGAATTACCCTCATAATATAAAAAAAATAGATTCAAAGCCAAGGATTTAGATTTCTCAAATGTATCTCCTTACACAGCTGACAATGACAATGTTAATTTTGGCGAAAATAAACAATTTAAAAACTACTTTCTCAAGATAATGCCAACATCTTGCCTGCAGGGTGTTCAGCACATGTGGTACGCCATGTTGTCTCTCATGCAATGGCGAAGTGCGAGTTTGACGCGGGGAATTTGGTGCCTAAAGTATACGGGAGCTTATCTCATAGTGTCCAGAGTGTTTGAACCTTAAAAGAAAACTTTGCTGATGCTGTAATAGAATGCCAAAATATAAGACACATCAAACAAAATGGTCATGATTGCAGCCTGCTAGAGGGACAGATGTGCATGAATTTCTAGCTCTTGGAGACAACTGTCCAGTTGTATCATGAAAATATTTTGTTGACAACCACACAAAGAAAACAGAATGCTTTTTGGATTTCTTGATAATGATTTAAAATATTTCTAAAGCCCATCATGTTTTTCGAAGAAAATAATGTATTATCTTTTGAAGCCTACAACATTCTAACAGATTTGTGCCCAAAACATAGATCGAAGAATTAATAACAAAGTATTTGGATTTATTTGCTCAAATGCCCTCTCCAGTTTCAAAACTAATGAATGAGAGTATATCAGAATCGTTTTGATTACATGGTACAAAAGTACACTAATACCTGGACAATCACTTTAACTTTTCAGAAGATAATAATTTGGCAATCATGCAAATATTAGCTTTGATAATACATTTATTTACAAGGTCTGTCTATGTATCGCGAAAAATTATCACTCATCGAACTCAAAGATATTAACGAACTTTATGAGGTCTGCAGTGTTAAGGAAATGTAAATAAAATTACCAAGGAGCATGAACAAACACCACTGTCAAATGAGAAAAAAATCTCTCTATGAAAACTTGTCATGAACTAATCCACCACTCGAATATATCAAACTTATTAAATATTTTCCAGTTCATCACATTATTTCCATGTTCTAATGGTGCTGCTGAGAGTTCATTTTCTCTATACTGAGTGTTGAACATGTAATGACGGAACAACAAGAAAAATTAACATTCAGTAGAATTGCAAAGATTTTTATAATTACGTTTTGAAGAATTAAAAATTTCTCAAATGTGGCAAATCACAAGACAAGTACTGGTTCAAAAATTAAAAGTAATTTATTTACTAATTTGTGTTAAAAATTTTTGTTATGACTACTTTGTAATAGTGAAGAGTTTATTTTGTTAATTTTGTGTCAAATTTTAAATAAAACTGATAAAAGAGTATTGAAATTGATTTTCTCTCGTGTCTGTAAATTTGGAGACAAGTCCCACTTTTTTTGTAAAGTCCCACATATGAATTTCTCATTCATGCATATCCACGAATAATAGTTGACATCCCTAGCGAAGACTTTCACAGAGTCGATGAAGCCTTTGGTTGAGACCCTCCACATGGCTCCAAACCAAAGGACCCCAGTCAATTCTGGGAACAATGCTTCAAATTCTGAGCTCTCCTTGCACTCTGTACATGAGGCCAGCAGTCTTTCATCACTTCAATCAGTTGCCCGTATGAACTGAAGATGGCCTCAGAACCCATGTGTCAGGAGTCATGGTGCCAATGTGAGCCACATCTTGCACAGGACTGCATCCAAAAACCAATGATAATGCTTTTTTCGATGTGAGATATATCGTTCTATTTGAACGTTACAACAACGACTGGACTGCCTTCCATTTTCCCCCCCTCCCCCCAAATTGCTTTATATACGTTCTATTGCCAGTGCTGCCACCTACCATCTGCACATTGACATCGGATGTAGGTGGTGGGCACATTAATGTGAATGGACCAAGCATTTTGTGTGGTTGTGCTGAAATGCTTTTGATTTACATATCCAAGCTTGTACTAGACATAATGATAATTTTAAAGACCAGAGGTCACATGCGAAAGGATTTTTGATTTTGTCCAACACCTGAGTCAAGTCTGCTAAGGTCTTAATGGTGTCAATAAAACAGCTAAAGAGAAAACTGTATATGACTGAGATCATGCAGGCTGAATTCCACTGTGCAAGCTACTACTATCATACATCTTGCTAGATCTTAGTGTGAATCTGAAGGAATTGCAAGAAATCAAAATTTCTGGAACCCCCATTTCCCACACTGAAAATTCCGGTTGCTTTCCTAGAAAGCATCTGGCAGACATTACAGCTTTTTTGTTCGACTACAGCAAATGGTTCAAATGGCTCTGAGCACTATGCGACTTAACTTCTATGGTCATCAGTCGCCTAGAACTTAGAACTAATTTAACCTAATTAACCTAAGGACATCTCAAACATCCATGCCCGAGGTAGGACTTATACACTGAAAGATATCCTCAGCATACTCACCATACATGTAATACACTTAAATATTTTTGTGTTAATTTGAGAACAACTGGATCTTTAATGTGTTGGAAACATATCCGGCACAGGAAAGTTACTAACACGGAAACGAAAATTGGTACTCTTGCCACTATGGTTCGAGATTCTTCTGGTAGTTGATGTCATATCGCAAGGGAATCTGGCATGAGCCAGAGTACTGTTGTTTGTGTTCTGCATCACCATAAATATCATCTTCACCGTATCAGCCTCTACCAACAATTAACTGGTACAGATTGTATGTGTCACATTGAATTCTGCTGATGGGCTCAACTTCAGATTCAGAGGGATGACACATTTATTAATTTGATTTTATTTACTGATGAGGCTACATTCATGAACAATGGAAATGTTAATTTGAATAACATACATTATTGGGCAACTGAAAATCCATATCAGCTGAAGCAAGTTGCACATCAAAAACTGTGGTCAGTGAAAAGCATCTGGAAAACCTTTTTCTCATGTCATCATAGGGATAGAAATTAATTAAAAGCCATAACCACTATTTCCTACGATGTAAATACAATCATTGCTACACCATGAACACCATTCATAATAATGAGAACAAAGTTTTCTTTTCTCCAGGAATCCCTTAGGATACTTGCGTCTTGTAGCTTGTAGAACAACACACGGGGGTTGTCGTGTCGATTCATTAACCCATGGTTATACAATGGTAAGTTTATCTTCATGTTGCGTATCATCTGAATGTAAATTATTTTATTGCTTAATGTTATATATATTTTTTGTTACTGGATGAATTCGTTTTAACATAGAAGCAACTAAAGGTTCTCTTATTCTGCCATGTATTCCATGAAACTGAATTCTATTGCCACTAGCAGTAGCATGTTTTCCCGTTTTTGTCAAACCTAAATTACTTATAAACGTCCGACGACCCATATGAGTAATCATGGACTTGATTTTTAAGGAACCATTTCCAGTGTTCAATTCTGGTGGGCAGACAATTTGTACTTTGTTACATTTCATGTGACATTACCTGAAGTGTAAGGTGATGTACGCATTATTATTTAAGTGACATGTGTCTTTTGCTTTGCTGCTCCCAGTTGCTGAACTTCTAGAAAGATTCAAATTCATTCTCTTCTGATGCAAATGACACTTATTTCTATTGAATAAGATTTCCCAAAAACGACTGAAAGATCGCAGAATGTGCACTTTATTTTATTACTAATAACGTTTTTTCATCAATGTGGGTTTCTTCCACAGAACATTAAATTAGGATCCTGGTTAAAGTGTTAGCCACAGAAACTACACAAATATTTTCAAAATAATTTTGAAGAAATACAACTTAACTTTCCTGAATGTACCTGTACTCTTGTCATGTTTTTTCCTCAAATTCTTGTTGTAATCAGAACTGTTTCCACACTCTGAATATCAGAAGTCAAGCCACTGAAAAATATGTGATTTTCGTTTACTCTCTCATTAAGCCTCAGCTCTTCCTATGAGAAATCTGATTCGTGGAGTCAAACTTACACATCATTGATGGAAAACCATATATGGAGGTTCTCTAGAGAAAGGTTACACACTATTGCAGCTCGAGGGTGCCAAAGGACTGGGCCTACTGAATGTTTAACACTCATTACATCACGGATCAACTCGATGTGACGAAGAAACTCGATAGCAGTAGCGCGCCATACAAGAACCGGTATATTTATTGTGTTCATTATATGTTTCCATACGACAGTATGCTATATCAAGTCAAAAGCGTATTGAATATTTCTCACAAACCTGTGAGCCATGGTTCGATTTGTTATAATTAAATATTAGTTATTCATGTAACAGGAAAGATAGTGCCAGGACAAGAAGGTTAGAATAAAGGAAGATGACATTACCTATGTTGTGAAATAGAACTAAAGGTGACCCTCAGCTGAAGCCAGGGCCTTGGCAGTCCACCATCGTGAGGATATCAAAACATGTGAAACTTGCCCTCTCTACTTGAAGTAATTAAATTGGCAGTCACACCTGAGCATGTACTTAGATAGGACAAGCTTTCCTGTAGGAATACTCATTATTAGACAGTTCATGTGAAACTTTGTTTGTTAAGTGTGGGGTACATAGCAGCAAAACAGCCAACATTTTAACTGTTAGCTGTATTAGCTCATAGTATAGGATCCTTCCAGAAATTTCACTACCAAAATGCAAGATTTTTCATATCAGTGCTCAAATGGCGCTTTCTAATCAGAACACAACATTGTATGAAAATTTTTGTTTGAGGTTAAGTGCAGTTAAGCATTTCCACTAAAACAGAAAATATACATGTAATATTAGGTAGAACCTCTGTCTGTCTCACATGTTTTCTTGTTTATCTTACCATAAAAAACACTACTGAACATACATTCAGTTATGGTGTCCTTAAAAAGAAAATTCAACAATAAATAGGTTATACACTCGAATAATCATTTTATTTAAAACAAAACAGTACTGCCGGTCTTTGCAAAATTAAATTTTTATTTCACTTTCTTAAACAAAACAAACTAGTTAACTAATGCACTTTATCACAAATCTAGTTCACTAAACTTTAAAGACAGTTATATTCGTGTTTTGCATCTAGCTTTATTTTTCTATGCCAATATTTTTAGCATTCTCACAACATGAGCCATAATAGATCGTAATGGCTTTTACCACTAATAGCAAGCGATTATCAAATGAAAACTGTTGCCAAAGTCTTGTTTACACAAACGACTTCATAAAGAATTAAATCAAAGGTCTTCAACAGACATACATATTTAATCACTTGTGAAACAAGGTGCTTCACCCACACTTTGATGCCACTTGCTTATAGTCCTGATATAGACCGAGGTGTCAAAAGTCATCGTATAGCTCAAAATATTCTCTCAGGCCTCCTTTTGCTCAGCATAGTGGAGCACATTAACTTGGCGTGGATTCAACAAGTCTTTAGAAGCTCCCTGCAGAAATAGCTAGCCATGGTACCTCTATATCCTTCCATAGTTGTGGCAGTGTTTCTGGTGCAGGATGTTGTGCACGAACTGACCTGTCGATTATATCCCAAAACGTTCGATGGGTTTCACATTGGGTGAACTGGGTGGCCAAATCATTTGCTCAGTTCGCCAGAATGTTCTTCAAACGAATTGTGAACAGTTATGGTCTGGAGACACGACATCATTGTTTCAGAAAAGGAAGTCCATAAATGGCTGCAAACAGTTTCCAAGTAGCCAAACATAACCATTTCCACTATAATCGGTTCGGTTGGACCAGAGGATCCACTCCATTCCATGTAGGTACAGACCACACCATTATAGAGCCAACACCTGCTTGCTTAGTGCCTTGTTGACAACTTAGTTTCATGGCTTAGTGGACATGGCTTTGTCACATGCGAATCTTATCATCAGCTCTTGACAACTGAAATTCAGACTCATTTGAACAGACTAGGGTTTTCCCATCGTCTAGGTTCCAGTCGATATAGTCATGAGCCCAGGAGGTGTTGTGCAGGCGATGTCATGCTGTTAACAAAGGCACTCACGTCAGTCGTCTGCTGCCACAGTCCATAACCCAAAATTTCGGCACACTGTCGTGACGATTACGTTCGTGGTACATGCCACAGTGATTTCTGTGGTAATTTCACGCGGTGTTGCTTGTCTGTTAGCTCTAACAACTCTACACAGTTGCCACTGCTCTCGGTCGTTAAGTGAAGAACGTCGGCAGCTGCATTGTTCGTGGTGAGAGGTAATGCCTGAAATCTGGTACTCTCGACACACTCTTGCCACTGTGGATCTCGTAATATTGAATTCTCTAACGGTTTCCGAAACGGAACGTCCCATGCACCTACCTCCAACTACTAGCCCGTATTCTAGTCTATTAATTCCCGTCGTGCGGCGATAATCGCATCAGAAACCTTTTCACACGAATCACCTGAATACATTGACAGCTCTAACAATGCACTGCCCTTTTATACCTTGTGTAAACGATACTACCACTATCTGTATATGTGCATATCAGTACCCCATGATTTTTGTCTCTTCATTGCAATCATATGCTATTGTAAAATAGAAGTTGAACTTGATAACTCAGCAGCTGAACCATATTTCATGGCAAATATAGAACATGTAGTCTTGGCTACCGAAAATGACAACTGCTCATTTATGCCTGACATATTCTTAAACACTGACAAAAACTCTCTATCTATCTAGTTCTTCTTGTGCAAGACCTTTATCACATCATTCAAATTACTATTCTCATATTAAAGACCACAGCTTGTCTGCTGAAGAAGCGTGATTTTCCTCCTGTACTGCGGCCGAGCGAGATGGCACAGTGGTTAGCACACTGGACTTGCATTCGGGAGGACGACGGTTTAAACCAGTCTCTGCCCATCCTGATTAAGGTTTTCCATGATTTCCCCAAATCGTTTCAGGGAAATGCTGGGATGGTTCCTTTGAAAGGGCACGGCCGATTTCCTTCCCTAATCCGAGCTTGTGCTCCGTCTCTAATGTCCTTGTTGCCAATGGGAGGTTAAACACTTATCTCCTCCTCCTCCTTCGTGTACTGCATGTTTACTTCACATATAGTGTTCCACGTTTCTTTGATGTGTTTCAGGGGAGCATGCTTTTGCAACATATTCTTGCAAACGAACAAATACATTAATAATTAGCATTTTGGATCAATTCTTCATGCACAGAAATTGTTACTCCTTTGTGAAACATCAGTTCCTGAAATGACAAAAATATTGCAAAATAACACTCCAAAGTAACAGCATAGAGCACAATATGTGCAAAAATAAGGAATTGATAAAATGAAAATTTTAAATGAATTATTTGTTGTCTAATCACAACATCCACTCACTGGATTATTTCAGATGTAAACACTGAAGTAAAACAAACAATGTGTAGACTGCTGCTGTGGCACTGGCTGCCAACAGCAAAGGAAAGCAGGTGTAACATCAAATTCTGCCAAAGAAATATTTATAGTACACTGAAACATTACAATCATTACCGCAACTTACACGCTGTAAGTACGAAAACTTACTATACAGGACACTGGCTGCGATGTGAAAGCTTGATGTCGCAATTAGATCATTGTCACTTGCACAAACGTGCAAAACATTCCATGCTATATTTTGTTTTCGATACAATGGCTTGGTCCACAACATTCCTTGTGCTGTGCTTCATAAACCTACAAATTATAAACGTAAGAGTTTATAATCAGCGTAAACAATGGAATGAATCGACCACATTGAAACTAAAAGCATAATTTTAGCTTACGCATTTACCTGTTTGTGCATCGATACGCAACACAAGTAACTATTTTCTCACAAACGTATATTATTGTTTCAAAGAATAACACGGCAATATACTTAAGCTACTGACATTATTTGAATATCCACAATGTAGCAGGGAGCATAAGTCGCTAGCTTCACAGTTATGGAATTATGGCATCTCCCATTATTCTATCCTCCTTGTGTCAGAACTACTATGCGATTACTATAGCATCAACATGTCTGCTTAGCAACATAAACAATATCAATAATTCAGTTCATCCTTAAAAATACAGATATAATATTAACTTTTCAACATTAAGATGTGTTGTTGAGGGAAAGGTTACTTATTGGATTACTTATTGGATCTCCTTTGCATTTTTCAATCTGGCACAGATGTAAACATTAGCTTTCGCTACTGTTTTTTGTTTGTCATGCTGTAGGGTTTGCAGCCCACAATCGCAGTCACTTCCATAGACAAATCGAAGACCTATCCAAAATATTTTCACCTGTGCTAGATGGGTGCCATAGAAGTCATATATTGAGTAAATTTCATCAGGAAGGTTTTTCATAGACACCGGTACTATATGTTGGAGCAAAGATGTGTCAATTACAGCAAGGGATGGAGCTTATACCAAACTTTAAGAATCTGTAATTATTACTGTTTCTAAAGCATCACGTTTGTTGTCATCTGGACAGTATAGGACTGTGAAGGTTATGAATGTGTTAAGTCTCTCTGACAATATGAAACACTAAAGCTCTCTCCCCAACATCATGGTGCATGTGATTGATGGAATAAAACATATTACAAATTGTAAAAGAAAAATATTAATTATTATTGTAGAGGGTGCAGAAATAGAAAATGCTATTGACCTGCAGTTTTCGCAGAATGGATTGATAGTAAGGAGCTCATATTGTTAAACAATCAACAGATTCTAATAATACTTAGAACACGTATTTTTTGTGAAAACATGCATTTTTAAATGGAACAGTGCATATTTGACAGAAACAAAGAAAAAGTAGGGCAAATTAGAATAACAAAGGTGTTTGTAACAGGATTCTAGTGCGAGCCATTTTTTAGATGTTGTATCTTGAAAAATTTCCACACCAATACTTGTTTGTGCCATTGAACTTGCATAGTTGCTAGGTACAATAATATTGGGTTAAAGGGGGTTCTCCGCCATTTTTTTAGTGTAGGCTGCATACATTCAGGGACAAGCATAATTTCAGGGACAAATTGCCTCTCCCCTTAACTACTGTAATGCTAATTGATTTATACCCCCTGATGATTGATTTATGATCACCTTGGGGTGATTCTCCTTCTGAGAAACCCCTCTACCGTCCCACTCACCCTCCTCCTCCCCTGCACCTTTGGGAAAAGGGACAATTTTTTGTCTCCCTTCCCTGCTCAGCTGAGAGCCATGTTCCTCTTCTTGGGAAGTCCCCAGCCCACTTCTCCCCTCCCCCACTTCCCCCTTCCAAACACACACTTCCCCTCCCACCATATAAAAAAGGGCGGCAAATTGCTCAATCTGTACACAGCTGTTCTTGAGGAAGATGAAATTATTACCCTGTCCTGCAACTACATGGCCTAATTACGTAACTGTACTGCTGTAGCCTTGAGGTGTTGTGCTGTTGGAGAATTTTCATGTGTGCATTCACCTTGATATCCAGGGATCAACTGAGCTAGTGCACACTGCCACCACCAGAGGATATTTCACACCTTGTCATTGGTCCCTCCCTTCCCAATCCCCCAGAAAACATTGGCAGGAAAAATCACTCACTCTGTGCTGAACTGGTAGTCTGAAAGTATCCCACAGCAGGAGGAAATTCAACTACATTGGCAAGGGCATAATAAAATACTGGTTATTTATAAAATTTAATTTTCATACCAATTCACAGGGGTTGGATGTCTTTATCTGCAGTTTATTTAAGTTTGGAAGATTCATGTATTGTACAATACGTTGAAAAGAAGTAACTAAATGAAAAAATACATCACTTTTTTCCAGGCACACAACGAATATCGTCATGAAGTCAGTGTCAAAATAAACCACTCACCACACATAAAGCCACTGTTACAAATCACACTAAAGATATCCGGAAAAAATCTGCCGATCGCGTTTTTGCGTGCGCCGCTCTTTCAATACCGAGCGCTGGACGGGGACGCGCCGGTCGCCTGTAGAGAAAGGCATCGTACCAGACTTTACCTCCCTTTGAGATTTGATATCAGACTCATTTCCTGTTTTGTCCCCTAACACACCTTCCACACCAGGTCAGTGGAAGCAGCTGCTCTATGATCACACCTTGCTGTGCAGATATTGATTGAATTATTTACTATCAAAAACAGTCTTGATCATGAAACTTCCTGGCAGATTAAAACTGTGTGCCGGAGCGAGACTCGAACTCGGGACCTTTGCCTTTACAGAAGCGAACCAGGAGAGTTCCTGTAAAGTTTGGAAGGTAGGAGACGAGGTCCTGGGAGAAGTGAAGCTGTGAGGAAGGTGCGTGAATCGTGCTTGGGTAGCTCAGTTGGTAGAGCCCTTGCCTGCGAAAGGCAAAGGCCCCTAGTTCGAGACTTGGTCTGGCACACAGTTTTAATCTGCCAGGCAGTTTCATATCAGCGCACACTCCACTGCAGAGTGAAAATCTTATTCTGTAGTCTTGATCACAATTTATTTATTATGGTGACTGGTTTAGACCACTACTGTGGTCATCTTCAGACCAATGAGTAAGAACCTCCTTCTGCTGCAGATTCTCCAGCAGAAGGAGGTTCTTACTCATTGGCCTGAAGATGAACGCGGAACGCGAAAACAGGAACACAACAATTACAGGTCACATCCGTCACAATTCTGCGATGAAAGAAATAATAACTGGACACGACAAGGCTATTCTCACAACACAAATCGTGACCAAAACACATTAGAGACTCCAGGAACACGACGTAAAACATAACAACATTGCATATCCGGTGATTCACATTACAGTAAAGGACGTAAAATTTACGGCAGTACTTGACTCTGGCAGTCCCATTTCAGTAATTAGTGAAACAGCCTTTAGCAACCGCAAAAAATCGAACGATTGCCCCACACTTCCGTTTCGTAAGATTAAATTACAAGGTGCAATCTTTGGGAAAAGTGTAGATGTACGCCAACAAACCAACTTAGAATTCTCTTGTCAAAGCCACAGCTTCTCTATGAACTTTCTTATTGTTCAATTATTGTCGACGGAAATTATATTGGGAGTAGACTTTTTCAATGAATACAAAGCAATCTTAAACTTTCACGATGATGAAATAAGTTTAGAGAAAGAAGGTAAGTCAATAGCTTTGAAATTTCAAGATTGGCTCTCAAACCATATCGAGGAAATTAATCGGCTTTACCTTCTGTTAGACAACAGTTCGGAATTTTCTACGAAACTAGACACTAACAATCACTCTGCAAGTACTGACAGGAATGATATCGACCGCATATTTGATACTAACAAGTTAATTCAGAATAAAACTCAGACAATTGAGAATTGTAATGACACTGATAGGCAAGACCTTTTTGCGATTTTACAAGCACATTCCACAGTTTTTACTCACAAAAACAGGAACAATCAAGGGATTTCAATACCAACTTTGTGTTCGTGAGCGTACTAAATTTTGTGTTAGACCATACGTAATTCCGGCGCATTATAGGGACCGTGTTAGAACAAAAATACAATCTATGCTTGACGAGGGAATTATTGAGCCTGCAGTAAGCTCATACAACAATCCATTACATGTTGTTGAGAAGTAAAATGGATCGATCAGTCTTGTCTTAGATTCGAGACAAATCAATACTATCATCATTCATGAAACAGACAGGCCGCAAGCGTTGGAAGAACTTCTTCAAAATTTTAATGGCGTAAAGGTGTTGTCTTCTATTGATCTCAGATCCAGCTTTTATCAGATCGAACTTCATCCAGAATGTAGAAAATACACAGCTTTTCTTTGTTTCGGCGTTTGTTATCAATTTCGGAAACTTCCTTTTGGTTTGAACATTTCTTCGGCAGCATTCATTCGCGGGCTAAAATCTATATTACCTGATTTCTTAAAACGTCACATCACCTTATGCGGATGATATTCTAATAGCAGAAGCCTCATGGGAACAACATAATCGCATCCTCAACAGTTTGTTACGTATTTTTGAAGAATTTGGAATTACAGTTAACTTGGAAAAGTCTGAATTCGGTAGGACAAAGGTGAGGTTTTTGAGACATATTATTTCTTCTGAAGACATTCAGCCGGATCCTGAAAAGTTAGAAGCAATCAGAGCCATTCCAGTTCCATCCACAAAAAGACAAGTCAGCTGTTTTCTAGGTCTCGTCAATTTTTACCGTTGTTTTCTGAATATGGAAATTCTAGTTACACCAAAACTTTGTTCTCTCACTGGAGAAAATACTATTTGGAACTGGGACGATCAAGCACAGTTGGAATTCAATTCTTTGAAAGAATCACTACTTAACGCGCCAATACTAGCTCATCCAGATCTCTCACAAGATTTTTGCCTTAGCACGGATTCTTCTAAAGTCGGTCTTGGTGCCCATTTATTTCAAGAAGCCACAGAAAACGACATTACTGTTCAGAAAACCATTGCTTTTGCTAGCCGAGTGCTAACAAAATCTGAAAAAAAATTATTCCATTACGGAATTAGAAGCTTTAGCTATCGTTTGGGCGTTTAACAAATTCCGTTTCTTTCTTTTTGGTAAGCACGTAAAAGTATACAGTGATCATCGTGCATTACAATTTCTTATGTCTTCAGAATTAAATCGTGACAGGTTAAAACGTTGGGCATTGTTTCTACAAGAATTCCTCTTCACAATAGTCTACATTCCCGGCAAGGAGAACATTGTTGCGGACGCACTGTCACGCGCACCTGCTGGGCTTGAGAAAAGTAACACAGAAGGCAACCTCGAGAAAAATTTCAGTATTCTTTACATTCAGAAAGTCGCCTTTGAAAACTTCATCAGCACATCTTTAAAGGACATTGCTCATGAACAAGATAAAGATCCGATTTGGAAAGACATCAAAAGTAAATGACATGAAAAGCCGCACACTCAGATTCGGCATTATTATCTGGTTAGAAACAACATACTCTTCAAACGCTGCCCTGTTGATGACAAGCTATGGGTACTTTGCATTCCTGACGATTTTGTTAATAAGCTCATTTGGTACATTCATTTCAGCTACACACATTTTGGTCCACGAAAATGTTATATTCTTCGAACGACTTGTTATTTTAACAATATGGAAAAGAGAATTCAAAGAGTCTTGTCTATTTGTAAACTTTGTCAAAAGGCGAAACCATCTACTATATCAGATCGTGCTCTGTCGTTTCCTATCATTCCTTCTAAATTAAAAGAATTTGCTTCTGTTGATCTCTTGGGACCCCTTGTCAGAACATCGAATGGATTGTTGTACGTTCTAGTCGCTGTTGAATTTACTTCAAAATTTGTTTCTTTCACCCCGTTACTTAAAGCCACTGGACGGTCTGTATCCAACGCCTTTCTTAAAAATTTCTTACGTGAAGTTGAACACCTTAGTAAAGTCATTTCAGACAACGGACCGCAATTCAGATCTGGTGTTTGGTCACGCATGCTGCAGAACCATAAAATCAAACCTGTTTTTATTTCATTGTACTCACCACATTGTAACCCATCTGAACGGATTATGAAAGAAATCAATAAGCTTTGCAGACTTTATTGTAACAGAAAGCATCAGTATTGGGACAGATATTTACACTTATTTCAAAATGTGCTGAATGAAATGCCTCATGACTCCACTGCTTTACCACCTATTTTTGTACTGAAGAATGAAGAACCATCGAACAGAATCAGAGAGCTTGTACCTTTGCCGAATACACGTAAACTTCGACACAAAGACATAATTGATTTGGCTATTAAAAATATAAATTCTGCAGCAGACAAAAGGAGAAGACTATACGGTAAAGCAAATTCAAAGAAATCATGTATTGGTCAGAAAGTTCTCATTAAAGCTCATTCATTGTCACATAAGAAGAAACACTTGAGTCACAAATTCTTTCTGATTTACAATGAACCTTACAGAATCCGACGTATACCACATGATAATTGCATTGAAGTTGAAACTCTGCGTACTAGGAAGAGTAAAGGTTTACACCACATTTCACATGTAAAACCGTTTATTGAAAGATAATCTGCTTTTTAACTTTGTCTTTGCCATAAAATTTTTCACTTCACGTTACTAGTATGCGTTGTCACACTTTGAAACTGTTATCATGCAACAATGTTTTGAAGTTAACTATCCAGTCTAGAACCTACGGAACATATAGTAATTACCACTGCACTGTGATAGTGAACAGAGGACACAGTGTTACTGTGTGTGTACATTCTTGCTTGATAGTTGCACGATTACGTAACGACTATAAGGCTTACATACTTAGAATATATACTGCTAATGAGATTTTAATGCAACATTTTGGTTTACTTGCAAAGACATTCCTTATTTCAAGTAGTTTTTGTGACATTAAAGATGAATTATATTTGGTTTATTTGACAGCTACACGATTTTATCACGACGCTACTAATGAGTGACAATTTATAATGTTGCTTTTGCGATGTTTCTGTTTTATATCTGCACAGTTTTTCTGAATTCTTCTGGAAAGGAAAACATGTTCTAGTAGTAACTTTTGTGGTATAGCTACAATGAGACAGCCTTTTTCGTAGCACAACAATACGTTACAGCACAGTACTTTCTTCATCACGGCAATAAGCGTAATAACTAAGATATTTATACGCAAAGCATTTCACTTTTTTTATGATGAGGTAAGCACATTGACTTCTGCATAACTTAGCTTTCGGAGGACGATAACTACGACACTTCCACAGAATTATCTTACAGCAAGACGCATATTTAGCGCTACAGGACACACATCTGAGTGATTAATTTTGTACTTTTATTTTTCAAGATTTTTGAATTACAAAGAAAGTTTTCCGTGATACATTTCATTCCATTGCTGTAATCTGTAACACCTGAGGGTATAATTACATTAATCCTCAGGGGGGTACACGCTTACTTTGTGTACCATGTGTGTGGCAAGCACAAGGAGCCCTCGCTAATATGGTATTTGCTTATACAACTTTACACATCGGTACCATATTCCTCTAACACATAAATTACACAGCTATCTAATCATCTAACTGGGAGAGACAAACATTTATTTTACTACATCAGTGACAGATGTTTATGTAATTACACAGTTGGATAACTTCACACTTACGAAATTGTATTTCGTCTGTACTTTGTGAACTGTTCATATTTTTTCGGAACAATTGTGATACTATGAGAGCTTTGAATGACATATTTGGTATGGGATTATGATTTTTAAAGTACGTTTGAGGTAGATGACACTATTTAAATGAGCAGGAATTCTTTTTAGGTTTTGAAATTATTGGAGGAAGCTACGACGATTTTGAGAGTTGACTGAGGTGTTATGATGTTATTATTACGATGACTATGTGTATTATGCTGTTGCGGTATGTTTATGATCAATAAGCTGATGCTATATGAGTTATTTGATTATGCTACGTATCTGTTATGATGAAATATTGAAGAAGTGTCGACGAATAAGGTAAGGAATAATGAGTAGTGGTTAGGGACTCTGGTTTATGAAAAAGGTTGTTGGAAACCGAGAATCATACTTTAAGAGTTATGAAATGTGTGGATATGCGTGAATGTATCACTGCTGGCGAAAATTTTTTGGACGCTGTTATATTTATAGGATTTTGTTTCTACACATTTGTAAAGCAAATTCTCGACCCGTGAAATTTTTTATATGAGACTGTCACTGTAGTGCAAACTGGTGTCGTAAATATTTCGGCGAGAAAGTTAAGTGACCACCTTGACGTAATGCGTCGTGGGCACCCAGCTGCGCGACAATCGCCTCGAAAAAAGCCATTAGTGTGTGCCTTTCAGAGGCACAGGTGGAGAAAAAAAAGGCCATTATCCTCGCTATTTATATTTCTTTGTAGAAAGCATCGTAAATATGACACACTTAAACTTGAAAACATATGATTATACTGTGGAGCTCTTAATTTATGATATTTACTAAAATGCCTAATGAAACGATGAGAAACATTTTACGGCTATTGGCTTGCTAGTTGAGAGAAATGCCATATGGTTTGCTTTACGTATTTATTTACGCATTTTGTTTAATATCTAGTTTCTAGCTGCCCTGCAGCATTGGTTAAAATAAAATTTTATAGATGTACTAATATAAATATTTTATGCCTACAGACCCAGTAAAGAATAACTTCGTGATATACTTCCAAAAAAATGAGGGAGCACAAAAAGACATTTCCCTTCACAGGAACTGCATACATAATTTTCTTTTCAATTAGTTGGTAGTTTATTTCATAGAATAAGTTTTTGTGGTGCACCACTTTAATTATATAGACATTAAGATGTGAATATACATTTCCCTTATCTGCATTGTTGTCTTTAGTGTAAAATTTTTTCTCCTTGAGCTTTGTCATGTTTAGATATAAGTTATTGCATTTGCTGCTACTGTTTGCCAGGCGTAGTGCTACTGAATTTCACTTTGTATTACTCTGTTAAGCTAGTTTTACTACTGATATTTTTTGTTGCTGCACATTGGTTCATATTAGTTGTAATGTTGCATTGCTTGGTAATTTAGATTTACTGTAGCTTGCTTTGCCAATTGCCATTTTTTGTCGTTGCTGTTTTTTTAATTGTTTTGCGCTGCTGCGTTACCTCGTCCCGTAGTTAAGCATCTGAGCTCAGTAGATTTAAGTTAGCTTAAGAGGGGGTAGACTATATAAGAGAAAGAGTTGCGATGAATTGGAAGGAATGCACTGAGAAGCTATAAGAAAATGGTTTGGCCAAAAAAGTATTTTGAAAGAGGAAAGGAACAAAAAAAGTAGGGTTTAGGGACAACAGGTTTAGGTAGGATTTTCTTGGAAATAAATGATCAGGTTAGATACTGGAAAATAAATAATGAGGTAAGAAATATGTGGACATATAAATACAGAAAGCATGCTTGGATAGGATTTTTTTGGTGGAAACAAATGTTGAACTAAGACGAAAGATCTATGGAATGAAGTTTTGGGTTGGACTGCAGTACCAAATGTTACATTGAAAACAAACCCTGCCCTTTCCTCTTGTGTTAACCCACTATGTGTTTGTGTACCCTTGGGTACTTGTGTTCTTCCTGTCTTTATGTGTTTATCTGATGAGAGTTACGTTGTAGAATTTTTCTGATAATATGTTATTTACTTTGTAAAGATGTTTAGAAATTATTTATCTGTTCTGTTTTGTTGCTCATATGTGAAGTTGATGTTTCAAGAGTTATTCTGATCTTTATGTATGTACTTATGTCATAATTTTTGTAAGACTGATGTGCATGTTTATTTCTATTCTTTTGTAAAGCCTGTTTTACTACAAATGTTATCTGTATTTTTATGTTTTAATGATGTATTTTGTACCTTTGTTATTGTATTCTTATGTTATAAAATTGTAATTGACACCAGTTCATCAAATTAAGTAACTTGTAAGTTACATTTCACTGCACACGTTTCTGTTGGTCATATTATATGGACAATATGTGAGAAGTAGTGACTGTTAGAGTTTGCATGTGTGTTGATAATTCAGCAAGGGACTGGTTAACAGCATTGCTGGTTCTAAGGAAAATTCCAAAAACTTTGTGTGTGCACAAGTGGTGGTTGATGGACTTGCTATATTCTTTGCAAGACTCTTCGATGGTGATTGTGCACCCGCACAGTAGCAACAGATGGCTGCTGGCCATCTCTACAAGGACTGCAGTGGGTCTGCACCTTCGATGGCCCACCAATACCATTATTTCTACAAGGACTGCAGTGGGTCTGCACCTTTGGTGGCCCACCAATACCATAATCTCTACCAGGACAACAGTGGGTCTGCTCTGTGATGACCTACCTACCAATAGTCTTCAACTTCGACTGACTCTGCTGTGGGTTTGCTCTGTTGTGGTCCATTACCTGTCTGCACGTCAAGAGTCAGCACTGTCTTTCCGTTGGAAGGACAACACTACTTCTTCAAGACTGCATGGAAATCCACTACTACCGTGTGCATTTTCTTTTACTGCCCAGACTTTGAGAAAAAAAAACACTGCAATTTTACTGTGATACCGTGATGAATGATCAGGACTGTCTTTATGGACTGTGAGAACATTTTAGCTTTTGACCAACATTGTATCGATAAGTGTGTGCATTTCATTTCTTTGTTATTGTAATCATAATTATGAAAAATTTTATCAAATCATTATTGGCCAGTGCCCAAAACAATTTTTAAAATTTTTAGTGGGGAGCATGGGGGCTATGTAAGTAGACTGTTTAGGTTTTTTATATTGGTAACGCCACGTAGAGCCCTGTATGAAAATCACTGGCTGTGCTGTGTACAGTCAATGGCTGGTTGGCATTGTTGTAATACTCGCCATTGTAGTGTTGGGCAGCTGGATGTTAACAGCGCGTAGTGTTGCACAGTTGGAGGTGAGCCGCCAGCAGTGGTGGATGTGGGGAGAGAAATGGCGGGGTTTTGAAATTTGTAAGACTGGATGTCATGAACTACTATATATATATATATTATCATTTTTGAATACTATTGAGCTGGCAGTAGTGGCGCTCGCAGTGTTGCAGTAGTTCGAGTAACGAAGATTTTTGTGAGGTAAGTGATTTGTGAAACGTATAGGTTAATGTTAGTCAGGGCCATTCTTTTGTAGGGATTTTTGAAAGTCAGATTGCGTTGCGCTAAAAATAATGTGTGTCAGTTTAAGCACAGTCATGTACAATTGTTCTAAGGGGACGTTTCAAAGAGCACGAGGGGGTGGAGATCTTTTCTGAACAGCTCATTGCAAGGCATCCCACAAATGCTCAATAATGTTCATGTCTGGGGAGTTTAGTGGCCAGCGTAAGTGTTTAAACCCAGAAGAGTGTTCCTGGAGCGACTTCGTAGTAATTCTGGACGTGCAGGGTGTCGCATTGTCCTGCTGGAACTGCCCAAGTCCGTCGGAATACACAATGGACATGAATCGATGCAGGTGATCAGACAGAATGCTTAAGTATGTGTTACTTGTCAGAGTCGTATCTAGAATTATCAGGGATCCCATATCACTCCAACTGCACACACCCCATACCATTACAGAGCTTCCACCAACTTGAACAATCACCTGCTGACATGTAGGGTCCAGGGATTCATGGGGTTGTTTCCATACCTCTACATGTCCATCCGCTCAATACATTTTGATACGAGGCCCGTCCGAACAGGCAACATATTTTCAGACATCAACAGTCCAATGTCGGTGTTGATGGGCCCAGGCGAGGTGTAAAGATTTGGATAATACAAACAAGTTGGCCTTCGGCTCCGAAAGCCCATATCGATTGTGTTTCGTTGAATAGTTCGCATACTGACACTTGTTGATTGCCCAGCATTGAAATCTGCTGCAATTTGCGGAAGGGTTGAATTTCTGTCGCGTTGAATGACACTCTTCGGTCGTCATTGGTCCTGTTCTTGCAGGATCTTTTTCCGGTCGCATCGGTGTCAGAGATTTGATCTATTACCGGATTCCAGATATTCACAGTACACCCATGAAATGGTCGCACTGGAAAATCCCCACTTCGTCGCTACCTCGGAGATGCTGTACCCCATCACTCGTGCGCCGACTATAACACCACATTCAGACTCACTTAAATCTTGATAACATGCGACTGTAGCAGCAGTACCCGATCTAACAACTGTGTCAGACACTTACTGTCTTATATAGGCTTTGCGGACTGCAGCTCCATATTCTGGCTGTTTACATCTCTCTGTACTTGAATACGCATACCTGTACCAGTTTCTTTGCAGCTTCAGTGTATATCAGCGTAACTACAATTAAATATTACGATTGCAACAGCAATCTGGTGACATTTAATAATGAGGGAAGTGCTGGAAACACCTCACCATGAGATGGCTCTGGAAATATAAATTTCTGACATAAATCTATATCCTCCCAATGAGTTGACATAATTTTCCATGTGAAATCTTTCATTTCCTTTATGGTTACCGGTGCGTTGAAATCGCAGCTTTCCATGTTAGATCTATATCTCCCTTACGACTGGACATAGCCCCATCCACATAATTTTCTTTGCACAGTTTGGAACATTGACCACAGCAACTTTACAGTCCAACACATACACATTTCAGACAAGCAGTGCAATTATCGTTTGTATGTATCTCTCGATTCTTCTCAGTTCTAGGAAAATATTTAACATTTAGGTCTCCCACCTAGTCAGATTCGAGAACACCTATTTTCAGGTATTTTCAGTCAGTACTTTCAGAAGGTGCTGCGTCCTACCAATACTATGTCAAACAAGTGTTGTAGAGCACAAGCGTCCAGCACTATGTGATAATGATCAGCGCTCCCGTGGACGTAAGAGTAGGAAAGACATCACCGATATGGGTTGGTATACTGTAATAAACATCAGCGTCAATAGTGCGACAAAGAATAGGTGAGGATCCGCTTAGGAGAGCCGATGAGTGGACGTTCTGCACATCTGAATTGTTACAGCTGTACTTCCTGTACTGTTTGTGCACTACAGCAGATCAAAGCATACAGAAAAATAGCGCAGTTGCGCTAAGTGTTGACAACTACATTTACAAGCAATTTTAGAATACGTGGCCAGAAGTGGGATCATATTCACATGAGCAGAAGTGACCTACAATCGGTAAAATTACGAAAATTGGTGGAAAATACATACAAATCGAGGGAAAATACACCAAAAGGGGGGGGGGGGAATAGTGGAAGAATATGGAAGTATTTACATGTCTGCTTGGTGCAGGAAAATTCTTGTACCTGAGAACGAGTATTTGACTGCACGAGGAATGCGATAAAAAGTCGACATGGAAGCACTGGGAACCAGCGAAACAATAATTTTTCGTGGACCGCCGTAAGACGGGTGTGGAATAGATTGCCCAACGTGAATGACCACCAAATGTAGAATAATGAATTTGTGTATGTCGGATCACAATCCCAGGTGTGATTCCAAATTTATTAGCAAGCGTCTTATACATTTTTTATGAAGTGTCCGGACATGTGCCTACGATAAACTTTACGTCCTCCTTAGCTAAAGTGCGCTGCATTAACAGCTTTGGGATTGCAATATACAACTAGCGAATGTATAGCGTGTTTGGTCTTGTGCAAGACTGTTTAAATGTTTTGATCTGTAACAAACAAAATGTACGATGCACTTCCTTGTACTCTCTACCGATCACAAGCATGGGATGTCAGCTAATAAATATATTACAGAACAGTTGCTGTATGATTTTTAACAACGTTATATTGTATGTCTACTGAGACAAAAGGAATACAAGCAGGTTGAGTGCTGCCTTTGATGCTTTCCTAGAAAGAAGAACGATTTGCCTCTAAACTGATGCGGATCAGCATTAAAGGATGAAAGTTTTTTGTTTATTTTAAAATCGTGTTTCTAAACGTCAAGTTGATATCTAAGAAATGTATATAACTTATTTTGATATTGAAATGTGTAAGTACCAGTGCAGGCGAATAGAGATAAGTCAAAATTTAATTTGGAGTGTAAGTACACTATCAGATCAAAAGTATCCGGACACCTGGATGAAAATGACTTACAAGTTCGTGACGTCCTCCATCGGTATTGCTGGAATTCGATATGGTGTTGGCCCACCCTTAGCCTTGATGACAGCTTCCACTCTCGCAAGCATATGCTCAATCAGGTGCTGGAAGGTTCCTTCGGTAATAACAGCCCATTCTTCATGGAGTGCTGCACTGAAGAGAGGTATCGATGTCGGTCGGTGAGACCTGGCATGAAGTCGGCGTTCCAAACCATACCAAAGGTATTCTATAGTATTCAGGTCAGGACTCTGTGCAGATCAGTCCATTACAGGGATGTTATTGTCGTACAACCATACCGCTATAGGCCGTGCATTATGAACAGGTGCTCAATCATATTGAAAGATGCAACCGCCATTCCCGAATTGCTCGTTGACAGTGAGAAGTAAGAAGATGCTTAAAACATCAATGTAGGCCTGTGCTGTGACAGTGACAAGCAAAACAACAAGGGGTGCATTCCCCCTCCTTGAAAAACACGACCACGCCATTACACCACCACCTCCGAGTTTAAATTTTGGCAATACACACGTTGGCATATTACGTTCACCAGGCATTCGCCATACCCACACCCTGCCGTCGGATCGCCACATTGTGTACCGTGATTTGTCACTCCACCCAATGTTTTTCCAATGTTCAATCGTCCAATGCTCACATTCCTTACAAAAAGCGAGGCGTCGTTTGACATTTACCGGCGTGATGTGTGGCTTATGAGCAGCCTCTCGATCATGAAATCCTAGTTTTTTCACGTCCCGCCTAATTGTCATAGTATTTGCATTTGATCCTCATGCAGTTTGGAATTCCTGTGCGATGGCCTGGATAGATGACTGTCTATTACACATTACGACCCTCTTCAACTGTCGGCGGTCTCTGTCAGTCAAGAGAAGAGGTCGGCCTGTACGCTTTTGTGCTGTACGCGTCCCTCCACGTTTCCACTTCACTATCACATAGGAAACAGAGGACCTAGGGATGTTTAGGGGCATGTAAATCTCGCGTACAGACGTATGACACAAGTGATAACCAACCACCCGACCACGTTCGAAGTCCGTGAGTTCCGCGGAACGCCTCCTTCTGCCCTCTCACGATGCCTAATGACTACTGAGGTCGCTGATATCCAGTACTTGGCAGTAGGTGGCAGCACAAAGCAACTAATATGAATAATGTAAGTTTTTGGGGGTGTCCGGGTACTTTTGATCCCATAGTGTATGTGGAGCTCAAGCTACCTGATGCGAAATCGAGACTACCCAGAACGTCAAACAATATGTCTGCGAGAAACCAGTCCGTTTTCAATGAAATTTTCAGATTCCATATAACTGCAAATCGAAATGATTCAGATTAAAATACTGGCCCTGAGTATTGCTAATCTTTATCTAGAGTCTTGCAAACAATCACTGTATCAGAATCATTATTGTAATTACACATCAAATGAACATAACGCATCTGACTCTTTGACAAAAAGTCTTGAAAATTCACAACACGCTAACAATCACTGTGCCATACAGAGGACAGGAACTTTGATGCTACGTGTGCAGGGAATGCTCGTCCACTCTGTAACTTTTTGCTGTTTGGAAGAATGATGTGACTGTCAAAATTAAATTTCATTTGTCGTACTTGCGAAGTAAAATGCCAGGCAGTATCTTACCAGTTTCCATAAAAATGCTTTCCAGTACATACCTCGCGATGTGCAGTACAAATGTTCAAACTAAGTGATGACTGTAAATGAAAATGGGGAACTAACTTTAATGACCGATAAATCACCACAAAGACTCCAAGTTTAACTACACTTCATTAAGCAATGACAATAATAAACATTTTCTTAAAGTTCTCACACCTATCAAGTTAGCAAAATATTTCTTAATAACACTCCTATGCACCCCCCCCCCTTCCTTGTCACTTCATTCAACTATAAGACAAAACGATATGTTCCATTATAAAATTTCTACAGAAAACTTCAACCATATGCATTGTTCTAACTCTAAGAAGCTACACAGTTAAAAATATAAAAAACTACATTACCTTGGCTTAATGGGTGTCTTCAATCATTCTTCCATTAGTGTAATCTCATTTGTTCAATCTCTTTCGCCGCCCTGAGTGGCAGAGCGGTTCTAAGCGCTTTAGAGTGAAACCGCGCCACCGCTGCGGTCGCAGGTTCTAATCCTGCCTTGGGCATGGATGTGTGTGATGTCCTTAGGTTAATTAGGTTTAAGTAGTTCTAAGTTCTAGGGGACTGACGACCTCTGATGTTAAGTCCCATAGTGCTCAGAGCCATTTGAACCAATCTCTTTCCTCAAAACATGTTATTTCAAAAACCAGTTTAAATAATGCTGCCTGCACTACTCTTCCATTTTTTCAAACCAAGTACGTTGCAGACTGTCAACATACACTGACTATTACAGCACACTCTGACATCTTTTGTGTCAAACACAGTCTTACAAAGAATATGATTACATCGATACTACAGAGGTTGAGTACATTTTTCAAATTAGCAACATCATGCATATTCATGGTCAAAGCTTCCTGAAAGTCGTCATAACAAACAGGACAGCCTTCTTTCAAGGATGATAAAAAGTAGATGGAGTAATCGATTGAGAGGGGTTGTAAGAAGTTAGGATTTAATGGTAGAATGATGACGCGTTCTAGAGAGAGAAGGTGTGGCAGGTCGTTTATCACATGTTTAACCATTTTTTCCCGCTGTTCTCTCAGGCTGTATCAGTTGCGTGGTCTAAACTGTGTACTCTTGTACAACTGTGTGTTCTGTGTATGACTTAGAGCGGCATGTACCTGCAACCATTAACAGCCAGCCTCCCTGTACCACTGTCAGCAGAGGACTTCAACGTATGTGTGATGAATCATGTCCATCAAACCAATGGCAAACCTATTTCAGCTCTCCCCTCTTGACAAACATAGATGTATACGAAGTACCCCATTTCCCTGCCACATCTTGGACATATATTTTGTCTTCATTTTCATAACTGCAGTGATTCTAAGTCAGTGAAAGGGGTTTGTGAGGTACTGCAAACCCTGTGTATACATTTACTTGATATATGTTGTGTGTGGAAGAGACTGTATTCTATTCATCGAGTTAGTGCAGCATGGCTTGTAATTTCACATGTAAAACACCACTGCTACACATTTGCCTATTTCCTCTTAAGATCGACAGTGTCTTTTCCATCCCATCCATCCACTGTTACACTGTTGGTTACCACAAAATGATTGACTGACATCGCTCGTTTGAGTTGGAGACAGAGTTTTGGTGGAGGGACATCACCTTATGGGGATGGCTAGCACTGAAACAGTAATCACCTATATGACTGCAATGTGAGGAAGTAGTCGAAACGGAAAGCAGAGCCATCAGATATTCTGCCACTGTGACAGATGAGTTTAAATGTAGAGGTCATCAGTCCTCTTCAGACAGCAGTTTGGAAGCTCTCCACAACGCCACATAACTCTTCCAGTTTCCTTATGTTGTAACTGTCTTTTATTTAAAGCCAACCAGTGTGTGTGGTGTGTTATGGTAGCAGCAGTAACAACATGACTTATACCTTGCGACGTCTGATTTTCTGTGAGAAGCAATGGACCAGAACACGTTAATGTCAGTTTAGAACCTGTCACAGACCTCGAAGTCGTGGTGGAAAAAACAAAATATATGGCAGTGTACAAAGCTTGTTACAGCATTAAAAAAAATAATGTTTCAAACAGTGACACAGGGTCACAGGGAGGGTCTATTCGACTTGGAGGGTCCTAAACCAGAGTGAACAACTAAAAATTACATGTTTCGAGATATTCAGCTCTGAAGTTCAACTACAGAAAAAAAATCTGATGAGTTATTGAGGGCAGTAAATGATCTTCAACAGATTGCTAACATATACTGAATCTTGTTTATTGGCTTTTCAATCAAAATGCACCTATTACAGTTCTGAAAAAATTATGGTGATTAAAAGGAAGTGAAATAAAATTTGAATAAGTACATTATCTCAGCACAGATGTAACTATTAAAGCACTTTTGTTTCGTCACACATGTTATGTTTATAGCAGTCTTGTTTCATTCTTCAACAGAAAACGTCATATACTATGAGGGAACTGTGTCTGGTACATTTTATACAGAATTTTCGGGAAACTCATTCATCTTCTGGTAACCCATCTTCATTGGAATTTCCAACTCTCTCTGCAGCACTTCGCAAGTTCTTGTGAAAAACATGGTAGATAGGGGGAATAAAGCACAGCATTGGCTCAAGATCTTTCTTCTTTGCACTCGTAAGTGGTCTTCCTCTGGGATACTTGAAATTCAGTGCGATGTGGTGAAGACTGGGAGTCCGACTTCTAGCTCATTTAGAGAAACTAACTTCATAGTACTCCACATCATCATTGTGTGTGTACTTGAACTGCATTACGCTGGGCTTCTCTTTGCTTATTCTGATGCATCTTATTTTCATCCAAGCTACAGTTAGTCCATCAACTTTTTTTCTGTTTCTTAAAACTGATTTTAAGCTGTCAGAGCTGAAGAAATCATCACGTTTCATTTCCACCACACCAAACTTTTGTTTCTTGACTCTGCATGTTTTCATTATGTTCTGGATTTCATGCATATGGTAAATGTTTTGGTTGCATCTCATCCTCAGTATGACTGAAATCAGTGTCATTTGCCAGATAACTGTGGCCTGGGATTAAAAATTTTTGAATGATTTCTTTGACATGCTGAGCAGGATCTTGAATGATATGCATTAGTATTGTTACCAGTTTGAAATTTCTATCTTGTCCACCACATGAGTCTGACCAAAACACAACAGTTTCTTTCGCAGGATTAGCATTTAGGTGTTTCATAAGACATGATCCTCATCTGGTCCTAGTTCCTTTGGATGTACCCATATCATGGATACCCAAATTGAAGCAAGAAAGTTGACGTTTGTAATACACAACACCAATGGGACTTTTGGGAGTGAAATTGTCTTTTGCAAATCAAGCGCAAGGACTGTGCATTCACCATTTATTGCTTTCTCTTTGTCTTTTGTAGTGTTTGCCCTTGCAAGGTCAACCTGTCCATGATGTAGCTCTCTTTCCATGTTTACATCTTCAAGAGCTTTCACTTTGTCAGAAGTGTTCTCTAGTGCTTTTAGAGAGTTGGTTTTATTTTGAAAGATATCACATTTCTTGCATGTGTCTTTGTGTGGCAATTTAAATGAGAGGTTGAACTTAGTTTTGAAAACTTTTTCATACAACGATTGTGACACAATGTCAGACTCTGCATTTTCTGCTATCAGTTGCTCTTTATACAGCCTGTACATCAAGCTCAAACTGAGGTGACAGGAGAGATACTTCCTATCGGGACTATCCTTCCGACAATAGTGGCTCCTATAGCATGGAAATGAATTAATATGATCTCTGATGCGACGACTTCTTTCTTCAGGAAATTTATTATGCGGCTCATGTTTTACTATTCTGTCTTGTAGTTGGCCAGACTTCACTTTCAGAAGACCTCTGTGAATCTTTGCACTGTTAACACAGAATGTGTTTAGGAACATATTTTTGCAAACCTTCACATCACCTGATGTGGTAGGAAAAAAGTAATGTTGAGTAAATGTTCTTAGGGGATCCTCAGCATTTGATCTTCTGTCCTTTACAAAGAAGGACGTTACAGACCGTCCAATCAAAGCTGTTTGTGTTTAATACCGTTCATCACAGTAATACATATCAAAAAATAACTGTCGATCCTGCAGTGAGACTTTTTCATAACATTTGCGACGACATGTACAGCGGTAGACCTCTAACATTTTTCCCATTACTGTTTGTCCCATAAATGATGTAAATGCGTTTCCGCTGTTTTTGCGAGTCTTCCGAACATTCTTTTTCCAGTTACCTGGATTGCTTTTCTTGCGCTTCACCCTAATTGGTTCTTTGGATTCTGCAAAAAATAAAAATGTTTCTTAATGTAAAACTATGGCGTACATGTTCTCCACTTACGTCATTACGAATACAATTTAGCAAGTAAAATAGTTAAATAAAAGTTGACAACAGATGTGCAGTCAAAACGATGCGTTTTCGTATATTTCATTTGCCAAAGTGTACCAACTACGTTCCTAACGCTGACGGCATTCTCGATGTTCAGTGACTGTAATAATCGATCAGGAACATGTCCCTATCGGTAGTTGTGAGTATTCGACTACGTAGTTCACAGTTTACTCCCTAGATGGTAGCACAGCACATCATCATGTAGTTAGTTCACTTTTGCATATGACAGTAGCCTTCAATAATCGCATGCAACGAAGTAATGTTGTACACCATTCTTAGCCAAAGTTATGCAGTTTTAAGTATAAAACATACCTTCACTACTTGATTGATGTGAGGATGGCACATATTCATCGCTGGAACCACACTAAATGTCAACATTACTGTCATTTGACTCTTCTGAAATCCTGTATGCAACTTCGTCTGCCATTTTGTTACTGGATTTAGTTCACTCTGGCACCAGAGATAAATGTATATCTGAGACACTCCAGAAGTGCCAACATAAAAAAAAATCGCTCAGTGTCCCTCAAGAGTCGTGGTTCGTTTTGTCATATGAATCTTTATAATTTTCTGGACCATTATCAATTGCTAACCGAAAATGTCAAAATTTGTAGTTGGTTCACTCTGGCATAGGACCCTCCACTTA
Source organism: Schistocerca gregaria (assembly GCF_023897955.1). NCBI lineage: Eukaryota > Metazoa > Arthropoda > Insecta > Orthoptera > Acrididae > Schistocerca > Schistocerca gregaria. The sequence goes on from NC_064926.1 coordinate 197,173,035, forward strand.
TAGTATAGTTTGTGGGATCGGTAATCCTCCTACAGTACAGGCGATGCACCTTTACACTGGTCTGTGCAATGGATCAATAGCTGTATATTTAATAGGATTATTACATGTGCTCAATGCCAGTACGCAGACGGTATTTATTTTCGATATATGGGAGAGAGAGATGCGGGAAAAATATTATCGAGTTCTCTATTGGATGAAGTTAGTGTAGCTTTCATTGTTCGTAATTTTCTCTGTTGGATGGTACAGAATAACGATAATAGTATGTTGGGGTGATAGACTGGAATGGGCCCAGAAGGACACGAATATGTAGTACCTGTATGTACTTTGGAGAAGCGCCACAATACAGTAGCAAAATCCTCGTCCTTCACCAAGTTCCTGTACTGTCTTTGATACTACTTCATGTTGCAGGAGTGGGCTTTGTTTGGCGCTGACCTTACACATCATGCTCAGTTGGTGGATCTACGACAAAATGGTCCCGTTTCCATCGAATGGTCAAATCATGGTCGTCTCCCACTAACTCAGCTTAGCCTGTTTCTACAGAGGTTGCAGAAGGTGGTAGACATAGCTTTCTCCGACTTCTATTCAGTTCCGACTTACAATGGAACGATCACATGCGTACAGCTGCAGAAATGGCAGCAGTCGCAAGATGCATAGGGGCTACCTAAAACGACATTGGAATTTTACTGTAGCAGATAGGTTCGAGAAAGATGGCTCGTTTCGAGATATGAGAATGCCAGAAATATGATTCACTAGTTGCTGTAGTCATTAAAGGACCTCTGCATAGGATCCAACACGGATATGTGCTTGAATGGAGAGACTTGATTCCAAATCCCAGACAGCATTTATAGCGGATAGCGTAACACTAAAGATCTGCAAAGCTAGTGTACATTTCTTATGACCTCAATCAGCACACCGTCTCCATCTATTGTTTGTGATCCTTCTCAACCAACCATTACCTATAACCCAGTCGATATATCACTGAACCTCTGACATGGCATTGAGGCAGAATGCGTCACAAATACTGGAGAAATATCTAGCAACGGCAGTGTGAGGGAGTTGCAAATACCGGTTTCATACCACGTTCCTTAGCAGAATGACTTTCTAAATTCTGTAATTTTATTTCGAGGTTGCACCGTCGGCGTCGTGTAACCGCACTGTTGGTCTGATACTATACATTCCGGCGATCACTGTCTATATTCAGTGTCACGGTATTTGTCTGAAAAAAAAAAAACACTTCATTCAGACGTAATGCCCTACCTTGATTTATAAAGCCAGTATAACGTTTAACACGGATACTTGTATGTACATGTAGAACCAACACCACTTGTAGTTGTGCGATCATGTTTTTTAGCATCTGGCGGTTTGTAAGACGATTACGCCTCACTTTCTAAGACACTGTGGTACCACACGCAAGAAAAACTTATGAGACATGTCCACTCATCGTTAATTTTCGGTCAGTATTATTTCGTATCACCAGTAATCAGTTATTGACGAAGTATTATACTTAGTAGCGGATGTATTATAGGTTATCCTTGAGTATCAGCCTTATAAAGTATGTGTTTGTGTTCCAACATGCGGAAAGGAAGTAACTGTGTCCAGTCGTAAGGAAGGTACGGATTTGGCGTAGAATACTGTGATAGCAAAGGCAAGAGCATGTCATGTAATAAGAGTGGTACAGATATTTCTATTTCCAGAGCCACAGCCGTCAGCAGGGTGTATTTCCAATACTTCGCTCATTTTCGAATGTCATTCAACTGAGACCACAGTGTAACATTTAATTGTAAGTAAAGCAATCAAATATACTGGGGGATCAAAAGGTCAGTACAAATTTGAAAACTGAATAAATCACAGAATAATGTAGATAGTGTCGTGCAAATTGACATACATGGTTCGAATGACATGGGGTTTTACTAGAAGCAAAAAAATACAAAAGTTAAAAAAAGTCCGACAGATCTGATCAGAATAGCAATAATTAGCATAACAAAGTAAGACAAAGCAAATATGATGTTCTTTACAGGAAATGCTCAATATGTCCACCATCATTCCTCAACAATAGCTGTAGTCGAGGAACAATGGCCAGCCCGGGTGGCCGAGCGGTTCTAGATGCTACAGTCTGGAACCGCGCCACCGCTACGGTCTCAGGTTCGAATCCTGCCTTGGCATGTATGTGTTATGTCCTTAGGTTAGTTAGGTTTAAGTAGTTCTAAGTTCTAGGGGACTGATGACCTCAGAAGTTAAGTCCCATAGTGCTCAGAGCCATTTGAACCATTTTTTTGAGGAATAATGTTGTGAACAGCAATGTAAAGCATGTCCGGAGTTATGGTGAGGCATTGGCGTCGGATGTTGTCTTTCAGCATCCCTAGAAATGTCGGTCGATCACGATACACTTGCTACATCAGGTAACCCCAAAGCCAATAGTCGCACGGACTGAGGTCTGGGAACCTGGGAGGCCAAGCATGACGAAAGTAGCGGCTGAGCACACGATCATCACCAAACGACACGCGCAAGAGATCTTTCACACGTCTAGCAATACGGGGTGGTTCTAATAAAACCCCATGTCCTTCCAAGCATGTGTGCCAATTTTTACCTCCCTATGTACATTATTCCGCTGTTTATTAAGTTTTCAAATTTATACTGACTTTCTGATCACCCGGTATATGTGACCAATTTCCTAGGGTGATTCTGTCTAGGGGTGCATGGCGCGCCGGCAGTGACCTGTGGCGGGAATGATTCACGTTTCCCATTAACAGCAGGAGCCGTCCGAATGGAAAGGCCTGTTCGGATGCAGGAATATAGTTGACTTAAAGCGTGTCATTCTCTAGACGGCCAAATAGCGAACTAATACTTAGTATGTGTTGGTCAGCTTTCATGATCGCGTGGAAATTTGAGAAGATTCAATATGGACATGTATTTGCGCTTGACCATTACTCCCTCCCATGTAAATTGTCTGACTGACTGCTTCTTCACATTTCTCGTCTTTATTTGGTTGAGAGAAGATAGATTGTGTGGTGTATGTTGAGTGCATCTAGCAGGTGAAAGACGGGTGGAGGATATGTTTGCTGGTTCTCTAGGCATGAGAAACACCTTAGTTCACTTTGTAAATTATAAGAATGATTTGGAATCTGTTATATCACCGACATCGGCATTCGCGGGTGGAAATATCAGTTTCCTCTATTTTTTTCGATTTTTCACGTAAAGGTCTTCGGAGACGGGATAAGTTTCTAGCACGCTCCACCTTGCTAAAGTTTCAGATTTGTAGAGAAATAATTTCTAGTCTTTATCTTCTGAATTACGTTGCGCGAGCGATCGGTAGGATACTGTTATGTGCTTGATACCGAGAAGTATTGCATAAGTGGTGTTATATTCTGGCAAACCATGTGAAAATACATCCTTTCTGGTAATCCCATAGTCGGAAGATGTGTGTAGAAAGCAAGCCAGCAAATAGGTTGGGGCCAGAAGCAGCGACGCCTTTGGCCGAGGGGAATCGACCCAGCCTTTGTGCAACAGTCTTTGCAGTAAAAATGGTTCAAATGGCTCTGAGCACTATGACTCAACTGCTGTGGTCATCAGTCCCCTAGAACTTAGAACTACTTAAACCTAACTAACCTAAGGACATCACACACACCCATGCCCGAGGCAGGATTAGAACCTGCGACCGTAGCAGTCGCACGGCTCCGGACTGCGCGCCTAGAACCTCGCGGCCGACCGTCTTTGCAGTATATGTACGAGTGTCCGGTGGTCACTAATGCATTTCCTATCGTGAGGGAGGTATAGATTTAGCACATCGGTAGTTGTAAGGTTAATGAATTATTTTTTTTCGTGGAAAATTACGTGCGCTATATATACTGAGATTCGTTCCAGAACCACAGTCGTAAAGAGGAGACATATCCAGTACATTGCTCAGTATCAGACTATAGCACCAATCCTAATATTTAATTGCAGTTACACTGATAAATCTGTGTCTGGTTCCCCATATTCTTGTGAGTCTGGAGATGACCGTAGAAAGTGTAGCAGCAGGCAAGCAGGTCAGGGCCAGAAACAGTAATGTCTTTGTTCCAAGATAGGGGTTGCCCATTCTTTGTACATGAGTTCAGAGAGCCCGAGAATGCTTGTGGCTTATGACGTTTTGGCTCGCGGCTTCCCTGGGGGGGATAGTGAACTAATACCCAGTTAGCGTTGAGTTGCCTTTGAGACTGCGTGTGTCGAGTGTGTACCCTGTGGAAATTTAAGAAGATTCAATACAACGAGTGTTTACGCTGGAACTATTGATAGCATTTCCCGGGATGTGGGGTTGTCCACGGCTGGCTGGCCCCTCTCTCTGACTGACACGCTCTTCCATGGCTATGGTCATGAGCCGTGATAGTTTCCTCCGTCGGCGGTGCACAGCAGCAAGATGAATACATGGGATGTGTTTTACGATCTGTAGATAATTTTTGAGGGTTCAACGGTCAGTGCAATATGGCGATCTGTACAAAATAGTTTTTGCCACTGAAAGTCTCGTCTGCAGAAAAAAACGGCGGACAGTGCTTCCACACCGGCAGCATCAGTAATTTGGTGGGTAAATTCAGTAAGAGCCAATCAGAATACTCCATTCATTCACAAGACATCCTTTGTGCTGAGCACAGGAGCCTCTGCATATGATGAGAACATTTGCGTTTTGGAGATGTTTGTTGAAAGCAGGACTTAACGATTTCCAGGAAGGGTAATATTTGATTGACAGGGTGCCTCGTTAGTACCATCAGGAAGAATGCAGTCGGTGTTATTCTGGGGTATTTTCATGAACAGGTCCTGTTAGGATAAGAACTTCCATTCAAATAAATAAGAAAAGGGGTTCGCTACACTCCCAACTACCTAATTTCAACTACTTTTCAAGGTCATCCAATCACTCACATCCGAAATACAGGCACATAGATCGATGTGGAAGTGAGTGGTTGGATGACCTTGGAAAGTAGTTGAAACTAGGTAGTTGAAAGTGTAGTGAACCGCTTTTCTTACCTGTGTGAACACGTATTTCGATAGGATTTTCTCAGGTTTCAAGTATGAAGTGGATCCGAACGGACACTTGTGTGTGGGTCGGCAGCTGACGGCCACGTCGTCACTTTGTGGGGGTCCCTGGTGCATTCCGATGCCTGGCAGTAAGTGCAGTGGCGATCTGTGTGGCCCAGAGCACAGGGTTCGGCGGGCGGTGCGTGCTTCGCGATCGAAAGATTTTTAACTGTGTAATTACGCATGACGTATGTTTCGTGATGGTATTGCTTGCGCAACTGGAATAAAAATAAAGGCGATCGATTTAATTACTTCTTACAAGACTTGCATCTTTCCAAAGAACGAAGAATGATGAGCAACAAAAATCCAAGCCCACAAGCTGATTTTTTAATAAATAAACGATATACCCTTGAATTTCCCTTCGTGAGGTACTTCCTCTCCACTGTAGAGCCACCGTTTTCCAGGTATAGGAGAGGAGGGGGAGAGGGGAGGGGGCGAGCGGGGCAGGGATGGGGTGGTGGGGGTGGTGTTCGTTTCCTGAAAAATTCTTTAAATAAATAAATAAACTATAGTCCATACACTGCCTTTAATCCCCTAAAAAGTTTATATAAAGAATATTCCCCACAGTGTCTAAATTGTTTAAACAATATTCCAGACACTGCAATCGATTTCTGTACAAATTATTTAACTAAATTTAAAACTATATTCCATACACTGCCATAAATAATTAAACAATATTCTACATAATGCATAAATTGTTTAAACAATATTCCATATACTGCAATCGAATTCCCTCGAAATGACCCAATTTTCGGGAGGAAGGGTGGGAGGGGGTTTACCAGAGGGGGAGAGGTTAACTAATTGATCAATTTAATTAAGTATTCAATCAAACTGATAAGAGTAAGAGGGGCTATTCCAATAACTCAGAATTGAAAGTGTACCTGTAGCAGAGTGGGGGAGAGTGTGGGTTGGAGGTTTCCTGAGGGGAGAGGGGGTGGGAGAACAATAGGTTAAGGACCTTGTAATGTCTCTTGCAGCGGTCTCTCCGCTATATTTTCAGAAATTTTATAAATTATATAACTCAGTATATATCTCGAAATATCTCTTCTTATCTTACCGTTTCCTAAACTTTAATACACGATGATTATCAATGCAAAGTAGTTTCAAGCCCTATTATTCCTTGGAGCGTCCATTTACTCCATGGAATTGCTTCTCTGCTATCTATGTTTTCTCTTATGAAAAGAGAAATAATTGAGATGTTGCCGATTAGCCGTGAAAGAACAAAGATGTATATGTATGTATTGTTGAGCTAGTCGCCATCTTGATGAGATTCTGTATGAGAAGGAATTTAATACATGAACTAAACTAAAGTAAGTGTGTAAGTGTGTTCGCGTATTATTTAACTGATTATTATTGACAGTGTGTGCTTACTACGCTGTGTTGCACAGGATCAGTGGGGAATGTCTGATTTACACCGGACGAACCTGCCGTTTTGTATGTTCAAGATATCCAGCTTATTACTTTCAACAAATAGGCTAACACGGTCTTACCAGCAGATCTCCGGCCTTCCCCATGTGATCACCGAAAGTTAATAATTATTACAAATGTTTTCAGGAGATCGACTGACAATTTTCGTCGCACCGAGACTTCGAAATTGCTTCACTGCCCTATGGAATTTAAGTTAAGCTCAATTTAATTAGAATAGAACAGTATTGAACTGTGTGAATGTGATAAGCCTGCTTTGTGAATGAAAATTCCCTTAATATACGCATGTTTTTTACTATCCTGATCAGTGAAGCTAAATCAGGCCGGTGTGAGAGGGGTTTTTAAATTTTTGATCCCACAAAAAATATTAAAACCTGTCTATCAAAAGGAAGGATCCTTTTATATGAACAGTAGGTTAAGGACCTGTCAAACAAAGAAGGACAATAGGTTAAGTAGCTGCCATTCAAAGGAGAACAATAGGCTTGATATAGCTGGGCATTGAGTCAAACAGAGCTTGGTTGGCGTGTACAGGTACAGCTGCCCATGCAACACAATACCACAGTTCATCAAGAGTAGTGACATCTAAACATTCATGGTGGTGTCTGTTTGTTCTATATCGTGTCTAACTACTGCTTTCGCGCAACGACGCTCTGAGCGTGTTTTTTAGCGAATTAACTAGTTTGAACCTGGGACCTGTTGCTGGTAAGGAGACGCCAGACCACACATGACATGTAGAATTCAGAAGAGTTCAGTGAGACTAGCGGTGATATAACCAAATACTAAATGATCTCAGCGTCAGCTCCACTGCACTCCCTGTAAAAGAATCTTAATACTAACTAAGTTTAGAGGAAAGGGTTCAAGGCTTTCCTATTTTTAGTTAGCTGGTAAAATAACGTCGAAAAAGCAGTTAAGTTTGCCATTGGAAATTTTATTCTACTCACAAAAAAATCGTTTATAAATTGCACTATTAATAAAAGGAAATGTTTTAATACAGGATGGTAAAAACCAACTATGTTCAACAAAAATGTGAACGAATATTCCCTAAATGGGTTTCCAAGTTCTACAATCGATCGCAGGATGACCTATGCCATATCACATCTATAATCTAGGTTTAAATTAAGTTTCACAAAAGAGAAAACTATAAAAATGGTCTACAGTGACCCTCAATTATCTTTAATTACTTATCTAACTTGTCGTAAATTACAGTGGCTGATGTGGCTTCTCAATAACTATATAAAAGAAAAATTATCGCGTTTCAGATCTGTTCTTCAAGTGGCAAATGTGAACACCATGAGTTTTAATTAACGATCGACACTAGTATTACGCAAAAAAGGGGTGTAACAGATGAGACTTCTGCAGTTCTGAGTGAAGCTTAATGCGCTCAAATATGCGGCATCGCGTGCGTTCATTACCTTGTCGGTGTTTAAGCAGCGTCATGGCGGCAGCGGCCGGCGCACCAGCCATCCAGCTCGCCGTCTCGGAACCAACTCTCTCTACTCTTAACTTCTCCTTACTACAATTTACCGAAGTTAGTTTAAAAAAACTATCTGGCTATGATTTCATCTGACCAATCAAGGTCTCAATGTTAACCTTAAGCTCCGCCTACAAAAATTCTGTCTATCCAATGAGAAACGTTATACTTTTCGTGGTGGGGCAATGTTTTTAAAGTTTGCAACGTAACAGAGACGCTAAAAAGTCTCACGCTAAAACCTGCAGCTAGTGTGGTGCTTTTAGCGTTATCGTAAGATCTATACTGCTCTTCTGGAGGGCTCTCTCTTTTAACATGGGCTGGGGAGTGATCCTAATGTAACAGACACGCGAAAAAGTCTCACGCTAAAACTTGCGGGTGGTAGTGGCCCTTTTTGCGTTATCGTAAAATCTATACTGCTTTTCTGGAGGGCTCTAGCTTTTAACATGGGCTGGGGGTGATCCTTGACGTACCTGAGACGCGAAAAAGCCTCACGCTAAAACTTGCGGGTTGTATAGTCGTACAGGTAGGCTCGCGGCGTGGGTGCCCAGCCCCTCCCTTATCTAGCTTAACACGGTTCTGCTCTCGGCTACTGTCCTCGTTTCTCCCCTCGGAACGGCGTCTGCCTCACGGTGGGAAGGTACAACATGCATTTAGGCATTCTTGTGTTAGTCTGTGGTATTCCATTTGCTCACTCGTTACTCGTATTACTTTGGTTAATTTAATGTCACGATTTATTCCGAGCTATGTGACATACTACTGGATTTGCTTATCATGTCAGGGTTTTCATGTAAGGTGTTGGATTTGCCTGACACCTTACAGACAGGTGACTGTCTATCGAAGGAGAACAATAGGTTTGCCCCTGAGTGCATACCTGCCCCTGATGTTGGCAACCCGCACTAACAAAATGTGCTTGCTCTCTCTCTCTCTCTCTCTCTCTCTCTCTCTCTCTCTCTCTCTCTCTCTCTATGTCCCACTACTTCTGTTTTCACACGTCTATCGCCTCACTAGTGTGGATGCTGGGAGATGGGTATGCAACTGCCAGCATGAAGAACATACGGGGGTGGTGTAAGAGGGTCTATTGAAATTCCTGCATTCTCCGACATCTGACATTGACAACTACTACAGAATGGACCGGCATTTAAATGAATATGTTTACAAAGTGTCCTGTCCATTTGACGATGGCTGTTATGTGCAGCGTTGAGAGCTTCTCAATACATCCCAGTGGACTCTGTCTTGCAGCGGGAAGGTGGAGTGGTATTTGTTTAAATAAAGGTGGATTTCTTATTGTTACTGTCTGATCACCCTGTAGACCCTTTTCCCCCCTCCTTCTTCCTGGTGTAGCATATAGAACTAACATGGAAATGCTATAGTGCTTTAAGAAATGCACGTATCAGATCTGCAGTTGTTCAGGAAATTTTAAATTACAACTATCATTTTGAACAGCACTGATTCCAATCATAATGTCAAATTTTCGAGTGATAATTTTATTGTTTTCAATAGTGGTATTTCGTGCACACTCCAGTCAAACCCATGTCCTGTCTCCTGCAAATTGTTCAAGGATAAAGAGTGATTGAGGTGAAATTAGAAATTCTCACTGCCATATTCAGCTACCTTGAATGTAATGGATTTCCTGTCAAACGATCTAACTGTGCCAGTAGCCACCAACTGGAGGCAAGGACATTCCAGAAGGGGGAAAGTAGGGTACGAAAAGTGGATGGTTGCGGGACTGAATCCGGGAGAGCCCCAGAATTTTCCGCCAAATATTCCAGTCCTAGTACCTACCAGTAGGAAGCAACGGAAAGGTGTCCCACATAGAGAGTATTAATTTAATTAATTAATCAATCAACTTGATTGAGTGAGGATAGTGCAAATGGACTATTTCCAAGACATCCACAGCCCAGCATTCTGGGGAGGGGTGGGTACCTACCAGGTATCCAGGTATCTAGTCAGGACAAAAGAGGGGTAATCACTTAACAGAGAGAGAGAGAGAGAGAGAGAGAGAGAGAGAGAGAGAGAGAATTTCCTGGATATCGGCATCAAAGAGCCACTGCCATTTGATGATTTGTGTGACACAAAGTAACCAGAGGCGTGAGGAGGGAGAGGAGGCTGGGGCCTGGAAGCAGAAGGGTTGGGGAGGTTACTTCTCCCAGCGTCCTCTGGTGGTGGTATTGTGAACTAATTTCGTCATAATTTCGCCAGTTTCTGCACAGTAGGGCGAGCACTTTGAGCAGTTATTTCTACTGACGTGGTGTAGAAGATGTGTGTTTCAGAACACAACAAGAAGTGAGTTGTTGTTGTTGTGGTCTTCAGTCCTGAGACTGGTTTGATGCAGCTCTCCATGCTACTCTATCCTGTGCAAGCATCTTCATATCCCAGTACCTACTGCAGGCTACATCCTTCTGAATCTGCTTAGTGTATTCATCTCTTGGTCTCCCTCTACGATTTTTAACCTCCACACTGCCCTCCAGTACCAAATTCGTGATCCCTTGATGCCTCAGAACATGTCCTACCAACCGATCCCTTCTTCTAGTCAAGTTGTGCCATAAACTCCTCTTCTCCCCAATTCTATTCAATACCTCCTCATTAGTTATGTGATCTACCCATATAATCTTCAGCATTCTTCTGTAGCACCACGTTTCAAAAGCTTCTATTCTCTTCTTGTCTAAATTATTTATCGTCCATGTTTCACTTCCATACATGGCTACACTCCATAAAAATACTTTCAGAAACGACTTCCTGACACTTAAATCAATACTCGATGTTCACAAATTTCTCTTCTCCAGAAACGCTTTCCTTGCCATTGCCAATCTACATTTTATATCTTCTCTACTTCGACCATCATCAGTTATTTTTCTCCCCAAACAGCAAAACTCGTTTCCTATTTTAAGTGCTTCATTTCCTAATCTAATTCCCTCAGCATCACCCAATTTAATTCGACTACTGGTATCAAATCTCTGGTATCACATATTCCTCTGCAGGCGACTGGCGCCTTCCCATCCAGCACTCAGCACTCAAGGGGTTGCCAGTGGTCCAGCACATGGAGATACGATCTGTAGGTTTATGCCATATTTGTATAGTGCAGTCTAGAACAATGTAATTACGTGTGGTGATTGTTGTATGTTGATATGCATTTCATTATGGTATTTCTTGCGTGATCTGGATACGCGATCTATTTATTATTTAATTACTGATTTTCCATGTATTTTACAAGATGTGCATCTTCCAAAATTAAATAAACAGCAGAGAATTATGAGCTTTCCCTGCCAAAGAAATAGATCCAGTCCTTGCGAATTGGTATGAAAACTGAATTTGATAATATTGTTCATATCTGTGGAGCTTGACAGTATCTACAGAAACTATTTACATTAACAGTCAGTTCAGCAACAGTAGTCTGATCTAGAGGAGTTTCGATATTACATTTTACATCTTTATTTAAAGTGTTAAATTCTGCTGCATCCTTGGGTATGTTGGTCTTGTAAATGACTGTCTCATAGAAAGCAAAATGAGGGGTATCATAATTTGTTTAATTTTTATGGTAATGAAATTTTTGAGCATATTAAAGGGCTACAAGATTTTTGTGGTGTTATTGAATTATCAGATTTCACTCCACAATTAATTACTCATGAATGGATTTTAAAATAATGTCAAATTGTGTGGCATGCAATAATTTACTAAATTCTAAATTTAAAAGATACCTTTTAGGGCTAAGATAGCCTTTCTTACTATATACTGCATGTATCTCATTATTAAACGAGCAAGACACAAATTCCTTCATAAGTACTGAAGAAGCATAATTTTTCTGAATTTTCATATATGCTGACATATGTTGGAAGAGATTTGTAGATGGTATTATTTGTTAAAGAAAATATGGCTCTGAGGATTTTGCCCTTTATGGTCCTGTTGGAGCAAACGATTTTTTTATTTGCCTACATAGTAGATTTATGAATTTATCCATAGCTGATCGATTAACAAATATTTGGAATTTGTGTTGGACTGTTTATATATTTCACAGCCTTCTAAGAGGATCATTGGTAGCCCTTGTTGTTTATGTGCAAAATTTCTGTGCAGAACAAAGGTGGATGAAGAATGGTGTGTTTCTCGATTTGAAGATGTTCTGCAAAAGTTGACTTATATGAATTTTCGCCACCACTGTTAGGCAAAAGTTCATGAAAGTGAGTCTTTAAATGTCCTTTCCATCTGTTCCATATAAAAATTCATACATATTATACAGTACATTAAATTTCATACATTAAAGACTTTACAAATCTGTCAGTTTCAGACTTCTGTTTATGTATAAAGAGTAGCTTGGTGACAATATTGGTGGTAAAGGATACAGTGATGTCATATTTTTAAACAAATTGGTGATATGATACGAAATGTCCCTTAGAATGAGAGTGTATATATTCTTAACAGTAAAGCCATTTTTAATGAGTGTAGAGGAATTTATGACCTTATTGGTTTTATTTTTACGAAGTTTTTGCACAAGACTTACTTGATATCCATTTTGACCACTATATACTTCAAGTTATTAACAGCAGAAAAACAGTAGAATGGAATGGGGGATCACATTAATACAGTCTATCATAGTGTGCAAGAACGCGAATTTGTGCTTAAAGAGTTAACAAGAATGATTTATAATACCCCAAATTTTGTAGGATTCTGAAGATGATAGATTAATTTGTTTAAACCAGTAAAGCAAAATAAAAGTAATTGTGCAACTGACAACTGAACTTTATTCTGAATATTTGTAAAGGCATGTCCACATGACAACACTTCCCTCATGCACAATCGTCGGGGCATGGGAACATAGTGCATGCCCAAGAATTAGTAGAAAGAACATATGTATATGTGTGTGTTTTCTCATGTCCATGCACTGCCTCATTGTTTGGTCTGCTACACATCCAATTTTTTTTTTTTTTTTTTGCTCAGAAGTTTTCTGAATAGCAGATGTATGAGAAATACAAAGTGGCAGCGATGTTTTTTTTATCAAATTTCAAAGAGTCACAGTAACGTTTAATATTTGTTGCTTGGAAAACTGCAGCAAAAAGGCTGGCAATAACGTTTCGTTAGCTGGAGACTGTGACTTATATACCAATTTGATCTGTTTATTTCTCATTTCAAAACAGACAAGTTCAGTGATTATTGATCTAAGTGAGAACTGCTTAAGGGAGGTTCTTAGTCATTCTGTGAAAGTAATTGACTTCCTATTTTATTTTACAAATACACAACTTCAATCAACAGGGATTAATTGTAGATGAACATCTTCATACTCAACAAAGTCAGTAATGCAATGGATCCTAAAATCCACAAAACTGGAGGTTGTGTATTCCAATTTTGTATTTTTGGCATCATCAGTGTCTGTCATTTCAATTCTAGTAGTTGGTTGAGAAGCTGCACATGCCCCACCTTTTATTTTGTGCAAATGTTTGGCCCCTTAACATTTGTGCTATTAGGTTTCCAAAACACCAATATGCATCCACAGTTTTCCTAGGCACTTTTTGTAAGTAGGCATCTTGTTGTCTATTTTCCAACTTCAAGACTTATTTCACTCTTCACAGGGATATTATTGAATACTCTTAATATAATATTTGACACTGACGACATCACACTACTAATTTTTATTCAAATAATCTTTAGAAGCAGCATTCTGTACTTTCATATAACTTTTCTTTGTCTGTATTAATCTATAAATTTGAGGATGGTTTCTTTGAGTCAGCCGACTTAATTACAAATAAATTACATTACAACATAACCTCAACACACTACACAACGAAACTCGCAAAGGCCCCAGCTGCTTTTTGCCTGGTAAAGAGCACAATAAATTCGCAATGAATGAGAAAAGCAGTATGCTCTTACGCACCACCTCCATTCTGAGGAAAATAGGCATGCACAAATGTTCATGTATAGTTGTGCTATTGTAAATGCAGGCACATGCAAAAAATTGAAAAGCAGAAAAGCATCTTGTGGACACAAAGCACTACCTGATGACTAGCCCTGAAAGTAGCTCTACTGACATTAATATGCCCTCTTCAGTTGCTACCTAACCACACCCTCGAAAATCGCAACATATTCGGAAACAAATAGCCAAATTTTCGTGTCAAGAAATAATACCAACGTTATTGCTCTTCATTTCATACTTTGTAATTTAAGACGTTACAGCTCTGATTGGTGACTTGACCTGTAATGATCGCTACTCACATATAACCTATCCCTTAGGTTCCCATTTATCCAGACCCTCAGAAATAGTGACACATTCGGAAAAAGTTCCCATGTAACTGTGACACGCTCGAACAGAAATGACTTTGCAGTTCGTTTCAACTGTAGTAATTTCCTACCTCCTTTTTTAGTCGAACCGAAGTTACAAAATCGTAGAATTTCTTTGTCCTGGGTGAGCGCACACTTATATGTGGAATGTGAAAAACATCAAATATTGCAGCACGTACTTGTATTACATAAATAGGAATGTCCCATATTCTGTTTCAAACACTAATATAACAAAGAAAATTATTAACACACACGACGACATGAACCTACTTAAAAAATTTAAAAAAACTTTATTTACAAACATGTTCACCTACACATACCTTACTTATGCAATACACAGAACACCAATAAATATTACATCAGTATTTACATTCACCACATGCCAAACAGTGGAGCAAAATTTAATCTCCTTAAGAAAACTCTAATACAAATTCAGGATGACATTCGTGTCTTTTTTACATAACATAAAATATATTTGCCTTCAACGTTGTCGTTAACGAAAACTTTTCCTTAAGACAATGGGTAAAATGCAGGGCCGGCGCAAGGCACGTGTGGAACGTGTGGCTGCACGGGGCGCCACTTTCCGAGGGGCGGCAAATCTGCGGCCCCCGACTTTTTTTTTTTTTTTTTTTGCAAACTCAACATTCATATTCATGCCCAAGAGGAGATTCGAAACCAAACCTCGGAGGGACTGGCTTCGGGAACTGTAGCATGCCGCCTCGACTACCTGCCGGCCTACCCCGTTGAACTAGGGGACGGAGGTGGGACTGATTTCCTCCTCGCCACTGTGGCAGCACCGTCGTGTTTACGCCGGAAGAACAGAGAGTATTCACGCCAGTATTCTTATGAGTGGAGCGGTGCCAACCTGTTACACGCTGTGCGTTTACTCACAACTAATTTTACAGAAGAGGAAATGTAATTTGGAAATTCGAATGCAATGTTCGATACTGCGATTGCATGTTAAGCGTGAAGCAATTTTGCTAAGCCCTTCAATGAGTGTTTTATTCTTCCCGCATTATGGAAAAAATGGTTGATATTACTACAGTCAATCATGTCCAACACCTACAAAGGCTAGAAGTATTCCGAATGGGTAAATACGCTGAGAGTAATTACAAGGGATAAATACATTGCTAATAAGCCTGGCATAGGTCGGGTTTCGATTTATTTTTGAAAATTTTTGCAATCTGTTTCTGGATGATACTCGGACGTTTTTGTTTCTGAGCCGTCTAACACCTGTCTCCGCCTGTATGAACAACAATTAAACTCTGACCGGCGCTTTTGTTTGACAATACTACTCGCACACAATCACGTTACCAACATTTATTTACTGTATAATGAGTGTGAATCCATGTTTCATCTTAGTAAACTACTTGTCGCTTTGATTCTGATGAAAACATGAGAAAGTATGGTCTTTTAGCAACGATTCCCTCTCTCCCGCACAAAACAAAACGTTAATTTTGGTACCTTCTAAAACGAAAATCCATTGACAGAGCATTGCTTCCCAGGGTTTCCTTGCTAGCTTTGAAGTTCATTTCTGTTTACAAAAGTTGTGGAGTTTTCGCAAAGGTCTTATTTCTTTCTATTGTTCGTAATGCCACAGAAATTGCTGCCTGATAATACATTTATCCGTATCATCAGTCACATACTTATTTGGAGCTTCTTGCTTCGTCTTGGGCGCTAGTTTAACCATAGTCTCACTGTACCTAGTCACGTGACCTAGTTCCTGTCACTGCCGCGTAACCACTTCACCTTTCAGAGCAATAGGTATTGTTGTGTCCTCTACAACAATAACTACAGAATTCGTTTCGGTAGTTGGCCAAGGGAGTCAAGATTGGTCAGAAGCACTTTCATTGCTTTTCGTAAGAACAGAAGAATTGGTGTGTCCGAATTTCTTGCAACTTGGGATGTAATAAGTAAGTGTTTTCCATACAACGTACAATTAGTATTGCGGATGCACGTTCTAACTTTGTCAGAATTTTTCTTCTTCAAGATTGCAGAATCGGAAAATTTATTTTTCTTATGATGTGTCACTTCAAAAATTGGCCACTCAGCAAATAAGCACACGTCATCCCAATAGCGTGAATCAAAGTAAAGCGAAGAAAAATGAAGTGATACGGCGGTGCCTAATTTGTTACCCCTTATTCTATAATCATACACGAAAGACGTGACACATGTAAATTACGACAGATGTCGAGTGTCAGTTCTTTGAAATGAACTACCGTAGTGCAGTGAGTTAATATATTTCGACTAGCGTTAGTACCCGTCGATGCCTGGGTGTGTATTTATTGCATTATTATTTACTCTATCTCCTTATTCTTCCTCTCTCCATTGTCTTCCGCCCCACTCTTTGACCGTTTCACCTGCGCCTGTAGTGAAATTCGGCCTGAAATTCAATTTCACAAGGCTCAATTCTTATGACTTCATCTTCTGAACAGTGTATCCTACAGTAATATAATTTTCCGTTTACGTGCAGTGGAATATCAGGAAATTGTTTGCGAAGTGTGTTGCAAATAAGGTAGTACACTAACATCAACAGTTAGTTTCACGTAATCGTTCTTTACAGGCTGGATCGAAACATGTCCGACGGTAGAAAAAGACTGTCTGGCTGTGTATATAGGAAAAGGCGGGCCCTGAAGGAAGATGACGATAAGAAGCAAAAAGGATGCACTACAACGATATTTCAAGCCGAAGAGAGAACGGCCTAGCAGCGGCGAGGGTGCAGAAATAGGTCCAAAAAAATACAGAAACTAGTGGAGCTACTGTAGCTACATCTTTATCTTCAGGACATGACCGGAAAGTTGACTAACACAGTACTGCGAACACCGCATACATTAGCAACTCTGACGGTGGGCCATCCACAACATGTTCAACAGACCTCGTCTGGACTCAAGACCTGCTTTGTGACGAAAGTTCCGAGATTGAAACATCAGGCAGAACTGAAATTAGGCGACCCGATTCGGAAAATACGGGAGGAACATCAGCCGAGGCACTCACCACCGGAGAAGGGACTGAAGGCGAGCCTAAAGTGGAAGACACAATTGACTCACATCCCGGAAGATGGCCATAAATTATTACCGACTGCACTCGAATGACTTTGGTCATGCGAGGTCCTCCGGAGCGCGTTAAGGAAGCTGAAGAATGTCCTAAAAACGTGGAGAACCGGCGTTTCAGCCCTGTGCACTACAGCTATTCTTTGGAGAATTTAGAAGAAGCAGATAGACATTAGTTGGTATACTCAAAGAGCAAGAATGGTGTGTTCTGCTTTTGTTGCAAACTTTTTTCGTCATCTACAGTAAAAACTCTAAAGAACGGTATAAGCGACTGGCGGTACCTTGCTTCGTATCTCGTAAGTCACGAGAAGTCTACCGAGCATTTGAATTCACATAAAAAGTAGATTGAGTTTTCCGAGGGACTGAAAAAGTTACGAACTGTAGACGCCCATCATCAAAGGTTTATGAATACTGAAAGCGCACATTGGAAAAATGTTCTTGACCGCTTAATAGCAATAATTCATTTCCTGGGTCGGTAATGTCTGCCTTCGAGGGGATGTACAGATACACTTTTTCAGCCTGACAACGGAAACTTCTTGAAACTTGTTGAATTACTCGGAAAGTTCGACGCTGTGATGATGAAGCACCTGCACAGAACAAAGCAAGGTGAGAACAAGGGTCATCATTATCTTGGAAAAGGAACACAGAATGAAATAATTCGTCGTATTGGATCATCTGTAACCAACAACATTCTATTAGTGATGAAATCTGCAAAGTATTACAATATAATTCAGGACTGCACACCAGATATTTCATAAGTTGAGCAGATGACAGTTGTGGTACGTTTCATCCAGGAGACAAAACTCGACGGGGTATACGATGTCCGAATTGGGGAGCATTTCCTGGGATTCCCTCCAGTGCCCGATTCTTCAAACTCCACTTTGACGCAAGTCGTACTCAAGTTCTTGGAAGATAAAAAAATCCTGCTGTGTAATATGAGAGGGCAAGGATACGACAATGAAGCAAACAAGAAAGGAAAGAAGTCTGGTCTCCAGAAAAGAATTTCAGATATGAACAAGAGAGCATTTTATGTACCATGCAGCAATCACTCATTGAATCTTGTAGTAAACGATGCCGCTATGTCTGCTAAATACGCTGTTTTCATGTTTTCGACACTGAAAAACTTATATGACTTCTTCTCGTCCTCTGTTCGACGTTGGGATGTCTTGAAGAAGTATCTGCCTAACCTGTCGCTGAAGCCACTGAGCGATACTAGGTGGTAAAGCCCTATCGATGCACATACTCGTCTGAGGTTTCAGATTGGAGGCGTTTATGATGCAGTGGTTCAGATATCAGAAGAATTCGATGGCATGGCCGCTCACGAAGCAACGTCACTTGCGAATCAAATAAAAAATTACACCTTTCTCATTTCTCTGATAATCTGGTACGACGTTCTGCTTCACATCAGTGTAGTCAGTAAGACCCTCCAGACCATTAACATAAATGTTTCTGAGGGCGTGAAAATGCTTGAAAAAACGAAAGCATACTTTGAGACCTGGAGAACAGAAGAAAAGTTTCTGTCTTTTTTGACGGATTCCAAAGAATTGGCTACAGAATTGGAGCTAGAAGATCCAACGCTACCATGGATAAGTGTTTCCCGGCGACGAAGTAAGAAGCCAATACACTTTACCTATCAAGGAAGGGATGAGACAATAGATGACCCAACAAAACGTTGCAAGATTGAATTCTACTATTATCTTGTAGATATAGTAACCACATCAGTGGATGAGAGATTCAATGAACTGCAATCTCATTGTGATTATTTTGATTTTCTCTACGACATCGGCGAGCTGAAGAATGCACCTCCTGAGAGCCTGGACACAAAGTGTAGAAACCTCACAGCGATTTTGCAAGATCATGAGTAAAGCGACATTGATGCAGTGGAGTTGAGGGAAGAACTAAAAGAGCTTTCATCATTGTTTAAACCTGGAATGGGTCCAAAAGAGACTCTATAGTTTATAGGAAGACATAATTTTAGCCTTAATGTTAACATTGCTCTGAGAATTCTCCTAACGCTCCCAGGGACAGCTACGAGTGGAGAGTGGAGTTTCTCAAAACTGAAATTGATAAAGACATACCTCCGATCAACGATGACCCAAACTCGTTTGAATGATCTTGCAGAAATATCGATTGAGCACGAGCTTGAAGAGGACTTACAATACACATATTGTGTGTAAGAGTTTGCACGAGCAAAAGCCAGGAAGGTTTGATTTGTCCTGTATTTTTTTAAAATTTTTATATTATGATTAGTGTCTTGGTTATTTACTGTGATGTTTCTTATTTTGTTCAACATCAAATAGTTATAGTAAATATTAATGTTCAAACCAAATTATCGTTAAATTGTAAATATATTTTGTTTTCCATTGAATACATTATCGGTTCACAACCACTGAAAAATGTTTATTTACATTAACTGTAAGTTCATGCCGCGCGGAATTAGCCGAACGGTCTTAGACGCCGCAGTCATGGACTGTGCGGCTGGTCCCGGCGAAGGTTCGAGTCTTCCCTCGGGCATGGGTGTGTGTGCTTGTCCTTAGGATAGTTTCGGTTATGTAGTGTCTAAGCTTAGGGACTGATGACCTTAGCAGTTAAGTTCCATAAGACTTCACACACATTTGAACATTTTTGTAAATTCACAAGGCTTATTAAAATTAGCTGGATTTCTTCAATCAGGTTTGACTCCATTTTTTCAACTGGTGCCGAGCGACTGTTTTGTAGAAATCTGTAGAGAATGTCACCAATCAGTCGCAATTTTTGTTTTTATTTTCCGATCTACATAGATCTCGGGCACAGTGTGCCTATTCTCAATGATTTGAGTTATGTTTACATCTATACCGTCATGCTCAACGTAACTGTCTATATGACGGTTTAGATGTAAGCACATATTAAAAGCTTTGAGACTGGCCACTCAGTGGCCGAAACGTAGGTAGATCTGAAAAGTAAAAACAAAAATTGCGATTGATTGCTAACATTTTCTACAGAAATTTTGTTTAAATAAAATTTTACAAACGTTAAAAAATAAGAGTGGATGGTGGCGGGAGGGGGGGGGGGGGGGGGGGGAGTGGCGGCAATTTAGCAGGCCACATGGGCCGGCACTTGGGCTTGCGCCGGCACTGGTAAAAAGACTCCAAGATTTCTTTTTTGTAGTTTCTCATCTGTTGAAGTTTATGGTGCTTTCGTGAGGTACACTCAGAACTCCTGTTCGCGCAATTCTTCGTTCGTCAAAACAGGTTGCAAGGTTAATGACCTTGTTGCAAAAGAAATTGCAGTCATAGATAGAAAAAGAATAACAATTCTCATTTTACTGAGAAATGGATCAATAAGAAAGCTCAAAGAAGTATACACGCTCTCATAATTAAAGCGTATGGGCAATTCTTCTGTCATTTTATACAAATACATATATGTTCATAACGCTTCAGAATTCTATGAAATTGTAAAACCTTCAAAGTTGCGCAGAAGCTTTTTAATAAAATTAAATAGCGACCAGTTTTGGACTTAAGTCCATTATTAAGCTATCCACATAAGTCCTACCATAACACCGTAATATGTGCACGCTGACGACATTGCTTGTATGAGCGGCTAAGTGCAATATTCTACTTACATACGACAGTACGATGGTGCGCTCACTTTTTTTTGAGATGCCATTTACGGATCTAGCCATTATTTGAGAGTAAATGTTGGCAATACTGCACATTGGTTACTACTTTGTTTTCCACTCATGTAAACTTTGGAAAATGTGATCGTGCAGAAGAACGTAAACATAGTGTTTTGAAAGTGTTATGTGATCAGAAGATGGAATTATTTGGTGCTTTGTTCTTTTTGGCCAAATGTTTAGCTATTACATATGGGGTAATTATGTTACAGTGTTGTTCATTGTGTTTTAATGAGTTTTTAATCAGTGTTCTGAAACATTTACGAAATTAAATATTGTTTGACACAGTTTCAGTCAGGGGTAGACTACGATGGAGTATTAAATGTGAAACTGCGCCATGCTCTTGATCACGCCCCTAGCCCAGAGTTCACCGATCGTGGTGCAATAACGATACAGAGCATACGAACTGGAGCTGTTTCAGCACAACAGATTTCCCTTTCTGCATTTGACAGACAGAAATTGAAGGTTTGCAGAAACTTGCAATAATCTCAGACCAATTACAGATCTTGAGTCATATTATTACAACTTCGATAGCATTACGATATTTTGTAAGAAAAACATTCTCCTTATTAATTTTGTTGTAGCACCTGGCAGAAAAAGACGGCTTGTACAGGCTTAATGCAACCGTTCGGACTGTGGATGGAAAGGAAATTTCATTTTTGACATTTGTGAAAGCTGTAAGTAAATGTTAATTTATAATACTGCTGTGCTCCAGTTACCCTGAAGCTATACTACTTGTACCATTGTAAATTTTTCTATAGATTAGTGCGAATAATTAAAACTGAGAATTTGGATGTGTCCCCCTTATCTACAATATTTTTATGTCAACTTATAGTGCTCTCTGGTGGAGTCGGGGCTCTCAGATATACTAACAGTCTCACTGGACCATACAGGAATGCCTGTTGCTGTGACAGCAAGTACTATATCAGATGGGTGCCATGGAGACCTAGAAATTATTGAAGATCTACGCAACTTTAACACTAGTGTATTTGTCAAGCACATGGAACAGGGACCTGTGTAAGTTTTGTATTTCGTGTTTACTATGATTGTGTAAGTTATACCTATGTAATAGTGTTGTAGGATGTGAGGGAGTTGCTTTCAAAAATTTCTGAAACTGATCTCTTAAAGCTCAAATTGAAATTTCACTTCATAAAAAGACATAGGTTGTTGCTACATATGTCATAAAGTCTTGCAAGGTCAGCGATGTCAGACCAATATCAATTAAGTTGGAATGTAGCTATGTAAATGTGGGTTTGAAAAATCAAGAAATGTGATTGTGAAATGATGATTGCAGCAACAAACTGGTCTGTCCATTTACTTTTATCTTTGACAGTGTTAGTTCCATGTTGCACACTGTAAACTGTGCTTCATAACTGCACCAACCATCACTAGTTTGTCAGACTCCATTGTTGCCAACATTTGCTACATATTTAATAGGCTTCTTCTTAAAATTCAGAAGTGTTTCACACTACAGTGGAAAGTTTGATTACTATTTTGATGCATATTGTTAACACTGTAGACTACATATACTATACGTCACTTAAGTTAGGGAAAATATAGTTTGGAGCAGGGTAGGAAATTGCCAGCACTTACCTTCAGGTAGTGAAATTCCAGCTGCTACTAATAGACATATAGCTTTCAGAAGTAGGTTGGTTAAGGGTATGCAGAAGGACAAGATCTTTCAAATCGCAGACCGTCCTCACGACAGGTGGGACCCTTCCAATCTGAGGCCTGAGTGATCTGTCCTGCCTTTCAGATAGCCCCTAACCTATCCACCTTCCCTCCTTGGTAAAGAAACTTAACAATATAGTATTTCCTAATTTTGCATGTGACTATTCACATTACCCTAACTGGAATTTTGCCGTCTGAATGTAAGTAATATTAGTAATCATGAATCCTTGTAATGTTACAGAAAAGTGTAATCTGGTAGTTTAATCAGTCTCAGTATCTCCCTGCCACATTAGAATTTTTGGCTAATATCAAAGATTGCGATACCACATATTGGCTTTGACCTGTGCCATCTTCAAATTGATGCATACCCCTATGTAAAGTTTATACAATATGACAACCATGCCATCACACATGACCCAAATAAACAGTCAAAAACAACACAAAAATATTTAATTGCAGAAACTATCAAGTCCAGTGTGTGAATTAGGGCATTACACACAGGGACAAACTAAATGTACAACAATCCTAATAATGAAGACATACCAAGTGAATACTGATGCAAAAGAACCAGATGAAAACCTCAGCAATTAACAGCCCCCCCCTCCCCCCCCCCCACACACACACACACTTATGCACTAAAAACAAAATAAGCATTAACGAACAAGGAACCTCACCTGATTAACCTCCAAATATTGTCACACCAACACCACCACATGTACTCATTCTTGGTTTGAGAAGCAATGACTTCGGTCAATTTCGGAAATTCACCATGCTGCACAGACAATTGATCATAAAGCCATATAACTTGAGAAATTTAATTGTTGCAGCTCTAGCTACGACTAACTAACTGCTGGTAAATTTACACATAAGATCCATACATAGTATCAAATCAAAAACACAAAAATAAAGTTTCAAACCATTAATAATACAATGGACTGACAATTCCAAAAACAAATCATTAGAAACCGAATGCTCACTAACATTACCCACAAACAACTGAGAAGCATAAAAATCCCACACTGAAATGTGTAACTGCTGATAGCAACAACCCATGGTCCATTTCAAAGTGCAGCACCACAGTTGTGTTACAGGTCATTAAATAAATTATTATATCAATACAGTTCCTTCAGGTGACCCATCCAGTACTTATGTACTGTACTGCATGTCATGTAACTTCTCTCATACTTTGTGTGGTGTGTTCAGCAACTGCATACAATACAGGGGAATGTTAGTTTTATTTGTGGACCGGTTTAAACGTAAACTGGCAGGAATCTGCACAGATTAAATTCCTGCTCTTCGCTCCTATGTCTAAAGCTTTTAGAAACCATTGTGTCAGTCTTGCAGTGTCATCTTTTTTACACTCCTTCCCCTATATTTCAGTGTATGATTTCCATGTCCCTTTTCAGTTGCTACCCTGTGTTGAAATTACAAGCCTAGCTGTCTTAAGTTATGTTTGTAAATATATTTTCTTACTTGATACACCAAATTCCATAAATTATCTTTATGTGGTCATCATTGGGTACATTTCAGTGTTATTTAGAGGAAAAGTACATATTTCAGGCTTGTATTTCTCACTAACTTAGGTTACAAATGACCTTCATTCCAGTGACCACTTCTACCTCTGGTTCAGTCTACTGCTTCTAGCAATCTTCAAAAGGAAGCCACTGAGACAGGTGATCAGCAGAACAAACTGAACACGAGGACAACATCTAGGACTGGAGTGGTGTACATATTCCCTTCCACTGATTTATACTCTCCAAAGACACCAGGTCTTTCTAGAAGGCATTATGTCCCTTTGTGAAGTGTGCAACACTGCTCTACATCTGTGACTGTGCAACAACAGATAATCCTACAACTTTTGCACCATGAGAGCCAAAGCTCAAAATGAAATTAAAAAAAAGTGATGATGGTGCTTCCTTTTCACTTGCTCTGTACAACTATGGGAAATCAGGGGATTACTTACAGCAGTGTGTTGAGGCAGGAATGTCTCCAAACATCATCTGCAAACATTGGCAAAACACTTTGCAATGGCTACTGCTACCACCAGCCAGACAGTTGCAGGCAGCTTTAATAGTAACCTCAGACTTTTTGCAGATGATGCAGTTATCTATAATGAAGTAATATCTGATAGAAGCTGTATAAATATTAGTCAGATCGTGATAAAATTTCAAAGTGGTGCAAAGATTGGTGACATGCTTTAAATGTTGTTGTTGTTGTTGTCTTCAGTCCTGAGACTGGTTTGATGCAGCTCTCCATGCTACTCTATCCTGTGCAAGCTGCTTCATCTCCCAGTACCTACTGCAACCTACATCCTTTTGAATCTGCTTAGTGTACTCATCTCTCGGTCTCCCTCTACGATTTTTACCCTCCACGCTGCCCTCCAATGCTAAATTTGTGATCCCTTGATGCCTCAAAACATGTCCTACCAACCGATCCCTTCTTCTAGTCAAGTTGTGCCACAAACTTCTCTTCTCCCCAATCCTATTCAATACCTCCTCATTAGTTACGTGATCTATCCACCTTATCTTCAGTATTCTTCTGTAGCACCACATTTCGAAAGCTTCTATTCTCTTCTTGTCCAAACTAGTAATCGTCCATGTTTCACTTCCATACATGGCTACACTCCATACAAATACTTTCAGAAACGACTTCCTGATACATAAATCTATATTCGATGTTAACAAATTTCTCTTCTTCAGAAACGCTTTCCTTGCCATTGCCAGTCTACATTTTATATCCTCTCTACTTCGACCATCATCAGTTATTTTACTTCCTAAATAGCAAAACTCCTTTACTACTTTAAGTGCCTCATTTCCTAATCTAATTCCCTCAGCATCACCCGATTTAATTTGACTACATTCCATTATCCTCGTTTTGCTTTTGTTGATGTTCATCTTATATCCTCCTTTCAAGACACTGTCCATTCCGTTCAACTGCTCTTCCAAGTCCTTTGCCGTCTCTGACAGAATTACAATGTCATCGGCGAACCTCAAAGTTTTTACTTCGTCTCCATGAATTTTAATACCTACTCCAAATTTTTCTTTTGTTTCCTTTACTGCTTGCTCAATATACAGATTGAATAACATCGGGGAGAGGCTACAACCCTGTCTCACTCCTTTCCCAACCACTGCTTCCCTTTCATGCCCCTCGACTTTTATGACTGCCATCTGGTTTCTGTACAAATTGTAAATAGCCTTTCGCTCCCTGTATTTTACCCCTGCCACCTTTAGAATTTGAAAAAGAGTATTCCAGTCAACATTGTCAAAAGCTTTCTCTAAGTCTACAAATGCTAGAAACGTAGGTTTGCCTTTTCTTAATCTTTCTTCTAAGATAAGTCGTAAGGTCAGTATTGCCTCACGTGTTCCAACATTTCGACGGAATCCAAACTGATCCTCCCCGAGGTCCGCATCTACCAGTTTTTCCATTCGTCTGTAAAGAATTCGCGTTAGTATTTTGCAGCTGTGACTTATTAAACTGATAGTTCGGTAATTTTCACATCTGTCAGCACCTGCTTTCTTTGGGATTGGAATTATTATATTCTTCTTGAAGTCTGAGGGTATTTCGCCTGTCTCATACATCTTGCTCACCAGCTGGTAGAGTTTTGTCATGACTGGCTCTCCCAAGGCCGTCAGTAGTTGTAATGG